>NW_027117452.1:0-627500 GCF_038381095.1 Phyllosticta capitalensis | reverse complement strand
GCCTAGCAAGATGCCGAGCCCGTGGGATGAATGCCCGTACAGATATCGTATTTTTGCAATAAAATCCGACCCCCTTTTTGCCCCCTGACAGCATGGTCCGGGTCTCCCACCCCCTCATGCTCCGCATACCAGTAAGTTGCATCCACGGGCACATGTGAGCGGCGTTTTCCTTGGGGCAGACCTCTAGAACCTCGTGGTATACTCGAATATGGGCCATTTTGGCTCCACCCTTCGATCCACCACCACGCGCCAACCGTCCCTTCCTGCAACCTACCACCGTCACGACAGTGTTCACCACGCTTGATAGCACCCTCCCATGCCAAAATCTTGCAAAAGATTAGTAGAGTCTCTTAGTGGACTATTCTCTATTCCATATTAATATAATACAAGTTTTAAATAATTATTTACCAGATATGATATAAACCATGGAAATTAAACAATACAGGCTAGTCTACTAGTTCGATATTTTCTACCTTTGTTTTATATAATCTATTTAGAGTCCCTAGAGCTTAACAAGTAAATATCACCTATTATTTAGGCTAACTATAGTTCTAACAGATAGGCGTAGTTATATGTTATTTATCTAGGTCCCCTTATCTATTTAGAACAAAGGAATATTAGGAGCAGCTAAGCTTTATACTATTATAGAGCAAGGTATTCAGGAGTAGGGAGTTGGCGCCTAGCGTCGCGGTTAACTATGCAGCTAAGTAGAACCCGGCACGCCTTGCCCTTTTTAGCTCGTCTATGTGACGATCCTTAGTGTAGGTAGATAGTTAGTTGTAGTTAATATCGCAGGCACGGGCTATATAAGGATTCTGCTAGCAGTTAGCTACATTGCTAACTGTTCAATCTCAAAAGATTACCGATTTAGTGGGGCTTAGGCTAAGGCTATATACAGTGGGTATCTTGGTATACTATTCCATTTTGGGTTACGTACAGGTGGCCTCATCGTTAGTGCCGATCCTTACTTTCGACACTAACTAGTAGTGAAGCACGTGACCTTGCTTAGCCACGCGCGCGCCTAAGTCGCCGCCGCGCCCTCGACCCTCTTGCAATACCACCTTTAGCACGTCTAGCCTAGTAACAATAATCGCTACCTTATTTAGCTCTGTCTACTAAGTTCGTGACAGGCTGCCTTAATTTAGCTAAGTAGCTTTGTATATACAATAGTATCTACTACCTGCTTAACTAACTTACCTTACTATAGTTGAATACTACAGCTATTAGTAATGACTTGCTCTGCTTGCGCTATAATAGAGGCCTAGTATACTATAACTTTAATAGTAGTGTTAAAGGGTAGGGCGCGCAGGCGACCAACTAACTAACAATACTAAAGGGGGGTTAGTAGTTAAGATAGTTAACTATTATATAGTAAAGACAATTGTAGCTAGTAAGATAATTAATAAGAAGAAGCATGTCCTCCTAGGGGTAGCTACCTAGGGGTCTATATATGTCAGGCCTCCGCCTCAGCCTGAAGTTAGGAACCGCAGGAATCCTACCCGGAGAGCTTGGGCTGACTAAGGAACTCGCTTAGTTGTTGACTAAGCGAGCATGTACATATACCTTTCTTTCTTTCTCTCTACTCCTTCTCTTCTTTTCTCCTTACCTTAGTCTTTTCATAGCTGAATGCTATATTGCCTCTTGAGCCTCACAATATACTACTCACCTACGCAAGCAGGAGGCAGGCTTAGCAAGGCTAGCAGAGCAGCTCTATTAATACTATTACCTAAGATAGTAGTAGACAGGCTAAGTCCGCTGCGCTTACTAACACTAGATAGTAGATAGAGTTACGAATCGAGCGATAAATTAAGCAACGAATTAAGCAACTAATTACGAACCAAACTAAGAAACAAATTAAGTAGCGAATCAAGTAGTGAATTAAGTAACAAATCAAGTAGCAATTTAAGTAGCGACTTAAGCAGCAAATTAAGGAATAAATCAAGTAACAAATTGAGCAGGGAATCGAGCAGCGAATTGTGTAGCAAATTAAGTAACGAATTAAGCGATAAATTAAGTAACAAATTAAGTAATAAATCGAGCAATAAATTAAGCAACAAATTGAATATATAATAAATTAATTTAGCGATAATAAGCAACAACTTAAGCAATAAATTACGCAACAAACTAACTAGTTAAGTAATCTATAGAAGCAGATTGGTTCTCTTAATTAGGCAGTAGGTAATTGTCACGGACTTAGTAGACGGGGCTAAAAAGAGGTAGCGATAATTATTACTAAGCTAGACGTGCTAAAGGTGGTGTTGCAAGAGGGTCGAGGGCGCGGCGGTAACTTGGGCGCGCGCGCAGCTAAGCGAGGTGACGTGTCCTACCGCCCGTGTGGCGGTAAAGAACTGCCGGCAGAATCCTCGCGCAACCCGTGCCCTTAATGTCGGCTGCAACCAACCATCTATCTACACTAAGAATCGTCACACTAACCACCTGCCTTTCCGAAACTTGCGCGGCCCGTATCTTGCCAAGCTGGACACGGATTAAGACGGGAGTTTCACCATTGAAACCGGCTTGCCAAGCTCTATAATCCCGTATCTATTTTGAAGTACATCCGCGGCTCGGTTTCTTTAGAATAGGATTTTTTATAGAACCGCCCGCGTTACAAACCCTGACTTGAATTTTGTGCCTGTTTATAGTAATAAGACATCGCTACTAGTACCGCCGCAGAGCTCGATTTAAGCTCTATCTAACGGCGTTTTGCGTTTTCTAAAAGATGCTCTGGATCTGCTAATGTTAAGGTCCTAGTCTAGTCCCTTTTGTAACACTTCTACAACACCCTTTATATCGCCTGTTTATAGCAACAAGGCATTACTGCTAGTACCACTAGAGAGCTTAATTTAGGCTCTGTTTGACGGTGTTTTCTATTTTATATAGGTGCTCTCGATCTGCTAATATAAAGGCACTAGTTTGGTCCTTTCTATAACACTCCTACAACACCTTTTATAGCTACCCCCTACTTCCTTAGGCGCGTCCCGAGCCCAACTGGTAGTATTTAGTAAGGGGAAGCTTCTGCGGTTGTCGGTTTGCAATTCCAATCCGCAAACATGCCCTCTTCTCTTGATTTTGTAGGGAGAAATCTACAAGGCTCCACATCCTTTACCGCCCTTCTATCCTGTGAGACCTGCCACACAGAGGGTCTCCAATGCACTCCCCTCTTCCACGTTAACCGCAATACCCGTGAGTACCAAATCGGGTACTGTTTAGAGTGCCGGGATGGTAGAGAAGAGTGCTCTTTTGGTAGGATTCCTAGAGGGGATTTTTTCCTCTAGCTAACCCATTTCTTAGAGCACAATCCTCCCGCTATACGCACCCATTCTAGGGTCCCAAGGGCCCACCAGGCCTAACTTTGGGACCTATCCTGCTCATATCATATGCGTAATGCCCGTCTGGAGCAGGAAGTACAAGATTTGCGGTTGGAGAGGGATGTGGCTATCCGGCGCCTCAGGGCGGTCCAATGGGAGCCTCTTTTGGAGGCGTACCCTGCGTACTTAGATACACTACAGACCCGAGAGGCCACGATATAGAATCAGGCCACAGCTTTGGGAGAAAGCCAGATCGAGATTTCTTATCTAGAGGCGCTTGTCAAGGAATTACGGGCTTACCAGGCCTTCTTAGAGGCTAAGGTCGAGTCCTTGCAGGAAATCCTTGAGGGGACTCCCTCGGAGTCCTATTCCTGGGCACTTATTGACCAGGATTCACCCGAGATGAAGGTCGAGGATATAGAGGAGTCTGGGTGCCTTCCGGGCAAGGCGGCATCTTTCTAGTCCATTTTTCTTGGTTCCTTTTGGCGTTTGGGCTTGGTTGGCGTGTACGGAACTAGCCCGTATCAAAAAACCTAAAAAATAGTCCAAATACAGGCTGTCATTACTGTACCAGGTCTGAAATTAATCAGTGACCTTCGGATTAAGGACTAGAGCCGCTTAGTAGGAACCTTTTGTGACGCTAAGGTTTATCTTGGCCCAAAGTATAAGCGTGCCAAGTTTCATGCCCATAGCCCGTCGTTAAGGGAGTATTCTGGAGGCAATCTGATTGCGGAAATCAGAGGATACCCTTCCAGGGCTGGAAGGAACCGCGGAACCCCTGATTTTTTGTGGTAGGTAGATAGCCCTAGGTCCATAGATATAGCCTGCACCTACTCAGGAGGTGCATCGAAGAACTCAGCTCAAAGCATCCCGTCGCAGGTACCGCAGCGCGGTCATGAATGCCGGGTCGTCGTCGTGGTTGAGGCAGGCCATGAGAGCGACGTCAACGAGCGTCAGGCCGCGCAGTGTCTCGGGCCACTGTGTGTCGCGGAGAAAGAGGTCTGTATCCGCGTGCTGTGTGGCCTGTTGGGCGAGGAACCGCCTGCGCATACCCGTGTTGGCTTTGATCATGTCCGACTCGATCGCGGTGAGCTTGGGCTCCATGGACAGCAGCAGCTCCTGCGCGTCCGGATGGGCAACGTAGACGCATCCGGTCACGATGAGCTTGATGACGCGGATGGAGGTGAAAAGGTCCTTCTTGGAGCCGGTATCAGTGGGGTTGGATCCGTCGCTTGTAATGCCCTGTGGAGGACGGATCACATGGCTACACCCCTTGCTTGTCCGGGAGCTTCCCGACCACTGTCTAGATTAAGCATGAACCCTCACTGGTCCGGATCTCACGGTTCATGTGCCGCGGGCAGCCAATGTCGAGGGCGACGTGGAATCGTGGCAGCAGCCTCCTCCAAGCGATCTGTAAGGGCGACTCGGAGTACTTGCTGTTGCACCAGTTCATGGCCTTGTTCAGCTTGCAAGATCTGGAGATTGACGACGAAGTGGTCAGCAAGGCCATGTCCCACCTGGCGGAGGTGACGGAAGCGGCGTTCGGAGAAGCGATTACCTCTCTGATCACTGCGACTTTTTCACTCAGTTCCCGCTCCCGTTGGTGATGGAAACCGGGTCCGCCATGGTCGTGTTCAGGCTGTGCCGCTCGATCGTGGATGGCTGGTGGGTCTTCGACTCGGGCCTGCTCCCATTCACCGTGTCAAGCTTCCAGGTTTGCCTGCAGCTGAATTCTCCCGGGTGGCAGAGGGTTGCGAACCTGGCCAAGGTCGGCTGGATCCTGGACGGGTTCGGGATCTCGCGGCTGGCCGAGCAATGGGAGCCACTCGTCGCCAGACTCATGGATCGGTTTTGCTCGCAGCAATAAAAGTGGTCTGATCCAGAATTCATCGAGCATGGCACCGAGGAGGTTGCGTTCTGGCGCGATGTGCGGACGACGATTGTGGACATGAGGAGAGTCGCAACCGAGACCCGGTTGGAGCTGCACTCAGGCAGCGTCGACGAGATTATGGGGTACCTCGACGAACTCATTGACCTGGAACATATAGTGAACTTGCCGCACGAGCTGTGCCGCTTGAATTTCCAAGGGTCAAATTCGCGATTTGCGGCGAAACAATGAGTTTCTGGAGCAAGAATTGGATTCCCTTCAAGAGGCCACAGAAGATGTCAAAAAACCCATCCCTCACTAGCTCCTAGGGTGACAGTACTCCTTCAGAGTACGAGTCGGTATGAATCCGTAGATTCGGAAAAAAGTGCGTTCGCATCGTGGCCTTCCAAAGACTCACGAGCGACGGCGACGGCGACGGCAGCGGCAACGGCGACGGCGACGGCACCAGCAGAAGCGAAGACGCGGGAGGTCGGTCGGCAGAGAAACGGCGACGTGGCAGCACGCCCAAGACGACGGGCCACGTCCCATGATGGCGAAACGCGGCAGTGGTGGCGACGACGGCGAAGAACACCACGGCGGCAATGACAATGTACGGTACGGCGACCCAGCCACGCGAAACAGGCGGCGACGAAGTCTTACAACAGAGGGACGCCGCAGTTGGGCGATGCGACAGCGTGACCATTAGGCAGGCCCAATAGCGACAGGCGCCTGGCGATGAGCGATCGCAACGGTGCGAGCAGCGGGGATGGCAACAAGAATCATCAAACAGAGAAGAGGTGCGACGGCAGAGCAGGCTAGGAAGAAGTAGCCCAACAGCAGGTACAGCGAGTGGCGTGGAAGTGACAAGAGGCCGCGATGATGATCGAGTCCCGACCGCCGATTTTGATCGTGGCGACGGTTGAAGGTCGTGTCGTGAGTCGGTTAGCCGATGTACTGCAGCGCGGCGTGTCGCAAGAAGCACCGCACGACCAGCGAGCGGTGTCAAGACGCCGCTGCAATCCAGAGTCGAGACTATAACAGTGGCAGTAGAGGTAGTCGCGACAACGGCGGAGATGGCGAGGCAGCAGGTCGAACAAGCTATGTGCCCGAGCCAACGGCATGGAAATAAGTTGAAGACCCAGGTCGAAGAAGCAAGGACGAGCTCGACGCGAACCAATCGAAGCGAAGAGGAGCCACTGAAGACGAGGCCAGGCGCGGACGGTCGTGGCTAAGTAAAGCAAGGATAGGTAGGCTTGAGAAGCAACAATGAGACGTGGTGGCAAGACACGGCGACAGGGAGACAGCAGACGACAAGTGAACGACAACGTTTGCAGCTCCCACAAATCGACGCAGTCTGTCGTCTTGTTTTGTCAAATTCTCGTGACGGCGATTTGCAGGGTCGAAGTCGATGACTCCGCAAGCCTCGAGCTAGTTGCAGAGGAAATATGAGGCCATCAAGTGAAAAGTCGGCTCATTCGTAGAGGTCGGTCGAGTATGCCGCGGCAACCAAGGCCTCGAGATGATTTCTCGACGCGGTCCGATGCGCCGCAGGAATGGCGGATGCAGTCGGCTGAGGAAGACGACGGGCGACATGGGATTGCCGTTGAGCATCAAAGACCGAAAGGGACGATTAGCAGAGTTTCAAGAAACAACACTCGGCAGGGGACTCACGCAGTCCGATCAGACGACAGACGTACCTGCAGCGTTGCGACGCCGTTGAAGCATTCCGCGTCGACTTTTCTTTCGACGACAACACCCATGGTTCAAGCAAGTGGAAGGGCATAGTTGGTGGGTGGAAACACGAACGACAAAAAGCAGAAGCAGCATGAAATTAATAAACATAAACGACTCTCAAATCACGGCCGTGACAGCCGCCTCAAAGACCGCCGCCGCCCTCTTTGCGTCGGCGCCGGCAGTCAGCGATGGCGTCGGACTGCATGTCGTCACCTTCAGTCCCTCGGTGAACCTGCTCAGCCCGTCCGTATCCAACGCGTCGTACGCCCCGGCGGGGAACGTGCCAACAAAGGCGTTGAAGTTGTAGATGCCGCACACGCACTCACTGACGACCTCCTTCGCGGCGTCGCCGCTGAATACGACGGTGCTGCCGTTGTCACGCGTGACCTTGAAGGACTGCGTGCCCGCTGCCATGGCGACTGAGGTGATGCTTGCGCCAGCGGACGCGGTGTACGTTACTGGGTCGTTGCTGCCAGACGTCACAGTCACAGTCGCCTCGCTCTCGAGTAGCGTGACCACAAAGACCGAGTCAGCGACCAAATCGGCGCCATTAGGGGCAGTGCCGATGTTGTCGGTTGAGGAGCAGTCGAGGCCCTTAGGCTGCGGGCGGAACCAGTAGATGACCTTCTCGCCGCCGGTCGCAGAAATGTGGTCAACAGTGACAGCCGAGGCCCCAGCTTTGTAGGCAGTGATGAAGGGAGCCGCCATGTCCCTCCAACCGTCATGCGACATGTCGTTTGTCCACAAGGAGTTTCCGTCATCGTAGTGCTTGGAGGAGAGTGGGCCAATGTAGTGCGACTCGCCGTAGTCTGGGAGATTGTGAGCAATAGCCATTTCAACGGGTGGACAAATGCTTACCATTCCAAGTGATGATTTCCACAAAGCGAGAGCCGAGGGCGAGGATTTCGTTCCAGCGGTCGAACCAAAGAGTATCCGACGGGTACAGCTGTCACCATGTATAAGCACAAGTTCGAGCCACGGAACACGCATTTGGCTTACCCAGTTCTTGCTGTCAAAATGCGTGAAGAACCAAGGCGATACCGCTATAAACGTAGGTCAGCCTGCAAGTCCTCGCAATCCTTGCGAGTAGCCGGAGGGCTCGTCACTTACGCGCTACGTATTTCGACGCATCACCAATCGTGTTGATGTAATCAGTGTCGGCGTAGGAAGGAAGGTATGTGCTCGTAGAAGATGGCGGGTTGTTGGAACCATCAGTCGGCCAAGCGTACCTTTCCTGGTTAGCAGGCAAGATGTTGCATTCGTGAGTGGCGACTCACCAGCTAAACAGTCCGTCAAGAACGCTGAAATCCTGCGAGGTGCCAGGGTTGAAGTTGGGCGCGAAGAAGATGCCACCACCGGCAGTCGAGTTCACGGCGCTTGAGTCGAGGGTATCGCCGACGAACGTCGAGACAAAGACCTGGTCGTCCACCATGAGCTGGCCAGAGTGGCTGCGGAAGGCCGCGATTCTCTCCCCAACTGCAGTGGGGTCGTCGACCGACCAGTAGCCGGTGTTGAAGTCGAAAGAAAGGAAGACCTTCATGTCATTGCTGGCGGCAGAGTCGTAGGCATACACGAGCTGTTGAGTGTAATTGACGTCGCCGTCAGGCACAAAGTTGAGAGCAAATGCGTCGATACCAAGGGCTTTGGCATTCTGCATATCGGCATCATAGTCGGCAGAGCTTGTGCGATCCGTCACGATGCCAATCTATTCGTTTCGTAAGCGTTGGCCGCGACTGTCGAATTTCAGACGTACCATGAAATGGGCAAAGACGTATCGCGTCGAGTCTCTTTTCGACAGGGTCTTGGTGGCGGCAGGCCTTTCGGCCGGCGCAGCCTCCACGACACTCGCGAGGAGCGCGGCCTGCGCAATGATTGAAGACCAGCGCATATCTGCCGTATACTGGTGGTCGTTGTTGGTTGATGGCTGTTGGCGTCGCGCATCGACGGCCTTTTGAAGCCCTCAACGCCTGGAACGGACCGCTCCATCCCTTCTGTATCCCGTGTTCGAAGGATCAATTTGGCCCCAAACGGCAGGGATAGTCGATTCACTTTTCTGTTCCTGGCGACGCTGACGATGCGCTCGTGGGGGCCAAATGGTCGGGCTGCATGGGGATGTCTTGAAGCAGCGATTCTGGAAAACGGCAGCAGAAGTGACGTTCTCTGGGGCCCCATGGCGATGGACAAGCGAACCAATGCAAAGCAGGGAGCCAAAAGTTGAGTCCGCAAGTGATCTTTGAGACTGGAGTTGAGCGACATCCGTGCAATCCTTGCTGTCGGTGGCGCTCGGTTGTGGCTTCGGTCGTCCTCGCCTGTATTTTGGGGAGATGGTCGGCATCTATTTATGGCTCGAGATGGAGTGACAACAGTGCCGGTGGAAGATGCCACGACGTCGTTGAATTCGTGATTCGTCCAAAGATCATCTTGGGGCGACTGGAAGCTCCACACTTCTTCGGTCATGACAGAGGACTCTGCCGACTTGTCAAGTGTCGCAGGATGACGCCGGGCATTGCAGCGACCGGAGAAGCAGCAGGCCGTAGGCTTGTAGCTGGGGCGGCTGCAACGGCAATGTCGGCGAACTCAGACACAGCGACATGTTGGTGGCTTGGGTTTGGCGAGGTCCGCTAGACTGCCGGGTATTTGGTCGAACGACACAAGGCGAAGAGAGCACATCGCGCTCTAGCAGCGGCGACGCGTGTTCAAGTGGTTGAGGTATTGGCGGAGTGATTCATGCCGCAAAAGTCGAAATCCTGTAGGGCAGTGGTAGAGGGAAGGGAAAGCAAGACTGGGCGAGAAACCCCACGCTGCAGCGTGCAACGTCGTTTCGTGCCCTGCCTCTCTCGAGGTTGGCGAAACAGCACATTTGTTCGTTCATGGTTGCTCTGCATGCAGTCAGTGAATAGGCCGGCGAAGAAAGGTACAAGATTGAGACAAACCAGATGAGCAGCAGCCTTCACCAAGCGCAGCTGGTTGAGGTCTCTACGCGAGCTTGTCAGGCGGGATGTTAGAGGGCAGTTGGAGAGGCGAGCCGTCCGCCATCGCGCGAAGTGAAGAAGAATGGAAAATGGAGAGACAGAGGGTGCTCTTTTTCCTTACCCCGCACGCCCAGCGATGGGAGCAGACTCATGGCAGTTTTGAAGCAAGCTGTCTCCTGGTTTCAATGCGGCGTCAGATAGGCTGGAGGAAGGATACGCGTATGAGTAACTGGCGGAGCTATGCTTCGCTCGTTCTGTATCGCCGTTGGCATCCGATGGAACAAGGAGCGGGGTGTTGGTGGCCATCGGGGGAGCAGTGATACCTCATGAGTCTCATATCGTCTTTGATGGCGCGAGGGCTGTTTGCTTAGCGACGAATGTAGGAATGAGAGCAGAGACAGCTGGAGTAGATTGACGAAATAAAATGAGCGATATGATAGAAAAGCCAGCATCCTGCTCAAGCAACTCGCATCAGACGCGCGTGTCGGCAGTGGTGTTTACCCAAACCTTAATCCAGGACGCGTTGTTTTCTTGCGCGTCGCCGCCCACGCGTACCAAGGCATAGCGTCACTTGTCACATTTGCTGCGCTTGAAGGCCCGCTGAATCGCTCCCTGCTTTCTCGCAAAGGACGCCAGTTATGATTCTGCAACAGAAGCTGAAGCTGAAGAAAACTTGGAGCACTGTGCCGAATAGGACACAACCCCTGCCTCGACACAGGCGGGTGACCATGTTATGCCAGGAGTCCGCAATGGCCAAGGGATGCAACTTTTGACATCGCCGTGGGATTGGAGCGCAGGTGCGATCGGCTTCCAGAGGGGGCGCCCAGTCTTTGAGGATAAAAGAGGCAGTGAAGGGAGAGACTTGAGAGGAGAGGCTACAACAGCATCCAGTCCACCTACCTCTTCAAGGGCCCAGTCCTGGCTTTCCAGGAAGCCCACAAGCTCCCGTCCGAAGACTCGTGACCCTGCTGTCGAGTGTTGACGGCGTAGACGACTCGCGGCTTTTGGGTCGGGCCTGTAGCAATCAGTGGCAGCTGCAAGGCCCAAGCGCGCGACCGGAGCCCATGGGGGCCATTCCAGGCCACTGAAGTCCTTTGACACAAGCCAAACAACTCACAACAGTCTGTGGAAAGCAGACCGCTCCGCTGCCGTCGCCTATAGCCTCCTGCGTTTGCACTCCTCTTCATCTGCACATTGACTGTAGCAGCGGTCCCGGTTCCTGCCAGCAAAGCTCTCGCCCATGCGGCTGATTGAAGCTGGCGCAGAAGTCACCAGTCTTCAAACCGCAAAGAGGCTCAAGCAATCACACAGGTTTCCCGGTCGCATGCGGTCGCCATGGCCTGGATGAGCCTGGTTCCCCATCGAGCGTTGCCGGCGCCAAGCACCTTGTGCCTCCACGTCCCTCCTCCAGCCAGACTTTGTACTTGTATCGGTCGGTTCGACTTTCTGGGGCAGTGTTCTAGGAGCTGGGCAGTTTGTCGGCCGTGAGTTCATGTCGGTCGGGCAGTTTCATTGCTGGTGTTCTGGAACTGAAGGCGTTGAGGCTCGCTGGCGTTGGGACGTGGAGTTCGACGGAACATCGGGAGCTGGCATGGTGGAAGATGTCTCTTCAACGCCGGTTAGCTTGAGACGATAAAGGCAGAATTTTCTTGGCACTGCGTCTTTTGGAGGAAGCAAGCCTCAGTGACTGCTCCGATGGCGCGGTCGGTTGGACGCAGCGCGCGACACGAAAGCGTCACGGAAATTGAGGATTGCGATTGATGCAAAGAAGTTGGTGAGTCGCAGGTTGGAAGAATTGCTTCGTTTGATGATCGGAGACGTTGAATGACAAGGAGAGGGTTGGATGGATGGTGGTGTCGTTGCCGTTGGTGTTGATGACGAAGGCGCGACGCGACCGCGGGAAAGGTCGGCGTGAGGCACGCCGACCGAGCCTGAGGTCAAGCCCGACCGAGTCACCAACACCAATCTGCCACAAGACGCCAACGTTGGCTCTACTGCTTAGCGATGCTCGTCAAGCATTCTCGGAGCCTTTTTTCAGATGCGTCCATTGACGAAATTTAAACTAGTCCTGGACTTTGGTTCTCCTCTTGCAAAACCATTCTGCTTTTTCACGATCTCGCGGACGACCTTCGGCCTCTCTAGGATTCCAATTGGACCTCACCGGCATCTCTGCTTCTTGCTGATGTAACACAGTGGCTTCCATGACCATGTGAGGTGTTGGAGACGTGATAGGAGCGCGTGAGATTTTGAGAAGAATGTATAGATCAAATTATCCGATTATAATTCATCAACATCCATCATGGTCTAGTGGCTAGGATTTGCCGCTTTCATTACGAAAGTGCCGGCAAGGCCCGGGTTCAATTCCCGGTGATGGAATTCGCGATTTCCTTTTGCTTTTTCCGCTGTCCATACACCTTTTTGCGTTGCTGGACACGAAGACTCTTGGTTCTTGATGCTTTGCAACGAGAGACGCCAGTGCCACAGGAATTCTCGATGTTTCGTGCACTTTTGATGGCTGCATATGCGCGGCAACACCACACAAATTCAACAGGCCGAGAAAGATGGCGATTTGACACTTTGCAAGGATTGAACGGACAATGCGGACGCCATAGTGTTCTGCAAGTATGCTGCAGCATCTTGTCGAGGCTGTCAAGATATCTTCTGCCTTCACAGTTGATCAAATCGCTTCTCTGCTACGATGACCAACGCAGATACTTTCGCACACGAGATGGGGGAAGGCCACTACTCATTCGCTATCAATCAAATCGAAAAGATTACCAAAGCAGCAAACGCGCAAGAAATGCTGCCGGCAGTCCTCAAGCACTCCTTGACCCCGTGCTTCTCGCACTTGATCACTCCTTGTGCTCCAAGACACCTTTTGCCAAATAAGAATGCAGAGAGTAGGAGCGAGTCTCCACGCCCCTGGTGCCTTAAAGACGGAGAGTAGACTAATTAAAAGGAACGTTCAAGCGCTTGCAGGGCCTGTGTGTGTGCGACGACTCAGGACCATGCTCAGGGTCTAGTTCTTTTGTCATCTGCTACTGTGGCGGCATGTCTTGCGTCTCGTCTCCTTTTCGTCCGTGAATATGTAACCGCCTGAGCGCAGCAATTATGCTGCTGAGCCTTGCTTTTCTTTTGCGACGTCTGGCTATACATATTTTGCCAATGGATCCAAGGTTCTTTAGCTCCTGTAGCGAAGCGGACGATGTGTGCAAGAGTCTCGAAGTTCCCATGAAGTGAAAGAAAATTTGTCCTGTTGCTACCCGAGCACGGAACTTGGAAATTGCAGATCTACTCCTGCTACTGATTCAATAATGGAAGACAGACCCAAAAAGCGGCGAATGCCCGAGAAATGCCAATAGCAATGGCCTTAGACAATCCCGAACACCGTAATTCTCGCACACGATGACTCCCTATGCTCCGAAACCAACCTCAACTCCACAAACCAATCTGTAAACCAAAGCGCATCAACCCTCCAACTCATGATTGTGGACACTGAATCAACACGGCTTCGGAAATTCGAGCCACAGCTGCTCCTCCTCCTTCTCCTCAAGCGCATGTCCTTCGACCTGGGCAAGCCATTCAGGATCGCAGGGGTCTTCGAGGGCGCCGAGCTGTCTTCTGACGCAGACGACCACTGCGCGCTTGTCTGGATTGACATGTGGTGCTTTGGGCTTCTTTATAGAGAGCGTGATCCTGGTGTTGCAATTTTTGTTTGGGCAAACGCCATCGATCTGCGCTGATCCCGACAACACAACGTCGCAGTCCCTGCTGAATAGCGGTGCTGTTTTGTGGAGCCAGTCGCTGTCATCGAGTCGCAGGTGGGGACACAGTCGGAGAGGGAACTTCGTGAGAATCATTCTCGTTTCGCGAAGGTTCAACGTTTGGCATTTGTCGACTTCGAAGAGGACTCGTGTGTAATCGACCCTTGTCGAATTGCAAGGTCCCATGTACTCAAGCTCCGCGCACTTGTGGGAAAGGGACGGCGATGCGCTGAGTGGGGGGAGAAATGTAAGGATGTCTGCTCCTATATGATCCGTGTGGCCGCAAGTTCGAAAGGGCGTGCCGTAATGATTATGTGTCTTGACCCAGTCGAAGCTGAGTACGCGATGTTCACAAATCTGGAGCCGGCCTTCTCTGCCCCTGCACACTCTTTCCTCGGGCGGAGCTGACAGTTGTTTGCGCGAGAAGAAATCAGCGTTGTGGAGCGCTTTGCAACCGCCACAAACGCGTTTGGTCTTGGTGAAGAAGCTCCAGCGGCTCTCATCTCTCTCCATCTGACAGAGCTTGGGAAAATTGTCTCGACGGATCCGGTCGTTGAAATCTTCCCGATCTCGCCTAGGTGCACTCCTGACAGTGGACTTTTCCACTTTTCTAAAGAGGAAAATGGAGAGGCTGAGCCTGTCGGCTGGACCCAGGTAAATTAGGATCTTGATGATCAATTCAATGGGCAGTTCCCGTATAAAATTCTTCTCGTCCAGCATGTTAGGCTGCGCGTCTACCGTGAGGAACTCGTCCGTCTCAGATGGCTTTTCGACCGGCGCTTCCGCTGGCTCATCGTCCAAAAGCCCAGGACATGGGCTCGCAACAAAAATCATAAGGGCCGGCATCAACAAGAAGATTGCCACCAGAAGATCTTTGGCGCTGACGACTGGGAAAAGGAACGCAAATATCTCGTCGAAAATGATTGTTTGTCTGAAACTCGAAACAGAACGAGCCGCCGCGAGAGAAAAGTAGCGACCGGCGCCAGGAAAAGGCACGTCGAGAGTTGGGGCGGAAAGCGCCGTGATGAAGGATCTCATTGAATCGAAGGACTTGACGGCCGCTTCAGACAAGACGGTGGAGGATGGCATCTGGCCAAAGAGTTAGCTGCGCATGTTTGGATTGTACAGAGGGTGGAAGGCCGTACGGTGAAGTAATGCTTCGCAGCCAGTTCAGCTGAGACTTTGCAATGCAATGCTTTGGCTGCTGCAGTTGAGTGCGGTGCAGGAACCAGAAAGAATGGACGCTCGCGGCGAGTCGACTCGTGTAAAGATGCGGGGTTTGTCCTGGAGTGATGATGTTTTTTCGATCATAGCGTGGAGTCGAAGATGACTCCGTACCCTCTCCGTGCCTGCCTGCCTGCAGCAAGAGCTACCGTGGCAAGTGCGTCACAGTCGCAACTAGCAGAAAGGTAGGCAAAGGTTGCGCTGGCCTCCTCCTTCCATAGCATTCGTCATGAGAGGTGTTCGTAGTAGAGCAACAGATTCTTGAGATTCCCACATCGTTGCTCTTCTAGCATGGAGTTTCGAGCCGGGCTCCTTTCCAATCGACCACGCCTGATGGACTGTCACACGCGGGCGAATGCGACGGGATCGTTACCAGCAGCCATTGCCGTCGAAGAAGCCACCAGGTCTGCTCGCTCCTGCCTCCCAATCTTGCCAGTGTCCGTAAGCAGCGCCAGCCCCGTCGCCTCTCGGATGCCTTGATAAACGACAACAGTGGTGCAGCTTTTTCAATTGGCGCGATGACAAGACTTGGGCCCTCGGTTGGCGACGCATCTTTTGGGAGGTATCTCGGTCCTCTCTGGTTGCGAATCTTGAAGTCATCGCAGCGAGAACAGCAGCGATGCTCAGTGCCGTTCGTTGGCCATTGCGAGCGACAGAAGGTGCTTTACATGGCAGACAGGGAAATGGCCGGTGTGCTTTGGTCCATGTTGTCAAACGACTGGAAAGTGAAGAAGAGAAAAAGTCGCATTGCAAGTCGCCGTTGAACTGACGCCTTGGTCACCACTACTGCCCCAAACCATTCTTGTCAGCGCAACTTCGTCCGCAAACTTCCGCGCGCAGGAACATGTTCTTGAAGCACGAACATCTTGAGTCGCCAACTTCTAGCTCGCAGGCTGCTATCCGCGGTAGCGGACATACACACCCACCACCAAATCGTCCTACCCGGTCGCGCCTAAACCGCATCGACGAGAATCAACACGTCGCTCACGCGCATTCCAAAGAGGCAGACCTTGCGAGCGGGCGACCTGGCAGCTAGAGGCGGAGGCGGGGATGCCCGCCGTAAGGAAGTGGCGTCGACGCGACGGCGGCAGTGGCTTGATCCGCCAAGCGCGGAACTCCGCAGCGCTGTCTCGCGGTGCCGCGGCTTTTCTTGGGGTGTCGTCGTCGCGATGGATGACGTTGAATGCTGTTGTTGTTAAGAAGAAGTCGTGGAGCGAGTTTGAAGGGCGCCGTTGTATCCTCGTCGAGCTACTCGTCACGTCGCTGTGGTTGCACTTTGAGGCTGGATCTCGGCAGGTTGGCATATTCGCCAATGCGGTTAGCACGTTGGCGATGGATAGCAAGTGAGAGGCGAGGAGATTCAGTGATTTCAAAGGAATGAGTAGCAGAGAGTGGAAGTGTGCTGGCGATCGAAGACTGTCAAGGGTTTTCTTGCAGCAGACATCGTCCCTGATGAAGACGAGACTGCGCCTTCAACAAAAACATTTTGGCATGTCGCAGCTCGATGGCATCAGGATACGAGTACGAGGAACTGCGGCGGGCCGACCCTTACGACAACGGAAGTGCAAGACATGAGCGACCAGTCGGTACATGAAGTTCCAGAAGCAGACACAATTGCATCAAGAGACGACCAGCTGTGCATGTTGAAAGACAAAGAAATGGTATTAGACGCCGTTGGGCTATATGCAATCTGCTCCCCGCTCTCCGCTCTCAAACCTCCGTCTACTTGGCCAAGTTCATCAACTCGGGAGTGAGCTGCACCTTCGTCTTGACGTACTTGTTCGTCTCCTTGGCCCAGCTGTCGGTGACGGAGCCAGTGCCGACAAAGAAGCCCTCGCCGTTGCTAGCAGTGGCGCCCTTCTTCATCTGGCCGCTCATGGTGAACTGGCACTTGCCGCGAGTGATGTGCATGGGGCCTTGGACCGTGCCGAGGACGTCGCCGTTGGCGTTTTGAATGTCAAATATGGCCTCGCCCAGGTCAATCTCAAACGGCGACGGGTTGTCGATGACGAGGTGGTTGGTGAAGCTGTCGCTGCCCGTGACCTCCGTCTTCTCGATGCGCGTCTGCGGGCCGTTGAGGCCCTTCATCTCAATCGGCTTCTCGTACACGACCTTGTTGGTCATGGCCAGCGCCTTGAGTGTCGTGTGGCCGTTCTTCAGGTGCAGGGTGATGTTCTCGTCCTGAATCAGAGCCTTGACGAAGGCATTGAAGGCGTTGAAGTCAATGATCTTGACCGTCTGGTCCTCGATGGTCAACGAGGTGCTGCTACCCGCAGTCTTGACCGTTGGAAGTTGCAGTTTGCCGAATGCGCCAGCGGGTCCGACCAGGTCGACTTGCATGCCAGCCATTGTCGCGCTGACAGGGCCTGTTCCAGAGATCTTGCATTCGATGTAGATGTTGAACGTACTAAGATTGGTCAGCGTCAAGCCTCAAGCGTTCTGCGATTCCACATACTCGGGAGTTGCTTTTGTGATTCTGATGAAGCTAATCTCCAGCTTGGAGTAGTTGATGACGGCTTGGGTGATGGCCTCCATGGTGTCTGATTCGCGCGCAGTGTCGTAGTAACGCAGCGAATGTAATTGAGATTGATGTCTCTTTTGAAGCGCGTTTGCCGTCTATTTCAACAGAATGGGGTCACTTCTCACGTGCAGCACGATGCTTCCCGCCTCACATGCCCAGCCGAGGAAAGGTGGAGGAAGAAGCTTCCCGTCCGCCAACAGCCACAATATCCGCGACCAGGCACCGCATTTTCCGCTGGGCTCAACGCTGTCCATCCAATGGCGCGTCGCGGGCTATACTGGCCTCTCTCCAGACGCCCGCTGCGCTGGAGCGGAGCGCTCTCTGCGGCTTGACTAGCGTTCGGGACATGTCAGCGGAGCGTTTCGAAATCCCACCATCCTCGGTGCAACGGGATTCCAGTAAACTGCATGGTCGAGTCCTAACACGGTCGTGACGAAGGTTGTCATGCATGAAGGGAATTGGTCTGTTTCGCGAAGTGTAGAAGGTAGAAGGGGAGTTGTCAAAGCGGGATGATAGGTCACGTGATCTTCAGGCTTGTGCGGTGCGTTTGACGATGCCAGCGACAATGGGCTTTTCGACTGCGAGCGAGGTTCGCTAGAGACGAATTGGGCAAAGAGACACAACAGGAACGTCGTCGGGCCAACAGCGAAACAGTGACTGTGCCCAGCAGAACTGACGTCAATTTGCAGTTGCTAGGATACGAGGCAGTCTTGTCCAAGCTTCTATCATGATGGGCTTTCGCGGATTGCGTGAGAATCGTTCAGTGATCAAAGCAAGACCCTCCGTGTATACTGGATTCGGGCGACGGCGCAGAAGACGACGCGGCGCTGCGCTTGTTTGACCACATCCAGGGAGCCATCAGCGCTCGGATGTCGCAGAATCCGATGCTCGCGTTGTTCCGACCAGGATATGTCGAAAGAAATCAACGGTGTTGGTTGCGAAAGTGGTGTGGAGGTACTGCAAGCGCTTATTCACGCCGTTAGCGAACGTCCGATCGTGGCGAAGAAGGCTGTTTCTAGAATTGTTCCTGAAGACTCACTCTGACTGCAGTAGTTCGTGATCCTCATGTGTTTCCACGGCAAATCCGCATTGGCTTTCTGCAGCCTTGCCAGGTTTTGACGCGTCGAACTCGACACTAGCTGGCCATGTACTTGACGTCAGCTTCGGAACCGACTGTATGCTGCTGCGATGGAAGTCAGAACCACACCAGAAGGGTCCTGTCAGCGAGGTCTCACTCACGTGACATGTCCGCGTTCGACTTTCACTGCTTCTTTTTGCCATCCACACTTCTCGGTCGAAGAAGATCGCCTTGGGCAAGTCAACCTCGATCTCCAAGGCATCCTGACGCCCCCAAAAATCTGCTTGGACCGACTGCTTTACCTCTTCGCATTGGCCGGCCCGCTCGAGGCTGATACCGTGGGCATCCCGAGAAGGCTGGGCGCCGACCGTGCCACTGCCGTCGGACCGTCGCGAGGAGCCGCGGCAGCGCGGGACCAAGTGCTCACCACCCGCGTCGTAGGGCGTAGGGCCATGATCCTGCGGCCGTACGAGAGCCCTGGGACACTGGGACAGTCCTCGGCAGTGCTTCTTGGCCAGACAGCTGTCTCTTGTCGCTGTCCTACGACATGCGCAGCTCCATCGGCCAGGCAGCAGCCTAGGATTCCTGCAACCGCACTTCAAACCCTCAGTCTCCATTGTGGTAAATCGATCTCGTTACCGCAAGTTCGGTCGAATGGCGAACTGGGCATCGCATGAGCGGGTTCGTAG
Organism: Phyllosticta capitalensis; assembly: GCF_038381095.1. Taxonomy (NCBI): domain Eukaryota; kingdom Fungi; phylum Ascomycota; class Dothideomycetes; order Botryosphaeriales; family Phyllostictaceae; genus Phyllosticta; species Phyllosticta capitalensis. The sequence continues at coordinate 608,343 of NW_027117452.1, read as the reverse complement.
CGCGCTACAGGATCTCGGTCGAGTGCTTGAGGGCGATGGAGGGTTTGCACGATGGCAAATTGAGACAGTTTCCTGTGCCTGCAGTCAGCACGGCTGAGATGCGTGGTTGATGTCAGCCTCGGATCCATGCGCCGACCGACGAACCTTGTGGAGACTGGCTTTCAATTATCATCCTTCGACGTAACGCGATGCTCAAAGGTCTCAGGACTTGAGGATACGAGTGCTCGACATCCTGACAGCACCTGTCCTTTCGTCGGACATGCGGCTAGGAGTTGTGCAAGCCTTGACCACAACAACCCCCTTCGCGTTCTTGAAGTGTCCTTCGTCCTGTCTTCTCTTATTCATTCGTTTCGTGGCCGGCTCGAGCAATCGCCGGTCTTGGGCGAGTCGCCGCCCTTGGTCTCTCGGTCGGGAAATCGCATAATTCGGCGAGGGGTGCTCTCGTGAAGGCCAATCTTCCGCATGCTTTCGATTCAGCGAAATATCGAAGAACCGAGCCCACGAGTTGCTCCTCGGACGTGAAGAGGTCGCTCGGTCGGTGGGCGGAGCCGTTGGTGCTACGGTCGCAGGTGTTTCGCCATCATCGCTGCAGGACTGCTTCTTGTTCAGTGATGTGTTTCTCGACAGAGGAGCATCGGCGCAGAGGCAAAGATACCTTCTAGCATCGCTGTAGTCGGCGGGAGTTCTGGTGGTGAGGACGGCAGCCCTGCGAAGAGGCATGACCTCATCCTCGGCGTGACGGCTCCTGATGCCTCAGGCAAGACATTTCATTCCACGCTAACCGCAAAGGGCAACACGAACACACGCCCACAGCACCAGCCGCCGACGATGCAAAAGACATTCGATTCCCTCTCTCGCGGCCGGTCTCCGGCGCACTCTCAACTCCGGAGTATGCGGTCGCAACAGAATCAGGAAAAGAGTCGAAACAACCAAATCTCCAGCAGCGTGGACAGGAGGCCGACGTGCGCGGCCGCTGCAGCAGGGAAAATTTTTCTTGTGAAAATCATGAGGTTGGGAAGCAATATACGCATGTACGTATCCTGGCAGCACTTTGCATCAGGGGGTTGGTATGCATGCAAGTTCTGGCACATCAGGCGATTTTCTAGGGGGTGGAGTTGGGAAATTGTTCCTGCATCTACCCTGGCGATATCCACCCTCCGTGCTCAGCGCTTAGCACCCCCTGGATGAGTGGAGACCCTGCCGGTCCTGGCCATGATGCGATGAGATCAGTGTCACCACCAAATATGCTTAGGTGCCTTGGCCGTGGCTTGGTTGTCGCTTGTACCTGACATCATGGCAAGGTTGATCTGTTGACAAGGGACATTGTTGGGAAAGCCAGAAAGTGATGGCGAAGGGCGTGGGCGACTTGGTTGTCGATGAGGGTCACAAGTCTACAGGCAAAACGTTATCCCTAGGTCGAGGGTTTGTCAAGGCCGGTCCAAATCAGTGACCAATGCAGCATTTGATTCGAAAAAACACAAACAACAATCATTTCACCACCAAAGTTGGCTTTGGAAACAGTTGTAGCAATGGGAGACCGTGATTCATTCGTTCAGATTCTGACTAAAAGTGCTTCCAGACCAATATGTTTCTGTGCCACTGGGCCGAGAAGTGAAGTGGTCGTCTCAGCGTGCAGTTCCTAAAGCAAGTGTATCATCGCATTTATGTACAGGAGGAAACGAGATGACTGTTTGTTGTTCGAGCAGTCTGGTCATGTCTTCGCCTACTAGCAACCTGGGCCTCCAAGGCGACGGTTGCAAGGCATCTTTGTGCTGACGCAGCCAGGGTCTGTGTAGACGGTGGGCTTTCCGCACATGTCGTAGCAGCTGAAAAGGGTTGTTAGTCTTGCTTTCGCAGGGAAGATGGTGCGGAATGAGAAAGGGGTACAGCTCAAGGGATTTCTTACCCTCCGTATCTGATTCCACAGTCATTGATGTAGTCTTTGCAGACAAACTGCGGGCAGATGCGCGACTCCGAAGTGACCTTTGAAGAGTTGGACTTCGTAGAGGTCGACTTCGAAGTAACAGCAAGCACTCTCGCAGTCGGAGTCGACGCAACAGTGACCTGAGCGGCCAGAATGGCGCCAAAAACAGTTCCGGAAGACGGAACCACGAGACTGGAAGTTTCTGGGGTGTCGTCAGCTCTGAATTCTGGAGGCTCTCCGACGCAGAAATGCGGAGTAGGAATGCAAAAAACGTGCCTTCAGAGATGGTGAAGGCAGCATTTTCAGGCATGGCATAGTGCGGCAGTTTCTCTGCACCAGGCAGGGCCACAGCACCGCTCAAGACACTGCATACAGCGAGAACAATGGAGAGCTTGGAGACCATGTTGATTGAGGAGACTTTGAACCGAACTGAAAGACTGGAGACTGGAGTGATGCTGTTGAACGATTGTGCTTTGTTGGAGAGCATTCATGCGGGCTTTTAGTTCAGCTTTATAGATCTTCAGGCGTAGCCAAGTCCTCGACGATGGTCAATATTCATGTCTCGCTGCGAATGCGGCGTTGGCCGACCGGTGCCAAGGAGGTGCGTGTGCTGGGCGTGGTCATAGACGTTGCATCTCGCGTTGGCTTGGTCTCTGGAAGCCTTCGGCAGTCGCCATGTTCCAGACCTGGGTTGTTGGTGGTGTGCCGTTTGGTTTGAGTGGCGGTGCGCAGCGAGAGGAATTCAGGGGCAATGGGGAAAGCGGTATATACCGAGTATTGCTTCGACCGCGTGTAGGTCGTTGGTCCCTTGGTAGTTGGTACTGCGCTCATGTGTCGATGAGAAATGGATTTGCGAGGCTGCAGGATCTGGTACCGATAAGATCGCCTCGACGAGCCCGAGCTATTGAATGGAATGTGAGAGGTTGATCCAGGTGTGTTGGCATGAGACAAAAGTCGACGATGATAGGACGCAAGGAAATCGACGGAATGCTGGCCGCAACGATAGGCTCAGGTACGGTTGCTAATTCAATTTTTTCTTGCGAATGATTGAGCGACCATTGAATTTTTTGCCGGCGTCGGCTGGAGCCGGTGCTGCGCCACATGTTTTCGCCTTGTGTTGCAACGGGCAAAGTCTGCGTGGTGTGCCGCGTGCAGTGGAAGACGAGCGAAGGGTCGCATTTTGCTGTAGAGTGCGGTGCAGAAGCGGAAACAGATCGTGTATAGCTCTGCATTGATGGATGATTGCAACGTCAAGAGACTTTGAGACCGAGTAGCATCTGACCTGAACATCTCGAGTTTCCTCAAAGTTACTCCTGTCGTATCCGCTTCAGCTCCGACATCATTTGTCCTTTGGATCTTCACGATACGGAGGCGCTGCACCGTCTCGCCTTCTCGTTGGCCAAGGAATTGGACACCAGAATAATGAGAGTACTCCAAGCGCTGGAAACACCACGCTTCCTGTGAAGGTGTCCTGCTCTTGGAATTTTCGTGCGCGATGCTCAAGCACCTTTCGATTGTCGAACCCGCGTCACTCCACCCAGGAACAAGGAGCCTTCGAGACAAGTGAGACAACTTTTCGCTGCTGACATCAAGCTGCATCGCCACGGATGTCCCAACGACTTGATACCGGAATGTTGAGATGCAGTGCCACGTCTTCGAGACAATGCGGACGGCGTGCGGGTGGCTGGCTCGCCCTCATCGCTGGGAACAGTGACCTCGCGATGGCTGAAAATTTATCCCCACGATTCGGTTCTCAATGGCTTTGAAGTCAGCTTGTTCAATGCTGGAAGCATTCGCTGTCAGTATTGTGCTGTCGAGGCCATCCAACTCGGGTCGCTCAATCGGGCCAGAGGTCTCGGACAATACCAAGACAGCCCGGCAAAAGCTGCACGCTATCAAAGGCCACACAGAGGACGTCTTGAAGGGCCGAGCAGCAAACTCGTTTGTTTCGCGACACGACACATGCCAGGGGAGCTGGTTTGGCCAAAAGTTTGCTCGTCATCGCCGTCTTTGGTCCGTCGCATTGTGCAGGAAAAACACTGCGCTTGCCGGAGTTGAGAAAGATCCGCATCGCGATGAGGAGATGCTCCAGCATCGAGAGGAATCTATCACTCGACGTCGCTAGCCGTTTGAGTGCCTTGCTTCCTGTACATACCGTGGACTTTCTGAGATGTCCAGGGTGTTGCTCAGTCCTGGTCATCCGATATCGCATGGTGTACCGACAGACTGTACAAGGCCGAAACGGGCTCAATCAGGACACTGACCAAGTGGTGGGTCCACTGAACCATTCTTGGAACTCGCGAGATCTGTATCTTGCGACACCCGGTCGGAGATCTGAAGTGATAGTGCGGCTGACCCTCCTGCCAACAAGAGCCGTGGACTTCGACACGGGAGTATCTCCTGTTGACTCAGGATGCGAAAACGAGAGTTTTGTGCAATGGTGATGCTCCTGTTCCTGAATTTTGGGAAGATTTTGAAAGGGTCCGGGAGCTGAACAGGTCATGACTGGTGACTGGCGTCGCCGCTGGGCTGTAGGCGAGCACAGCGAACCCCAGCCTCCAGATTTTCCGTCCTTATCTCCCGATCCCTTGGTAGTAGTCGAAACAATCTTTCGCCTTCTCTCGACTTCGGCGTGCTTCAATTGGCCCGCCGCAAAGGGGCAGCGCGGTTCTCTTGCCTTCCTCTAGTGAAGCACTTCAATCCAGAACAGTCCTTCGCAGGGTCTTCAAGTGGAGACAGCATGGAGAGATTGAGCACCCCGGCCAGCAGCCAGCCTTCTTGTTTGCTCATCCATGCCTTCCAGCCGCCGAGTTGAAAGTGACTGCGGTCGCGACTGGGCACCTTTGCGACGGTGTCGTTGTGCTCCTGCGGCTCAAGACATGATTGCCCACTGCGAAATTGCGTCCTGCGTGAAAGTCCTTATCAGAACGCATTCACCCTTGTCGAGGTCCCAGCTCTTGAAAAATTTTGTTGTTGTGAGGTCATCCGGCGGAAAATCGACGTGCCGCGATGCGAGGTCAACGGGAAAAAAGCAAACCTACGTCGCGCAGGGTCTCCACCGCCAACGTCTCCGCCGGTCGAGGCGCCATCTCCGAACCAATCGGAAAATAGCCGGTCATGCCTTACCCAGCATGATAGTCGGATAGATGCAGTCAATTTGAGAGGCGGGTATGCACCTACGTTACGCGTCAAGTCGAGGCCGTTTTTTCACGTTTCATAGAGAAACGGCCTACACTGGAAAGTTTTGATCACGACTGGAATTCGAAATGTACTTCAAAACTTCATCCCGCTGGCTTCTGCGTTACTGCACCTTCTCCAATTCTCCTGTATTGATCGAGCCTGTCTGCAGCCTCCACTTCCCACATCGACTTTCTGCTCTCAGAGACATTTCCACACTGATTCCGCCATCACAACTTTTACTTGCACCTCATCTTCACTTGGACAATTCAGGAACTGTCACTACTCATCCCCAATTCCATCACCAGCAAAGGCAAAATGTCGGCCCGTCCCGCAAACAGAGGTGCGCTCCCATCATCTCCAAGGGCTAACCCGACCTGGAAGTTTGTGGAGAAGCTAACGGCACCCGATGCCAGGAAACCGCGGAAGTAATGTCCGACCAAGAAACCCGTCATCCCCAAGGGTGATTATTCCCACCAAACCACGACCACCTCCCCTGGGTACCACTTTCAACGCTGACACCAACTCTGGTCGACTCTTCCTCTATGCAACTATGGCCTTCTTAGCCTTGCACTTTTTTGATTGTTTTTCTTGTCGTTTTAGAGAGGCGGTCTTTTACTCGCACGCCTGGACGTTACTAGAAAACTCGTTCAGACTGACCGGGGATGAAAATGAGTTGCGGGAATTCTTGGAAGCAAAGTTGAGCGAGATAAGAGAAGCAGAGGACAGCCAAACAGGGATTACCGGCATCGACCATCGCTTCTGCGAGCTTTGGAAGAGGACCAGATACTTCCTGTGGTATAAGCCTGCTGGGCCGTCGTTCGCCTCCGAGTCAAACTACACCCGAGATCGAGGCAGCAAGGGGGACTTCGAGAGACTTTGGGATGCCCTCATCAGGGACATGGAGTCTTTGGACGAAGGCCGCGACTCCGGGATCAAGACGTTCTTCCAGCGGCTGCAGACCAATTTCTCGGGCGAACACTTTGAGCGGATGCCTTCTCGCTCGACACTCCAACATCAAGATGCGCATCGTCCCCAGCTCCAACTTCAGGTACAGAACTCATTCCAAGCTGGGAAACGCACACTGACATGAAAAGCAACCTGCTCAAAATGCTGCACAAACCCGACCTGCACAGCCTTCGTCAACACGGCCGCGACCGGCACAAGCGCAAGTTCCGCCTGCCCGACCAAATCAACCTCCGCATAGACAAGCCCATGCAGCACCAGCCCAGCCTCAAGCAAACCGACCTCCGCCACAACGACCTCAGCCAGCCCGCCCCGCCCAAGCCCAACATGATGCGCAACAACCACGACGCCTTGGCCCCGATGTCTCCGTCGAGCCCCCTACCCCTCTCCGTCGTCCTACGATGAGTCCCAGTTTCGCTCCGCCACTCAACCTTACCCCGAGGCGACCTGTCCCATCAAGAGAAGCCCGGGAGCAAGCCGAGAGACGATTCTCTCGCGTTGCCCAGGCCGAGGCAGACGAAACCGACCGGGACAATTCTGTGGACCGGCTTCTGTGGGAGCCACGGGAAGCCGTTCGGCCTGTTGAGGCCGAGAGTCCCTCACAGGTTCAGAGTGCACAGAGACAACGGAGATTTGAAGATCGGATGGCGCAGAGGGAGGTGGAGGAGAAACTGGAGAGAGAGGCCGAAGAGTGGGAGACTGCGCAGAAGGAAGCGGAAGAGCAAAGCGCCGCTGAGAAGGAGGCCGAAGAGAAGGCGGCGCAGAAAGCAGACAAGAAGGCTCGGAAGGAGGCTCGCAAGGAAGCGAAGAGGCTAGCAGAGGAGGAGAGGCTTGCTGAAAAAGCAGCTGCGAAAAAGGCACGCAAGGCAGCCAAGAAGGAGGAGAAGAGGAAGCGAGAGGAGTCCGCCGAGGCCACTGAGTCTTCCGACAACGACAGATCCTCTCCCAAAGACCGCCAGCTGGAGAGTCCTCCCGTGAGCTCACAGCAAGGCCGAGCCAAAAAGAGGCGCAAAAAGTCGAAGACGCCCCCGGAAGAGCCGTCGGATAACTCCTCCGACATCAGTGCAGCCTCATCACAACAACCTCGCTCCGACCACGAGAGCAATAGCAAGGACTCGGAGCCCGAAGTTAAAGCTCACCGACGGTCTTCTCGTGAAAATGGTCCTCCCCTGATCGAGTCCCGCCCACGGCCGATGTCCCCTTCCCGCCAAGGCAACCAACCGCCCGTCGAAACGACAAGCGTTTACACGCTCAACAACAAGCAGCAAACATTGCTTCTCAAAATCTACGGCAGCCAAAAGGGGATAGAACTGCGGATGTTGCCACCTGACGTTATCCTCGAGCGCATCAGGAACACATTCCGGACGAAGTCGGGTGGCATCCACCTGGAACTCGAAGGCCTCAGCAAGTTCATTCGCGAGTCGAAGAAGAGATTTGTGTCGGATCAGGGGCGGAACGAGGCCTTGGGCCAGGTCCTCGAAGTCGACGAAAGGGAACGGCGGCTCGATGGACGTGAGGTCAGTGTGTTTTCTGCGGCACGCGAGTCGGTCATCACACCCAATGGCGACGCTCTCGTTGCCAGAGGGAGCCCGATTCAACCCTTCCGCCGTACGGAATGGATGATTGACGGCTGCGTCCGAACCGGTGTCATAGGCAGTTATCAGGCTAAAAAAGACTTCGAGGTTCGAGTCAGGCAAGCGGAGGCTAAAGACCTCGAACTGCGAGGGAAGCTCGAAAGACGTCTTCACCGTTCTTCCTCGCAGTCACCCGTCTCCGTCCAGAAACTCGACCACAAACCAATGGACAAGGGGAACAGGAGGCTCCAGAAAAAGACCCAGTGCCTGTCGACTTGGTTTGATGAGGACGACCGTGAAAGTCGGTCTTGACCTCGTCGGTCGGTCACGTTGTTTGGTCGTCTTGTCTCTTCTTTCCACCAGTTTCCCTCCTTTCCTCACTTGTCACCTCTGGCTCTGTGTGCTTTTCCCTTCCTGCTTCTCATCTCTCCTTGTGTGGTTTGTCTTTCCATGCTGTCTTGTCCTCCAACAGTTCCTTCGTCCTTCGTCCTTCTTCCTCTCTCCATCTCTTTGGTTGGGTCTGGCGCAATGGACATTTTCTGTCATAAACCCCTTACATGTCGTTGCCTCTCTCCGTGTACGTATGCTGCAGTCATCACAAACGACATTTTCCAATTCAGTGCGTGCAGCACTGTTCTTTGAGTGAGCTGTCAACTCTCGATTGTTTTCCCGACCGAAACCCCAGTCCCCACAATCGGAAGTTGAAACAAGTCCCTTGATCCCTTTTGTCTGCGCTCTGCGGATTTCCTGCTACTGTATATAGTGACTGCGGTGTCTCACCTTGTTTGTATCGCCGTGAATCTGTATTCTGTCCCATCCGGGCGGAGACTTTTGTCAAATCCAACACCAACGACGTCTCATTCGACCTGCGAGAATTGGCCCATCACAACTTCATCCGCCACGTCCACGACGCCAGCAGCCCTACATCCGTGCTTGAGTTGAGCTTCTCGCATGCAATCCATAGCGAGGTAGATCCGCCATATTCCCCTACTAGGCCAACAAGAAAGACTACCACTGCCAGTTCGCGGCCCTCTAGTCGACCCGTCAGAAACGCTTTCTTTTGGGAAGTCTCGGCGCCAGATCAGGGAACGGCGCAGGCGTGCGTTGAACTCCTTAGGATGTGCTTCTCCGTGGACTCGAACATTCTGGTGTAAAACAAACGGTAACGAGAGGTGCAGGTGGTCGCGTGCAGAGTATATTTGCGGTGTTGCATCTTGCCGCGCATCGGTGTCGCGCGCGCACACACCTGGAGCAGTGCAGCCGAATGCCGATGAGGACAAATTAAGCAATCTCAAGCCGTCCGCGGTGACACGCTGCGGGCCGCAGCCAAGCTCCCGTGGCGTTGGCGCCATTTGGTTGGTTTCAGGTTGGTATCGTGCCTCGGCAGTGGTGGTCGCGGGGATGGGGTGGTGGATTGCTCGACCGTGATAGTGGAGTTCGATGAGTTTGATGATTCTTGTTTGAGGGATGCAGAATGATGGGGCAGAGCTTTGCCATTCTGTTGGAGACAGGGGAAAAGTGTCTGGGTTCGTCGATGGTCATCGAGACACTGTTGCCTCTCCGCGCTCCATTGTTTTCCGTGGAAAGAGTGCATGTTCAGGCCGCTGCAATTGATCAAAGGCATCTAGAAAACGCCTTGCAAATACACCGAGCCATCATCAACAGAGAGTAGCAAGCATGCGGGCCCAAAATAGAGTTGCAGCGACGCACCGATAAACTGCCCTTTTCATCTAGCGCGACCCAGAAATGCATCCTCCCAGACGATGATCGCATACCAGTCTACAACACCACAAGCCCTCGACTCTCCCTCCTTCGCAGAACCAAACAGACGGCGGGCACAACTACTAGCGACAAAACGCTCAAGCACCCCCGCAACCTGGCCCATCCCTGAGCCGGCCAGACCGCCAAGCCCCCTGACTCGAATTTTCTACTTCCCCAGCCCGACATCGCTGCTGTCCCAATTTTTACGTACATCCAGTCCAACGTCCCCCATACCTAGCTCGGGTCCGCCAGCGACAGCGGATCCTGGGCCTCGGATCCGACCATCGTTCCGTCATGTATATATAGCCCGGGGGCAGCTACATAACTCCGACATCACCTCATTTCAAACACCAGATACCCACGTTCGCTTTTTTCCTCACGCTCGCTTTGTCTGTCGCCGTCGAAAAGTCGAAATCGTACCGAATTGAACCGATCCGCCATGGCCATGCTCGCCGGCAACATTCCAGAGGCGGAGCATTTTGCCGACTTCCACATCCACCACGTCGCCTACAAGACGGTCGACGGCCAGCCGATCGAGACGTCGATACTCGTGCCCAAAGACGCGGCGCCGGGGCCGCGGCCGACGATAGTGCGCTGGCACGGCGGCGGACTGGTACGTCCACACATCAAAGTCGAAGAATGCTGGTCTGTCTCTGACACGTCCCCAAGGTGACAGGCGCGCGGCTGTACACGCCGTGGTTCGCGCCATGGGTGCTCGACTACGCGCGTTCGCACTCGGCCATCATCGTGGCGCCGGACCACCGGCTGATGCCCGAGAGCAGCGGGCGGGCCATCTTGGCCGACATCCGCGACTTTTGGTTCTGGTTCCACACATCCCTCTCCACATATCTACCACCACGCGCAAACGGCGCCGAAATCGACCTCACCCGCGTGCTGCTCATGGGCGAGAGCGCCGGCGCCTGGCACGTCGTCTACTCGCTGGCGCGGTCTTTCGCGCCGGAGAGCCTGCGCGCCGCCGTCCTCACCTTCCCCATGCTCGACCTGCGGGATCCGCACTTTTCGCAAAAGTCGAATCCCCAGGACGCGGCTATGCTGGGCGTGCCGTGGCTGGGCGCGGAGCTGGTCGACGAGTACGAGGACGCGGCCCGGCGCGACCCGGCGCGCATCGTTACCAACGTCGCGCCGCCCGAGCGCCTGGACCTGATGATTGCCGTGTTTCAGAACGGGCGGTTCGTCGAGTGGCTGGAGCGCGGCGAGGGCTGGGGAGAGGAGGACAAGGTGGATGCGCAGGAGGCGAGGCAGCTGTATCCGTTTGAGCTGCTGGAGGACGCGTCGAAGGCGGGCGCAAGGCTGCCGCCCGTGTTGATTGCGCACGGAGAACAGGATTCAATTGTGCCGGCCGAGGGCAGCAGGAAATTTGTCGACGCGTGGACACGGTTGCAGGGCGAGGATGGCGCGAGATGCCGGCTTGTGCTGCGGCCTGGCGAGCATGGTTTTGACGGGCAGGTCGATTTTGAGGACGAGTGGCTGCAGAATGAGTTGAAGTGGGTCACAGAGGCATGGTTAGGGCAGTCGTAGGTCTCTCTGTAAGACGTGACTAAAATCAAGTTTTGTTTGGAAAACAGATCAAACCCGTCAAACATCTTTTGGAGCTCGCTGGCACAGCAAGAATGAAAGATATTCAACTTGAGCTCATGCTGTGCTAGCACATAGAACGAGGAGAGACAGCACGCCCAGTCATGCCTTGGCTTGAACAAAACTCATGAACACTGGTCAACAGCAACAAACTTTGCTCAACATTAGCATCGCAACAGCAAACAGCAACTTGAAATATCTTGATTCATACTGACTTTTCCACACCGCATACAAAACATCAGACGTCTCCACGTTTCCCAGCCTTCAGTACCTCTTCCTGATTGCATCTCTCTACACCTCCAACTCCAGAACAACAACAAGGCGAGGCTGAAACCAACAACACCAGCATAGTGCGTTGCATGGCGAAGCAGGACGAGACGGGCGCATGCATGGTCGGGGTGCATATTGGTCCACATCCGGCGTTTTGTGCCCATGGAATCATCCCCGGGTTCTCCGATGAGCGAGTGCGGTGGGGCTAGCTTCTTGCCAAATCCAAATCTTGCACACGGTAGACGGCGCGAGGAAGGAGAAAGGTAGGTTGTTTGGAGAAATGTGCGTGATGTAGTGCAATAATGCGCCGGAGACCACAACAGGCGGGAGCGATGGTGATGGAAAGAAAAGTATTCAGGTACTTTGGCGGCGTATGAACAAGGGGTTTGCGCGGGTTTGGCCAGACCGCCAGGAATTTGCTGGATTCGTGGTGAATGATTCCGAGGTGCCATTCATTCCGACAACGAGCGTCGATGCTTCTTCGGCGCTGCTCAATCAACTCAAAAGCGTCGTTCCGTCTGCGCAGACGCAGCTCCTGTTCAAATCATCAGACGCGCCACTCAATCACCCAAAACGCAAACCAACTTACCCACTATCATCGCACTTGCCCGCCTCGACGACAGCTCCGTCCGCCGCGCCCCCTTTTACTCGCTCACACCACGCGGCGCAAAGCCCGCCAGCATCACCACCCGCGCCGCGACCCTTGACCTTGGCGTCCTTCTTCGCTGCGCCACTGACGGCCGGCCGCCTGCTCCCATTGCTCCCACTGCTGCTGCCGCTGTCGCCGCCGCCCGTCGCCGCCATTGGACACAGAATCGGGTCGAGCATGTCGCGCGTGTAGTCGGTCAAGCCTTTGGGGTTGGGGCGCACGGGGAAGGACAGGAGCGATCTCGAGGAGCCGAGGGGCGCTTGGTTCGCGTTTGCGTTTGCGCTGCTTGCGGAATGCGAGAGCAGGTCTAGCGAGCTGGGGATTGGCAGGGCGCATGCCGCCGCGGCGAGGAGGAGTATGGCGAGCAGTGTTTGCGCGGACGGCATGGTTGCGGTGGGGAGGTGGAGACTCGGGTTTCTCACGAGATCAAATCGAGCTGAGACGGACGGCAAGCAGGTGGGTCGGTATGTATGTGTCCGCCAGCGGGAGCCGGCAAAAGCAAGACCACGACGAATGACTCTGGCGACTCGTCGTTGCGGCCACAGAGACGGCAGAGAGCGGGCACACTGCGCAGCTGCGGGCTGACAGCTCGAGCTTGGAGCTCTTGGGCCACGCACTTGGCTACGGTAGGTGGCACAAAACGAGGGGGATCGAGCGTTGGGCGGGTCGGTCGATGATGATGAGCGGTATGCCACGCTCACGGTTGCACGCAGCAAGTGGTTCTCGGTACGGTTTGTACGATTCAACTCGGTCGATGGGGTCGCATCTCGCCCTCTGGAGATCCGGCACTTTTTTCGATATATGTCTTTTGGGCAGGGTCGATAGTTCCTGGGCGATGTCGATGCGGACGGTCACCCGGCTTATGTATAGTGCAAGAAAAGAAGCCTTGCCCCTCTCCAACGAACGAGCTCGCCGTGCCAACCATCGTCATGTCATGTGCTGGACAACCAACGGACGGCGACTGGGACGTGCCACAGCGCCCGCAAACCGGCTGGTCTGGTCTGGTACAGCACAGTTCGACGGTGGCCATCACGTCGCTCCTCTCCCCCGCTTCCTGGGACGACCTAGGCGGTGCGGTCCATCGAACGTGTTTGGTCGCGGCGCGCCATGGCTCGGTCGCCAGGGCATGGCCATTGGCCACGCGCGAGCCGGTAAGCAGGCTAATACAGGCCAGGCTTAGCTCGCCGAGTCGTGGCAGCTAGTGGTGGGATGCGTCGCAGACGTCGGCGAAGCTAGCGTCGCCTTGGCCTGGTGAGAGTTTCGAAAATCCAGCTCTTGCGGGCACGAGGTCCATGGCAAGTGTTTGTGTGGTGGACAGTGTGGTGGACAAGTCTGGCGTACAAGCGGGAGATGCAAATGCCAGAAAACGATTTGATCAAGGAGGACGTCGACCAAGAAAGCTGAATACTTTACTCCTCCGAGCGAATACGAGACGTCACTGCGAGTCACCCTCGAAAGGTCGACGTCTCGACTCTGCCATTTGGATCGCCGGATGCGGGCGCATGGCGGGTCCCTCGCCCTCGTGGCCACAAGCCGCAGCTCTAGGTTGTTCTGTTCCAACGCAAATTCTTCATCGACTGTCGTCTTGTTGACGTATGTACAGTATTGGCCAGGGTTCATGGTCTCGACGGTGCGCAGCGGACGAGGGCGGCTGACAAGGAGCAGTGCTGTTTGGCTGTTTTAGCTCGTCAGCGCCGCCGTCGCTGCTCCTCAGCAACCTGCTTTCCAGATGCTTCAGACTTGTGATTCTCCATGACGACTGCTGACTGTTACTTTGGCTGGAAGTGTGCTTCAATTGGTTCGACTCGCTCGCGTTTCTGACCGGCAGCGTAAGCAGCACGTGGGATGCAAAGTGCTGCAATCTGCTCTTCTTTGCATGTCTTCCCACTTACATGTGCCTGGTGGATTGCCGAATGCAGTCATGCATAAATCCTTGTCTTCCCAGAATGGATGGTCGTTGGGTCTGTACGCTCCCAAGACGGCGAGCGGAGCCGTGAGACATGCATGGGGGAGCAAAGTGGCTGTGCCGGGGATTGGAAAATCTTGTTACAGCTTCGGTCTCTTTCTCTGTGATTTGGATCAGATGGCGATGATTTGAATGATGGTTTGCAGATGGTTTGTCTACCGGCGACAGCAGAGTCTAGAGAAGGTGATTACTAAGGCGGGCGCTAGTGCTTCTTTTGGCATCCGGCCGCCAAATGTCAACACCATGCTCTCTCATCACCAACTGTGCCCACTTCATCAATCCGACAATTTTGCAGACCAGCATCGCGTCCAAGAAGCCGAATCTCAGCCACCGCATCTCCAGTCGCGCCCGCTGCACCTACCAGCAGTCGGCACGAGCTACCAAGCGCCAAAGGATTGACCCGACTACAACGCGGATTTCGTGACACGTGGGCGCCATGGTATGGCGTCCGGGTGTTTCTGATGCTGCCCAGCACACTCGGCGACGAAGCCGTTGCAACTACCATCCGACGCGGGACATGACCAAGCAGCGCCATCATCAGGACCAAGCCCATCCCTACGACTGCCAAGGTATCGAAAGCCGAATGTGAACGATGCAGGATTCGGATCGCGACGCCAAAGAATATGACCAGGGAGCGGAAGAAGGCGGCATCAGCGACTTCGCAGCATAGCCGGATTGCGTGTGAGCTGGCAGATTGTTCTGCCTGTCGCAAATTGTTCAATGCTGCCCCCAGATACCCCTTTGGACAAGACACTCGTCGTCTTTCAGTCACCAACGCTATTGTCGGTGAATGCTCAGAGGCCGGTTTCCACTCCCACTTTTGTGCGCAGCAACATTCCCCTCGGATGTCGATCGCCAGTCTCATTTGGGGGCCGAAAACCTCGTCAAGCGTGGTGCGCATCGGGCGCGCAGGCCAAGAAAACACCGAATTCTGTTGGACCGAAAACAAGACTCAAAGGACCATCAGAGGACTCGCAAAGTGCATCTCAGAATCGTTGCGGACCTGAAGAATCACAAGCAGCCGGCAAATCGAGTCTCCTCACGTATCCACGCCCCATTCGCTCCCCTGTGGCCGCCAATGTTCCCTCGACACCAACTGGAGCTGACCAAGCTTGCAGCTCAAGACTACTGTCTCGTGCAATTCCACACTCGGCCTTTGCCAACCGAGGGACGCAAGGGATCGCATGTGGCTGAAATGGGTCGTCCAGATTCGTCAATTCAGCCCTGCTTCCACGGCATCTCGGAGCCATGTCCAGGGCTGTCCGGGGAGGCTTTGAGAGGTCGATAATGGTGGCCGTCGTCCATGGTTGCGCCTCGTCATCATCCGGTGACACAGCTCGGTGGTGCGCAAAAGATCGACGGTCGGTCGGTCGGTCGTGGGCTCGGTCAGGACGAGGTGGACGAGGAACTCGCAGAGTCGAGGCAGAACAGTCAGTCTTGAGCGCAGGCAGATGCGGATTGAGGCCCGTTTATCACGGCCGACGTCGTGGACAAGGGGGAGCGGCGCGGATTTCCGCATTTGGCGACATGTAGCGAGCTGCATCCAACTCGTCTCACAACCCCCGCTCGCCCTGCGTCATTCGTGGACGGCTCTCCAAAGGCCACTTCCGCCCCCGAGTCGTCGTGTGCCGCCTGTGAGTGGCCTAAGTCGCCGTCCCCAGACCGCAAACAGCGGTGGCCTCGCTGCCGACCGTTGGATCGCATTTTGGCCTCAGCCCTGCGGAAAGGACCCTGTGCGCGACCCTGTCTTTCATCGTGGGCTGGTCGAGGGAGTTGTCGAAGTAGTGGGCTGCGTGCGCTGGTTGCTGTGCCTCGCCGGGCGTTGTAGCAGTCATTTCTCGTGCGGCCTCTGCCATGATAGGATGCGTTATATAACCCCCAGGCTGCGGCCCCCAACAGAGGCGTCTCCCCCGAATTGAAAGGCCCCCCCGAGCTGGCCAAACTAAACTACTGCTGCTACAACACCGTGCTGAAACCTGCAACCCACCCAGAGCCACCATGGTCGGCGTCCCCAAAAGCACGGCCTGTGCCACGTGCAAGACTAGAAAGATTCGGGTATGTCAACACTTGACGGATGCCATGGGACACGAGAGGGCTCCACGTCCACGCGCCTGCTTGCCTGCGTCTCACCACTGCCCTATACATACTCATCCCGCGAACAGTGTGACCAAAAGTGGCCAACCTGCGAAAGGTGCCAGCGGAGCGGACTCGCGTGCCCAGGTCCCTCTAATCCTCACGCCAAATTCGTCGACGAGCGCCCGCGGCACTACATTCGGTCGTCCTTGTCCAGCACCAGCGACGACGAAGCATCATATCCAAATCATGCCCCGTGCACCAGCCTCGAGCCCATCCGGACCCGGTACGAGACGGATGGAGCCATGTACAGCACCTTTAGGATAGTCAGGGAAGGCAGCAGCAGCAGCGAAGGGTCCCCGACCAGCGAGTCTGAAGAGTCCAGCTCGCCGGAGCTCCTGACGAGGGTGGTTCAGTCGCCTCCTCGCAAGGCGAGGTCCTCGCCGCCGCCACGGTGGGTCTGCGCGCCAAGACAGCTGCCATGGTCTCCCGTCGACAGGATCACGCACCGTTTTGTCAAGACGCTCCGCGAACAGGGTGCCTCGAACCAGATGACGCTGTTTGGTCCCTTCATCGCCCAGGTGCCGACCCGCCTGGGCCAGACAAAGGCTCTGCGAGACGCCGCGCAGTGCCTGATTGCCACCCACGAGGCCGTCATTCTCCGCAAGAGCGGCGAGGGCATCAACCTGGAGCTTTACGTCAAGGCCTTGGGAAGTTTGCGTGCTGCCATCATCCACCCGGTCCCGTCGGAGCTGACATCGACCCTGTGTGCCTCGGCCTTGCTGGCCATCACTGAAGCCTATGTGCGTCTTCTCTTTGTTAGTCACAACAAGGTGCATACTGATTTGTGCAGGCCGTCGGCACCGTCGGGACAAACCGTAACTTCATCACGCATCTGGGCGGCGCAGCCAGCCTGTTGCAGAAGTTGGGCCCTGGAGCATTCAGAAACGCCCAATCATTCGAGCGGGGCGTTCTGCGAGCCATTACCGTCGGAGTGGTAAGTCCTGGTCCAAGAAGCAAGTTGTAACTAGCTGACTCGTCCAGGGACTCGATGCTCTGTTTGGCGACAAGGACGATATTCTTTGCAGCCCCGAGTGGGAAGAGGTTGCGTTTGACACGACGGGGCTGCAGGAGCCGCGCCTCTCGCTCAACAAGCTCATGCACTCCATGTCCTTCCTGCCGTCCCTCTGCCGCGACATTCGAGCGTACGAAGCTGGGTCGACGGATCCAAACGTCTCGCCGTCTTGCCTCTACAGCCGCGCCAAAGCCCTGAGAACCATGGTGGACCAGGTCAAGCCCTACATCGACGACACCCTCTCGGACCCAGACCGCGTGCTGCTGCGGCCGTCGGACCCGCGCTCGTCCATCTGGAACTACGCCTTCTTCTACTCGGACTACGGCACGGCCTTTGCCTGCTGGTTCTACTGGAACATGACCATGGTGGCGGCCAGCATCATCATCGCCATCCACCGGCGGCCGGCCTGGGCGGCGCTGCTGGGCGACGACGAGCGCCAGCCGGCCGAGACCATCGACCAGCTCGAGTGCGAGTGCATCGAAGTCGCCCAAAAGGTCGCCATGAGCTGGGAACACGCCATGCGCACGCGGCCGTTGGGCACCATGTACCACGACTTTGGCCTCATCATGGCCTTCAACGTCTTTGGCGCCTACGGCTCCCCCGACCCCGACGCCTTTTCGGCAGCGGACCTCCAGGACTGGGCCTTTTCGGCGCTCAAGCAGCTGACGTACAGCAACCGCTCGCCGCACCGCTACTCGCGCGCAAATCCAACCGCCCCACAACCATTCTCCTCCCCCTCCGCCAGCGACACCCTCCAGTGGAGCCCGCAGCACCTCGAGTGGTTCGGCGCCTGGTGCACCGGCGGCTGCCTGGGCCGCTGCGACGCCCCCGACCCCCGCAACGCCGTGTCGCGGAGCGTCGTGGGCGAGGAGCAGGAGGAGGCCGACGGCAGCGGCGTCAAGGATTTCCTCGTGTTGCCGCCGAATGGCCTGCGCATACCGTGGCCCACGAGGAGACTGTGAGGCGGGCTTCTTTCGACACTTTGATGGACTGAGATGTCGTGTTTGACTGTCTTTTCAATGCATGGCGCGGCGTTGGGTGGTTTGGTTTGGTCTGGTTTCTGGTCTGTGGTCTTCCGTCTTCTCAGGCGATGGTTTTGTAAATCCTCGCCGTCACTTCCCCCTTTTCTGCACTTCTTCTTTCTTTGCCGTCGTGGCAAAACGAGACAGACCACGAAGCGCCGTTCTGCTACAATTTTACCTCGTTTCGCCCTTCCCTTCACTTCGTGTGCATAGTTCCACCCCCGGACGCTTGATTAAAAATCTCCCTGCCGAAAGCGTCGCTCGCCAGTACAGTACCTACATATGCATCCCCGCGACGCACGCACGTCGTTCAGACAAGCAGGCCTTGAGAGCTGCTCGGAGCCAAACGGTGTTTCTTTGACGCTTTGATCTGCAACGCGCGCGCAATCCTGATCCTACCCGCGCCTGCGGTCCTCGTGCATGCGGATGGCTTCAACGTCGCACGTAGCATTGCATCCTTCCTGCATCCTTCGACTGCCGCAGATCAGCGACGGTCCGCTCCGCTGGGATTTCTTTCGTCTCGGCTCTTGTTACCGATGCCGATGGGTCGGTGGGTCATGAGTGGATGGCGGGACGTGGGCGTGGGGGCGAGGGGAGAGGCAGCGTGTGTACTGTGTCTGCAGACAGACAGCTGGTTGGATAAGAATGGCTGCTGCTTCGACAGTTTTCATATTTGCTCTACGCGGGTATATACAATGCTACTGCCGTCCATCATCCACTCACTCACTCACTCACTCGGGCCTCTGGCCAAAGGCGACCCAAAAGTTGAGAATCAGATGCGTGTCCCTGCGCTTGAGATCGGCGCGGGCCTGGGCCAAAAAGACCTGGACCTCGTCGGCGGTCCAGCCGAGGACGCGGGTGAAGATGGCGAGAATAAACGCCTCGAGGCCCTCGTACGTCTGCACCATGTTGAAGGCGCCAATCTGCTTGTACGTCTCGTCGCGCGGCCAGGCGCCCAGCGGCAGCTTGAAGAGGCGCGTCTCGACGTTGGAGAAGCCCGCGTCCTTCATCCACCGCTCCAGGTGCTGCCCCGGCTGCAGCGTGCGCCCGATGGCGTCGGCGCCCTCGCACAGCAGCTCCGCCAGCCGCACCATCTTGTTGCCCGGCTTCACGGAGCCGTCTTCGGCGTAGTAGCGCATCTCGTAGTCGGAGAACTCGGCCCAGCCGCCGGGCGCGGTGGCCGCAAAGGCGCGCGACACGAGCTTCGGCCAGTCGGCAATGGCGCCCGCCATGTAGCGCACGTGGACCAGGTCGAAGGGGGCGCGCTCCGGCCACTCGGACTCGACGTCGTCGACCTCGAAGCGGCAGTTGGGCGGCACCCAGTTGGGCTGGATGGGCGAGAGGTCGTTGCCAATCACCTCGGCGTCCGGGTAGGCGTCGGCGGCCTCGATGGCCCAGATACCCGTGCTGCCGTCGGCCGTCGTCTGTTAGGTCGTGAGCCATTCTTTATATATTGACTGAACGTACCCGGTGCCGACGTCCAGTATGCGCTTGGGGTCCGCGGCCAGCGGCGCCAGGAACAGCTTGCTGCCCTTGGCCAGCATCTGCATGTGGTGCACCATGTCGAGCCGGTCCTGCTCCTTTTCGTCGTTGGGGAAGTTGTAGGCGCCCTCGCGGTACGCGTGGAAGCGCCGCCCGTGTTCCATGCGGA
Organism: Phyllosticta capitalensis; assembly: GCF_038381095.1. NCBI lineage: Eukaryota > Fungi > Ascomycota > Dothideomycetes > Botryosphaeriales > Phyllostictaceae > Phyllosticta > Phyllosticta capitalensis. Next base: position 588,639 of record NW_027117452.1, on the reverse strand, counting down.
AGTTTTGCACGCTCGACGCGACCGACGTCGAGTAGCTCTGCCTGGTGTGTGTGCGTCAGGGGAAGCCCAGCCGAGTCGAGTTGTGGACGTACATGTCGTCGCCAAGCGAGGATTCATTGTCAAACGCAGGGTCGACCTCGACCTCACGAGACGTGGTTTCGGCCATTTGCAAGAGTTGATTCGGAGAGGATGTCTGCGGCCAAGGCTAGTCGTCACCAACAGAACGGTTCTCGGGCGCAGTGGTCTCCAGGGTTCGCTCGCAACGTGGTCCAGGTAGAACCCAGCAGACGGGTAGTTGGAAGAAGAAATAGGGACGAACTTGTGCGGGGCGCGCGCTGACAACGGCCTTGCACGTCGCTGCGGTAAAGATCATCGGCCATGTTCTCAAAGGGGCAGCCGCCAGCGTTTCGTAAGGCCGTGGGGCGTAGTAGTCGGTCGACGGCTAGGATGGCCGGTAAAACAAAAAGGGCGTACGTCTCCTTGGCGAACAGGGCTCGGGCTGACTTTTGCAGGCCTCGTTCCTCGTAGGGAGTGGGGATTTTGCAACACTCTTCAACTGACATCGGTCACTTTTCCGCGGAACTTTTGATTGGGTAAATTACGCGGCCGTTTGCCTTTGCTGTCTGACATGCCGTGCTCCCTTGGGACTGAAGCCGTTGGCGGCGTCGATGGAGTCGGCAGGTGCTAGTGGTCCGTCCCGTGGCACGTCGCAATATGCCCAAGCAAAGTGGCATGATGGAGAGCCACTGATGCTAATTTTTGAGCAGGAAAGGCAGCGTTTGCGGATCCATGATGCGTAATCCAGACGGTGCTCGTGGCGACGGAAGAGTGTTGATTGGCCCGAAACTATTGGCGTCCGGCGGGTCCTATGGAGTGCAAAGAGTCGGCATGCCGAGAGAGCAGCGAAAGGGGCGCGGATGGGCGAGAAGGCGATGTTATGGTGGAGAAGAGGGAGGAGAAGTGGAAGTGAGTCCGGCGGAGATGATGGCACTAAAGCCGGCCGGGACCTCGGGAGGCCGGGCTCCGGCTTCGGGAGCGGGCCGCCGCGTGTCCGTGTGCGCTAGCCCAGTCGGGTCTAGTCTCCCAGCCACCTCTTCCACTTTACGCGTCTCCATTCTTCTCGCGCGCCCCATCGCGTCTGTCTCTCCCCTCCACTCGTCACCTCCTCCAATCGGACTGCCTTTTTCTCAATGACTTTACGACCCCATTCTCCGCAAAGACCAAGACCGGAGCAGCAGGACGAACTCATTTACGTCTGGTGCACCACCCACATCCGCACAGATGCACGTCCACCATCCTCTCCAGCTCGTCGATACCAATTTCAGCTAACAGTTTCCCTCTAGACCCTCGATCGCTTCTTCCTCATAGCAGACAATCGGTGGTTGTACGGGCGAAAAGTCCGCCTAGCTTTCGTCCGCAATGACGACACTCAAAACTACAACCCACAACACGTCGACCTCCGCAAGAACAAACCTCTTATTGTCCCCCAATCCGATCTGCCACCTGGGGCTTCAGAAGACATCTCCATCCAATTGGACGAACACAGCGCGAGTGATAGGTCAAGCTGTCTCTTGAAAATAAACGGCAGGGAAAATGTGCACAAGTTTGGCGAGGTCCGGTGCTATTGGGAAACCGCACTGCAACTCTGTTTTCTCCTCCGCCACGGCAAGACCAATTTGTGGATTCTACAATGTCTGGCAGCTTTAAATGGAGGTTTGGTCCCAAGCCCGGCTGGGGGTCGGCATCTCGTGACAGAGAGTAACCTTTCTCCGGAATTGACACGGCGGCCTATGCCTCCGGTTCAGAGAGAATATCCCGATGAGCTATTGCCATGTGCCGTCTTCCTCCAGCACAAGGTCCGATACAAGGTATGCGACAACTCCAGGGACGCCCGAACTCGAACTCGATTGCTCAGACCCTCATCCAGGTTGTCAGGCGGTTGATCGACCAGGTCAACTTGACGTTTGCAGACGACGACTACAGAATGCGCCTGACCGTCATGAGCGTGGACAAGGAAAACGACACCTACCAGTTTCTCGATGATGACCCCTTCGAAGTGAGCCAGCTCGATACGTGCTTCGTTGGCCTCTCGTTCGCTAGCATCCGACGCTTTGTCGCTAGCAAATTCACCGAGGGCGACGTCAACCCCAGGTACTTCATCATCCTCGACAAACTCACAGACAAACGACTTCCCGGGATGGACTCGAAAGCTTTTGAGCGTCGCAGCGGCCGATGGCTCAACTGCGTCATTGGAGACACGGAGTGCAAGGAGTCTGGAGGTCCTCTCGCGTTGCGCTGCACCTTTGACTCTTTGGCGGACATTCTCGATCGCCTCAAGGAAGGGGCGTCGCTGCGGGATTTCGTCAACGAAGCCGCCAGCGATCACCGGGGGCTCTATTCTCATTCGACTGCCCCCGACGGCACTGTGCTTTTCCCTGAAACAGGCTGCCAGCTGTCGGTCTTGAAAGAGTCCGACCCGCCAAACAGCCAGGACGTGACAGTCGCTCTTGCAAACATGCAGCGGGTAGTCGCGAATTACGAATTCACTGGCTCTCCGTCACAATATCCAGCAGAGATGTCCCAGCCCGACTTTGGCGAACATAACCCGTCGCCGATGCCCAAAAATCTACAGCGCGCGTACCGGGAATGGAGGATTAAGAATGGGTTTTATGATGCGCCAGAGGTCGAGACCGCCAAACGCCGAAGAAGCGACGCCTCGCCCAGCCGAGAGTCTGAGACTGACTATGGTGATGATTTTCTTGCCCTGTTCGACCAATTGGACCACCCAAAGCCCTTCGCACCGCAACCATCTCAAAGTGCTGCGCAAGTGCAACACACAAAAGCCACGCCACATATCGAGCGGTTTTACGACTCTGGCATCGGCTCCAGCTCCGCTCATGGTTCCATCTCAACCTTTGGCTCCAGCCAGCCCTCGCGCGCCGTCACCGTCACGGGTCCCTCGAGAGCCAACAGCGAATATCCTACTCCTACGAAGAGGCGAAAAGTCGAGTATGTCGTTATTAATTCCAGCGATTCCGAAGAAGACGCAGACGACGAGGAAGACGAGGAAGAGGAAAATCCGATTGATGAACTTTACGACATCCGGCTTGCCGATAGCATTATGGCACCCTAGACGCCGCTGCGCTGCGACTGCCGTTCTTTTGCTTGGTTCATGACGCCACGCTTTGCCTTCTTCTGAGTATCGATACCCAGGTTTGTCTGATCTTTCATTTTTCTTGTGTTCAGGATGAGATTCCCTTGTATAATGTGTGCTACAGTGTTTTGGGATGGACTTTCTCATTTGGTTTGGAAGTATTCATCTATGATATTTGGGTCTTCTCTCCTTTCTCTCCGGCTGCACATGGATTTCCTTACTCCCTAGATAAAAGCACATCACCCATCACAATCGAGAAACCATTCAACAATCCAGCTCCTCGGTTCAGAGTCGGCCACAGCCGAGACCAAGCACGCCCAGCCACAGGCCCCACACCTCGTATTCTCCACGCGAAACCCACGCGGAACCAACGCGTGGGCGTGGCGCAAACTTCGCGAGATGCAGGGGCCTCACGCCGCAACGGCCACTTGTCCACGCACAAACAACGCGTCCAGCCTCGCCACCACCCCAATTCGTCTCAGCCAATCGCGTGGCGTGACTGGCGCTGCTTTGCGCCGAAGGGCGCGGCCAAGTTAATGTCTTTTGCTCATTCTTTCGACTCCCTGGTTGACCTTGAGTGCCTCCCGGTCGGGACCACAGGGTTTGCTATACATCCTGCTCCGAGAAGAATCTGGGATCGATTGATTTGGGTCATTTGCACGATCAAAGGCTATTCATATCGGGTATGTCATTTGATGATTGCAAGACTCGTCCGACGCTAATACACAAAGCTCACAGGTTATCAACGAGTTTTTCGTCATTGCCGACAGTCCACTGCCCATTCAAGAGCGCGATTCTGGATTCCTCTTCTTCCGCACCAAAGAGACTCGGAGCTTCGAAAGCAGACGAAAGGAGATTGTCGCGAGAGGAGGGATATGGTATATTGAGCGCGATGGCAAAGCCGAGGAGCCCATCGACCCTGAAGATGTTCCTGCAAACATGTGGCCAGTGTCGGTCGAGCTGGACGAGCAGGCAAACATGGACCAGCGCAGCTGCTTGATTCGCGTCAATGGCAAGCTTCACGAGACGGGGTTTGGCGAGGTCAGATGCGACTGGCAGTCGGCCCTCCACGTCGCGTACGAGATCCTGCACAACGTGTCGACGGTGGCTGAGTCGCAAAACCAAGCAGCTGTCCATGGCGGCGTGTTTCCAGACGACTGGCGCTGCTCCGAGCGAGACCATTTGCCCCAAGAGCTGCTGCGCCCAAGCATGCCGGTGGGGTGGCGAAGACATCCGGATGAGCGCAAAAGCCCCTGGCCGGTGTTTGTGACGGGCGACCTGGCGGACGAGGCAGGCTTTCCATTCAACACATCCTGGAACCACACTGATTTGGCCAGGTTGTCGAGGAGTTCCTAGATCACGTCAACTCTCCCTTCGACTCCAAACGCCGCTGCCGCGTTCGCGTCGTCGACATCGACCTCATGAACGCCAACCGCTACGACTTTGTCGACGAGAGCCCCGTCCCACGGCTGTCAGGCTGCTTCCGCGGCCTCTCCTACCAGGCCATTTGCGACTTTTTGCAACGCAAGCGCATCGGCGAGATTTCCTGCACCAACTTTGTCATCCTCGACAAGCACACATCGCGCCCGCACGTCAAGGAGCCAAAATTCATCAAGGAGCCAGCATACATCAGAGACCGGGACTGCTCCAACTTCCGCGGCAGAGAGTGGCACTGCATACTGGGCGACACGTCCGACCGCCAGTGGAAGCGCCTCATGATGGCGCGCTGCGCCTTCGACTCGTGCGCCGAGGTCATTGACAACGTCAACCGCCGCCGCGGCTGCCTTGGCGAGTACGCAAACCATGCGGCCGTCGAGGGCAGTGGCTTCTTCCGCTTCCCGACGGATCGAGCTGGAGTGGACGGCCGCGCCCGCAAGGAACAGTTGGATCGCGATCTGGAGTCGCTACTGGCAAAGAATAAGGGCATTATCCCGGCCGAAAACCGCGATCCTGTTGCTGTCACGCAGACCGTTGCCGTCGAAGCCAACCAAGGCAAGAAACGAGACGCCAGCCCTGCTCCGCCCGACTCGCAGCAGCAGGAGCAACCACCGCGCAAGAAGCGCAAAAGACGACGGAAGAAGAAGGACCACGGCGAAGAAGCCGCCGTCGAACTTGGACAAATTGACGACGAGCCTCCTCTCCCTCGCGCCACCCCACCAACACCCCCGCCCGAACGCCGCCACAAAATCTCCGACCTGAAGCCCGGCGGCGACTACCACTACACGTCGTCGCCCGAACACAACTACGACTTGCTGTTCTCGCAGAGCTTTGCGCTCAGCTACACCGACGCCGATGCCGATGCGCGCGGGGTGGACCACAGAGGAAGGCCAGAGGCGTCGTTGCCGTCGTTCAACCTGCTCGACTCGTGCACGCCGGCCGACTCGCACTCGATGACGCAGCGCGACTGGGGCGTGTGGGAGAATCACGATGACGACGACCATGCGGATGCGGATCGTGCAATGCGGACGAGCCAGGTCACCGAGGCTGATGATGATGCTGATGACGATGATTTCATACGTCTGCCCGAGGCGACGGGGTCGACGCAGATGCTGTGATCTTTCTTTGTGCGTCAGTTGGGTTTCGTTTGGTTTGGAGTTGGCGTTGGGGTTTGCTGTTTTGGCGCAAAGCAAAAGCTGATGATGTCATGTTCAACGGCTGTCGATTCTCGTCTCGTCTTGTTGCGCCGGATCGGATCTACAGGGCGTTGGATGATTGATGCGCTGTACTTGTGCGGTAGATGGCTGTCTGTATGGATGGTGGTACATATCGATGACTGGGGGGTCTGTCGAACCCCGTCCTGGTGGGCCAAAGCAGAACTTCGAAGATGCAGTCCCTTGGATGCAAGTTGGGGCCAATAGGCCATGCATGGCACACACGGTCCAGAGCGATGCGAGATTGATTGATTCGGGAGCAGGGACAGATCAGCACTTCCTTCTCGTCCGTCGCCTGTTTGGTTTGCACAGTCGCGGCAAGCTCAAAGGTCTGCATCAGCTCCATATTCCCGCATCTCTTCCCCGATCATGGAACACTGTCGATATTCAGTTCGGAGGATGCGCTTGGGATGCGTGTTTTGATACTTGGTCGTTGTCTATCTGGAAGTGTTTGCGCACAATGAATGCATCACACACTTGCGGCCTCGACCACTGTTTCCAACGCACGCTTTCCTTCAAAACTCCAACCTATCACCTTGACAAAACACGTCCTCGTCTTCCTCCGCTTGATTCCCGTCCTGACTCTCCAAGTCGCAGCGCACGCTCCTCCTTCAAACCCCTGGCCCCTGCGTCTCCCCGCCCCACAACACCCGTGCGCTCACTCCACCACCGTGCACCAACAAAAAAGATTTCGCAAAACGAAACTAAACGGCGCAACAAAACGCAAAACGTACAACAGCCGGGATTCGCTGCTGGTCACCCACGCAACTACTAATCGGCCGCAACGTAGCTTGTCTATGGAAGAGCGGACGGGGTTCCGAATTCTCTACGTGCTGTGGTCGTACGTGGAAGAACAGTTGAGGTAGAAAGGTTATCAAAAGAGAGAGAACGCGGGAAGATGTGGACAATGGGAAAGAGAACACAACTAAGGAGGGGTAGACTGGGGATATTGTGTAGAAGAGTAAAGGAAAAGTGGACAGGTTGTTTTGTTAGAGCGTCGTGACGAGAGGCGGGGCCTAAAGGGGGAGGGTCTGACACCGAGGTGCGAAAGGCCGGCGACTTTTAAGTGAGAAGGCGCAGAGTTCGAAGTGATGGAGACTCGTAACTTCGTAGGTAGGTAGGTGCACGAGGAGCAATTGCGTTTCGTAAGCAGGGCTGGCGTGCAAAACATTTCTAGGGGCAAGTGGTGAATCGCGTAGAAAGTGACCAACGTGCTTTAGATCGAGAAGCCCTCATCTACTGCAACCTACGTACCTATTCCATCTAGTTTTGCCCGAAGAACCGGATTGTTGGAGTACCAACTCTAATGCTTCCCACTTCGAATACCTACTGTAAAAGCCGAAGAGTCCTGGCGCCGTATGTAGTTCGGCCCTAGAAACCCATGCTTCCACCTCAATTCCCCCGGGAGCCGCACTCGCGAGGGCCGCGAGAGCCCACAAGATTTGCAGTGCTGGCCATGTGGTCCGGGCTATCTGCATCTGCCTCTTGCGGCGCGATAGGTTGGACGGGGAAACCCGCCTCAATGTCAAGGTTGATCTGTGGCGGCTGGGTGGGCTCAACACTTGTCTGTTCCTGTCGCGGTTGAGGTCGGAGGGCGAGCAGGTGGTCACGAAGCCTCCTCGTGCCCCTGAGCAGATTTGGATACAGCGAGGGGAAGTTGGAAATCACGAAATCGACGGAAATCCTGCGCGCCTTCCACTTCGCCATGTAATCGTAATCATGCTGAGCCGTCTTAGTTGGGGTCCTGCAACATGAGAAGCGTGCGATGGACTGACCTTTGCGAGTTTGTATAATGCCACGACTTCAAGAGCAAATAGTGCCAGGCCGACAAGAAATGTACCCGAAAGAAGAAGACGGTGCTTTTTTCCAAGAGTTGAGCCCGCACGGGCGAGGAATTCTAGCGCGACTCCAATGATGGCAATGTTCATGATGGCATCCAAGATGTTGATCAGGTACTGACCGGCCGTGGAGAGTGCAGGCTCGCAAGCGTCTAAAAAATTTTAGCGAAGAAAGTTTTTATGCCTGCATTCGACTTACCACCTGGGTCTGGCGAGATTTGCCAGTTTCTTGCAACAGGGACACATTTAAGGCTCTGGTACAACATCATGACAAGAAAAGTGACTGTCCAGAGGACCGTGACCGCCTGCATGTGTATTTTCATCGCGGAGATCTTGCCAGCGAAACGTGCGAGAAAAAACAATACCGACAGCTTGAGGCACCACATGACAGTAATCGTGACGTACCAGCCGATGTGGAAAATGACCGAGCCCATCTTGAACGAGTATGCCATTGGCTCTAATGAGCCACCGGGCAGGAGTTTGTCGCGGACGGCATCTGACAGCTGGGCGTTGTTGAAGCCGCCATACGCCACGAAGGCAAAATCTTCGAGGGCAATGTTGACCCACCAAAGGATGTTGGCGACAATCATGATCTGATCGTCAACCAACAGTCCCTTGATGGACTGAATTGCCAAGATTGCGCGGAAAATGGTCGTGAGTGTTGCGATGATCATGCCAGCAATGACCTCGCGGCCGTAGTAATCCACTCCCAGTGTCATTGTGGTGATGTCGCGATGAAAGCGGGTAGAAAGGGAAGAAGTGAGGTGACGTGGGTTGAAGGTGGAGGGTGGAGAGGAACAGGACTAGTGTTGGTAGGAGACAGTAGATTTGAAAAGGTATGCGCATGTTCACTCCTGATGCGGACGAGGGAGGAGCCAACACGGTTTTGTGCAGTACCTGCCTTGGAAATTTTAGCCCCAAAATTTAGAAAGGGTGTGGGCTTTTACTTAGCCTCCTCGTGCCTGCGAAGTCAAGCTCTAGACAGCTCCCCACACGATGATGCACAGAGAGCACAATAGCTGCGAAAGATAATGATTAGCAGTTTGCCAGTCTAGAAAAGCCGTCGCTGCCTGCATGTACTTCGTCATGGTCGGGATGTGGCCAATGAAGCGTGCAAGAAACACTAGAACCGACAGCTTGAAGGTCTACATCACGACGATGTTGAAGTACCAGCTGATGAAGAGGATGATAGATCCTGTCTTGTATAACTGCGTTTGTTGGTTTGAAAATTCCCTACATAAGAATCTGATGACATCAGCGTCCGTCGGCACATCATTACCAAAGGCGCCATGCTCCAGCCCTGTTTACTTATGAATTATATCCGAGCACATGAACAACGAGACCAAACAGCGCCGCAGGCTTGTTCTGCGGCAGCAGATTGGCAGTGCTGGAGGCGCAAGAGGAACTAGGCTCTGCATTGGCAATTCCCTCTGGCGCGCCCATCTCAATGTCCCCTTCAGCCTGAGGCACCTGAGCAGAATCGGTCGCCGTCTGATGCGGCTTCGGCTTTTGAGTGATGGCGCGGAGGTGGTCGCGAATGCTGCGAGAAGCTTTAAGGATGCTCGGGTAGAGGGATGGCAGGTTGGTGATGATGATTTGCAGTGAGGTTCTGCGCACCCGCCACATGCCAGCGACTCCGGGAATGCCCTGAAGAAGGGATGTATTAGCCTGAGCTCTCGTCAATCAGTCTGGTGGTATCTCACAGTATGGACTTCGTAGAGAATGCCTGCTTCGAGGCCGACAACAAGGAAACGCGCAGAGAAGAGCGCGGAGAGGATGAGGCGGTGCTTCATGGTAACGAATGTGCCAGCCCGCCTGACAAAATCAAGCGCGATGATGATGAGCACGATGTCCATGGTGGCGTCTGACAGGTTCAAGAGATATTGGCTCAGGGTCGCCAAAGCTGGCTGGCATGCGTCTGGGACAGGTCAGCTTTAGCGTCTCATCATCTCTCGTAGAATCGCTTGACTTACTACCAGGGTCCGGGAATATTTGCCAGTTCTTCTGCACTGGAAGACACTTGAGGTGGTGGTAAAGTACGACGCCAGACAAGCTTGCGGCCCAAAAGACTGTCGCACATTGGAGTGGCCGCGTCATGCCGGGGACTTTGCCCATGAGAGACGCGAAGTTGTAGAGAACGGAGAGCTTCAAGGTCCATATGAAGATGATGGTGACTTCCCATCCGATGAAGAACATGATGGATCCCATCATCGCGTCGTGAGCCGTGTCTTGGAGAGAGCCGTGGTGGATGTCGAGGCGTTGAGATTCCGTCAAGTTGGCGTTGCTGAGACGGTAATGACTGCCAGTGAAAGCGAAGATCGCCGAGCCAACCCACCAAAGGCAGGTCGCAATGATGGCGAGAATGTCGTCGAAGAGGAGGCCTTTAGCAGAACGCAGGCCGAGCGAGGTCCTCCAGATGGTGGTCGCTGTGGCAATGAGAAACTCGGCAACGATCTCGACGATCGCGCCGGATCCAACTCGATCCATGATGGGAGTAGCTCGTGTTGGAAACGCAGGATAGATGGATAGGGGAGGGAGAGGTAATGGGGAGAAAGGAGTGTGGCTTGAGGGGTGGAAGGTGGAAAGGAAGAGGAGTGGTGCGGACGGGCAGAGGGCAGACTTATAAACACGCGACAGTCCGCGCACGTCGACTTCCGGCGCGCGCAAGAAGCAGCACCACATCGGTCTTTTGCTGCGCCTTCTGACTTTTAACACCAACAAGTTAGGTATGTGTTTATTCCAAGAGAAACCACAACAGCCGGATATGCTCGACCGAAAAGCAATGGAAAAGAAGTGTTTAATTCTTGAACATATACAGTGATCTATAAAAGCTCGCTGCAGTAAGTACTGCAAATGAAGCAAGCAACTAGTTCAAGCACGAAAAAAGCGTAAATAGAGACAGAAGAAAGTGCATGTCCTGGGTCAAGCACTCAAGTTCTCCCCACCGGTACTCTATGAAGCTGGATTTTTTGAAGTGTAGCGCTACTCCTGTTGGGTTCAGGAGAGCACACGCTCGATACGACCGGCGCGGCTTTGACAGTCGCGCGGCGGCGCTCGATGTCCATACCATCTTGCTTAAGGCAGTCGGTAAATGCTCGAATAAGTCGAGCAGTCGAGCCACGAGGCATCGCAGAGACAAGCCGTACAGTAGAAAAGAAAAGGCACGCCCCAGCAAATTAACACGTCCCCCGGCACGGCAGGCTCAAACTTGTGTTCAGAAACCGCATCACCACCCTGACATCTATCGGCAGAGTCTTTTTCAGAGTCCTTTGTCTCGCACTTCATTTGATCTAACCCAACGTGCGCCTAAGAGTTACTGTCTCGCAGTTGTCCCAGCAGTCTTGCCTATTTACCAGCGACCGACCGAACCACTGTTGGTGAAATCGGGACCTCCGCTAAGCTGCGCTGTTTGTCGATGATCGATGTGTTCTTGCCCACTGTTCTTCCCTACTTGACATCGAAATCTTTCTGCAAAACGTCGGCGGAAGCATGTACAGTGGCGCCGCATAGAGGATATTAGGGATCTGTGGCAATGTCGACTTCGAAAGGCCGGACAGAGGGCACAAGAGGCCATCCAAATGTCGGGTCTGCGTGAAGGCGATGTCAGCTAGGTAATAGAGTTGAAAACGCGCCTCGATCACTTACGATTTGAGACTCGTGGGCAACTGCGACTTGAAGATCCTCGTAGCTGCCGTCGAACTCCCCTACCTCTTGGGAATCGTGATCAAATGATCAAGACAACCAGATGTCCAACCCCGCAACAATTTCCGGGCGCCTGACCACACTCTGATGTAGAGTGAAATATTCTCACGAAAAGAGAACGTAGCAGCAAGAGTGCCAGGACGGGCGAGGAAAATCCGCGTAGGCGATGGTTGAAAGGGTGGCCGTCGATGCCGGGTAGTTGTATGCCGCTGTCGTTGAATGTGCGTGGATGCGACCGAGCTGACCGCCCGACGAGAAGCTTGGAAATTGCAAGACGATAGCTCGAAAGGCTTGGGAGCTGCATCTTATCTGAAGGGAGGCCGCCTGTAGCGTGAAGGTCGTCAGGTCGAAGAGTGCTGATGGCTCTGCAGTAATGAGGTCAGCACTGCTGCACATTATCTCTAAGGAGTCAACTTACGGCACTAATAGTCGAGTCGTCGTTGGCCATAGTGTGATGGTTGAGAAGGAGAGAAGTCGTGCGGGAGAAAGTGACGACGGCCGAGCGAATTTGTTGTTCTGCTGCGGAGGATGCACGCCAGAAGACGCGCCAGGGCTATCGACAGCCGTAGCGGCAACGAGTGACGTCACAGGTGACTGCGGCGGCGCGCCAGAACCACTTCAAAGAATATGCGGCATGGGAAAGCTCCTGGCAGGCACGGAATTTTACAAGCATAGTTCTAGCACAGGCGAGTTCAACACGTCTCATTTTCTACAGTTTCGGATTAGACTACAAATTAACAAGACGCTCAGCGTTCAAGCTGCCCAGACTGCGAGCATTGCATCATCCAACCATCCAAGTCCAAAATCTTCCTGTTTTTTCCTTTCACAAAGCCTGCTGCGGTCCTTCGCTATAACCCTTTATATCCTAAAATTCGTCGAACACCTACTTCCCTTGGTCCCTGACTCCACAGATGAACAACTTCGTACTCGATTGAGGATTTGGTACGAAACCGTGCCAACACGGACTTGTCATTTCCCGCGTTGCATGGAAAGACTTCGGCCTATGGCACCTCCCTGGCCTCAACAGGCTCGTCGCAGAATTCGTCCTCGTTGTCCACTGCATTGGTCGGCGACTGCTTCGGGACATATCTGCGCTCGCCGCCCTCTCAGTTCTGTCTCGTATCTTGCGAGCGAGGCTTGATCGCTGAGTCGATGTATCTAGTGAATTCAACATCGGTATCCTTACGCTTGGCGTATCTGCACATGAGGGGTGCGAGAATCTCAGCCAGTTCGTACTCGGTTGGCCCGAGGCCGTTCTTGTCGACCAAGTACTACCTACAGATGACCGGGTGGAACTCTTCCGATCTATACTCCTGGATTGATTCCAGCGTGGTCAGGTCAAGCCAGAGCCGCGCCTCTGACCGAAGGTTGGTAACCGTCTGTCGCGGCAGGCTGCCGTCGATGATCGAGAAGAGGAATTGCTCGGGTATGGAGCGAAGCATCTTGAATTTGTCGACACGGAAGAAGTGCTCCTCCTCGCTTTTAGCAAAGACGGGAGTAGACTGCTGGCGGTGGATGACGAAAATGCTGCCGTCTGAAGTTATATCTACAGAGAGTCGATTCTAGGGGGTGTTAGTGAAGTCTCAAAGGCCCGGTGGTGCACTCACGCATCTTTATCTAGCTTCGAGGGCTAGAATCCCATGGCACGCCGGCCTCTTCGTGTCGTAGTATCGTTATAGTTGTGTGGTTGGCCCCCTAATCCTTGCAGTCGTTCGGTCCAAGGTGGCCCTTGTTCTTGCCAGGCCTAAGCTCCTTCTTTGGCAGAATGCACTTCTTCCTGAGGATGAGCTGTTCGTGCGGGCATGGGTTGTAGGTGGCCTTGCCCTCGTTGAAGATCAGGATGTGCGAGCCCTGGCAAGCGTTCTAAGCCTTGTTGTCCTTACTGAGCTCGACAATGATGTGTTCAGAGTTCAAGTAGCCAGGGTCACAATATAAGTAGTTGAATTTATACTGATGGGGCTTCTGGCCGGCAGTCGTGAGAGGGAGGGGTTTGGCGTACTTGGTCGTGGCGGCGGCGACTTGCTGGGCGTAGAGCTGATTCGCGCCGTGGGCACAGAACGACATCTTCTTGTACCCGGCCTTGTTTGATGGCAGCTTGCAAGAGGCAGTCAGCAGTCGAGAGGACCAGACGCGCTCAGCTCATCATCCCCATATTGCTGCCGGAATGCAAGGTGGTGTTTCGTAAGGGTAGCATTGTCGATGCCCATCACGCCGCTGATAGTTGCCGAGGGTCCCTTTCCAGGGTTGAGTGCGAGTTGCTCAAGGCCAGAAACCGCCTCATTATAGAGTCGGAGGTCCTCCTGTGTCGTCTGTCCAGATGTAATGCCAGCCCTAGCACTCCGGTTGTCCTGGAAGCGCCTGAACACCCCAACAGCCCTAGACGCCGCACTGGCCGTGGCAGCCATTACTTCCTCAAGCGTATCTTGTAGCTCTCCTTCTGGTCGACAGTAAAGAATAGGGCCGGGTCGTCCAGGAGCGTGCGGATGAGTTTGGCGGCATCGTTGATACTGTCGGTAGCGCCCGCGGCCTCAGAGGTTGCGTAGTCGCGTCTGGCGGAACGGAAGCTTGACTGGGCGGCAAAGTTTCGGGCGTCTTCAGGCATCGGCGAGCTGTCTTCTCTCTCGGTGTCCTCGGTGGCGGTGGCGTAGGCGTTGCGGTCGAATTCGGAACTGTGGCGGGCAACTTGTGGTGGCGAAGATATCAGTGCTCCTAAGCCCGAGTGCTCGCGAATCAGTGCTGGAGGGGTCGGACATGGCGTGATTCCTATCCTAGTACCTCAAGGAGCTAAAGAAAAGAGCACGTACAGGGAGACTGTCTTCTTAAAAACATGAGTGCGCGTGTGATATGTGAATGGGAAAATTGAGCAAATATAAGGGGCGATTTACTGACAATGCCGAGGTCGTTACCCCTTGACTTACTTATACAAGACGAGCAAATATAAAGAATGCGGAGGCGAAGTACTCAATTCGGAATTTCTACATGCTGAGGACTCAGTCCTCAAAGGCTCGTGCTATGGAGAATCCTTGTCAGTTTGTATGAAGACAGAAGACTGCTGAAAGCATGATCCGGTGCTTGAGCGAGACACTGGACTTGGTGCGACGGAAGGAGTCGAGTGCCGCAACAATGGAGATGATATCCATGGGGGCTGTGAAAAGGTTGAAAATATACGCAGCAACAAGCGCTGCTCTGGGCGTGCACGCATGAGGGTGCATTGTCAAAGTTCCTAAGAACAGAAGTAGACCAGTATCCAATTACTGCGAATCCAAGAACCACCCGCCAGCTTCTTCCTGATCAAAAACTCTCGATCTCCCAAGTACACTTGAAAACCTTCACCTCATTCCACCAATGTCCATCGCGGAGTCCCCGCAGTGAGTGAAAGCTCTCGACACCTACTGTACCAACTTAGGGAAGCTCCAGTGCGTGTCTTGGGAGATGCTCTTGCGCCAGCGAAAGGTCCGAGTCGGTCGGTGCCGAGCTACCCTTGCCAGAGTGGCTGTCGGTGTTGGACCACGGCTTTCCCGACTTTTTGGATTCAGCAGGCTGGAGTGGGATACCCTGCTCGACGTCGGTCTCGACTTCGGAAGGGATTGAAGTGGCTGCATTCAGGTCGCCGGTTTTGGGCTTCAGCGCGACGATCTTGTCGCGGCCGCGGCGGCAAAGGTCGAGGATCGTTGGGTACAGAGAAGGGATGTTGGCAACAATTACCATAACGTAACTCTTCCGGAACCGCCACATGCTGGCGGACATGGTGGACATTGCTTGGTTCTGCAGTGGCCATTAGCGGGCTTGAATTCATGAAGTCTTCGGGCGACTGACCGTTGAGATCCGGTAGAGCACCATGGCCTCCAAGACCACCACAATGATGCCGAGAGAGAAGATGCTGGACAGCAGCGCACGATGCTTGAGCTTCATGCTCGGGCTAGCCCGGCGGACGAAGTCCAGGGCGATGATGATGAAGACCAGGTCCATGAAGCCGTCGGAAACAATGGAGACGTACTGGTTGACGATGGCGGCGGCAGGTTTGCAAGCATCTGTCTCCATGTCAGCTTTATCCAACGTTGTTCTCGCCGAAGGTCAAGCAGAGCAGGTTGTGTCTCATCCCACGGACGAGTTCTCGCGCGCTGAGACCAACCGTCCTCGAACAAGGGCACGGGGAGGGGAGATGACTTACTGCCAGGATCGGGGTATATCTGCCAGTTGCGCTCAATCGGAACGCACCTAAGATGCTGGTACAGGACCATGGTCATGAAGGTGGTCGCCCAGAGAATGGTCGCCACCTCCAGGTGCCTGCGCATGGTGTCGACATGGCCCATCAGCCTTGCAAAGTAGAACAGGACGGAGAGCTTGAGGGTCCAGATGAAGAGGATGCCGAATTCGAGACCAACGAATATGATAAACGAGCCAATCATCACATTCTTTGCGAAGTCGGGGCGGTCACCGCCGGGTCGGAGATGCTCGCGGTCGTCGTCTGAGACGTTGGCATTGGTGATGGGGAACTCGTAGCCCCCAAACGCGAAGATTCCGGAACTGGCCCACCAGACAATGCACGCGACAACTGCAAGACGATCGTCCGCGAGGAGACCCTTGGGGGACTTTCCGGCGATGATGCTGCGCCAAATTGTGGTGATGGTACCGATGAGGAAGGCAACGGAGATTTCGATAACGACGGCGGTCTCCATGGTTGGGATGCTTCAAGGCTTGCTCGCCTTGAGAGCGGAGGTAATTCAATCAGATGTGACTGATGGCAAGGTAAGAAAGTAAAGTGCAAGAAGTGGGGTGTAGAGGTGATGGTTGCGGAGGCAAGAGGAGGGGAAAGCAGAGAAGAGCGACAGACTTCAAAACATCTGGCGCGGCGCGCCTACGCATGGCGTGCACGAGAAGGACCATTTTCTGCTGAATCTTGGCATGTTAGACTGCAATGAAGTGTTAATTCTGCCCATGGGCGACCGTCTGCACCAAGAAGATGTTGCTAGCCTGCTGCCATCCAAGTTAACACTTTGCCAACAAGATGTCTTCCAGGCGCAGGCCAAGCCCAAATTTTCATGCTGCCACCTTCAGGTGAATCTCCTTGAATACGTATCGTCAAGATTCCAGTGTCGTTCTCTCCTTAGTATATCGGATGTACGCTTTGGCGGTAAGTGAGCAACGTCGTGGCGACCACAGCCCCTTTTAACACTGACGACTGTTTACCGACACAAGCTTGCGAGTACTGACACGCGAATTTCTGCTGCTCTGTCTGCCTGTCAGCAACCAACGAGAATTGTACCAATTGATTTGCCGCGTTTTGGCAAAGTTGGCGGTTGCGCCCGCAAAACCGGTGGGAAGTCAAATGCGACTCCATCTTTTGCGCGATTCGATCACGTGTTTCCGTCGCCATTCGATTTGACACGCCCAGAACATGATGACCACGATATGGCAATCATCCAAAGTCGTATCCAGCTGCCATTGAAAGATCGGGGGACTCAAGCTGTCCTGAGGGAAACATCAGCGACAGCCAGTGACTTTGCGACCGACACAGGAGATCAAACGGCAAAGCCGCAAATGCAGGAGCGGATCAAAGCCACGAAACATCAAAAGTGCTCATCTCAGCGATGAATTCAAGAGATGGATGAGATGGTGTTTGTTACGATTCGGCAGGATGGATGGACCAGTAGCTTAGTCATACGGACCTATATAGCCTCGGCAGCAGGACTAGCCTGCCAAGAACAATCCACTCTTCTCATCCAAATCGGTGCTACTGTTTTCCTTACAGTGGTAGCTGAAAGTTGTTCGTTACGCCCTCTTGGACGTAGCACCAGCAGAGGCCTTTGGCCATCCGCACCACCACCAGCTCCTCCGAACCACCTCCCAGTCGGTTCGCCGAACCGTGGGCCTCATCCGCTGAACGACTGCACCGGTCGGCTCGAGTCGCCGAGTTGGACGCTGTCCGTCACCACCTACCCTGTACGGTCAGCTGCAGGAACGGCCCAATCAGACTGGTCGCCACCGGGGCCCGAGCTCCCCAACGACTACCTCACCTTTGGAGCTCACCTCCGCTCCTCTTCCCCACCATCACCACCTCTCTTTCGTTCGCTCCATGCCATTGAGCCCTACCATTGTTCAGCTTGGCCAGCAGCTTAACGTGTTTCAGCAAACCAACCCTCATGCCTTTACAGCCTACTTGTCTTGCCAATCATATCTGCAGCTCTTTACTATAGACTATCTAGCACCAGCTCCAGCCTCCCTATCTACCTTCTCTTACTCTTCACGCTCTTATCGGTCCGCATTAGTTAGTAACCCTCCACTGTACCCTCTAGAGTAGCTATCCTTAGCTAAAACCTTTTAATGTGCTATAGATTGTTTTATTAATACTGTATTAGCTGTTTACCTATTAACACCATCGCAGCAATCTACTATTAGCTAAAGCTTAGCTACTACTTCTTCATACAGATTAATTACTAGTCTCTTTAACCCGAATGAACACGCCTAACACACTAGTGTAAACAACCTTAACAATTCTACTAACACGCATTCCCTGCACAAGAGCAACCTTTCTTAGCATATACCTACCCCAAGAATGGCAAACAACCTTAGCGAGGATATTGTGGCCTAGATTTAAACTCTTATTACCAAGGCACTCTAGGGCCACACCTAAGGTAAATATAGTCTACTAGGTGAGCCTAGTCCACCAGGACCTGTTGGCCCCGCTGGTGTGGGTATAGGTGCAGGTAGAAACTACTTCTATATCTAGGAAATTAGGCTGTTCCACCTAAACCTACTAGTTACTATATCCTAGCTAGAAGGCAATTTAGTATAAAGTAGTAATAACCTAGTTATACATAATATACACTTCTTTATTAAGCGCATCAAGGATTACATAGCTAACTAAGGCAAGGACACTATAAAGGCTAATCTATCCTAAACCTTCTAGGGCTCAGCCGCTAAATAGTACATAGATGGCCTTTTACATCTTAAGAAGACTAGCCTCCACTATAGCACCATGGAAGACTGGTACTCTATATTAGTAGAGCATTTTAAAGAACTAATATCTAAGGCTATTAACTATTTACTCTATGTAGAGTATACTTTAGCTAATACTACTACTTAGAAGGATGTATCCTCCTATATCTACTTATTCTTATACACTACTAAGTTAGGTAATATTATAGACACCTACACCTAGCTTATACTAGCCTACTAAAAGATTCACCTATTATTATAAGTAATAGTTACAGCCCTAATAAGCACCACTATAGTTAATTAGTTTGTGGAACAGCTTCGCGCTTAGTAGGAAACATAGGTATTATTAGCTAAGCATTATTTAGGCCATCACACCTCTACATATCTATAGAACTAGAACTAAGCAGGTTAGTATAACCAATCCAGCTAAACTAGCTAAGGCTTATTTAGCTAGAACTAGATACATAGATATAGCTTTGCTTTACAGAACCTATACTCTTTATACTCTAGATTTAGTAGATAAGGACAACCCTTTTAGTCCACTTATATACCTTTTACCTTATAGTATACACGCCTATACTAGTTATACTAATTATAGTACTAGCAGTTAGGCATAAACACGCCGCTACTATAATAGCTAATAAATACACCTCCCTAGAGGCTGCTCACAAATAGCCCTACTATACTAGAAAGGATAACATCTAATATACTAAGAACTAGTAACTCCTCCTACAGCATATATTAGAACTTTGCTAACCATAGTTAGTCTAGCAGAAACCAAGGCTTTTAGTTAAACTAACTATTCTAGTAACAATAGCCCTTCTAGTACACATATTATAGTAATACCACTAATAAAGTACAAGCCTTTAAGGCTATGGTACATGAAGCATACCAAGCTAGTATAGAGGAAACCTTCTAGCACTTTACTCTAGATAACACTTAGCTAAGTAAAGCTACTAGAAGCGCTCCTACTAATAGTTTACACAACCCTAAGCCCTCTACCAAGGAGGATGTGCATGCAGGCTTTATAAGTATTAGCTACATTAATAGTACTATTAGCTCTATTACTTACTAAACCTACTATAAGTTATTTAAGTTATACAACTAACTATATTAATACCTACATACCAACAGATGCAAGCCTAGCTTAAAGAAGGTATTATATAAGGACTGCTGAGTGGTTCCTACTAATAATAAAGTTATTAAAGTATCTATTATTCCTGCTAAGTAATATAGCAAGGCTTACTACTCCTAGTAATACACCACCATTAGTGCCTCTTTATAAAAGAATAGCGCCCTCTTAGACCTGTGCGTCAACTCTAGATGCACACCTATACTTGGTGACTATATATACCTTATTAGTTAAGGATATAAAATTAAGAAGCTAGATTAGCCTATGAACCTTAATCTAGTTAGCAAGTAGAAGCTTTCTACTAATAAATATATTAAAGCTTTACTATACATACTAGGTAAGCTGCTAAATAGCTGCACTATTATAGGCTAAATCCCCCTTAAGATTTATATACTACTAAAGCTCTAAGCTAAGCTCCTCATCAGTTCCAACATATTGAATTAAACTAGCATGGTGCTTAATTTTAACACTTAGATACTATCTATTACAGTGTACCAGGGCCTAATGGTGCCTATAAAGACTTTAGTTAAAGAGCATATAAAGGAGAAGTATATTATAAAGGCCACTACTAATGTTAAGGTGCCTGTATTTAGTACTAAGCTAGTACCTATTAGTATACATGTATATAACAAGCTCTATTAGGATTAGGACTACTAATTCACCCTAGATTTTTATCCTCTATAGCTAGGAGCTACTAGTAGTACATTCTACTATTTAGTAGATACTAATGTCTAATTTTTTATAGTGGCTAATGCTACTACTAAGCTATATAGGATTCGTGCGAAGACACGCCTTAGTACAATTTATAAAAGCAACAAGGATAGCGCTATATATATTGCATCTAAGCATTATATCATGGCTATTCTAGCTATTAAGCTTTACTAGTCTACTAACTTAGCTCTGTTGTACACCTGGACCTCCTATCTAGAAAACTAAAGGCTTCTAGATCTAATAAGCAAATAGCACCCCTATATGCTTATTATATTAATAAGTAGAACAACCTGCTAGATAAGGGTCTCCTAACTAATGGTCTATTATATTAGGGTAATAAAAGGACAGGCATATCTACTAAAGTAGATAAGGCTAAGAAGATTGCCCTATTAGACCCTACTAAAGAGTAAAAAGTTTATCTAGGCATCATTGCCTACAACTTAGGTGAGGAACACCTTTAGTAAATTAATAAGCTTATCTATAAGTTTAAGTACCTCTTTATAGATAACAGCCAAGTTACTAATATTCCTAAAGACTAATAGCTAAAGATTCCTCTTATTAAGGATTAGGCCTTATTAGGAGTAAAGCTAGCCTATAAGATCTACTAGCTTAGCCTAAAAGAATAGGAATTTATTAACAAGAACTTTAATAAACTCTATACTTAGGACCGCATAGAATAGTCCAAAGAACTAATACTATTTAGCTTCCCTATCTTTATTGTGTGGCGAATTATAGACACACTAAGTAGACCTATCTAAAAGGGACATGTTGTGGTAGATATTTACAGCCTTAATAGCATCACACTTATAGATACGTGGCTAATTCCTAACTAAGAAGATATTATTGCTGCCGTGTTAGGAGCAGCCTATATTATAGTAGTGGATGCCCTCTAATTCTTCTACTAATAGCCTATTACTATGAAGGACTAGCATAAATTCTCTATTATATTATACCAAGGAATAGAATACTTTAAAGTAGCCCTAATGGGTTATAAGAACACACCGCTATTTATCTAGTATTAGGTGGAAGGATTACTTTGTCTATACTAAGACTTCTACTAAGTTTATATAGACAACATTGTTATTTTCTCTAAGAGTTTTAATAAATACCTAGAACACCTTAATAAGGTATTCACTATACTTAAAGCCACTAGTCTAATACTATCCCCTAAGAAGTCCTTTATAGCCTTCCTATCTATTACCTTATTAGGCTAATATATTAATGGTTTCAGCATAACTACTACTAAAGAGAAACTAGACACCATCCTAAGCATATATTTCCCTAAAACTATTAAGGAACTAGAACACTACCTCTGCCTTACTAGATAGCTATGCCGCTTTATTAGGAACTATACTCTTATTACTACACCTTTATACTATTAAAAGGTATAGGGCCTAAAGCTACTTAGCCTAAAGGCTACCTAAGTGGAACATACACAATATATTAGCAAGGTATAGGTGGAACCTAACCCCAAGCTAGTGGAATTATTTAACAAGCTCTAGAGAGCATTTACTAAGAGCCCTATTCTAGTGTATTTTAACCTATATTAGTACCTATACCTTGATATGGATAGTAGCACTAAGCATAGGATTAGAGTTATATTATACCATATAAAAGGCAACCCTAAGGATGTGGCTAATATTTATTAAAAAGATATTAAGCTAATTACCTTCCTTAGCTAACTTACCACCCTAGTAGAGTCAAAGCTCTGGCTAACTAAAATAGTGGTTACTAGTACTATTTAGGTAGTGTCTAAACTATGCTAATTTATCTATTCTATAGATAAGCTAATAGTTATTATCATAGATTATACATCTTCCCTAGGTATTACTAAGTAAACCTCCCTTTCTATATCTTTAATAGATAAGATGAACCTCTATTTAGTATGATCCTCTATATATTTATTAGGATTTAACCTTGATTTCTAGTACCACCTAGGTAAAGAGCATACTATGCTAGACATACTTTTATACCTATAATACACTATTAACTACCTACAAGCTAACCTTAACAAAATCCTAGAAAGGCATATTGACTGACAACTAGGGGCTGAAATAGGCTATGCTAATATAGAAGATAACCACGCTCCTACTAGAATATATCACACGACCCTAGTGGAAATGTTGGCTAACTACTATAAGTGCCTAGAATCTATATACAAGGGTGACAAGTATATTTTAGCTATATAAGATATCCTTACTAAGGATAAGTAGCCTGGTGTACAATTTGTTGTTTAGGATAGCCTGATTTACTATGTTAATAGTAAGGATAAGCACCTTTAGCTGTACATTCCT
This sequence comes from Phyllosticta capitalensis, assembly GCF_038381095.1. Classification (NCBI taxonomy): domain Eukaryota; kingdom Fungi; phylum Ascomycota; class Dothideomycetes; order Botryosphaeriales; family Phyllostictaceae; genus Phyllosticta; species Phyllosticta capitalensis. Next base: position 566,218 of record NW_027117452.1, on the reverse strand, counting down.
AAGTCTATATAGGCTAATATTTTTTGCTTTGCTTATAATTACTAATTATACTACAGGTTTAACTAAGTATATAAAAGGCTGCATGCTAGGTACTATACTTAGAAAATAGCCTACTAATTATAAGCCTACCTTAATTACTACTTAGTATGTAAAGAAGTACAAACCTTTTAGTATAAGCCTTTTAGTAAATTAAAGCCTATCCTAAGTCTATTAATGCTATTCTATACCCTTACTATTAATATTATAGTTGCTCTTCCTAAGAACTAGGGCTATAATACCTTTATATTAGTCACCTGTAAGGCTTCCTAAGTGATTCTTACCTTTAAAGGTTAGTATAACTAGAGTGCTAGTAACTAGGCCGGCACATTCCTTAAGGCTACAGCCTACTAGGGCCTACTGATATGCATTATTTTAGACAGGGATTAAAAGTTTATCTCTAATATATAGACCTTAATATTTAAATACCTTAGTACTAAGCTACATGTTACTATAGCCTACTATCTAGTAAGTAATAGCTAAAGTAAGTGTACTAACTAGACCTTAGAAATTGCCCTCTAGTTCTAGATAATATAGGGCCACCTTAACTAGCTAGACTTACTTCCTATTATCTGCTAATAGATAAACAATGCTAAGAATACTGCTACTAAGAAGACTCCTAACAAGTACCTATATAGAATAAATGTTTGTAAGGAACCTAACTTGATTCTGCTGTACTAAGCTCCTACATATAGTAATAGTAATCTGGCCAAGTAATGTAAGCTCTTTTAGTATAAAGCAATAGATGCGCTAGCCTAGGCTAATCTATAGATAAAGCTCTAGTTTAATAGCAAGCACCTGCTATTCTACCCCTAGATTGGCAACATGGTCTACCTTAAGCTGCGTAAAGGAATAGAACCTAGCTATTAGGCTCCTAGCTAGGATGGCAAGTTTTCTTTATACTGTATTAGGCCTTACCCTATACTATGTATTACTAGTTATAGTAAAGTAGTAGAACTAGGCCTGTATAGTTATAAGAACCTGCACCCTATAGTATTAATTAAATAGGTTAAACCTGGTGTTTCACTAGATAATAACCTATTTAGCAGGGTGTATTTAAGGTAGCTAGCTATACTAGACCCTAATACTCTCTACATTATAGAATACCTACTTAATAGGCGCCACCAATAGTACAGACAAGGTCCTAAGATTATTAAGTACCTGGTTAAGTTTTACAACTTTAGTAATGAATATAATTACTAGATTTAAGAGAGTAAGGTTACTAAGTCCCTTATTTGCTAATATAAGCAAACGCGAGGTTTACTGATTTAGAATAATGATTTTAAGTCTAAAGAGCACCTGGATGACGCCTTACACGCTCTTGTGCCATATTAGCCAGCGCCTACAGTTGGGTGGGACCAGCCTATAGTCTAGTAGAATGAACCGCCTACTACAGTCTGGTAGAACAAATAGCTTACTACGATCCAGCGGGATGAACAGCCTTCTAAATAGACGCCATCTAAGTCCCTAGTAGTCAAGCTGCTAGTGGCTAAATGCAACCTACTTATATCTTTTAAACATGGCCTATCTGAACGTACAGAACAGACACCTAAGCACAACACGCTAAATCCGTGTTACCTACCAGCCTCACGAAGTGGACAGCTAAGGCGCCTACTAACTCACCTCCTAGATTAATACTATTTGCTTTATCTTTTATTTTTATTATAATATATGATACCCTGAAAGGTTGCTTTTTTATGGTGGCAAGGATTACCTATATAATACCTATTCTACTATTGCTTTTCACAGTTTTCTAATGGTTACTAGTGTCGGGACGACGCCTTGTTTTCACAGTGGTACTATTATAATTCAGCAGGATGGATGGACTAGTAGCTTAGTTATACAGACCTATATAGCCTTGGCAGCAGGACTAGCCTACTAAGAACAATCCACTCTTCTCATCCAAATTGGTGCTACTGTTTTCCTTACAGTGTTTGTTGATGGCGGGGGATCGGCTTTTGAAGACCCTAGCAACCACCGAACCCCACCCTTGGCCAAAACTCAACACCATCGACTTTTGCCCTCGACGATAACGACTGCTCTCCGTCCCGTCTCGATGACAATGAGCCTAAACGTTGGATAGCCCTGCCCCGACTCGGCACGACCCGCTGCAACTGTCCATCGCGTCAGCATGCCCTGCTTACCCCCGCCGCCGGTCGCGTAACCTCTGCCCGCCCGCCTTGACGACATCCTCCTCCTCCTCCAGCCTCTGCTACGCCGCCGACCGCGCCATGAAGACAGTCGCCATCATCGGAGCCGGTCCGTCCGGTCTGGTCGCCGCAAAGACGCTGCTCCATGCCTTTCCCAACAATGCGTTTCGAGTCACGGTGCTGGAGCTAAACAGCCGCGTTGGCGGCATGTGGGCCATGGACAAGGGACAGCCAGGAGGCAAGGCCGACTCGCAGATGCCCACCAACATCTCGCGCTTCAACGTGTGCTTTTCCGACCTCGCATGGAGCTCCGTGTTTCCAGACGCAGATAACGACGGCGACCTGCCGCTGTTCCCTCAGCTCTGGCGCGTCGGCAAATACTTGCAGGCGTACGCGGACAGGTACATTCCCCAGGGCGTCATACGGCTCAATGCGTCAGTAAAGAGCACGGAATTGATACAAGGCGAGGGTCGCGACAGGTGGAGGGTCAAGTGGGAGCAGTCGCACCAACCAAGCGGCACCCCGTCGTCGGGCAGTCCGGCCTCTGGCTCTGGAGGAAGCAGTCCATCCGCAGAATCTGCAGAGGAGGTCGAGGAGGAGTTTGACTACCTCATTGCGGCGACTGGCTTCATGCACGATCCCAAGAAACACAATGTGGCAGTCCCAGACGGCATTCCTCTCGTCATCAAGCACAGCTCGACGTTTCGCGATCTGAATGACCTGGTCCCCGCCGACTCCAACGTGCAGGGCAACACCATCGTCGTGATAGGCGGCAGCATGTCGGGATGTGAAGCAGCTGCCAACGCCGCCCTCCAAATATCCAACTGCCAGAGCTCTCCAAGCTTCACGGGCAAGGATTTCAGCCAATTCAAAGTCTACCACGTCATGCCGCGCCCGTTCTACATCCTTCCCTACTACCTCCCTCCGCCCAAGGCCGACGACTACGATCCTGCTCCGACCTTTGCTCCGTCCGACATGCGCATGTTCAACCTGTCCAAGCGGCCTCCTGGTCCTATATCGCCCAACGTCGGCACAGAGAGCGCTACTTCGGCCGCCAACAAACACAAATGGCTGCAGTCGATTCTGGGCGGGAATCAGTCAGAACTGGGGTCGAAGGACATGACATTCGACGAGTCCATGTTCAACGACTCGCCTTACGTCGGTATCAGTGAAAACTATGCCGAGTTTGTGCGGTCGGGCCTGATTGTGCCTGTACGCGGGAGAGCAAAAAGCATCGACGTGCGGCAGAGGGATGGTAACACGTCCTATGTGATGAGGGTTGCTGGCACAAAGGTATGTCGTTCGAAATGGGCATCAGGATACTCCTGACAGACTCAGGACGTCCTGATCGACAACATCGCCGGCGTCGTCCACGCCTCGGGCTTTTCGCCCAACGGATCCTTCTCGTGGCTCCCTCAAGACGTCCGCGCAAAGATGGAGTGCGACGAAAACTGTAACCGCCTACCGCTCCTTCTCAACAGCCGATGCGCCTTCAACACGGCCGTCCCCTCGCTCGGCATGATCAGCTTCTACCAAGGCATCTTCTGGGGCGTCATGGAGATGCAGTCGTACCTCCTCGGCCTCAAATGGAGCAAAGACGAGCCTACAGACGACGATGCCTCGCAAGCCGAACTCGCTGAAATGCGTGCCCTCCGCGCCGCCATTGTCCAAAACGGCGGCAACGTCCCGCAGTTCTGGCAGGGCGACTTTGTCGGGCTGATGGAAGAGCTCGCCCGCAACCTCTGCATCCAACGCAACGACACGGGCTTCGACGGCGGCCGCGCCGGCCCCGTCTTCCCCGCGCGCTACCCGCCGCCCGGAACCGACGCGTCCGAAGCCGCCAAAGCCATCACCGACTCCCTCCGCATCGCGCGCGCCGTCGACAGCGAGGCGCGCTTCGTTGCGTGGGCGGCATTCCGCGCGCTACAGGGCCGCTGGCAGCTCACACGCGTACTGGACTCGAAGCTGCCGGGCTTCCCGTCGGGCACCTTCAGCGGCACGGCCTCGTTCAACCCACGCTATCCCACGGACCCGGCGTTTGCGGCCGAGTACCTCTACATCGAGGACGTGACGCTCGTCCTCGAGACGGGCATGCAGCTGCACGCCACCCGCCGCTACGTGTACCGCTACGACCGCGCGCGCGACGTGGCGAGCGTGTGGTTCGTCAAGCCCGACGACGCCAAAGCGGCCGACTACCTCTTTTTCGAGATGCGCTTCGACCTGCCCTCCTCATCCCCCGACGACGACGACGACTTTGAAGCAGAGAGGAGAGACAAGAACAAGACTGGCTGGGTCGCGCGCGGGGCCCATCCGTGCGAAGCCGACTTTTACACCAGCCGCTGCGAGTTTCGCTTCCGCGGCGTCCAGCTGGACCGCTTTGGCATTCGGTATGATGTCAAGGGACCGAAGAAGGACTTTGTCAGTGAGAATTGGTATCGACGGTAGATACGTTGGGAGATGGAGAGGGGGAGGAGAGGGTGGAGATGGGGGAAGATGGAGAGGAAGTGTTGTAGTGTGGTCTGGTGGACTGCTTGCTTGCCTCGCCACTCATCGTCAACTAGGAACGCGCTTTCCCTGATGCTGTTTGTACAGCATTTTCTATGTGGTCCGTCGTACTGTATGATACCTATGCAATCCACATTCGCGTTCAGATCCAGCCCGCCCTCCGTCTCTCGGCGCAGCAAACATATCCAAGACTGTCTTGATCTCGCTACCAAGTCATCTCCTCCACTCTTCTCTCGTCTCCTCTTCAACCCTTTTCCTCCAGTTGACCTCTGCAATTGGCAACCGCAACTGCACTCATGCGCATCGCCGTTCTGCTCGCGGTCAGGTAAGGCGAGGTTGTTTGGCGCTGCGCTGCGCTGCACTGCGCTGCATCCGCCTCTACAGTGACTGCGTGTCTGTCGGCCGCCGCCGGCCGGTCGGTCGGTCCGTTGTTTCCATCGTCGTCATCGCATCGTGGCTTTTATGTTTGAGTTGTGTAGGTGCGAGTGTGAGCTGTGTGAGTGTTTTGAAGGGGTTTGAAGGGAGAGGCAGAGGGCAAGGGAAGAGGAAGAGGGAGAGAGCAAAAGGGAGAACGACAGGAGGGGAAAGGGGGGTGGTGAGGTGAGGTGTGCTAGGTTGCTGCTCTTGCTCTTGCTTGGAGCTGGCTGGCTGCATGGGAGTTTGTCGAGTCGATGCGGAGATGATGAGGACTTGGTTTGGGAGCTGATGGGAGCTGATGTCACGACACACACAGTCACAGAAGAGGCATGCATGGGAAGCAGGCAGGCAGACAGGCACGTGGGACGGCAGAGTGGTTTGAAAGACGTTTACATTTTTTTGTTTTTGTTCCGAGTTCTTTGGTGACGATGGAGGATGCTTGATGGATTGATTTCTCTGCGTAGAAAGTCGGCCACCTCATCATCGGGCTCTTGTTTCACCTCGACGCCGGTGTCCAGTCGTAGATACCAGGCGCGTGATAGCGGTTGGCTGCCAAACAGACGGTTCCCGGCTGACATCCGATCCTCTGATTGTTGTCGATGCGGCGGCGCGACCGGATAATTTCCGAGTCCCGTCTGGACGGGACTCGGCGGTTGTTGAGGCGCTGACGGTGGTTGTTGCGGAGGGTTGTTTGATGATGGCTCTCCCTGCTGCTGGTGCAATTGGATATTTTGCTGAAAATATCGTTCGACATCCCGCATTTGCTCGGGCGTCAAAATGGAGCCCACTGTTGGAAGGGTCGCGTTGGTATTCGAAGACATGTTGGGTTGAAGCATGTCTCGTCACTCTCCGACGAGTCCGAATCAGTGTCTGAGGAGCTGACTGACTCATTATCAGAAGAGTGATCCCTAGGTAAGGGAGCCCTCCTGTTCACGCCCCGGGCCACTCGGGGGTGTGGCTTCCTCCTCACATGTCTCGTCACTCTCCCACAGGTCGACCGTGATTTGAGCAGAGACTGCTGAGAAGTTTCGGAGAGAGGATTCAAAGGGGAAAGACGTCGGGTATCTTTCCATGAGCTCCCAGAATTTTGGGATAGCGCCAATACCCTTCGTCTTGTTGAGTAGCATGCAAGCACTCAGAAGATTCAGAGGCTCGTCGGCTAGCTCTTCTTGAATCAGCCCGAACTTCTGAGCGGTGGTCGGTGGAAACGGCAGGCATGAGGGAGCCTGTCTCCTGGGCAGCATCATGGGTCCAGGAATACGTTCGGTCCGTCATCGAGCGTGTTAGCTCGAAGGCAGCTTCGGCGAATTCTCCACGGCGAAGGAGGCACACAATGCGCCTCTCCATCGCCTTTCTCTCAGTGGCCGATTTCGAGGGCGTCGACATGGAATTGGCCCTCGTGGTGGCCGTATGTCTCGCATAACAGTGGGGCGAGGCGGTGGCTCCACACATAACAGGTGGTGCGGAACCTTGGTCGTAGATGCCGTGATGATTGGGGGCATCAAATGTGCCAGGCAATGAGCCTGGCGCCGGAAATGGTAGTAGTTCGCGTAGGCAGGTGCGGATTCCGGCAAATGGTAAAGGAGAGTCATAAATCGTGGTCGTTTTTTTCTCTTCAGGGGGCATTAGCGATAGCTGATTGGTACTTTTGGAGGAGACTTACGGGTTTTCTGGATTTTTCAATCTCTGCACTGGTGCACAGCTCGCCCCGGTCTAGTTTTCGAACTCGACCTCCGTGGGCTCGGTCTTGACAAAGACGGTCTCCGAGTCCGGCGGGCAGGGACTGAACCGGTACTGAGGGGGAGGGCTCTCGTGCTTGGCAGGGGAAACTCCGGATTGTTGCAAGCTGTCGTTTGGAATTGAAGGCTCTTGTGGTGGCTCCTGGGCGTCTTCTCCGGGAACCGGGTTGGGCGGTAGCTGGTGCGTCTCGTGCTGGCGTCGGGCATTGTTGTACGGATGGTGTCGCTGGTCGGCACGTTGAGAGGCGCTGCCGCCGCGTCCGCCGCGTTTGCTGGATGATTTCGGAGGGGCTGGTCGACGAGGGGTTGCATCTGGGCGGCTTTCGATTTCTTCAACGCGGTCGACGACGTCCTTTGCCGATTTGATGTCACGCAGGTTGTTCGTCTCTGCCCGAAGCTTGTCCAGCAGAGCCGGCGGGAGGCGCACCAGCCACTTGTCGATTTCTTGTCGCTCATAACCGTTGCTGTCCCAGTGTCCCCAGAGATTGAGATAGCCCAGGCGATGTTCGACGCTGCTGATACCTTTGGCGAAGCTCTTGAAAGGCTGGTCGGGCTTCTTGCGTTGCCCAAAGTATGACCTCGCCAAGTTGACATCGTGCTCGAGCTGGATTCTACGTACCTGGTCTACTAGATGCGGTACATCTTCGAGCCCGCTCTTCAAATCGTCGGTCCTCGCCCGGAGGACTTCAAGCAAGCCTGTTGGAAGACGTGCGAGCCACATGCCGACTTGATGCTCGCTGCTGGCGGCGGCGAAATCGATGTCCAACTGGCTTTCTAGACGACGGACGCGGTCCTGAAAGTCGAAAATCTTCTCGTCATCTTGCAAACGAAGCCCAAAGTATTCATTCCAAAGAGACAAACGAAAGGGATTGGAGTTGGGGGTAGATGACATGACTACGTTCAAGATGGGAGCAGCAGGAAATAAGTACAAAGGAAATCTGGACCCAAAGCCCCAAGTCACAAGTCACAAGCGCCAGACACTTCAGCAAAAGCAACGAAATGTGACGACGAGGGCAGCGGTGAACGAAGCGCGGAAGGTTTTTCGGCGAGGAACCGTGCTCACTTGCGTGTGGGTCTGGGGCCGGGGTATATGAGAAAGTGGGCCTGGCAACGCGCCAACACTGCAGCGTCTGGTCCGGGCGTCCCCCATTATCCTTCCGTTTCCGGTTAAGTGTTGTCGTCTCACGGCGCGTCTCGCGGCGCGTCTGCCGCGCTATGGTTGTCAAGTCAGCAGTAGCTCATGGCGGGAATTGTCAGCAGCAGCACACATCAATTGGCAAAAACGAGCTTTGCGGTTGGGATTCTTTGTCGGATTTGCTGCTATCAGTTAGCTATCGACTGGGACTCACCGACAGATTGCATCCACGCCGACGGAAATTCGTGGTGGAGCACGACCAGGGGAAGGCGCAGCGCAGCGCAACACGTCGACGTCGTCTGGCGGCTGCGGAAGTTGGACCATTGTTTCCACCATCACAATCACAAAGGTTGCATCTGAGTTTGATTGAGGTCCACTTGCAAGAAGCCATTGATTGATGTTGAAGATGAAAGTGCTTTTTTCGGGAAGCTTCCGGGGCCGACTATTGAAACCCACCCTGGCGGCTGCGGAAGCACAATCCTCGTCTCTGATATTCCAGTGTGCTGGATCTGATTGCAATACACCCTGCCGATACCATTCATTGCTGTGGAGATGCTGTGTGCGAGATGTTTCCGGGCCGGGGTGTCGAAACAGAAGTCTCCGACTGCGAAAAAAGCAAACATTCCAAGCTCCTTCCATTGCTCCCATTTGCTGCCACACTGCAGCAATCGTCGATCAATTACCCTGCTGCGTCATCGTCCCCCATGCCTATCTCCGTGATTGCTGCTTGCCTGGCGTCAACTTCAGAAACTTGTTGGTCGACGCTTCCGGTTGGCATGTCAATTGAGGTGATATTTCTGGTGGCGACGATCGATGCGAGACGACAGACTCTGTCCGCGCTTGCGTTTGCCGTTGTTGGCCTCGGATTTGGTGATGGCCTCATCCGAGTCATCGTCGATGTCCTCCTTCTTGATCTGGGGGCTCTTCTTGCGCTTCCGTGACTTGTCCTCTTCCACCTCTCCATCGTCGCCTTCAGTGCGGCGTCCCTTCTCACGCTTTTCGAAGCTTCTCTTCGCAGCACCAGCGGAGGTCTTTGATTCCTCTGCCTCATCGTTTCCCTTATGGCTCTCCTTGTGCTTCCGAGACCTGTCGTTGTCCTTGACCGCTGGGACAGCAGCTTCTTGCTCTCCATCCTCAGAATCCTCTTCTTTGATCTTGTGGCTGAGTTTGTGCTTCATGGTCTTGTCCTTGGCAGAGAAAGTGAGAGTGTCCTGCTCCTCCACCTTCAAGACCGTTTCATTGAGTGAGGGGTGCTTCTCCTCCACCTCGACGTGTTCTTCCTTGATGCGACGGGGCCTCGCGTCCTTGCTAGCGTTGTTGACGGATTGGTAGGTCTCCTCACGCTCCTCCGACTCGCTTTTTTCCTTCTTGACCACTGTGCCCTCGGGTTCGCTCTTGATGGTTGGCAGAAATGACTCCAGAAAGTTCTCGGCTTCTTCCTTGGCCTTGACGTCGCGCCAGTATTTTGTAAGAGTGTACGGGGGCTCTTTGGACCAGTCGATCTCGCGAAGAACCTTTAGCAGCTCGGTCTCGGTCGTGATGTTCTCCAGCTCGTTTGTCAAGAGACGAAGCTTCTCAAGGCGTTTGCGAGTGAAGCGTGCGAGACACAAATCAAAGGCCTTTTTCTCCAACAGCTCGCCGCGGTCCTCAATACGGTCGTAGCCCAATTCTTTCTCGTTCGTGGCAAGGAAAGCCTCGAAGTCGGCCCATTCCGGATGTCTGTCAACGAAGCGGTGATTCACCAGGTTGCGTCGCATCAGCTCGACTTGATCGTGGAATTGGATGCAGCAGCACATCTCGTAGAGGTGGTAGATTGTCTCGAATTCGAACTGCTTCTTCGTCGCATGGGTCACCTGGCGCAGTAGGTCAGGACTGAGGCGCGACAGCCACAAATCGATCATCATCCGCTTGTTTCCAGTACTGTAATCAAGACCCAACCTCTGGTCGGCAATGCGCATGCGCTGGTAGAAGTCTCTGAAGTTGTCGCGATGGCGCATGCGATCCGGACAGTAAGCTGTCGGAAGCTTGAGCTTGCGGCCACCGAGAGATTTGGCTTGCGACATGTCGAAAGTTGAGCTCAAACCTGCGCAGAAGTTAGCCGACCATGGGTCGTATAGGGAGTGATCAAGCGTACGCGTATTGCAAATCTCGGCGCACGTTCGATTGCGAGTTGGCGTGACGTTGGAGAGGCCGTGGTGTTGCGGTTGCGGTGGCAGTTGGAGAGAGGTAGTAACGAGACGTCGGGAAAGAAGCGGCGGTGCTGCGGCGCTAGGCCCAAAACAGAAGCAGACGTCACTGAGTGATATTGAGGCAACTACACTCAGCATGCAAATTGACACGATCTTTTGCGCCTCGGCGCCTGCTGCACTCACAAAGCATTCATGGCGGGATTCATTGAGCAGAACTTGTTTTTATTTAGGGGGGCTTATGGCTGGACCTTTAGACACTGAGTGCAAAATTCCTGAATGGCCGTAAGCGCAAGTCAAAGTCGACCTACCTCCGTCAGAAACCCTATCCCGCTGCATTATCCTCAAACGACACCCTTTGTATGTGTAGGAAGTCCTCCGCCCATGATTCCGCCACCCAATCTCTCAAGCACTGCCAATTTTCCAGCCCCTTGAAGCCTTCGATGGAAGGTTCGCCGCTGATGCGTTGCCGCAATGTTTGCAGGTTTCAGAAGATGCGATTCTAGTGACGACGGGTCCTCTTGCGACGATGGCCTTCGTGGTCGGAGCGGCCCTTGCGCTTGCGGGGGTTGCGGTTGACAGTAGGATGGGTTTCCTCCTCTTTGACCTCGACGTTGTCTTCCTGAGTCTGAGCGCCATGTCCGTTTCCGTTGTTCATGAGCAGGTATCCATGGCGATCGTCATCTTCAACGGACTGGGAGCCGACGCGATCAAGGTCCTGGATGCATTGAAGGAGCTGGCCCTCGGTCTTGATGTTCTTGAGGCCCCTGGTGTAGGCTCCGAGCTGCTGGAGACGCTCGTCCGACAGACGTCCAAGCCAAAAGTCGATCTTCCGCTGCTCAGCCACCCTCTCGGGATCGCGGTAGCAGTAGCCAAGTCGTCTCTCGAGTTTGTTGAGCTTGGCCGTGAACTGCTCAAAGGTCTTGTCGTCTCGGACGCGCAACTTCTGGTACGACCTCACCAGCTTGACTCTGTTCCGGAAAGACATTCTGCAAAGCTTGTCGAGCATGTCCTGTAGAGTTGCGAAGTAGAGAGTGTCGTTGTTCTTGCGCCTGAGACTCGCAAGCTGCCTTGGGCGAAGGCGTCCAAGCCACATGTCGATCGCCGCCTGCTGGTCCGCGGGCTCGGGCAGGTAGCCCAAGCGTGATTCGAAGTCACGGACGCGCGAGTAGAAGTCCCATATTCTCTCGCCTTTTTCTTGCTTGAGGTTCCAGTATTGCTTGGTGAGAAGAAGACGGCCGGGATCCGGAGCGAGCGCCATGACGAAAGTGGAGCTCAGACCTGAGCGGAGACTTCATCGGGCGATTAGCAGACTGAAGTTGATGAGAAGAGCTTGCAAACATACCCAGATTTGTGTTGCTCAGTGTTGACGCTCAGGTTACGTGGTGTCGAAGAGTTTTCGTGTCGAGAATTGAGTGAAAAGGTAAACATGGCGCGCGGCGACACCAGACCCAACATGGCGCTGCGTCTTGTTCCACGATGCCAGGCTCGGCGCTGACGCATCTTTTTTGCTGACTGACCCCATTCCAAACTTTTTCCATTTACGCGTACAAAACTACTAGTAACAAAGCCTCACTCCGGTCATTTCTTCTCCTTAGGGACGTCCTGCTTGTTCACAAAGACAGGGTCGTCGAAGACGGTGAAGATGATGTCCGGAGTTTGAGTGGTCTTTGAAGACGGGTCGCGGCCGCCGTGGCGCGCGCGGTAGACGTAGTCGATGTAATCGCGCGGTCTGAGGTAGTCACCTGGCTCCAACGAGGGCATGCTGGGAGCTTTGTCCTTGGGTGACTCCATGGTGAATCGAAGATGGTGAGATTGGGTCGATGAGTTGTGTGGGAAATTCCGATGGTAGTGGTGTGGTTGTTTCTTGGAGCAGAGGCGCCCGTGGGCGTGCCATATGGACATTGAGATGACTCAGCAACTATTGAAGTGACCACAATTCTTTAGGACGTGCAAGCCAAGTATCGACGGGTCATGAAGCGGCGTTTTGATCAAGAGTTGGCCTGCCCTTATTTCCTTCAAGTTCTCCCATTTCTTCACATACAAGTTCACATCATGAAGACTCAGCTGGCCGTCTTCTCCCTCGCACTACTGCATCTCAGGTTTTGCGACAAATTGACATAAATTGGACTTCATTGAGATGGTAGGAGAATGGAGGTGACTTGTGTATCCTACGAATTGCTACGGAAGCAATGAAGTGACTTCACAGCAGAGAGCCTTCCCGATGCCCTTGCATCCAAGCTCTTCCAGTAACTGCTCTTGAAAATGCCACCGTGAAAATGCTGCCACGGTTCCTCTTCCGGAGCCTTCTTATTCATCTAAGGCATTCGCTTTTAAGACAATGCAAAAAGGCTCTTTCCAAGTGCAGGCTGCGACAGTATCTTTGGGCTTCCTCAAGCGCGAACCAGCGACAGCGGTGATTGTTTTGACAAAAGTCTCTTAATACACGGCCATCAAGCCTAGGGGCTAGGGGACGCTGAAGGATTGCTCAAAACGCTGTCCATTGCCAATCTGCGAGGCAAGACCATCGAGCTCCTGCAGGTATCCAAGCCTTTTGTCAGGACAGATGTTGGTCATGCTGTCAGCGTGGTCCCGGACTTCTTTGACGCGCTGACCGATGAGATCAGCCAGCCAAAAGTCAAGGCGGCGCTGTTGAGCCACAGCCGCGGGACTGTGGAAGAAGGCCTCGAGACGTCCCTTTTCATGATGGACCCTGTCGTTGAATTCCTGCAGGGTCTCGCCGTCGTGGATGCGCAGGTTCCGGAGCTGCTCTGTCATCAGTGTCTCGTCGTGGCAGGAGAAGCTGACGTCGCGCAGTGCGTCGAACAGCTCGGTCCGCGTGCTGTACAAAAGCGTCTTGCCGTGTGCGTGCTCAAGACGCGAGAGCTCGCTCGGGCGGAGGTGTCGGAGCCAGAGATCGAATGGTTTGTCGCAGATGATGACTGGGCGGGTTGCGGGTGCGGGCGCGCAGCTGAGCTCGCACTCCAGCTCGAGCACACGCCAGGAGATGTTGCCCAGTCTTTCGAAAGACTCCCTGCGAACGGCCCAGTAGCTGTGGAAAAGGTCGGCCTTGGAAATGCGGCCGACAACCTGAACGAGCGCCATGATGATTGTGTAGCTTGGACCTGATCGAAAGAAGCCTTTGTCGATTGATTAGCTGACTGCAATTGATGCGGGACCCTGGCAAGACATACCACGAGTCGCTTTCCTCAGCGCTGGCGCGCAGATTCCATGGCTTGGGAGAAGTTTCGCTGTGGTTTGGTGGCGCGGGAAAAGCGTCGTCGAGAAGTCTACGTGCAAAGGTCAACATCAACAGCCAAGGCCAAGGAAGACACAAGGCTCTCTTCGCGGTTACCAACTCAGCGCATACTATCCACTGCGTGCTTCATTGTCAGTCCACTCCCTCAGTTTCCCTAAATACCTCGCAGTTTGATGTCCTCGCTTCTGATCAATCGTCATGGATTGCTGCTGCTGTCTATTGGATGCTAGAATTCTCAACCGTCGCGCAAGACGCACTTCCAGAACCATCGAGCAAGAAAGCCTGCAGCCCTCTTCGACCAACACTTCCTGCTTCTTCTCCCTTTCTACCTTGCTCTTTTGAAGCCGCTCATGCCGTGCTGTCGTCCATGATGCTGCGTGTACAACAGCTACCAGAGTGTGTAGGAATCATGCTGCATTGGGCCTGTACCTGATCTTGGTCACGCACAGCTCGAGACCACTCTCGCCGGATGGCAGATGGGACTCTTCTCCGCCAACATCTTCCATATTTACTTCAGTCTGGCCGGCGTTGTCTGCCTGAGTGTCCGTACTGGAGCTCGATTCGCTGTCGCTTGGTGATGACTGGTGTCTGCGATCGTCGTCTTGCTTGCTTGCTGTTGTGGTCGTTCTGCGACCCACAATTTGCACCCGAGTTGCTGCCGTCCTGCGCTTGATTGTCTTGCCCCTGGAGGTCGTGATCACCTCGCGCTCCACTGCCCTCTTGATCGTCTTGACTGCGAGAAGGATGCTCCGATTCCGATTCTTTTTTCGCGTCCAGACCCCGCAAGCACTCGATCAAGTCGGCCTCCCGCGTGATATTGGCGAGGCTGTTGGTATGGAGCCGAAGTCTTTCGCGTCTCTCAGGCGAGAGGCGCATCACCCACGCGTCAAGAAATCGGCGTTCAGAGATGACTTTAGGGTTGTTAAACTAGTAGCCCAAGCTCTTTTCTACCGCCACGACGCGGGCCTGGAAATCCTCAAATGACTCCTCGAGCCCCATGACCATGTTGTGGTACTCCCTCACGCGTTTCATTCTGTCGTAGAAGTCGCATCGGCGCAAGAGATCGAAGAGTTCGTCAATGGATTTGAATTGGAAGTCGAATCCGTCCTCGGCTTCCTCTCGTAGCCTTTCGAGCGCGCGGGGCGATAGGCGCGAAAGCCACAAGTGAATCGTGGCACGTGTGTTTGTGATATCGGGCTGGTAATCCAGGCGCGTCTCCAAGTCTCGAACACGGTTGAAAAAGTCTGCGAACAGTTCGTCGGGCTCCATGCGAATTGACCAGTACTGTTGGAAGAGGTCGAGCCGAAAGGGAGCTTCGGCAGGCTGAGCGAGCGCCATGGTGGGAGCGGTGCTCGAGGTGGAGCTCGGGCTACACTGAATGATTAGCTGACACGGATTGAGCAGGTTACAAAAACAAACTTGCCTGATTTTTTGGGGCCGAGGCTCGTGTGATCTGGGGTTGCGTTTGGAAGAGGTGCGGCGGAAGAAAAGAATTGTGAAGAAGACGTGGGCACCGCGCGGGTGACACTAGGCCCAAAATGGCACTCAGTGGTTGCGTTGACAAGTGCGGCAGAATCGACCGCCCCAATCCGCGCGCTCATGACTCTGCATAATCTCGCGTCTCCTTTTCAAGTACGAGCGGCTTCTCTCTTGCTGACGAGGTCCCATGTGCTTGCGCTTGCGCTTGAGCGGGTTGTCAGCGGGTCGTGGAGGCAAACTGTGAGGCCCCTGACCATCAGCAGGCTGTTCACCAAAGACTCCTGGTTGGTGTGCTCCCTGTTGTCTCGCTGCCAGGTCAGGTGCTCGATTTCTCGGCTGTTGTAGTCCCGAGGTATTCTCGACTGAAGAAGGGCTGGAGTCTGGAGGTCGCTACTCATCAGCTGGCTTGATACCCAAATTCTTGGATTTATGCTAGTCTAATAGTTCTGACGTGACCTTCTGCGGCGCTCCTGTAGAGCCGACCATGCTTGCCTGCTTTCATCGCTTTGACTGCTTCCAACGCTCGAGGGGGTCTTCTGCTTACGTTTCTTCTGGCCGGACTGGTGTGCCCCCGGAGTAGATGGCTCCTCTTGCTGGTTGTGGTTCTCTGCATTGCCCTCCTCCGAACTGTCTTCACTTTCGCTATCGTCGTCCTCCATTCTGATGGCGACCTCGGCATGGTTCTGTCGCGCGTCCTCGCCTCCTGGCGTCACACTCTCCGCAACGGCCTGCAATCCGTCAACCTCCATCTGCACATTCGCCTCTTGCTGGCCCCCTGCGATGATTTCACACTCCGAGTCATCCTCCTGCTTCACCTCGACCGTGTCTGACTGGTACTCCATGACATATCCCGATGGCTCCTCAACCTCCTCTCTCTTGACATCGTCCTGCGTGATTTCTTGGACCCCATGATCTTCTTGCTGCTCCTCTGCAGATTGGTACGCATCAGAGACTTGTCCATCCTCTTCCACATCAGTCTCAGCATCATCGTCCCAATCTTCCACACCAGCCTCAGCATCGTCGTCACTATCACTGCTGCTTTCCGAGCCGTCCGACGTATCCGACTCCTCGTCATCATCTTCCACATCAGCCTCGGAATCGTCGTACCCATCACTGCTGCTTTCCGAGTCGTCCGACGTGTCCGACTCCTCGTCTTGCCAGCTGCCGCCCTGCGCAAACCCAGTCTCCCCATCGTCGACATGATCAAGCGCCAGCAGGATCTCCAGCAGCTGCTCCTCCGTGTCAATCTCCTCCAGGCCATTGGTGTACCGCCGGAGCTTTTCACAATGGGCGCGTGAAAGGCGGACAAGCCAGGCATCGATGAGCCTTTTCTCAGCCGCCGCGTCTCGGTCGGGGGTATCGTAGCCCAACTGCCTCTCCGCCTCCGCGATCCGGGCTTGAAAGTCATGAAACGCTTCTCCCCAATCAATGCGCATCCGGCGGTAGCTCCTAACCGCCTCGACGCGCTCGTCAAACTCAATCTTGCGAATGACGTCCAAAAGATGTCCCTCGGATTCAAAGTCCATGCGCTGTCCCGTCTCCCGCTTCAGCTGCTCGAGGACGTGCGGCGAGACACGTGCGAGCCACAGATCGATGGTGGCCTGGGGGCCCAGGTGGCGGCCCGGTCCGGACCGTGTCGAGTAGCCGAGGCGGCGTTCGAGGGCGTGGACGCGCGCGATGAAGGCGTCGATTTTCTCGCCCGGGTGCATGCGGATGGACCAGTAGGCCTGGGAAAGATCATAGTGCGAGCCCCCCGCTGGAGACGGGGCTGCACCGTTCGCCATTGTTGTTTGGAGGCTGCTTGTGATTTGGCTGGTTGCTGCGAGACAGTTAGCGAGTAGGCGGTACAGTTGATTGCTGGGCATACCCAAACAGCATCGGCTCAGCGGTGACGGTCAATTGATGTCTTGGAGGGTTGTGGGAAAAAGTTTCGAATGCTTGTAAACACTGCAGCGCGTACGCGCCTGGGCTAGGCCCAAAAGAGACTGGTTGGCCATTCAGGTACCGCAGGGGTGGTGTTCGCATTATATTGCTTAAAATGGCTTAGCTTTTTGACGCGCGTGTGGCGCGTCTTCCCGTGGTGCTTCAGAAAGTAAATTCATGTCTGGGAGCAAAGATGAAATGTATTTGGACCGGTGCCTAATGACTTTTTTGAATTGGTTGTCCTGGGATCTCTGACTACCCTCGTCATTGGATGTAGAATCATTTCCTTGCGCAAAATCGTCCATTCTGGTCCCTTTTTTGCTTGCTGGGTCCATTGTGGGATTGGCGAGCATCTTTCAGCCCATCGACCCAATTGATGACCCTCTGCTCCTTCGAATCGACATCGCTCTCCGAGGTTGCGCTTTCGGGCAGATTTAGCCGCCGCCTTTTGCCCTCTCCGGCACCATTCTGGTAGTCATGATTTCCCTGCTGGCGCCCTTTTCCTCCCGAGGCGCTTGGCTTGCGCTTCCTGGGGTTGTTTTGACCAGTCGCCTGGTGATTCACCTTGTCGTTCCCCCCGGCGTTGTCACTGTCGTCTCCGCTCTCCGACTCGCTGGATGAGCTCGATGGGATTGTCTTTTCGTCATCACTCCCGGAGTCGCTTGAGGAGTCGCTTGAGGAGGCGCTTGAGGAGGCGCTTGAGGAGGCACTCGAGGAGGCGCTCGAGAAGGCGCTCGAGGATTTGTCCTCTTGTTTAATGCCGGTGGCGCGGTTGTGTTGCCGATGATGGGGGTTCATGCGCGACCTCTGCCTGTCCTCATCTTCTCCAGATGAGCAAGAGCAAGAGGAGGAAGAAGAATCGGAATCGGAATCTGTCTCCTGGCGCGGAATATCGTCTCCTCCTGATCCACTGTCCTGGCTGTCTTCCTGGCCTTGGGTGTTTGATTCATCCTCCTCCGAGTGCTCCGCTTGCCACTCAACTTCAGGGCACAATTCTTTCAAGCGCCTCAGCAGATGCCTCTCCGAGAAAACATGCGTCAGAATGTGACTTTTGCATCTCAGCCCCCGAAGCAGAGCAGGAGGCAG
Source organism: Phyllosticta capitalensis (assembly GCF_038381095.1). NCBI lineage: Eukaryota > Fungi > Ascomycota > Dothideomycetes > Botryosphaeriales > Phyllostictaceae > Phyllosticta > Phyllosticta capitalensis. The sequence continues at coordinate 548,303 of NW_027117452.1, read as the reverse complement.
ACGAACGAGCCATCCATCAATCAGCCGCTGCTCTGCAATATCTTCCGGGTCCCCAGTCCGGTATCCCAGCTCCTTTTCAAGCTCACCCATCCGTTTCGCAAACTGATCAAACGTCTCGCCGTCATCGCGCATGCGGAGCTCTTGGTATTTCCTTGCAACCTCAATGCGGTCGAAAAAGACGATACGGCGCACCTCTTGAAAGAGGTAGGGAACACGAGCGAAGTCCAGGTTTCCATTTCGCTCCTCGTTGAGGCGTCTCAGGATTTTTGGCGTAAGACGCGTGAGCCAGAAGTCGACGGAGGATTTGGCGTTTTGGTCTTCGTGGTATCCGAGGCGGTCTCTCAGGTTGCGGACCCGTCTGACAAACTGGTCGAGGGATTCGTCGTCGCGCATGCGGCTGTTGTAGTATTCCTGGGAGAGGGCAAGCCTTGAGGAGCCAGGTAGCGTTTGCGTCGGCGGCATGATGGTTGCGCTGCTCGAGGTATCGAGAAAGGGGGCGGCAACGTGAGGGCGACACGCTCGAGAACACGTCCTCGACCTCAAATCAGGCGACAGGAGGCGAGACTCCAGAGTTTGCAAAATTCCGTGTGTGATTTCTGTAACCGCGCGATAAGTGTCGAGGTTACACAGCCCTAGTCAAGATCCCTGCACACCAGTCGACCCAAGCACCCAAGTTGGCGCCCCTTGCAGGTTTGCTTTTTTGACAACGCGTCCGCGGCACGTTTCCCCGACAATCACGCATGGTGTTGCGGCATTGATTTTCCGGCTGATCGACCTGAAAAGCAGGATTCGTGCTTCATTCCCATGGGCTGCAAGAGACGTGGTAGACATGGCCGCTGCTTGTGAAGCGACCAGATCCAAATGGACGACGTATTTTGAAGCTACAACCGAAATGAAATTCGTTCCCTCGTCCAAACATTGAAAAGGTGGTGAGTCAGAATCAAAGGAGAGACATGGAAAGTGCGCACACAGATATTTCCAAGTTCCAGAGCTCGGCGTTCCAGCGCTTCTGTCCGCGATCCCCAAAGCCACCCACCTCCGACAGCGGCGTCTGCTGGCATGCTTGCCTCGTGAAGTATCATCGTAGCAGTCATCGTCGACCTGCACTTCGTGGCGTAAACATCTCAAGATTCTTTCCTTGGTCACCTGCCCCCTGCTTGCGCTTGTGGATTTCTCGTCTTGTTGGTCGGGTTGCCGCGGCTCTCTTCGTGAGCTTGTCCAGCGCCAGACGACATGCGTTTGCACCCTCAAGGCTCGATTCTGGTAGGCGCACCAACTTGGGTAGGCGGACCAACCTGGGTAGGCAGACCAACTTGATGCATCACAACCGCCTTCGCCTTTGTCTTTTCATCCCTCGAGAGCTTCCCCAGATACACCATGAGCGACTCCTCAGTCGCGAGTGAGTCCATTCCGGCTGGGCTGTCGAGCAGACGGGCAATGACCGAGTTCGAAAGGCGGGAGAGCACAGTGTCCACCCTCCGTCGCTCCGGCCCTCGCTCGTCGTCGTAGTACGACAGCATCGCCTGGTGGTGGTGGAGCCTGTCGAAAAAGTCCTGGAGCGTGTCGTCCGACTTCATGCGGATGCGCTGGTACTCCCGTGCATGTTGGATCCGTTCGTGCCATTGCGCTTTTTTCGCGCAGTGCAAAGCCGCCTCGAGCGTCTTGGGATTTTGCTCGCAAATGGCGGTGCGAAGGGACGGTGTGAGACGAGAGAGCCACATTTCGAGCTTTTCCCTTTCGCCCATGTCTTTGAATTCGTAGCCGAGAGACTTTTCGATTCTTCGCACTCGCAGGATGAAGCTGTCCAGCGATTCATTCTCTCTCATCTTCATGTTCCAGTATGCATGAGCCACTTTTTGTCGCTGAGCGTCCGAAAGCCCCGTGTAAAGCGGCGGGCAGTCGGACGGGTCCTTTGGATCGCCCGGAGCTTGCCCCATGGTCGCGAAATTGCAAGTCGTGGTTGGGTGGTGACGTCGCCTCGAAGAAGGGGGATGTGGTGAAAAAAGGAGAGAAAAGGGGGATTGCCCGAGAGGTCAACTGAGGGTTGCGAGGAGAGGAATTGATCTTTGACTCGTTCATTCTTTGCCCCAAACAGCTTAGCTGATATTGAAGTGCATCTACGGCGCGTTCCGAACACATGGGGTCTTGTCAATGTTGGTTGCCAAGCGAACGTCCCCGGGATCGTGGGTGTAGCTTGCACGAACCAGGCAAGCCAAAATTCGAGTGTTTAATAAGGGTTGCGCCGATTTTGATTTCTTCGACGTCGGCGGGCTGCACCACTGCGGCGGCGGTTCCCGTTGGTGTTGCTCTCGGCAGACGTCGATGTTGCGGGCGATAGTGTGATCTGCTGCTCCTTTTGCAACGCGGTCCCCCACGAGAGTTTGGTGGGCTCGTGGCGTTCCGTTTCTCCTTCGCCCTCGTCAATTTTCTCGGCCACCCGCACTCGCACAAGCATGCGCCCAGACGTATCTTCGGCTGAATACTTCAAAGCCTTGTCTGTCGCTAATTCCGCGGGGCCTCCGCGTCTGGCCATCTCGTCGAGTTTGTGATAGATTTGAACCAAGGTGGAGACTTCTCGAAAGTTGTCGGTGTCACGACGCAATTCGACAAAGACCTGTGGTGGGATGCGAGCGAGAAGCATATCAATCTCGTGCTGCTTGTGTTCAGGCCCTAGGACGTCCAAGTCCTGTACTCCAATAAACCTCGTCAAGCGAGCTAGAAATGCGGAAGTGCTGTTGATGTATCCGAGGTCAGAGATCGAGGCCAGGGAAGCAGGAGTCTCGAACATTAGGCGACCTCTTGCGACTCGGACATCGGCGGCTTCGATTCGCTCGATAATGTCGAACAAGTCCTTCACTGTCTTCAAGTCGGCAAAGTCATTCGTCCTGACCTGCACTCTTTCAGTGAGCTCTGGTGTAAGTCGACCAAGCCACATTTCGATCTTTCTCTCCTCGGGCATCTTGCTGAGATCATAGTCCAGCAGCGTTTCGAGAGCCTGCGCTCTGGTCCTGAAGGCTGTAAAACTGTCATATTCATGCATCCGGGTCGTCCAAAAGACGTTAGCGTGAAGTCGGTGAACATAGTCCCAATGGATTTTCTTTGTGTCCAACGTGATGGCTGCAGAACCTCCTCGACTTTCTAAAGTGGTACTCAGCCCTGATATCTGATTCATCGATGTCTCTCCGCAGCGAAGCGAGTTCTTCTTCACTCGGTCCATCTTCTGGTTCCGTGCAACATCCGCATCCGTAGGTTACATTCATGTCGACGATGGGTTGGACATGGATCAAAAGATCTTCCCAATCGAGTATCTTTTCGAAGTTGTCCGTCCTAACGCGAAGAATGCGGTGTACATCGCCGGGGAGGCGAGCTAGTAGCATATCGAGAGCTTGTTGAGGATCCTGGTTCTCTTCAAAGTACCAGGGTTCACTCTCCGGGATCCGCTGGAAAGTCTTGTAGTACCAGTCATCTGGATGCGGGAAATCGTCCGTAATCTCGGACGGTGGCGAGTCGAAGATTTTTGCAGCCGCTTCCATGCGTTCATCGGCCTTTTCCATTCGTTCGAGAACACCAAAAAGATCCTCCACGGTCTGCAAGTCGCACAGATCGTTGGTACGAACTTGGACGCGCTCTCTGAGTGTGGGTGGGAGACGACCAAGCCACAGATCGAGTTTTCGTCGCTCGCTCAGGCGGCTGAAGTCGTAGTGCAGGCGCCTTTCGGATTTTGTGCTTGAATAGCTCGAAGCTCTCACCTTCTTCGAGACGCAGGTGCCAGTATTCATTGGCCAAGAGATGGTGTTCTGAGGACTGATGCGAGTAGCAGGCCGCCATTGCTGGTTCTTCAAGCTTGGCTGATGCTGGTTGGGATGATAACTGGTGGGTGGCGTGCGATTGAGAAAAGAAAAAAACGAGAATCAGATTTTGAAGCGAAAGAAGATCAACCGAGCGCTTTGACCGGTGCTTGCGCCCTATCCTGAGCTGAGACATCTCGTGCTCGGCATGTAAATCCCTCCACTGGCCATCTGGTCTGAAGCGTTTCACGACTACACACCGCGCTGTCTCCGTTCTCTGCGTCGATTCCGGCGGGCTGCATTGCGCCGATGCGTCGAGTTGAGATTAGCGATGGAACTGTTGCCGATGGGCGGTTCCAAGTTGTATTCCGTTTGCTGTGCTTTCAACTTTTCTAGACGAATTTCTTCTTGTGCTCTCTCGGAAGATTCTGCCTCTAGTTCTTTGATGAATTCTCGGGGCCTTTCATCTGCCTTGGCCAAATTGTCCCGCTCTTTGGCACACACTCTGGCATTGAAGCTTTGCCACTGCTCTGTGGTGTCGAAACAAAGGTCTAACTCAACTTGGTGCTTGAGTTTAGTAACGGCCTCGTCGAATGATGATATATTTCGGAAATTGAAGGTCCTCAAACGAAACATCTCGCGGAGGTTTGGCGGAAAGAAGCTGAGGAACTTGTCGAGTGTAGCTTGGTTGTACTCCGGCGCGTTTTTGAAGAAGCCATCGTGCGCGTCCAGGATTTCCTTGACTTCGTTTTCAAACATCCACATCACGGTTGGGCTTGAAAGGTCGACCTCGGCAGGGACTTTGTAGAAGTCGACAGCATGCTCGATTCTCCAGTCCGTCGATTCCATTCTTGATAGCGTAGTTAATAGATCATCCAGCGAGGTGAGGTTGAACAGATCGCTGGTTCGGGCCCGGACTCTCTCGAGAAGCATCGGTGGAAGGCGTCCAATCCACATATCAATCTTTTGTTGTTCGGAAAGATGGTCGAAGCTGTAGTGCAACATCCTTTCCCAACGCTGTATCTTGTTCTTGAAAAGAGCAAAACTCTCGCCCTCTTTCATGCGCAAGGTCCAAAACTCATTCGCGCGCACATAATGGTAAGAATTGCGGTGGCCGCTTAGGTGTCCGTTGAAAGCCATTGCTGTCTTCCAATTGAGCTGATGACGTGTCGCGTAGGCCTTGAAAGATTGAAAGACGAAGAAAACTTGAAGAGGTGAGGGAGGCGAAACAGGGAAAAAGGTTGAGAAATGGGACGGACTGTACCCTTGCTCCGCTTAGTCATCCATCGAGCTCCGAGGGGTGGTACTACCAGGGAGGAGTCGCGATGATTGGTCAATGGTAGACACCAGGGCGAGCGATTCTTGGAATTGAGAAGTATTACAACAGGGCCTGTCTACTAGGCCTCCTGGCAGGTCCAAGGAGAATGATGTTGACAGAGGAGAGGATTTCCGGTTGGTGGTAGAAAGATTCGTAGATCAATCGAGCGTTTGTTTGTCTTCGAAAAAGCAGACGCAGAACGAAAAAGAGAAGATTGACAAGGCAACGTCGCAAAAAAGATTCACATTTTGACCGCACACGTTGGCTGCGAATTTCAGTCATTCCAGTCCGCTCGACTGGCTCGTGCTCAAGCTCCTTGCTTTGCGCGAAATCTGGCCAGGCATCCTCTTTGATCTTCAATCTTGCCTCCGCTGCCTGCGTCGATTCCTGCGGGCTGCATTGCGGGCTGAGTTGCGGCCTCGTGTAGCATTGAAGCCCGTGTTCAAACTGCCGTTGGGCCCTGGCAACGTTTCCCCTTCGACACCTTGTCTCGCCGGTCGCGCCACGTGCTTTTCAAATGCATTCGCAAACCAATCACGCCCCGCTTGCTCAGCCTCAAACTCCCCAATCAGTCTTTGAGCTTCCTTCTCCCGCTTCATGATTTCTTCGCGTTGTGGCGCAAAAACCTCTTCAATCTCTTGTTGACGACACGCGTAGCCTTCGGGGTCCGTAAAGATTTGATCGTCTTCCTCGGCAATCTGCTCGATTCGTTCGAGGACATCTTTCCAAGTGAATATCCCAGCGAGGTTATTCGCCCTCATCCGGAACTTTCGAAGGGCATCGGGAGGACAGCGGGCAAGCAGCAAGTCAATCGGATCCTGCTGGTGTTGAGGCGCATGCTCAAAAAACCAAGGATGTTCTTGTGAGAACCGGCGAAGGGCGAGGGTGAACCAGAATGGTGTTCTTGTGTCAACGGGTAGAGGCTCCCAGAATTTGGCGGCGTTCTCGACCCGGGAGTCCGCGGCTTCAATCCGAGCAAGCACGGCAAAGAGGTCTTCCACGGATCTAAGGTCAAACAAGTCATTGGTGCGTGCCCGCACCTTTTCAACGAGTTGGGGTGGCAGGCGTCCGATCCACATGTCGATCTTGCGATGCTCTGGGATATGGTTGAAGTTGTATTTCAAAATGCACTCGTAGCGCTGGACCTTTCTTCTGAAGAGATCGAAGCTTTGGCCGTCTTCTAAACGCATATTCCAGAAGTCGTTGGCGCGCAAATAGTGGGCCGGATGTTGCTGTTCTTGTGGCAGTCTGGGAGCGTCCATGGCTAAGTATCGATTCGTCTTTTTCGCGTATTTCGAGGGTCAACGTGGAAGGGCGATCGACGGGCTGTCGCGACAGATTCGTCGTCGTGGCGTTTCCGTAGAAAGGGCAACATTGCATCAACCCAAGGCGGGGACAGTGGAGAGCGGGTAATCAGACGAGACGGAAACCTTCGTAACAAGCAAGCTTTGCTTAGTCATAGGTCTGTCGAAACCTCCGTCCCTCTGCTGCATGCTTTGACAACTCCCATCTTCTTCCCCGTTCTCCTGTCTCGCAGTGTTTCGATGCTCTTTGCCTGTCGTAGCTCCCCATATCTCTCACAGCGATCCGTTCTGTCGGACGTACACATGGCTCGCGCTCACGCTTCAAGTCTTCCTCGCGTTCATCCATTCGAGTGCTCTTGGGCCTGAGTGATATTGTTCTTAAGAAATGACAAAATGCGCGCTGACACCTTTCCTTCCGCGTGCTGTTGGCGACATTTTCTGGAGCGCCAGTGTCCTCGAGACATCATCAGATCACCCGTTGGCAGGTCGCTTATGCGCTGTCGCCCGAATCGAACTTGCGTTTTTTCCGAATTGACGAGCCGCAGCAACCACAGACAGCAGCTTTGTTAGAGTTGGTATCTGGTTTGCGCTCCAACTGGGAGGGCAATGGTGGTTCAAGAGTCCGTAACGCTTCGAATTTTCTATTCCATTGGCTTGATTCGGCGCGTTCTGCCACTCCCGCCTTGAAAGTCTCCAATCGCCTGCGGGCTTTCCAGTCCTCCTCTGCTGTTTTTCCCCGCCACTCTGCGTACTTTTCTTCCATGACAAGTTCCCACAAGTCGGGGATTTGTTCTTCTGATTCTCGCCGGTTACGGAGGTCATTCTCGTACATTTTGCGTATTTCGGGCAACAACTGATCCCAATGTTCTATGTCATGGAAGTTGTGGGAACACTGGCGGACCGTGTCTAGTAGGTTGCGTGGCAAGCGAGAAAGCATCAGGTCGAGTTCGTACTGCTTGGGACAGTTTTCATCCAAGGGCCTCAGGAGGTCACTTCCGGCTTGTGATTCCGGAAATCCTTCTTCGAGTTCGCTCATGTATTCCAGAGTCGTATTGAGATCAATATCCGGTGGTGGAGGCGCCCAGAGATCCGCGGCACTCGCAACTCTGTAGTCGCCATCTTCGATTCTTTGGAGGACCGCAAACAAATCTTCCACGGTCTCAATATCAAGGAGGTCATTTGTCCGGACACGAACTCTTTCAACTAGCTTCGATGGCAGGCGCCCAATCCACATGTCGATCTTCCGCCGTTCGGGGATGCGATCAAATTGCCGTGTGTAGTTCAAGACGCTCTCGTAAGCCTCCACCTTCTTTCTGAAATGGGTCCAGCCTTCGTCCTCTCCCATGCGCATCGCCCAATACTCGTTGGCAAGCAAGAAATGGCGCGAATCTCGATGGTCTGGCGGGTCCGAAAGTGAGACAGACATTGCTCTTTTTCAAACTCTTTTCCTTGAGTCGACGGTACTTCGCAGATCGATCGTGGACTCCGTTGTCTCTGAGTCCTAAGTCCTAAGATCAGGTAGGAACGTCGAAACAGATTCGTCTTTGTATGGTGTCTTCGTGGGCGCAGGAAGAGTCAGGATTCGTCTTTTCAAGGTGGACACATTGGAGGGCGGGATAGGAGACGAGACTGAAACCTTGGTTGCAAGAAAGCTGTGCTTAGTCATAAATCTTTCGAAACTTCATTGCCTCTTTTCATGCCTTGACAACTCCCATGACCTCATCTTCATCTTGTCTTTTAGCGCTCCACCTTTCTTTTGCTTGTCACAGCTGTCCAAGCTGTGATTGATGCCTTCGTCGATTTTCGCGCACTGAAGCGCAGCCGCTCCAAATGTCGATGTTGCTCTTCGAGTTGATGGCGACACATGATGGCGTATTCCAGGGATCGACGAGGCTCTGCTCAAATGTACTGCTTGTGACTTTTCTGCCTCTGAGCCTTCCAAGCTTCGACGCCCAGCTTTTTCCGCAAAGTCATCAGACTCAAGTCGTGCCTCTGGTCCTCGTGCCGCATCTTGAGGCAGTGTTCGACATCAACGTCCCTGTTCGACCGCGGGTTGAGGCAAATTCTGGCGTATTGGAGATCTGGTCGTTGTTGGAGGTTTCTTGTCGTTGGAGGAGCAGAAAGAAGCTGAGGACATCGCCGGAGCTTAGTCATCCACCAAGCTCCCCTGGCCCGTGCACCACCTCCAAACCTCCGCGTCTCCTCCGCAAAAAGTTCCGCAACCAACACCAACGACACACCACACACCCACCGCGCCCAATGCTCCGCCGCTTCACATTCCGCGCCCTCGCGGCACCGAGCCGCAGCTTCAGCACATCCTCTTCACTGGCCCGCCGCCAACGGCGCCCTGTTACTGTCGGTCGAAAAGACGCACCAGAAGTACACAAGCCATCCGCCGCCGCTCCACGGAAAGGCGAAGCAAAAGAAGACAATGACTCGCCAGATGGGCCCATGCAGCTCGACGACTTGGAAAAGATGCTGAACAAGCTGGAACTGGGGCCAGGAGGAGGAGGAGGAGGAGGAGACAACCCACTGGCCGGCCTCGACCTGGGCTCCCTCGCCAACCTCAACCACAACTCCAGCTCCAAATCCAAATCCAAAGGCAAATCCAAAGGCTCATCACAATCCGACGCTCCAATCGGCGACGGGACGCTGCGGCCGCGCGAGTCGGAACTGCCCAACTACCTCGACTCCGCCGACCCGCTGGGGCTCAAGGGCAAAAAGCCGGGCCCGGGCATGTTCGACAACAACATGGACCCCATCTTCGACTTCTACGAGCAGGACATGGGCGACGAAACAGGAAAGACACGACGGCGGGTGACGCACGCGCAGATTGCGGCGGACAAGAAGACGGGAGAGGAGCTGGAGGCCAAGATTGCGCGGCTGGAGCGCGATTTGCGCGAGGCGAAGCGCGACGACCCGTTGCTGAGAATCCAGGAGACGCTCAAGGCCATTGCGCGCGACGAGCTGCTGACGGAGCCGATCCGGCTGCTGGGCGACGCCGACCCGGCCGAGATCAACGCCGCCATGGAGGAGCTGCGCATCTGCGTGCCCGACGCCGTGCGCAACATGGCCGTCAGCGGCGATGAACTCCAGGCGCGCGCCGCGCTCAACGCCGCGCAGCGCCTGCTGCACCTCAACAACGCGCTGCGGCACGCGTTCCTGGCAACCGACGAGGCCAAGCGGCCCGCGGTGCGCGCCGTGCTGTGGAAGGCGTACAAGACGGCCAAGCTGGGGGTGCCGGACGTGCTGGGCGAGATCCCGCCGGCCGCGTGGGACATGCTGTTTTACACGCAGGCGGTGCGGTGGAACCGGCGCCGCGAGGTCAACATGGCCGAGGTGCTGCAGGACATGCGGACGGTGGGCTTGGAGGGGCCGCCCACGCCGCCGCCGGATGGCAAGCCGATTGAGTTGGATGCCGTTGCGCCGTTTAGGGGCGGGCGGAGGAGACGGCCGGGGAGGAGGGCGGCGTAGAGGACGGGGGCTGTCGAGGTCCTGGTCAAGGGGCCAGAGACAGGACATGTCCAAGTCAGAGCGATGGTCAAGTGTGGCCAACAGCTCTTGAAAAGGAGCGGGCCAACTTAACCCAGGCACGTCATTTGGCCTCAGGCTGCCGGCGGACCACAGACGGCGACGGCCAACCAAATGCCACGGCATCACGTCACGGCACGTCCAACAGGGACGAAGCACAAAGCACAAAGCGCAACATGCACAAAAACATGTACAATACAACACGAAGAGGTAAATCCGACACCTCCTAGCTTCAGGGCGGGCCGTACAGAACGCGTCTGACATCTGGATGCGATGAAGAAAGCCAAGAACCTATATACCCACGATAGATGCAGAACAGAACCAAAGAGCTGAGCTGGAATATGCCATGCAATCAATGCAATACCCGCGCCATGCTGTACGTTTCGACGTCTCGTGTCTCGTGTACCAACCTTCCCGTGTCCAATGAATTACGAAAGAGACGTGCGATCCAAACGAAAGAAAGAGGAGCGAAAAATAAAAGGGACAGCTCAAACGAAAACCAAAAAGAAACCCACCACTGCCCGGACATCAACCTCCTCCCCTCATCTACGCCCTCGAAAAGACGCCCCACAGCGCCGTCACGGGCGCCCTGACACCCCATTCCCAAAGCTCCGTCCCGGCATCCGCCCACGACCACCTCTCCTCGCGCCAGCGCCTCGACGCCAGCCGCTCCGCCAACACAAACAGCCCGCCGACCACCTCGGCCGGACCGCCGCCGCACAGCGGGTGCAGGAGGAGGTTGCGCAGCGGGGCGACGAGGTGCGTCTGCAGCGTGCGCGGGAGCGAGTACGTCCCCGCAAGACTGGAAGACGGCTTCAGCGTCGCGGGGAGCAAGTGGCTGCCCGGGTTGGGTTCGGGCAGGGTCTTGCGGTTGGAGGTGCGGCGGGCCCGAGGCGGCGAGCGCGAGACGGTGGTGGATGGCGTGTTTGGTGGTGTGAGGATGGGGGCAGAGAGCGGGGGAAAGGATTTATCGACAATGGCAGGTGCGTCGATTGGGTCGGAGGGCGGCGTCGTCGAGCCGTTGAAGCGCTGGATGCAGCGCTCGACATGGCTGTTGGGGGCCGTCGAGTCGGACTTTGCTCTGGGCGTCGAGCTCGCTGCGTACAGGTAGAGCGTCGTCAGGTTGATGGACAAGTCGACGAGCGAGACGAGAGCAGGGGGCCCGGCGGAGCAGGCCACGGGATAGGCCCGGTAGGCGATTCCCGTGTCGGTGGCGGCCGCTGACAGGACGAAATCAATGGTGAGATGGGTCAGGGGGTGGTCGGGCAGCGCCGCGGCAAAGGATTGCGTGAAGCTGAGGAGCGTCTTTTGGATCGGCGAGCCAGGGGGAACCGCAACTCGAGTGTCGTCCTCGGCCGATGAGACTGGTCGCGAGACCACGAAGCTGACGACTCTGCCGTCCCCGAGTAGGGCGTGGGCCCGGTAAGCGTCTCCGTGGATGAGCTCCCTCAGAATCCAGGGTGACGTCTTGGAAATGTCGAGCTCGGCGACGCAGTTGTACGTCTCATTGATGGTGGGCTTGGGCAGTAGGATCGCTTCCTCTTTGCGAGACTCGAGCCTGGACGCCAGAAATTGCCTGCTTTTACCGCCAGACAATATCCAATGTAGGTCGTGCCGGCTCTTGACCACATACACCTCTGGCGCACGAAAGGCACCTCCAAGTCCTCGCACATGGTCGGCAAAAGCCACCTCGTCGCTGGCTAGCCGCAGCACGTCCTGGTCTGGCGCCACAACCCGGCATTTTATCAACGGCTCCGGCAAGGACGCTTGGTGGTCCAGAACGCGCTTCAACACGGCCAAGTCGGCACCCCAGTCCTCATCGCAGGATATCCAGACGTCTGGCCGCTCATGCAGCACGATGGACAGCAATCGGTGATGGCTGCTCGTGGATCGCATGACGTCGGCATCGGCTTGGCGTTTGGCTAGTGCTGGCGCCGGCAGAGTGTAGAATGTATGCACGGCGCGTGAGATGCGGGCGGACGAGGTGAAGCGAGGGCGCTCGTAGTCGACAGCGACGACGACATGGCCGGCAGCGTAAAATGCTCGAGCGAGGTGGAGAGCGGCGGGCGACGAGAAGCCGGTGATGAGGACCTTGGGTCGCTGTGCGCGACGGGACGAGTCTCGGATGCGGCGCTGGTGTAGTGTCTGGTACGTCTTGACCAGACAGACAGAGAGAAGCGTCCAGGGAAGAAATAAAAGCGGCAGCAGTCGCGGGTCGTGGAGGAGCCTGCGCTCAGCGAGAGTCGTTCGCAGCGGCATGGCTACATGTACGGAGTGAGGAGAGAGGAAGAGGTCATGTTGTACGCAGAGGAAGAGGAATAAGACGAGGACATGGAGAGGGCGCGGCGGCGGCGCTAGTCATAGGACGCCGCGTGGATGGCTGCATGGTGTGGCAGCGTCTGGGGTAGGGCAGACCGGGTGTCATGTCAGGTGCTGAGTGGTGTGAAGAGGTGAGAGTTTGGGGTGGGTGATAGGTAGAGAAGGATGACTAAGGATTGCTGAGTCAGCGACCCTTAGTCAGCATTCAACACCACAGGCCACCATCACCGTCTCCACCTCCACTCTCCACCTCGGCGCCTTTGCGGACTCCAGCCATGCCAATGCCACCCTCTGGCTCCGCCACGGCTGCCATCCGGCCCTTGTCGCGTTGCCCTCTTCCACGACGCGTCCGTCACGCCCACACCCTCAGCCAATTCGACCAGGAATTCAACCATCTCTACACCCGTCAACACCGCAGAGAAGACCATGCCAAAGGACTTCTTCGAGCGACCCGCGCGCGCGACAATGGCCGCATCCTGAGACATTTGCGCAAAGGCACCGCCGAAGACCCCAACTTCTACCGCAGCATTCCTGCCACCACCTTCACCGAGATAGTGCGTCTTTTCAGCGCCGACCGCGAGCTCACGCCAATCACCGACAGCCTGGAGCACACTTGGTGGTTTCCCGACCGCCTCCATCACCTCCGCACAAAAGCATATCAGAATGCATTTGCCGAACACCTCAGGGGCCTGGTCGACAGGCGCGTGGATGCGGGCAAGCAGCTCTCCCCGCTGGACCTCAAGCTGCTCTTGCGTAGTGCTGGCATGGCCAACCACGTGGCCCTCGCGACCGCCTCGGTCAATGAAATGAAAAGACATGGCTACCACGTCGACGTCGAATGCTTCAACTCGGTCATGCGCGCCATTCTCTACAACCGTCGCGGCGGCTCCCGCATGATTGGTTTCACCGTCAACCGTCTGTGGTACCAGAGCCGCGCCATGGGCAAGTTGGATTGGGCTCCGCCACCAGGACAATACGTGGCAAGGATCAGGAACGTGTACAAAATCATGCTCGAGGCAGGAGGAGTCGCCAACCAAGAGACCATCATTCTCCTCATGATTGCCTACGCACGCGATGCGCAAACGAACAAGATCGCACGTCTACTGAATGCCGTTTGGGACGTCGACATTGACGCAGTCTTGCAAGGCGGACAACCTCCACAACCAAAACCCATGGAACCAGGATCCCCGCTCATGCCGACAGAGGAGCTTCTTTTGGCCATTGTCGAGGCCTATGGCACCAACAGCCAGACCTTGACGGCGCTGGCCCTCGTCGACTATTTGTCTAGTTCGTACAAAATCCCCATCTCCCGCCGCGTGTGGGACGCCCTGCTCGTCCAAGTCTACGTCCAATCCAATCCGATCCAAGGTCGACAAATAAACAAGTCTATGCACGAAAATCCCCGCTTGTCCCTAGATGCCCCAGTGAGGCTCTTTGGCACAATGTGCGCCGAGCCCTACAAGATGACGCCCAACATGATTTCGTACTACTTTGTCATCAAACGAGCAACCCAAGCCTTTAGGTGGATCAAGGCGATTGACTTGATACGGGAGGCGGCAAAGCTGTATGATCAATCAGCTGTCGAGGTTTTGGAGGCGAGGCGCGGCATCGAGAGAGCAAAGATGAGGCTCGCCGAGGGTGGCGTACCATCCGCTCCCCTGTCAGAGCTCGCCCAACGCCGTGAGACCAAACTGCTCGAGTTCCGGCGCAGCCGCGTCATGATCGAGTCTCTCTGCCACATGTTTATCAAAGGGGGTATCGTGCCCGGAGCCTTTCACGTGCTTGATGAAGCAGACGAAGCTGCCTGCACGGATCCACAGGGCTACGCAGAAGACCACCCCAAAGGCGGCTATGTCGTGCAGCCGTCATGGAGTTTTGTTGGCCTGCCTGACTTCATCAAGGAATTTGCCCACGTCCTGCCGCCAGAAGTGTCGTATAGAACCCGAACGGGCTTTGTCCGGCTGCAAGTTGACGAGGACTCGACCGTCCAGCAACTGCCGGCCAAGCCAGGCGAACTCCCCCAAACAACTCCCCTGAACAACGACATGACGCGCCAGATTGTACATCGCAAGGGGTTCAATAAGGAGCTGGCCGAGTATGAGATGCAGCTCACAGGAGGTTACGCATACAACCCACACCGGGTGTTGCATAGACTAATCCATTACGAGGACCCCCCGGATGTTTCGCTGCAGGACATCCGCCACGGCGTGCACGCGCCGTGAAGACCGCAAGATACCCATTTGCAGCGCTTACTTTGAATTCAAGTTTTGCTCCTTCTTGCCGTGTCTTGGCCGTCGCGTGCTCGTTGTCTGCCAAGTATCATTCACCTCCGTACATGTCCTTTGTCTGATGTCAGCGGCTTCGTCTCGGCATCGACGCCGTTGCGAGTGCTCCTCTAGGAATCGCGACAAGCGACCGTTGCACAGTCTACGGTTCAAGTGCCTGTCAATCCCCCGCTGACGTGCAGTGCCGCGTCGAAACTCGTTGCCGTTTGCTGGGCTGATGTCCACACACCGAGCGGCATTGACTTTGATACCTGACAGAGGCTGAGGCCCGCAGAGCCGCAAGAAGCGAATCCCGGGTCGAATTTGGGTTTGAGTTAAGGTGTACGAGCTAATTTTTTGATCAAAAGGGATCATCCCCTGGAGAAAAGACAACCACCTTGGACGAACACCAAGCCAGAAACACCCTCCACAGTCTTGTCGGCCATGGCGCGGGCGCAGGCCAAGGTCTACGACGCGGGAGCGCTACCAGATGCAGCGGATGCATGACGATGTAAGCCGTTACGCCAGCGCCCGCCCGCGCCCCAGGCGTCCTCCTGGTCGTATCTTGCTGCGGCCGTTGTCTTCTTGTATATCTCCGTCTCTGCTCCCACACTCGCTTCAAGTCATGTACATGTTCTCTTTGCCGTTTCTTTGCAGCTTCTCGCCATGAGCCGGTAACCTTGGCCGCCAATTGTGCCTCCTGCAAGGTGGTTCTCCCTTTTCCGATCCCCCGGCGCAAACCGCCACCGTCGCGTAAACATTGCGCTGAGACTTGCACAGCTCAAGACCACTCAACAACACGCGCTGACGCGCTCGGCCGGCGCAATGGCGTTTCTGCGCCAGACATGGACTCTGACCAAGAAGAACCTCAAGGTCGTCCTTGTCAGGCAGTTTCTGTCGACTCTGATTCGCGCGTTTCTCATGCCAATCATTTTTGTATGTACCAGACAGGCAGTAGCTCTTGCGCATGCTGATTAGACCAGATGTTCTTCATTTCATATGCCAAAAACTTTTTTATCCCGCCCTCGGAGTACGGAATCGGCGCGGCCCGTCCCGTCAGGTCCTTTACCAACGCCCTCGACGCTGCGCAAGGAGGTCGCAACACGGTCGTCTTTGTCAACAATGGTCATACGGGAGGTGATATCGAAAGAGTCATAACAAGCTTGTCGGATGTGGTGCGCGGGGCTGGCAAGACGGCCCAGGTGGTGCAGGACGACGTGGATCTCTTGACGGCTTGCCGCAGCTCTCTGCGCGGAGTCTCGGCCTGCTATGGCGCTGCAAGCTTCCACTCGTCTCCAACAGAGGGCTCTGGCGGAGCTTGGAACTACACTCTGAGGGCCGATGGCGCGTTCGAGGAGCGAGTCTATGTCAGCCGGGCGGACAATGACCCTCAAATCTACATTTTGCCTTTTCAGCATGCCATCGACACCACCATTGCCCAGTTGAATGGCACCTCGACTTCTGATGTTGTCAACGAGATTCCGTACACGGACGAGACGGAGCAGCAGCGCAATGACAGGATTCGCCACTTGTACATGACGACGTTGATCAACATACTGGGGCTGGCCTTTTTCATCGGCATCGTTGGCATCACGTACCAATTGACTGGCCTCATGGCGGCGGAGCGGGAACTGGGCATCTCGCAGCTCATCGAGGCCATGACGCCCAACAGCAAGGCATGGCACACGCAAGCGGCGCGCCTCATGGCGAACCACCTCGCTTTCGACATCATCTACCTGCCGGGCTGGATCATCATGGGCCTCATTGTGCGCGCGATTGTGTTTCCCTCGACCAGCTACGCCATTCCCGTCATCCTGCATCTTCTTACTGGCCTCGCACTTTCGAGCTTTTCCATCATGGGCGCCGCCCTCTTCCGCCGGGCGCAGCTTTCTGGCATTTCCGTCGTCCTGGTCGCCATCGTTTTGGCCATCGTAGCGCAAGTTACAAAAGCCAAGTCCTCCGCCGCGGTGGCCATTCTCAGTCTGCTTTTTACGCCAATGAATTACACTTATTTCATAATCTATAATGCACGATTCGAGCGGGCGGACCAAGCAGTCAATCTAGTCAAGGGCGCGCCGCCCAGAGAAGGCATCTCCTGGCAACTCCCTGGCATCGTTCTGTGGATCTTTCTCGTTGTCCAAATATTCGTCTTTCCCGTCATTGGAGCCTGGATTGAGCGCTCACTGTATGGCACCGCCTCCAAGTCGCGGAAAATGACTCTTGAATCTTCGACCGACCCGCCCGAGTCTGTCCGCCTGACTGAATTCTCCAAGCACTGGATGCCGAGTTGGTGGCACCGGAACGTGGCCTGCAAATTTGGTGTTTCTCCAAAGGAGACTGTCATTGCCGTCAACAAGCTCACGCTACGCGCGCTCAGGGGCAACATCATGGTGCTGCTTGGCGCAAACGGGTCCGGCAAAAGTACCACGCTCGACTCCATCTCCGGCCTCAACACCATTACCAGCGGTTCCATAGAGATTGACGGCACGGGAGGGCTTGGACTGTGTCCGCAAAAGAATGTGCTCTGGGACGACCTTACTGTGTTTGAGCACGTCAAAATTTTCAACGAGCTCAAGGCCGCGACTGCCGACTCCAAGACGCAGATTGAGGATCTCGTCAGGCGATGCGACCTCCTTCCCAAGCTCAAGGCCAAGAGCAAGACGCTGTCTGGAGGCCAGAAGCGAAAGCTCCAGCTCGCAATGATGTTTACTGGCGGCAGCAGGGTATGCTGTGTCGACGAGGTGAGCTCTGGCATCGACCCCCTGAGCCGCCGCAAGATTTGGGACATCCTGTTGGCGGAGCGAGGCGCCCGAACTATGCTCTTGACGACGCATTTCCTTGACGAAGCCGACTTTTTGTCCGACTACATTGTCGTCTTGTCCAAGGGCAACCTCAAGGCAGAGGGCTCCGCTGTCGAGCTGAAGCACAGACTTGGCGGCGGATACCGGATCATCCTTGACAATTCGATTGTGCGAGACCAACCCAAGGCCCTCGACGGCATTCCACATCAGGTTCTGTTTGATCAGACGGTGTATCAGGTTGCCGATTCGGCGCAGGCGGCGGAGCTGACGGCCAAGCTAGAGGACGAGGGCCTCTCGCAATACCAGGTCAACGGGCCAACGATTGAAGATGTGTTTCTCCGGCTTGCAGAAGAAGTCGAAGTCGCGCCAGACAACGACGACAACCACCCGGAGCCTGTCAAGGCGGGCCAAAATGCCTCTTCGCACGTCGCCGTTTCGGAGCAGTCGTCGGCCATGGAGGCCAAGCAAGAAGCCGAACCCATCGCCTTGTCCAAGGGCCGCAGCACAAGCTTCTTCGAGCAGACCTACGTCCTCTTCCACAAGCGCATGCTCATTCTCGCCAACAACTGGATGCCGTATGCCGCCGCCGTGTTGATTCCCATCATCGCCGCTGGTCTGACGACGCTGTTTTTGCACGGCTTCACGGGCGCGTCTTGTGACCCTGGTGCTTCTGCCAGCAATCCCACCACCGTCAGTCTGGCGCTGGACGTCTTTTCCGGGGACGACATTCTCATACCCGTCGGTCCGTCAAGCAGGGTGTCTGTCGATACCATTTCGAAATCGTTCCCCCTGACTGCTCGCGACCTGCATTTTGTCGAGAGCAGCGGCGAGTTTACATCGTACATCCAGATCAATTTTGGCAACGCGACACCCGGTGGCTTCTTCCTCGACTCCACTCCGACCATGGCATACATTGCAAACGGTGGTGTATACTACGCGCTCATGACGCAGAATCTGCTCGACAATGTCCTCTACAACACGACGATTCAGACGCAGTTCCAGAGCTTCGCAGTCCCCTTTTCGCCCAACGCCGGCGACACACTGCAGCTCATTCTGTACTTTGGCCTGGCTATGTGCGCGTATACTGGCTTCTTTGCTTTGTATCCCACGGTTGAGCGCGTCAACAAGGTGCGAGCCCTGCACTATAGCAACGGCATCCGCGCCGCCCCGCTGTGGGTTGCGTATGTGCTCTTCGACTTTTGCTTTGTGCTGCTCATTTCAGCCGTCGTCACCATCATCTACGTTGGCGTGTCTGGCGTCTGGTATGCCCCTGGCTACCTCTTTGTCGTCTTTTTCCTCTACGGCTTCACGTCCATCCTCCTCGCCTACGTCGTGTCGCTCTTTGTGACGTCGCAGCTCGCCGCTTTTGCTTTCATGGCGGGTGGCCAGGCGGCCTTTTTCCTCATCTACTTTGTCGCGTACATGTGCATCCTGACCTACATAGCGCCCGCCGATATTGACCGCGACGTTACGCTCGCTCACTTTACGATTGCCTTGATCACCCCGGCGGGCAATCTGCTCCGCGCCCTGCTGCTCTCCCTCAACGAATTCTCCCTTCTTTGCGACGGCGATGCTGTGCGCTCCTACCCGGGCGACCTCATGGCCTACGGCGGCCCAATCCTGTACCTCATCTGCCAGGCGCCCGTCCTCTTCATCTTCCTCGTCTGGTGGGACAGCGGCTACAAGCCGACCATCCTCACCCGCAACTCATACAAGCCGCCCGACTCGGAGCAAACATCGCACATGGACCCCGACGTGCTGGCCGAAGCGCGCCGCACCGAGCAGTCCGACGACCGCCTGCGCGTCGTCCACCTCACCAAGCGCTTCTCGCGGCGCAAGCCGCCGGCCGTCCGCGACGTGACCTTCGGCGTGCCGACTGGACAAACATTTGCGCTGCTGGGCCCCAACGGCGCCGGCAAGAGCACCACCATCTCGCTCATCCGCGGCGACTTGCACCCCACCGCCGGCGACGCCTTCATCTCCTCGCACAGCATATCGCGGCACCGCGCCGCGGCCCGGCTACGCCTAGGCGTGTGTCCGCAATTCGACGCCGTCGACACGCTCACCGTAACCCAGCACCTCACCTTCTACGCGCGCGCCCGCGGCATCCCCTCCTCCAGCGTGGCCGCCAACGTATCCGCCGCCATCGCCGCCGTCGGCCTACCCCCTGACATGGCAAACCGGCCTGCCCCCGCCCTGTCAGGGGGCAACCGGCGCAAACTCTCCCTCGCCGTCGCCCTGACCGCCGACCCGGACGTGCTCCTCCTCGACGAGCCCTCCTCCGGCATGGACGCCGCCGCCAAACGCGCCATGTGGCGGGCGCTGCGCGCGCCAGGCGTCGCCGCCCGCCGCGCCGTCCTGCTGACCACGCACTCGATGGAGGAGGCGGAGGCGGTGGCGGGCCGCGGCCGCGTTGGCGTCGTTAGTGGTGAGGTGCTCGGTGTTGGCAGTATTGAGCAGCTGCGGAGGCGCTGGGGCCGCGCTTGGGTCGTGGGTGTCAGTCTGGCGGATGAAGACGACGACTCCTCGGATGCCGACAGCAGCATCATTGATGCTGGTACACCGGTCCCCGCGTCCCGTGCCCAACGCACGCAGCGCGTGCGCGACTGGATCGCGGCTGCCATCCCGTCTGCACAGCTGGACTCGCGGGTTGGTGTCGGCGGCGGCGTGCGGTTTGTCGTGCCCATTGTCGACGATAAAGTCGACGACGATGGACAGCGCCCTGGCGGGCTGAGCATCGCGCGCCTGTTCAACCTCCTCGAGACGAGGGGACGTCGCGAGGCGGGCATCGGCTTGTATAGCGTTGGCCGCACGACGCTGGATGAGGTGTTTGTGGCCATGGTGCAGGCGCATGATGTGGCGGAGGAGGGGGAGGGGGAGGGCAGGAAGGGGTAGACGGGGGGTCTGAGGTGGAGATGTGGGCTTGATTGGGATGGTCTCCGTGTCATTGACATGGGGGGTTTCTCCTGCTTACCTACCTACCTGCCACCAGTCGGCCGCGAACGGTCCAGTCCAGTCCTCTGTCATCCTCATTAGTCCCTAGTATTCCTCACTCCTTGACGATTTACGAACGCCATTCCTTTCTAGCATCTAGCATTGCATCAAGCATCATCATCATTAGCTGGAATTAATTCCGCTTTTACACTGTCTGTTGCATTTGGAAGTGTGTGTCTGTCTGTCTGTTTGTCTGGTCACAGAGCTGCTTTGAGTCGCCACGCGGCAGGATGTTTTTGGTTTGGGCGTTTTGTGCGGCATGGCGCGCGCGGTTTTTGCGGTTGGGGATGGCTTGGCTTTGCATGGCATGGCGCGGTTTTTGGGGTGTGGCTAGCCACGCGTAGGGTCTCCAGATCGAGGCTTAGTAGTAGCAAGAGTCGTGGCACACGTATGTAGCTACGACTGCTCCCTATAACCCAACAAAAAGAAAGGCCTTGGTGAATTCCAACATTCAATGCATAAGACGCCTGAATGCTCTCTAGACGCACGCACGCCTCTATGAGATGGAGATTTTCAATGCGTCTGTGGTCGCTCATTTGCATACATACTCTTTGATCACTTGGCTTAGTTTCTTGCCTGTGTGTGCCGCCACGACTTTTGCTGCCAGGCCTCGGATGGAGGGAGTATCAACGGCAACTGGAAGACTGCATCAGCGGGTGTGCGTGGATGCTCCCTTCACACCCACACCTCGACTTGACTTTACTTGAGAATTTATGATACAAGGTTAAATTGCTACGTTTCCATTTCGATTTGATCTGCTACTATCTGTGTCTGTGTTTGTCACTTGGGGAGGTGGCGTTTACAGTGCAGTGCTTGACTACCTTAGTCTTACCCATCATTAAGCTTAACGGTGGACTCTGCAAAGACTGCATCGTGGTTGCCCGGATTATGTTCACGCGCGGCTCCTTACGCCGCCAATCAAAGTCATGCCCTTCCCTCCGGCAAGCAGTCTTTTGTGCACATGCCAGCTGCTTGCTGTGTCATTTGGCGCGCTGGTACATATGGAGGAAGGGAGGACGTGGCGTTTGAGAATGCGTTCGCGGAATGTAGACTTGAGGATGACTTGAGGGTGACTTGAGAAAGTAGTGAATCTCAATGGGAAATCTAAACCTGGTCCTTAAGACAAGCAGTCCTAAACAAGTGGCTCATTGTGCGGTATGCCATGATTAGCTACTCCGTGCTTTGTAGTAGCATGAGACAGCGTGGGCTCTGTGGGAGCTTCTTGATGAGGAAAAAATCCTTATAGATCGAGGCCTCGCAAAGGCATCATCTACAAAGATAATCTGGTGTTCCGCAGCCCGATGCTACCTGGTTCGTGGTACTTTGATCGGAGTTGAGGCGCTCGAAACTAAGTCCCGCTATTCTTCTACCACTGTCTATTAACTGGATCATTTGTCTGCAATGCCCGGGGAATTTGTGACATAAAATGGATGAGCAAAAGCTGAGAGCGGGCGTAAGCCGGATGGCGTGCGCATGCTGTCGCGTTGCTCTTTCCTTTGCTTCCTACAAAACCTGGTCGACCCCTTTTCCGACCCCTTTTTCTCCGCCAGATGGCATTCTCCGGCAACCCTTGAGCATTTGAGGAAGCCAAACAGCTGCCAGTAGCTTGGAATCTGCTCCCCACAAGAGGTTGTGTTGAGTACATATCTCAATTAAGCAAATTACTCATCATCAAGCCGCGTTGGTGGTTTAGTGGTAAAATTGATCGTTGCCATTAGGATCCACAGCTTCAACACGAAGAAGCTTACGATTCCAAGCTCGATCAGCCCCGGGTTCGATTCCCGGCCGACGCATTACGTTTTGAAGCCTATTGGGACGTTGTGGATGCATCGTGGGTTGATGTTTTGGTCAGGGGGTGGCCTGGGAGGCGTGGTGGTGGAGCGCGGGCGTGACGGGCCGAAAGCGGGCAAGCGAGCCCTGGCTGAAGAACTTTTGCTGTTTCTGACCATCGTTGGCTTTCAGTATCATCGGAGAATGTCCTTTCGAAAGTAAAGTACAGCGGAGTGTACCTAGGGGTTGTTAACCCAGGGCGAAAAGGTGCATTGGGGCTGCGAACGAGAATTTCGCGAATGGGGGCTGACGTAAACCGATTGCGGACGAGTACTTCGACCCATCTGGAAGCTAATGACGTTCGAAAAAGGCATTGCCAACCCCAGGATCTGTAGAATTGTAAATATTAGTTGCTTGAAGAAGTGAAGGCGGAATAGTCCCGGGCATTGTGACCTCCTATCGCTCCGTCCTTTTGCGCCAACTCCAAGCACTCCGACCCTCAGTGCATTGGAGACCCTCGAATCTATGTACAGAAGCAAAACGGTCGACCACAGCGAACTTGATTGCTAGTTGAGGTTGGGGTCACGCAGTGTTAGCAGCATGCGCTCCCGCATCAGTACCACCTCCTTCCGCATCCAGCCTTGTGCAACACGCAGCGCGTTGCAAAAGCAAAAGAGTAAACGGCGCATGAAGAATCCACCACCGGACAGAGCCGCAAATGCTGCAAATACTCAGCCTGGTTGCAGAACCGGCCCGTGGCTGCAGTCAATGGGGTTGCAGCCGTGACACGGGGCAAGCCTCGTGCCGCAGCGCCAGCAGCAGAAAGCTTCACGTGCGCCCTTCTGTGGTACCGGGAGCGGCTGCGAGCATCAGGTTCTTTGTGTATGGACAATGGATTGCAGGGCCTGAACAAAGTCTGGGGGTGTGTGGAAGTTTGTCTCGCTTTTTCCCCGCAGTTTCGGACGCGAGCGACAATGGGAAGCAGGGGTTCCTCAGTTTTGCCACTCTGATTTTGGAGCTGCTGGGTTCTTCTGGCGCTCTGAGACAAGGCGAGCTCTGGACTTGCGGTGTGGCCTTTGTTGCCGCAACAGAACATTGGGTGTACCGCAGCATTGCTGCCTGGAGCTCGCGCAGAATCATATTTGCCTTTGTATCATTGTGCAAATGCAATGCATGTCATCCCACAACATGAGCCTCCAAGCATTCATTGACTGCGTGCCATCAGTGAAGAAACATCAATCATTTGCTGCGGTAATTGACTGTAAACACCAAGGAGAAATCATGATCCTCATTATGCTTCATCATTGCGTCTTCGTCCACGCCGCACCCTCGTGCTCGCGGTCCTCCGTGATGGCGCCCAGATTCACTGGCGGACCCTCACTGCCACTGCGACTCCTCGCACTCAAGCTGCGGCTGAGGACACTTGCACTTGGACGCCGTGTCTGAGGCTGTTGTGTTTGCGCCTGCGCCGACTGCTTACCACTGGCGTCAGCTTCAGGGGCAGCACCTGATCGAGATGCGCCGTCGCCATCAATCCCTGGGTTACTCCCGCCACTTCCCTCTTGTGGTTCGTTGCCTCTTTCAGTTGACACGTTGGACGGCGCCTCTGAGCCGCCGACGCCAGAAGGCGTGGAGAAGGGGTGGTCTGCGAAAATGCTTCCCAGAGTACCAGTGCCCGCGTCGGAAAAGACGGACAGCGACACAAACGAGCGATCCGATACACGTCGTTCATTCATCGTATACGGGCTGGGTGCCGACACGGTCGACTGGCCAGACGTCCTGCGGTCGCCAGGCTCTGGCCTTTCCTGTCGCTGATTCTCCGCGAGGACGTGGCGCTCTGCTGCCTCGGCGGAGCTGGGCGACGGGAGCGACGGCGTCGGCATAGGCGATGGGCCCTGAGAATTAGGGTCCAGGCTGTTTGCTTCCATTTCAAAGACATTGACGGGCTTGGCCTCACCGTCCCCTTCGACTGTCGTGTGCGGGTCGATGGAGGAGCTGCTCGTCCGCGCGTTGCCGCCAACTGCTCCAGGGGCAAGGCCGTTCGCCGGGTAGGACGTGTCGCCTTCAACTTCGGGGATGATGCGCTTGGGTTGGTACATTTCGTAGACGCCCGTAGTGTTGGCGTCCAGTTCATTGCCCAGCGGTCCCTTTTCTTCGCCCTCCGGTGGTACGACGTATCCGGGGTCTTGGGGTGGCTCGTAGCCTCGCTCGCTGCCGCTCCATGGGTTGCGAAAGGGGAAGAGAGATGCGATGCGCGAGCTTGCGCGGGATCGGCCGCCGGCGATGGAGGCTTCGGAAGTGTGGGCGCCAATGTACGAGGGAGGTGCTGATTTGGATGAGAGGCGGCGATGGTTGCGCTGACGGCGGCGGTACAGTTGAAGGAAAATGCATGCGAGGATCAGTCCGCCAATTATGCCGCCGACGATGGCACCTGCCAGCGCTCCCTTGGAGAGGCTACTGGATCCTCCTTCATTGGACGCGTCTACGGGATGAATTGGTCGGAGGTCTTTTGTGTAGACCAAGTCATCTGGCCAATGGACCGGAGATATGTTGAACTTTTTGCGCTCGTAGTCTGCAATGAGGTACGCTTCTTGCAAGAATACGCGTCCGAGCGTGGACATAGTACTATCGGCCTTGGTCTTCAACGGAAAGTACCAAGACCAGCCCTTGAGTGTTGGATCGATTTCGGCAAGAGACACATTCAGGATGAATGCGGCAATGGGAAATACGAATTTCACTGCGGCGCCACTGTTCGACGTCGAAGTCTCTCGGAGGACGAAGGTCATGTTTTCAATGGAAGTACTGAGCCTGTCCTTATCATCCTGGCTCATGAGGTATAGACCAACAGTGTCGTTCAAAGTCAGATTCAACTTGTCAGCGAAGCTCTGGCAGAGGTCCGAGGTAAAGTAAAGGTACGGGAGTGTCGAGTCGAGAACAACCTTCAAATTTGAATCGGTAAGTATGGTGAGCTCGTTGGTGTCAGTCGTGATGGACGCCAAAGTCATCGCGAAATCTTGGGCAGGATCATCGGTTAAGCTTCCCTGTATGGAGGAGGTGGTGTTGTCGATGCGAGAGTTGTCATAGCCTCCGAGAGTAAGGCTGCCATAAGCAGCGATCGATTCTTGATTTCATTAGCCGCTTATAGATCCACCGTAGGATCCATTCCATGGCCACAGGTAAAATATTGCACAAAGGAAAAAAGGAAAACTTACTGTATTTTGCTCCAGCAGTATAACCCCAGGAAAGACTGGGAATCTGGCGATCCCTTTTCAGGCATTCCAAAAGACTTGGATGCTTATTTGAGGGGTCTGAGACTGAATTCTTGGTGGGGTTCAACGGCAGCAGCCCTACCCAGTAGTCAATCTGGGCAATGTTGAGAATTGTCGGCGAGTTTGCGTGGATCGTCCCAGGAGTGTCCGGGAAAGAGACGCTGTCTGAGTACAAATATCCCTGAATCTGAGGCTCCTGAAAACCAGAAAATGACTCCAAGAAAGTGCCCCCAAGAGGAAGAGCACCTGTAGAGTTTGGGTTGTAGAAGTTGCCCCGCGAGTTTTCGCAATCATCCGGGCTATCTCCGCCGCAACCCACGGGGTTGATCGCCACAATCCAGCTGAAAGATGTTGACGGAAGTACTCGGATGCTTTGGGCTGAGCCAGTCGTCGAGTTTCCAATGGCGAGTTGGAAAGAGGACCTGCATCGTCAGCCCCAACTCATTGAAGACTGCATGAAATAATACCACCAGTGATCCGGCCCGTCGAATAATTGAGTCTCTCTAGGTAATTCAGCGTAAGGCTCAATGTATCGCTCCAAGGGACTCACTTGATGGGAATTGGAAGAATCGTTGGTTCGTTCATATCGCGAGACTCGATGACTGGTCCATACCTTCGCTGAGTGGGATTTGAGAAGGAAAGGAGTCCCAAGATTGATCCAATCTTTGCCACAATCATTTTTCAATGCTAAACCGCTCGTTTAATCCGAGCTCTGGAATTTCTGTGAATCGATTTTGAAATCTGAGGCTCTAGCATGCAAGTAAGCAACACTGCAAAGGAAGGATGGAAAGACATTCGTCGGTCGCAGAAACGACCTGGTCAAAGAAGGGGAGCGCAATGGCTGAATGATATGCCCCAACGTATGACTGGGGCCAAAATGCAGCCTTTCGAAAGCTTATCTGCTGAAGGACCTTTGACTTTCGCCGGGTTTCCCTGTCGTACCGGAACCGGAACGATGCCCTGGTGTTTTCCTCTTTCCCTTTTGCTCGACGAATGAGCACGTGGAGGTGCTCGATGCAGCTCAGACGGACCGCACTTCCCCGTCTTGATATCCACGTTCGATCCAGACTTTTGCGTGTCAAAACAGATGGTTGGCCACGTAGTGAGGTAGAAATGCAACCATCCGTTTGGTGAACCGGCAGCTGACGATGGGTACGCTTGTGGAATGTTGACAGCGATTGAAGCGGTCTAGGTTTGTTACATCTGACGCCAATCAGACCATGTTGCCACTAGTCGACCTTCCTCTAACTCTCTGGTTTGCCGAATAATCCGCTTTGAACCGATGGCTTGATCTCGGTCGGCCTCCTCACTGTCGCACAGTAGCAGCTTGTGCGGTTTGTTGCCTCGACATTCTGTGCAGAAAGCCACCGCGACGGCGCATCGGGTCGCATCAGCTCAATATTGTTCAAGGACATTGAGCCACTCGTGAGGCTGATCAATCATAGAGCAGACTTCATAAGTCGAAGGCGGGCATGGGCGAGATACACAAGAGCCGAGGGTTGTAACAATGCAGTCTCGCGGGTCGCGCAAAATGCTACGTGCCTGCGCAGCTTATTTATTGCCTCTTCTTTCCGAGTCCATGGAAGGCGCTCTTGCCAAATTTTGACATCGTTCTGCCATCACTCGTTTTCAACGGCGGCTCTTTTTTGGCCCACAGAATGAGGGCGATCATTTTTGAGTTGCTTGCGGCAAGCTTGCAGCTTGTTTGTGTCAGTGCGATCAAGACTGTCCATGGCTACACAAGCGGGTACACGGGTAAGTAAAGCCACACCCAGCCTTGCCAGACCTACGACGGCGAGGAATTTTTGCAGTCGTTGACTGTCTCCAGAAATCACCATCACCACCACAATTTCCACCACATCCACTGTGACAGATTGCACCACGCTACCCGGATATGGATCAGGTCCAGGATACGGCTCGGATGAAATTTCAACCTCAACAATGCATGTTTCCGGAATGCCAGCTATCAGACCACGAGGAGTCCAGACCGTCGCTTTTGAGGAAACGCTTCGCACAACTTTGACCGACTGCCCCTCTTCGAGTCAGACTTGTGAACCGGAATGGACGTCAATAGTCTCCACGATCATTACCAGAACGACAACTATCTCTGATACACTAGAATATCCAAAGCCGACGACCTCACCAACGCCATCCTACTTGCCGCCTGCGAGCTTATCAAGACCTTCTTACGCCCCTCCTCCTGAGCCGAGCACGTCCACGAGGACTCATGTGTCTACAAAGACAGCCACGTTCTTTGTATCCAAATGCCGCACCTCGACGCCAGGTCCACCGCCGTACGCGGATCCAACTTCGACGACGAGACTGACCACAACGACGCGGATTTTTACCTCCACCATCATTTCAGACACGACAGCTACCATATTATTACCAGAAACCACTACTCGCACCATCCACTCGACAATAACGAAAATTGAGGGCTCCAATATTACGTCAACGGTCTTGTCTCCCGTCACCAAGACAAAGACCGTGGAATCAACCACCACGCGAACCATCGACTTGAATACAACGGCAACACACGTTTCCCTGGTGACGAAGACGCAGGATCTGGAATCAACGACCACACTTTATGATCAAGTGACGAAGACGCAGACGCGAGAATCTACTACGACGAAGACCTTGGGGTTGAACAAAACCGCAACAGTCTTCTCTCCAGTGACCACAACCGAGACACTTCAATCGACAATTACGCATGTCATTGGCTTGAATCAAACCAAGACTGTATTTTCTCCTGCCACGACGACGAAGACGCTCGAATCTACCACAACCCAAACTCTCGAGTCAAATGCGACGGCCACAGTATTTTCTCCAGTGACGAAGACGCAGACAATCGAGTCAACGACTACGCGGACAGTCGACTTGAATCGAACTGCAACGTACACATCCTTGGACTTCGTTACTCAAACGACCCACTTGACATCCTTGGCCACGGCGACAGAAATATTGAGTGCCAACACAACAGAAACGCGCACCGCCTCGAATACTCTGACGACTACAATTGATTCGAATACGACGCAGACTTTGACCACCTTTCAAACCGTAACAGAGACAGATTATCGGACATCAACGGTCGACTTGAACATTACAGAAATTTCAACGAGTCTGCGAACTTTGACGGAGACAGCCGAATTCAATACCACTGAGACGCTCACTTCTTTCCAAACTTTCACCGCTACAGCCGTGGTCAACTTGACCGAAACACTGACATCTTCGCATGTTCTGACGACGGCCGTCGACATGAACACAACCATCACACTTACGTCTTTTCAAACGCTCACGACGACAGCTGAACAAAACACAACGGAAACGCAGGTGTCTTTGCATACACAGACAACGACAGTCGATTTGAACACCACAGCAACTGCTTCGTCCTTGTCTACATACACAGATACCGTGGGCTTGAACAGCACAATCTTTGTCACTTCAGTCTCTACAATTACGCAAACAGCCGCCAGCACCACGTCGATTACACTTCTTCCCCCCTCTGCGCCGACTGGATCTCTTGAACCGACTTCATCGACAAAAAAGTCAACCACAACTGGACCGACGAGTAGTACCTCACCCTCTTCCACGCCCCCTCCGTCTTGTGTAGCCACAGGGCAGTGTACGATAGCTGCAGCGACCATGAATCTTATTGTATGGCCTGATCAGGCCAACAAATCCCGAGAATCCGTTACCGGGCAATATACCTCGGTCTTGGAAGGAATGACCCTGTGAGTATTCAACTCTACGAAGTACTCAATGCGGACTAACAAGTCATCAGGACATACCCAAGCATTTATTTGAGTCTCCAATCACTGTCAGCATATGAAAGTTGCGGCTCTACAACAAGGGCCGTCGACCCTGTATGCATCCTTTCTTGTCAATGCTCTATTAATCGTATCTAATGGTTTTAGGCGACTACCGTTCCAACCTTCTTTCCCTTCGACCCATCTGATATCAGCACGATAACTTGGAGTTCTTCGGCCGAGACATTCACGAGCATCGTCGGCACTGAGACGATAGTTTCGTTCACAGCGACCTGGGTAACGGTTACCAGCGCCTTCGACTTTACGCAGGTTGCCGGGTGCAGTCAAGGCACTTACGGATATTCGTTCCCTCCAATATCAGTGGCAAGCACAACTTCGGGCCTACTGGTCACCGCTGACTGGTCGGGGCCAAGTTCGATTCCTTTGGACTCTTGTTCGCCGATTTATGCCATACCGACAAAGATTACAAATTTCGTGCCCGCGTGGTCGACATGCACTGTAGACGCTCCTAATGGATGGTTCGATCCGACAATGTCGTGGGGTCAACTTGATCACAGAGGCTTGACTGCTCCTTACCCTACCTCTACCTCTGCAAAGAAGACGCCAGGAACAGCGGTATCACAGGTCGACACCGGGATTACCACAAAAACAACGACGACTTCGTCTGGATCTACATCATCGTCTACAACATCGCAGGTTACACCAACTTCCTCCGGCTCAACCCCATCACGGACGTCAGCCTCTACCTCTCAAACTTCAGGGACATTCAGCTCCAGAACATCTACGAGCGAAATCTATTCAACTATCACCAGTCCATATCCTTCGACTGGTACCACTTCAAGCAGTTCAAGTACGTCAAAAAAAGGCCCGACATCCGCAAGGCCGACCAGCTCGTCTTCTTCCAGCACATCGTCCTCCACTTCCAGCACCAAAAGCTCGACATCTCACTCGACAGCTTCCACTTCCTCATCCTCATCCAAAATTTCTTCTGCCTCGCCAAGCTCCTCATCTACCACTCCATCTTTTTCATCTTCAAGTTCTCGCCCCACATTGTCATCGTCATCGTCATCCCTTTCTCATTCTGCATCTACTCCGGCGTCTCGCTCTTCCTCGTCTTTTGTCAGTCCATCAGTCACATCGTCCATTAGCTCCACATCCTCGTCAGCTTTGCAGACTTCCCAATCTCTAACCCCTTCT
Source organism: Phyllosticta capitalensis (assembly GCF_038381095.1). NCBI lineage: Eukaryota > Fungi > Ascomycota > Dothideomycetes > Botryosphaeriales > Phyllostictaceae > Phyllosticta > Phyllosticta capitalensis. Next base: position 517,981 of record NW_027117452.1, on the reverse strand, counting down.
TCTTCAGTTCCCAATTCTTCGTCTTCAACTCCGAGCACCTCTTCATCGCCGGTATCATCAAGCACCTTGACACCAACCTCCTCTTTTGCCACATCTACAAGCTCTTTTGTGTCTTCATCGACCCCAGCATCTTTTCAGTCAACATCTTCATCATCGCTGTACAGCTCAACGCTCTCTGCAACATCTCATCCCTCCACATCCGACCCCTCAACAGCAGAATCAAACAACCCATCTGTTTCTGTCGCATCCGCATCCACATCACTGACCACCATATCATCAGCCGCGCCCTCCAAATACACTCCCGGCAGTGAAGCTCATCGAATCACTGCATCCCCGCATCTGCATTCTACCCCCTTTTCCAGCGCCATTGCATGGGCATTCGTTTGCATTGGTCTCTTGCAGTACATTCTGTGGTGATGCGTAGGTAGAATATGCGGGACATATTTCATCTTTCGGGAAGCATTCGCCTTGTTTGATTGTGTTGCTGCTGTTTTGCATGTGTCTTTGGAAGGTATCATCAGCTGGGACAGCACGGAAAATGTCACGTAGGGACGCAGTTGCCTTGTTCATACAATCAAACATGAATTTGTTAAAATACACCTCCGGGTCCTGATGGGCCGCATGTTCGGCTCATCGCGCCGTCTATGTCTCGCCAACGACGCCCACGCCCAAAGCCCCTCAGCCGACAACCCATCCTTGAACCCTTTGCCCCATGATCCACGAGATTCTACTGTGGAGCCGCCTGCCTCCTTGACGCCTCTTCATCACCCCGCAAACCCCACCATGCCGTCGTCCAGGCCAAGAAGCTGTGCGATTCCCATCATGATGTATGTTGTTTGTCCCCGGAATTCGGCCATCGTGTCTTCGCGAACACCTTTGAATCGGTATATTTTGATCGTGCGCCAATGGAGGTGCTCCACTTCGATAGTGAAATCAACGTGTCTTGCGAGCGTGCTGCGAAGGCCCTCGGCGCCGAGGGCACCCTTGAGGTACTCCTCACATCCGCCAAGTTCAAGTTGGCGGCTTTCGAGGGTAATCTTGAAGGTGATGTCGAATTTAACAGTGCCATGATGGGCAAGCATGCAAAAGAACGCTCCAATTTCGTTCATGTAGCCCCAGAAGTTCGCCTGCTCATCAGCGTCGCGCCCTGAAAGAGAAGTTAGAGAATGCTCCTCGAAAATTGTAAGAGAGAAATACAGTAAACATTGACCTTCAGCAGAAGGCAGCATGGCGCGGTACTACGGAGGAAGCACTTGCTCGACTTGAGGGCAGGAAAGCGAAAGTCTGCGCAGATAATGGCAAGGTTTACGTTTTGCTGTGGTTGACCCTTGAATGAGGAGACAACCTCCCGCGCCTTTGCTTTCAACCTGCTCACCCAGCTTGTGAATCGGACTGGTGCTGGGGTTGGCAGAAGAGCTGGCTCGTTGCTTCGTCCGCGATGGTAAGTGCAGGCCCGACGGTCGATTGCGCAGGGCGCCCTTGTCTCGATTTCGTCTGGCTGCTTGAGTTGTCTATCCTCATCCATGACTCTGACGCCGTCGGTGAAAATGTCGAAAGTAAAGTTGCGAGAGGACATGGTGGTGGCGTGGATGTGGAGTGGAGTGTCGAGGCGATCGTTAAGTTTTGCGACGGAGTTGGGTTCGAGGCAGGCGCAGCACGCTCCTTGCGCGCCATCCACGCCTCGCACCGTCGTGCCCTCAAGAAATGCTTCACATAGGTGCTGTGGAGACCCTTGCGGACTGCCGTACTTTTCAAAGTATTTAGAATAAATAGGTAGTGCTTTATGATATTGCCCAACCCTGCAAATCTTCCGTCTAAGATTGCCCAGCCAAAGGCCCATCCTATACATAACCCGAGAATCCTAGAAAACCAGCCAACGACAAAAGCTCTGGGCAAGAATGTGTAGCCAGCGCATCGACGGCCGCGGATGCCGCTCTTCCGCCACGATGACGGCGACGGAGAGTTCGGTGGTTGTAGAGTTGCAGGGAGTCGCGTTATCGACTCCTTTCGGCGTTGTGGAGCGTTTGTCCGCGGTCGAGGTAAAATTTGAAGCAGATGTCGACGGCTACCGTGCCATGGACAGCGAGGGTGCCCGCAAAGTCGCAGAGTGCCTGTAGGTATTCCCAAATCTTCGCAGTCTCGTTGTCGCACCCTATAAAGACCAATTAGCTCAGGTCGTTGCGGGGAAGAAAATGGGGACGGACAGTAAATGTTGGCTTCAAGTTGCAGACAGCATGGGCCAATATCTCTGCCCAAACGCTCGGGGAACTTGATTGCCGGGTAGCGAAAGTCGTTCAGGATGACGGTCAAGTCCAAGTTTTGTTCGCTCTTCTTGTTGTGCTGCAGAGGGTCGTCGTCGGTTACTTCCACGACGTTGGTGACGGCTTCCTGGAACCAGTTAGGCTGCGCCGCTCAATCATTTGACTGGATTATCTTGAGAACTGTTTACCTTGAAGGGGCCCTTTAACGCGTTCTCAAAGAACTTGCAATCTCTTGCTACAACGACCTTGTGGACGTTCCACTCGTGGCCGCTTTTGTCGCGGACTTTCAGGTCTGAGTGGAGTCCGGTTTGCAGAAACCTAAGCTTTGTCAGTAAAACTTTCGTCATTTTGGACCCAAATTACTTGTAAAAGCTGGCAGCGGAGCCTCGGGATGCTGCTCCCCACGGTAGAGCTGACAAACTTGACTGTCGGGGCCACATGGAGATCGCGCTCTGACTTGTTCAGTAGGATTGAGCTCTCCGGCTGCGTCGCGAACTCGAACGCCGTCGCTGAAGATTTCGATTTTGAAATGCTTGGGTATCATGTTGCCGGCTGGAGTAGATGTGTGGGTGTGGGGAAACGTCCAATTGAAGACGGAGTCGCGACGGAGTTGTGTTGGAGGCTGGTGCAGCACGTTTCTCGCATGCCTTCCACGCTGCGCCAACGCGTCCAGTCGCAGCTCTTTTCGGCTATTAGCTTAGTCAAACCACGTTTGTCTGCAAATGCTTTTCTAAACAATGGCTTGGTAGTGCACGCATCTTTGATGTACCAATCGCAGACTCCCCAAAAGTGAATGAAATACTTGAAACAACTTCCAGCTAGCAGCAACCATGAGATTCTGTCCCCCACCCCATCCTCCGCGCGTACTTCAAGTTTAAACAACAGCGAAGGCGTTAATCTCGACGCGAGCGTTGCGGCCTTCGAAGTTGTCCAGTCCGGTCTCGCCCTGTCCTTTGAACTCAACTTAACACAGCTTGGTGTTTATTTCATTACGAAAGGCTTGAAAAAAAAGGCACTTCTGGTGTGTTTTATAGCCGAATTGAGCCAGTGTGCTCGCAGTCAGACACACATTTTCCCTTTGTGCGAAACCGACAGCAAAACTCAAGTTGGGTTTTGTAGCTACTGCCAGGACGCTCCTGCCTGCTTGATCGGCGCACCACGCGCTTGCTTGCCCACCTTAACTTCATCACAATTTGATTCCCTTTGCTTGCACATCACATCCAACCGGCCGCCCGTGGCCTACTTAAGCAGCCTCGCTCCTCTTCTTTTTCAGCACGTCCGGCTCTCATCTCCATCTCCGCAAACACTGCACCGCATCAATCAGTTGCCTTCAACTGGTACGTTTTTCCTGTTGCTACGAACCAGGCGCCGCTTCGGCAGCATGGCCACCGCAGAGAAGCCCAAAACCGGCTTCTCCAGACATCTCATCTCTCTGACATCCGAGAAGCCCCAATTGAACGCGCCAACAACGTCAAGAAGAACTTCAACGACTTCAGATACACTCGCCCCGTGGCCAACTACAGCCCCATGCCACGTTTCCCAAACCATGCGCCGTACGATCTCCCCAAGCCTGCCGGACACCCTGCTCCCGAATTTACAAACCCCGCTCCCTCGCAGAGTGGTCTCGCCCCACTCCGGTCCAGGGTCATGGTCGGGAAAGCCGCCCCGGCCACTTTGAACGTGCAAAGACCCTCGTTAAGGACTACTTCAAGGGCGCTGCGACCCCAGTCCAGCCAGTTCGTTATATCCATCCCTCATTCCGGTCAATGCTAACCTCGCTCCTCTCGTGTAGACCCTCGCTCCACCTCAGCGCCGCCTTCGCCGCGTCACGTACAAGGGCCTCGATTCCTTTCCAGCTCCCCCGGCATGGGATGAAAGCCTGTACGATGGCGTGCTGGGACAGAAAGCACCTCGTCGACCACATGCACCTTTTGGAGGAACCGAAACTCAACAGAAGGGCGATTAATGCTTGCTCTATCCTAGAGGACCTTTTGCGAGATGATTTACATGATTCAAGAGCTGAGAATCTTGACCAGCAACACTTTGAAGCATTCGCTTGATTTTGAGCTGTGCAGGAAGATTGCCGAAGATGTCAGGCAGTCAGTTGCATATGACATCGCTGCAATCTTTGTGGCTCGTGAAGCGCACTTTTGGCGAAAAATCCATCGAGACAGGAGCCATTGGCGGTGAACAATGTTGGCAGAACTTAGCATGACCGTGAGTTGAACTCTTGAACATAAAGGCGGCACATCGGACTCTTGCTCATTGTTCATTTACAGGAAGATTGACCACGAACCAAGCCTTCGGACAACGAAGACCACGCGCAACTTCTACCTTCGCCCGCATCAACGCATTGTCTTCCAACTTCAAGCCACCCATCATCTTCCGCGATGGCTTCTTGTTTTCTCGAGGGAGCAAAGACTGTCTCATGGAAGCGCTTCGGGCGGACGAAAGTCTTCGGCAAGATGGATATGGTGCGGTACAAACTGAGCCACGGGTACTGAAAAGTCCACCACAGGTACCGCAATTTCGACCGCGCGTGCCACAAAGAGGAAGAAACAGGCTGCGGCATCTGCATCTACGCCGGCGACCTTCCCCAAGCCTTCCACTAGTAGTGTACACCAGTCCTAGCCGGCAGCGCATGCACACGCCCCATCCATAGTCCCAATCAATGGGCACCAGCTCTTCCAGCGGCAATCAGTTTAACTCCTCGCCAGCGTCCGCAGCCGTTATTTACGCCCATCAATCAACCAGGAAATCGCCAGGCTCCAACCCAGACGTCGAATCCTTCCGGCAACACCAATATCCCGACGCTGCCATCGTCGGCGGCAACTCACACGAATCAGAAACCTAATCACAAGCCTGAAAAAGGCCTTTGATTGTACGCGGGGCCAGTGTAGCGAAGGACAGGGGATCTGCTACGAGTGCACCAAGGCATAGAATTGGGAGCGCCTGGAATACACGAGTCTGCTACTTAGGTTTTGATATAATCTTTTGCATAGCCAATGTGTTCCTATCGCTATAGACTTTGAGGTGTCACTCGTGGTTGTTGGTACGGTCAAAAAAAGACTTGACTGGCTTAAGCGCTCTTTGCTATTCGCAGCTCGAAATTCAAAAGTGACGACGTCATAAGGAGATTTGATATTCGAAAGCGCGAGGCTTCCCTGTGGCTTGGGGCTGGGACACCGCCACTGCCGGCTGCCAGGCACGTGGCTTGGTGGGCCGTATGGACGTGTCGCTGAGCCGGCGGCGCGCAATCACAACAGTGCTCGACCACCTCTTCGCGCTCAACGACCACCACCTCATCACCCAGTCAGGCGCTTGGTCAATCATCGAAGTCCCCTCTGCACCTCAGCTCGGTCAATTCGAGTGCACCTCCTTATCATCCTAGTTCAAATCTCTCCTTTTACCTCAATATTCAACTCACGACACCCTCAGCGCCTGGGGCTCTTCCCGATCATCTCTCTCAGATTGGAACATCACAACATTGCCACTGCTTTACCGTTCCACTCGCCGGATTCTTGCTCATGCAACTCGCCTGCATCTCCCCATCCCGACGTTGGACAACCTCTCTTCTACAGCTTGTTTCGGGCCAGCTTGGTCAATTCGAGTGCACGCTCTCATAAGCCTGGCTCGAATCTCGCCCTTCCCTGAACCCTCACCCTACGAGACTTTTTCCAGCTATTTCTCTCAATTGGAACGCCACGACATCACGGACGGGCTCACATCATATTATCCGGATTCTCCCTCTTTCCAATTCTGGATCCCCATCAGGACGTTGAGCAACCTCTTCTTTACAGCTCATCTCTCAGCGCTTGTTCCTAACTCAACAACCGTTTCATCGTCTGCACGCGCAGTAGCAATATGTCTTCCTCTCTCATCCCTCGAGGCTTCTCCATTCAAGCCATTCTGTCCTTCATTTCCTCGGCCATCCGACCACAAGCCGATCCTTCGCCCAGTATGTCGTCGGGAACGTCAAGCACGGAGAAGTCTCTTCGGAAGACCTTTCTTGGATTTGAGGATATCTGGCATCTCGTGATGGAAAATCTGTCGTACCATGATCTTCTCTCCGCATCAGAGGCACTCCCCATCGTCAACAGACTTTTGGACCAACATAAGGCCCGGCGCCAGCAGGTCTTTCTCGAGCCTGCTGGCCCAGTGGTCGCTTCCCTAAGCTTCCACCCGGACCTTATCCTCAACGACGAGGTAGGCCGCCGCTTCCACCGAGTAACAGTCTTCGCGTCGCCTGCTGTTATCAACCTCATGCAAGAAGAGGTGGAGAGAATCAACATCCAGATCGATAATGATATGGAGTGGTTGGACAACATCGACCCCGATGACAAGGAGGACCACTCCTGGGACATCCAGCTGTCGGGACGGTCCCAACAGCTACTGCGAGAGACTCAATTATTCAGCTATCAGGCACGGATCGATCCAAGCTGTGTGAAGCCCGAGCTGGAGAATCAAAAGTCTCAGGAGCTTCAGCTCCACCCTGAGATCTTCAAAACTGCCATTGCGAAGGATGGCCAGTACCGGGAGCTTCAATTTGATCGAGACGGATTCACTCTTCTGAACGGCAAAATTGAAGATCTCGAAGGCCTGTACCTGTATTGGCAAAAATCTCTACTCACCCAGCCACCAACATCCTCCGTCGAAATCCGCTACCAGATTTCTCACGTCACTTTCGTTGGCGCAGTCAGTGGGAGGAAGTATGCCCTCATCAGGCGTAGCTACCACAAAGCGCACGTCATCAACTGCGAGGGAGTACGCCTCAGAGATTTGCAGTCTTTACTTCTGGGGGCACTCAAGGAGGAATCACGCTCCTTCAGGGTCGCTATGCTGCTGGATCAGATCCAAGTCACGGTCACCAATCTCATCTTGACCGGAACTCCAACGACCGCTCTCAGAGAAGCTATGCGAGAGGACTGAGTGGGTAGTACACCTATCAGACTCAAAGATGTCTCCGCAATTTCGCAATACACTCCCAACACGATAATACCTGTCGGTCACGCTCGTCATTGGTTGGCTTGTGTGCTTGTATCATTTTGAAGCATCCACAAGCTGTTCTCCCTCACTCTTTGAACCCCTCTTTGACGCTGATGTAACGGGTTTGCCCATTGGATTCCGTCGCCGCCGATTGGACTCCAGGAACAAAAGGTGCTCGCGAACATCGACAGCCACTACTTGTAACATCCGACCCGAATTCCCTCCAGCTACAAACAACGGAACATTCGAGGATGAAACTGCCTCTCCTGCGGCGATCGGCGATAGGAGCCTTCTTCTTTTCTGTATGTCAACACTTTGGATCTGTTTGAGTACGAGGTCACGCCTTGAGGGAAGAAATTGACTATCGGAGGTTCTAATGCATGGGTCATTGGTTGAGCACGTCGTTGCCATTGGATCTCCCGAAATCAGAATGGTGGGAGCTCCGGTCACGCTTCTTCAACAGTCAGTATATAATTAGCCGATCGAGAGCGATTGTAAAAAGATTCTCCACAGCCGTCCAAAATAGTGTCGCATGTCCAAAGTAGCTACTAAGTGCCAAAACATTTACAAGACGCAGACTATTTGATTGGCTCGACACGATGTCAGAGGATGAGCGCAAGAAGCGAGTCGGCTCGCCTTCCAATAGTCAGATCGAAGACAATGAGTTGACATTCAGACTTTAGCCCTTTTCAATCCATCTGAGAGCTCTTACGCAGATATAGGTTCTTCAGCGTCCAGAATTCTTCCAGGGAAATCTCGCTAAAACTGAGCTTCAGACGAGCTTGGACTATCCCAAAGTTCCTAAGGGCGGAGGAGGATGTTTGGTGCGGAAGGACAGCCCACCTCCCCCTTTCTACTACTTGTTCCTCTTCCACCTCCGAACGAAGACGCAACTGATTACGATATCGCTGCTATTTTCGAGGCCAGGATAGCACCACCAATCCCTAGACGACTCCCTGAGTCTCCTACAAGAGGCAAGCTCCACTTTATCTTCTCATCCATACCCCTCCCGCAAAGTATGCTCTAGATACGACCAGCAAGCCACTTCATAAGACGTTCCTCGATTTCCAGGATGTATGGCGCGGGATTCTGGACCATCTATCACACAACGAACTTCTTAAAGCCCAGAAGGTCTTGCCGATTGTCGACCGACTGTTGGGCGAGTATAAGTTCCAACGTCGACAGCTCTTCCTTGAGCCTGTGGGTCCACCTGTAACCTTCTTCAACGTTCACCCAGACGCCATTCTTGACGACTCTGTCGGTCGTCTCTTTGGCTATATCCTCATGGCAAATGTGGACAAGGTGAGGGAAAATGAGGATCAGCTTTCAATTCTGAACGCTGTTGCACGGCATGCGTCCGCGCTCGCGACCTTTGATCCTGAGAATGGAGAGTACAAGACGTAGGAGAATGTGCTTCCTCACTCTCTACAAGCTCTCCTGCGCACGGCACAGCTCTACAGCTTCCAGGCCAGGCTCTACGGAGACTTCATCAAGCAGGAACCCGAGAATCTAAGCACCAAAGATCTCGAGATGCACCCGGAGATTTTTACAACTCTGGAGGCCCCGAGTCACTCTAGTCAGGAGACCATGCTCAAAACCACCTTCACGAGGCTCAATGGGTCCAAAACCACACTGCAAGAGTTGCCACTATTTTGGAAAAGCACGCTTCTCACACAGCCCCCCACGACGGACGTTTCCATTAAGTATTCAATCACGCGGACCATCTTTGTCATTCGCCGATCTATTCTCCCCCTTTCCTTTAGCATCATCACCAGTGGCGCCACCCACATCCACAATCCGGACGGCATTCACGTCAACAACCTACGGACTGCGCTGCTGCATTATCTTGAGAGCGAGGGTCGTTATTCACTCCTCGAGACATCCACAATCACCCTTAACGACATTTATTGCAGTACGTACCGCTAGAGGACAAAGGCGACGACGATGCTAAAGCCGTCCCAGACAAATCCCACAAGGACCGCGGCAGCGTCGAGCCGGACCAGTTCGAAGGTCCCGTGCTAGGACCGGGAGAGTGGGAAAGGCGCAAGAAGGACGGATCCATCTCGATTATGCTCACACTTGAGGTTGGCAGGCGGTCGGCCGAACCCGAAGACGATGATCGGAAGGCCAAGCAAGAGGCCGAGGACGACTGGATAGTCCAAAAAGCAGAGGCCGACAAACGTCACAAGGAGCACGTTGCCCGCGTTCAGGAGCGCTTACTTATCCCACCTACTTAGAATGGATTCCGCTCCCAATGGTTGCGCTTTTGGACAAGATTGGTGAGTGCGCCTATCTGGCTTCAAAACGTCTACGCGATTGGATTGACCACACTTACAAGTCAACACAGATTGCTCATTCGCGAAAATCAAATCATCAATCAGTCTTGTACTATGAATATGATGGCGCGCGCAAGAAGGAGAATGACGGGTAAAAGGCGACACAGTCAGTTCCTATCACGTTGCTCGCCTGTCATGTCCGCCTTCGGCCGGCTCTCAAGTTGTTATCCTGTATCAAAACACCTCAGGCTCGTTCTTCCACATCAGTCGACTCGATCCAAATCATCTGCGTTGTCCCTTTGCCTACAGAACTCCCACGCCATCTTCAGGGCCATCCAAATATGCTACCGCCCAGTCCCATCTCATCTAACATTTTCACGAGTGAGCTTTCTCTTCTCATGCGGCGCGGCAATTGAATGCTCCTTCCGCATCACTTTTGTAGGCCCAAATGTGTGCTTACAACCACTGACGTGCGTTGCTTATCAGGACTAGTCCTGCTTCCTCGCACCTGTAACGAGCAGGACATCTGAAGATGGAAGAACGATGTCAGCTTTGCTGGACTTGTTTGGACTGTGCCGGCAGCACTTGGTCAGAACCTACTTACCATACTGTTGTACATTAATCGGGGAAAATTATGGATGTCGGCTTGCTACAATGTAGACAAAACAATGCAAAATCTTGGGGGCGGGCTTGTCTTAGAGGAACAAAGAGTGGCTGCAAATTCCTCGAAGAGTCGAAATGCGCATTGTCCGTTTGCTTTTAAAGCAGGAGACGAAAATCGGGCAAAATGATGGCCTTTCGGCGATGAAGTCTCACTGTCTAGCAGCCAGTCAACGATGTTGGAATCGATTTCCAAATCATTGGAACCTTCCTTCTACTTAACCATGCCAACCGCAACCTTTTTCGCAGTCAATATTTTTGGGGCAATGATGGAGCCGGTGTTTGGGAAAAGGCTCATTAGAAGATTTATGTAGCGTGATTTCAAGAGGTTGCACACTCAACTTGATCATTTCATCACTAAAAGAAGAAACCCCGGGACAAGAGTCTTAGAGGTCAAGACCGAGCTCGGCCTGGGAAATGTCCACCTAGGAAGCGTTGCCGAACGAGAAAGAAGGGGCGCTGCAAAGAACTGCAGCGAGAAGGACTGAGAGTACATGGAGTTAAAGTGCTAAAACGACCAAACACTTGCAGGGCACAGTACCAGGCTGTCAGGCGATTTCCTTCATCGTCCGACCTGACTTCTTGCTTTCGCTTTCTGGTGCCTGGCCTTGCCATGCACTACCAGCCACCTTTCACGTGGCTTGGTTGGCTGCAAAGACGTGTCGCTGGCCGGCGGCGCGCAACCACAACAACACCGCGATCACTCCGCTTGCGTTCCACCACCGACAACAATCTCCTCTTTTGGATCCATCCTCCCGTTATCCTCCTTCGTCATTCTCTCACCAGGTCGACTCAAGCTTGCAAAGTCATTCTCCAGCGGCTCCCCTGATCAGATTGACTGAAGCTTGCCCTCGATCCCAAATCCTTTCTCGTCATCAGCTTTGGCTTCCTCGATCATCGTTTCTCAGCTCTCCTCGCCAAACGCCCATCCACTGCTTTACGAAAAGCTCGGCTCCGATTGCCACTGGACTTGACTATCATACTTGCGTTCCATCACAACCCTCTGCAGCTCCGAGTTCACCACACCTACTGGTTTCCGATCCGCTCACAAAACCACCACGGCACCCTCTTCGAACTGCTCTACTGTCTATCTCCGTCAACACACACTCTGCTCTCCAGCTCAGCTTTGGATTGCTGCAGTTGACCGACTTCGTCTTTCAAATTTGCTCGCCTGCACTCTCTACCCCCGTGGTACATCTCGGCGCGCTTAAAGCTTCGTCGGAATATCTCTCCCTGCGAAACCTCAATACCATCGCGCGACCCTGGCTCTCTCCAGTATTCTTTGCCCAGAGTCAACACTGGAATTTGCGACGCTCGGTATTTCCGTTCAATGAGCTGGTTACAGAACGCGCTTTGAAATATTCCATCATCGCTCTCCGCTGAGGTGTTCTCTGCTCTCCAGCTCAGCCTTTGATTGCCGACTTGGTCACTCGGATTTGCTCGCCCGCACAGTCGACCCGCGCACCACAAGCGCTGGAAGCCCCGTCGTGATATCTCTCACAGCGAAGCCTGAATACCATCTTCCGAACATTGCTCTCTCCGGCGACACCTCACTCAACACCGACGTCATGGAGAGAGCGAAAGATTTACACGAGATGCAAACTATAAAGTCTGAGTCCACCCCGACATCTCTCCCGCTCTTGAGCTTTGCTCATCTTCAACGCCTGATCTCTTACCTCATCTCGGTAATGGAAAGATTCGGGATGACATCACCCAACGCTGGACGCGCAACAACACCCAATGATATCCGCAAGAAGTTTCTCGGCTTCGAGGATGTCTGGTATCTCATCGTTGCCGAGCTCGAGTACCATGATATGTTGGCGGCGCAAGCCGCGCTGCCCGTTGTGGATGCCCTCTTAGCCCAGTATCGAGTCCCTCGACGCGCCTTGTTCCTCGAACCCATGGGACCTGCCATCGTGTGGCTTCATGTCCACGCCGACCTTCTCCTCAACGACGAGATCGGTCGCCGCCACTCGCACGTCCTGGTTCTCGCGGTCCCAAGCGTGGTCCGTAAAATTGAGCAAGAAATCCTCCGACTTGGTGCGCAAATTGATAGCGACGAGGATTCCTTGTGATGCGCATCATCAGTGAAAGCTTTCGGGACAACACATCACCACCTACACCAACTTGCTTTTGTCGTCTTCCGAATGCGGCGGGGGCAGGCAGAATTTCTTAGATCCGAGGACGTCTGTCCGCAGATAAAGCTTGTATATAGTGTCTCCTTTTTGATAGCTCTCACAACTCCTCTTGGTGAAAAGTTTGCAGGGTAAAACGGACTTCGATTTCAACTTGTTGCAGTCTTTACGTCTCCTGACATTATCCAAAAGATGGAAGCCAAAGTGATGGCCGCAACTCAGTGGATCAACAACGACGAAGTGAACTCTATTGCCTTCAATCCTGGAGATGATGAGGAACATTCCTGGGACGTCAGTTTTTCTCACCCAACACAAAAGATACTCAGAACCTCCGAAATTTTCAGCGACCAAGCCTTCTTCCACGGGCATCTCACCAAGAGCGAGCTGCACAATGACTGGTCCAGACCATTTGACCTTCATCCAGTCATGTTTGAAGCCGCGCAATCTGCAGAGGGGGCATACCGCATCATCTCCGGCAAGAAGGACTTCAAGCTTCTTGATGAAGTGCACCATCCCCTGCACACTTTGGAGCCCTACTGGCAAAAGTCACTCCTCACCCAGCCTCCTGTTGCCTCAGCGCAAATCAGCCTGGAGATAGTTTACCAAGCTCTTTTCGGCTGCGTAGATGGCAGCAGCTGCCAGAGCTCGCACTGGACGGGTCTTTCGATTTCGTATATTGCTTTGGAGATATTCAAGGGATGATGATGAGAGCGAAGCCGGAATTTGTGTCGCAGAGGCCTTGGCTTGACGCTTGCACACGTCGTCTGCACGTTTTCGCCAGACTTTGTGACATTCGTTTCAACAGGTCACCATCAGCGTCGCTTCAACAGGCTTTGACGCTGGATTAGTCAGTAAGTACTTCATTGCAGCTGACGGTCGCCGCCATGGCGTCTGCTTGCATTCCCACCACGTCTGCTAATTTGAATCCTACAGTTCGTCTTTGTCCTTCAACACTACGGCGGGAGAAGCGCAGTCCTGACGATTTCTCCATGCTTTCAGCGTCATTCTTAAGGCAGACGCCGAAGGTGTTTCAGCAACACAAGAGATCAACAACGATGACTGTGACTACATTGAATGCGATCCACCAGACTTAGAGGACCACACCTGAGACGTCATTCTCTCCAACTCGACGCAGGAGCTCCTGCAAATTTCTGGGCTGTACAGCTACCAGACGTTCTTCCATGGAGACCTTGCAAGACCTGAACTTTCCAATCCTCAATCTACTCAGCTTATACCGCACTCAGAGATATTCACAGCCTCTGTCCAGAGCCGAACCAACATACCGGATTGTGAAGATTAAGGACGAATTCGACCTCCTCGATGAGCTCCACCACAACATACAGAGCCTGTCTCTATACTAGCAGGCCTCACTGCTCACGCAGCCTCCCGTTGCTCAAGTCCTCGCTCAATTTGAAGTTGTTTACCGTGCCGTTGTCGGTGAACACAAGGGCAAAGGATACGTTCTTGTCCATAGGAGCCCAATGACCACATCAGTCCACAATCCCGACGGTGTACGTCTTAGAGACGTGCAGGGCATGTTGATCAGAGCAAAAGAAGATTTTCTTGCGCGGAAGCCGTGGCTGAGAGTTCTCCCTTCCAAGAAGAATGTTCTCGTCCGGCTTTGCAGCCTGCGCCTAGACACGTGTCTGTCCGAAAGGGCTTCTTCGACAGGCAATGGAAGAAGAAACTCGAGTAAGTCATCGCTGCAGAATTTCTAGCGTGCCGGCGACCATATTTGCTGACAGAACTAGGTGACTAATACCCAGTCAAGGAGCTCAGTCGAGTTTCAAAGCGGCAGTCGCACGCCCAGGTCGCTGCAGCACGGCTGCCTCGTGCATGCAGCTGCTGTTGCCCGCGCCCATCAATAACTCGCAATTCGTAGAAATCTCACGGCGGATAAAGATATGGAGCAGGATGTCCATCAGCCTCACCTTGACTTCAGAATTCCCTTTGCGTTCCTCCTCCCTCCGTGAAAACAATCAACACTCAGTCTTTGAGCCGTCTCGTAGGTCTTCTCCATCATCGCCGCGGACCTGGAAGGCCACCTGTAGACAGTACCGCAGCTACTTTCACAACATCAACTTATCGTTACCATTCCAACACCATGCCGTTTCCTCTCAGCCTTAAAAATCAACACAACATCACAATCTTCCTGGTAAAAAGCTCTAAGGGTAGTCGGTACAGCCACCCTGGTCAATCCCGCCCCATGGGAGTACTGACTCGTGCCTAGGTCATCACCATGGCAGACGATACTGTCAAGATTGTTTGGGGCCATGACAAGCCAAAAGCATTGTACAAGGTCCAGAGCCTCCTTGGTTTGTCATACCTTGCCGCAAAGAGCATGTTTGGACTCATGAGAAGCCAGCGGCTCAATATAAGGTGCACAATCTCCTTTGTTTGTCATACCTTGCAGCGAAGCAGATCTACCCCCAAAGCCCACCGCCAAGAACGCGCTGGATTTTTAGGCCACTGTCAAGACGTTCGTCTAGAGCAACAGCAATAATTGTAAGACCTTCTCTACTCCATGACCTAAGACGTTTTCGCCGTATTAAAGAGCCTAGAAGGCCCTCGTATATAGTCCAGCCAGCCCTCGGGATACTCCCAATTGCACCTCCAAACAGCACGACACTGTTTCACCGAATTCGGTCTCCGTCTCACCACCATGTCCACCCGCTTTCTGCACACCATTACGCTCGAGCAAAGTATACAAGGGACGACTCGTTGGGAGAAATGCCTGTAACTTGTCGACTCCCCAGATGTGTTCGGCACATTCGCCTTATGCGCAGCCGCAGGAGACACCAGACTCACATTCTCGAAACACCTGCGGAAGCTGGTCTGGCGGCCGAACAAGCCCGAGAAGCAAGTGGCTCGGCGCTCATTCAAAGAGTTGGAGCAGAAGTACCAGGTTTAATGGTCGTTGAATGCTGGAACCATGACGAGTACGCTGTATATACAAGTATACTGTATACGTATATTGCGCCGAGCTTAGAGCGTACTGGTTCGCAGCTACCGAGTTTGACAGCGGCGTGCGTGGTGGCCTTCAACATCTGGTATGTACTTGGAGAAACGTTCAAGGAACCAGGACCTAACTCGCACTGTAGAGGCCTGCCGCACGACTGGACAACCATCAACGGTGAAAAGTTCAAAGACGACATGCACATTATCCTTGGAGTCAAAAACCAAGAGCAGAAGGTAGCTGGAAAGCACCAAACTCTTCATTTGTATACGAGCAGCAAAAATGTCCCATATACAGTCGTGGGAATAAAGCCCAGCAACGACATTGATAAGGACACCGACTTGAATACCAACAATAATCCTTGTTAGAATGGCATCAAGTACACCACTACCATGCGCCGCCATGAGATTGACACGCTCCTTTAAGAGCACGAGCGCGACGTCAACGCCGACGGACTTTGAGGTTAGTATTGGAATATCTTTTTCATCAGAGCACATGCTGACTACGACCACCAGCATCGAGGGTGTAGGGATGATCACTCCTTGTTCGGTGAGAAGAAGGACGCTGCAATCTCCAAGCACCTGAAAAAGCTTGTTTGGCTCCCAGGGAAGCCAGAGAGGGAAGTGCCCAGGCGCTTCTTGGAGGAACTCGCATTCAAATACCAGGGCTCTTATGAGGTAAGCTGAAGTCTACATGCACACGAATCCTCCCTTTTCTGGCATACGCACCGCCGAATCTTGCTGTCGCTCCGCACCCGCGCACCGTTCTCCGACACGCCCTTCTCGCCTCGACCTCTTCATCTGACTTGCGCGCCGGCAGATCTTGAAGGTACCATGCTTCCACACGCCATACTCGCGTTCCCTCTTCTTTCGAATTGCCCGTCACCGACTTTCTGCTGCTCCCCGCTCGCCCCGACGAAGCGAAGCCCCAGACGGTAAGCCATTGAACCTTCAAAACCCTTTTCCTGCTAACGCCTCGAAGGCCATGACGGACCAGACACAGGATGTAAACGGATTCTTCCATTTTTCCAAGGCGATCTCAGTAAATTGTCGACATCGCGAAGGCACAGCAAAGGCTTCAAACTCCGCACCCTCGATCCTGTCTCAATACACCCGTCCTTCAACTCAACGAGTACCCTATCCATCAACGTTACCTTCCCACCAAAACGATTGCGAGCTACGCACAGCCCGATAGCAGAACCCATGGAAGAGTCAAGGCCAGGCTGCTAGAGCAGAGTAGACAACGCAAAGGAAGAAAAGGGGCGATGGGAACAATCGCATCACAGACATCCTCCCCGACCCCATCATCAAGACGCTGTGTCCACTTCACCCATGTTCATCTACGGGCTCCCATCATCAACTTTAATCGCTCCGCATCCTCCACGACGACGGCTCCGAAGGACACACCGCCACGCCCAACCAAGACTTTGAGGGCTTCTTCGAACCTCCGATCTGGAGCTCAACTGAGGCCGTTGGCATCATCGTCCAAAGCAACCAGCCCACGTACACCTTCTGCTACGAGCAAACCGCACGCCTCGCCAAAGATTTGGATCGCCTGGTCGTGTCGGGTGACATTTACCAGCCCGTAGTCTGCGATGCCTTACCGCTAAGTAGCGTGACGCGGCTCAGGCACGCCTGGTAAAGGTCAACTACCAGGCGAAGAACGGAGCGGTAGTTAGGGTGATTGTCCATCCCCTGGGCATCCCCATCCAGATACGGCGATTGTCTGGTCTGTGGCTGTGGGCACTTGGGTGACAAACTGACGGATGCAAGACTCCCTTGTCGCCCATGTTAAGAAGCTTGCTCCCCAGTTCTCTGGCGCGTTCGAAATCAGGCGCAAACCAATAGAATTCGGGGTTTTTGCAGGGGCGGTGGCTCTCCGTTTCGACACGATCATGCGAGCATTCGCCAACCAGATGAAGCACTGCGGGCATGAAATCCTTGTCTCTTCAGAGACGCCCAACGCATGTCGTTCCTGCGGTGCGACTGGCCACGACTTCCTTACTTGCACCGCACACATCGATAAGAGCTTGGGAGAGGAAGAATTTGCGAGCAGGACAGAGGTTGAGGAGGACATGCGCACAAGTTAAAATGGAGAGGGGTCAGCTGACCGATCACTGGGAGGATATGTCTTATGGTTCTAGGATGGGAAGGGTGGAAAAGGCGATAGAAGCGTTGGTCAGGAGTTGAGAGGATGCACTACACTTCCCTAGGAGGCTTTCCTGCTCACGGGGTTTGTTGGACTCTAGGATTAGATGTCAATTGGCAACCAGTCTTCCCCCTTAATAAACAAGCCGCATAGTTGTGATGTGAGGTCATGAGACCGCTTGTCCTGAACATTAAAAGAGGAGGGCGACGCATTTGAGCGCTGGTAGTCAGCCAATTCAATCATCTTTGCAATGAAGTGGTTTTGAGACGTTGTGAGCTAAGTGACGTTTGCGCCTATCTGTGACGGAGGCAGACTTAGGGAAGACTGCATGCGCGCGTGGGATTGGTCTGGTCCTCGTCGTCCAATCGCTACGTGTCCAAATTTTGTCGTCGCCATTCAATACATAGGCAGAAGCCTACCTGCCATGGGATCAAAACTTCCCGCCTACGAGTTCGCCGGCTCGGAAGTCGGTGAGGCTCGCAAAAGGACGATTGGGGTTTCGCTCACACGACGATGCGTTGGCTGTATCAAACGTGAAGGGCTCCACCCCAAATGAGCATTCTGCCCGACGGTCAGGGGTAAGTGCGAGAAAAGTTCTACGGTACTGTACCAAGGGGTATCGAGGCACCATCTATCTAACGGAGAAGGAGAAGAAGAAACCCAAACACCGCCCAACAGCCCCATCCTCGCGAGCGCCAGAGCCAGCAAGCTCGCCGTCTCTATTTTCGTTTCTCCCTCCGTTTTGCTTCCAGCCAAGACGCCAGACCCGATGCAATGCGCCATGTGTGCTTAATTCAACTCGTCGTACTGCGACCACTCGCCACCCCTCCGCAAGTGCTCAAACGCCTTGACGACGCGTCCAACATTGACATCCCCCAGCGCCCCCTCCCTCACCGCCCACACCAACCACGCGCCCTCCTCCCACCTCCTCTCCGCCGCCAGCTTCGCGCGCGTATCATACCAGCCCTCGCGCACCGTCTTGCTCAAGCCGGCCCCCGGGTACGCAACTAGACCAATCGCGCCGGCCGCCGTCTTGCTCACGCCGCTCACGATGCCCCGACCTGCCCCCTTGACCGCGCCCCACGACCCTTCCGCTTTGGCCCCCCGGTACGGCTGCACGACGAAGTCGGCAAGCCCGGATGTCATGCCGTACGCGAAGGTTTTGGCGCCCGCCACGGCGCCGCTGCGCCAGTCGGTGATGGGGGCGTGGGTGGCGGGGCCGTCGATGAAGGCGGCGAAGCCGTTTTTCTTGTCGGGCGTGCCTATATCTTTACTGTTGCCGGCCGCAGAGGAGGAGGACGAGGACGACGGCAGCGCGGGAGTGTGGCCCACGTAGCCGGGGATGGCGAGCAGCCCGTCCGCCATGGCCGACGGCATGTCGACCAGCGTGCCCTTGAAGAAGTGGCCGTGGAACTTGCCCAGGCTCTTGAGCGACGCCTTGGCCATGGCGAGCGACTTGTTGGGGCGTTTGGGTTTGGCCGTCTCGGTCGAGCGGACGCTGGCCCTGTCCCACGATGACGACGGCGGGGCGAGGCTCGGGACATGGTGATTGTTGTGAGAGGAGGTTTTGGGACGCGAGTTGTCGTCTACCTCGCCGAGACGGGTAATGTCCGAATGTGACGTGTCGATGGAGCTGCGCAGGCTGGAGACGGAGGTGAGTTGGCGCGAGATTTGCGAGCCGTGCGAGGCGCGGGAGGGGGAGAAGTAGGGGTCGTTCTTTTCATTCGACACGGCGGCGTCGTACTCTGGCGGCTTGGAGCGCTGGGAGAGTCGAGATGTAGAAGTGCCGGCACGAGAAACGCTCGGGCGATCGAGACCCTCCATATTCCTCAACTGACGCACGTCGAAAGAAGACAACGACGACGCTGGCGACGTCGGTCGCGTCGACCTACCCCCTGTCTTTGACGACTGCACGTCGTCGTAGCTCGTCCGCTTGATCCGCCGGTACTCCTTTGCCGGGTTGATGAAGATGCCGGCCGTGTCCTCGACCAAGTCGGTCATGGTGCCCAACATGGCCGAGTGCGTGCCCGTCACGGGATCCCACCTCTTGTTCTCAATGACAATCTGGTGGGGAGAGTACGAGCGAAAGTGCTTGCGGGGGAGGTCGAGGCGCGAGGCGATCAGACCGGCGGCCAGTTTGCTGAGGCGCATGGGCTTTTTGCCTTTTTTGTAGATCCAAAAGGCGGGACGGTCGGGGAGGAGGTCGCACTGGGCGCGTTCAAGGGGGAGATTAGCGTGGAAAGAGTCGACTGCGTTCTTGACGCCATTCTCTGCGCGCATCTTTACGGCGATGCCGTGGGCGGCGGTGGCGGCTTCAGGGGTCAGGCAAAAGGCAATGGCTTCGGCGAGGTTCTGCGAGTCGAGATGACGGTGAGGGATTGGACGGGGGCCAGCTCCTGCAGCGGCGACCATGTCACCCCAGAACGGTTGGCTGCAAAGTTAGCTTTGGCCAGTCTGTGGGTCGTGGAAACTCACTCTCCAAAGAATGGGACAATGGTGGTCGGCTTTCCATTCAGGAGACCACATGCAGTCGTCCCAGCGCCTCCGTGATGCACCACGGCACTTACATGCTGAAAAAGCCACTCGTGCGGACAGTCTCCCAGCCAAAAGACGTTTGGCTGGTTTGCACCTCCCAGCTTGCTCCATCCACGAGAAATAATGGCACGCACGCCGGCCACTTGCACGGCCTCTAGAAGCAGCGCCGTCATGCGCTCCGGGTCGTCAATCACAATGCTGCCAAAGCCAATGTAAACAGGCGGCGGCCCGGCCCTGAGAAAATCGTCAAGCTCCGGCTCGGGCGTGTAGGACGGCGGCTCGCGAAAGAAGAATCCACACACATCTAGCCAAGTCAGCGACGCCTTTCCACGCAAACGCAAACGTACCAATATGACTCTGCCAGTCTGCCGGCTTGGGCACCAGCGCGGGCGACCAGCAGTAAGTAAAGGGAATCTGCAGCGTCTTGTTCAGATTGGGGCCCTCGGTGACGGGGACCGGCTCCAAGTCGATCGACACGCGCCACTTGTTGATGACATCGCCCAAGCCCTGCCAAGTCAAGAGCTCGACGATGCTGTAGGAGATGTAGTTTGCAAAGCTCTTATCCGTGTCCTTGCTCTTGATATTTGCCAACGGATGCGGAAAGGCGCGCGTGTTTGTCCACGGCATGGTGAACATGAGATGGACAGGGATGCCGAGGGCCTGCGCGCAGTGCACCGGGGCGAAGCTGGGAGGATTTCCGATAATGGCGTCGGCAGTGAAGGGAATGTTTGTCTTGGGGTCGTGCTCGATGCAGCTCTTCCAGCAGCCGTCGAGCATCTCGGCCACCATGGCGCGTTTGCGGCCAATGTCGCCGGCGCGGAGCGACTTCATGCTGGGAATGAGGCCGGGGTTCTTGACCATGTAGGCCATGAGGTCGGCCGGGTCGCCGCCGATGGGGTAGAATTCGAGATTGTGGCTGCGGACAAAATCGTCAAATACATTGTGTGTTGCGATGCGCACGCGGTGGCCATATTTCTGCAGCTCGTTGCCGAGCGCGATGAAGGGCTGGACATCGCCGCGGCTGCCGACGACTTGGATGACAATGTTGAGCTTCATTTTCCATTCTCTTCTTTCAATCTCGCAGTATGGCGGCGGCGGCTCTGAGAAGATGGAGTCGCGGTCGCGGACCAGTCTTGATAGTCGGCGGCCGAGCGCAGAGTCGAGGTCCAGATCAATGCGGCCATCATCTGGAAATGTTAGCATCGCCTTGAAAAGAAATGGGACAACATACCTCTGACGTCTGTATTTTCATCCACAAGACGAGTCGCGACCTCGGGCGTGTATGGCGCCTCTTCCTTTGGCAGTTGATGGTCCCTCTTCTCCGCCATGGTCGGCCACGACAAACAAACGAGCGCAAGGCTGAGGATAAGCAAAAAGCAACGAATGGAAGAGAAGCAAAGGATGAGCGCCAAGTTGGCCACAGAGGCTCTGAAAAGGAACACAAAAGTTCTTGAATGAATGGATGCCTGGGGGCGAAGACAACCTCGTGGGGGCGTTCCTTTAATAGACGCGTCGATCCACGCTGCGCCCGACAAGTACAAACATACGATACACAACGGCAAGATAAAACCGCGTCACGGCGAGCGTCCTCCGCTGACAAAAGGAGCCGTTTGTTGATTCTGCGCTGCAAAAAGCCTCGTCGTGGCGCTCATCAGCGTTTTTTCGCGCCGAAAATTCCTATTTGGGATGCCGACCGTATTCATGATACGAATACGTAAATCATTTGACGCGCCGCGCCACGAGATGGATCGTGCCGACCCGGCTTGGCTGTGCACGCTAGCTGCATTGGGAACGAGGTCGACCATGGGGAATGCGAAAATACATTTGGATGCGAAAATTGCCTTGCTCGATTGCTACTAGTAAACACTTGATTTTTCGTTTTTTCTGTTGTCTCTCCATTACAGTCGATCCTCAGATCTCCCAAGCCATTATGCCGGCCCTTTCCAAATCAATCGCTGATGATACACCGTGGTTGGAGATAGTCAAGCTCTGCTGCTCTCCTTTGGGCAAAGCGAGTCTCGATCAATTCCCCGAATCAGCAAGAATCAGTCCACCGAACGAGCCACTTTTCCGTCTCCCACCATTTCCCTCGCCACGCGCGGCTCATCAGAATCATTCCTTAACCAGTCGTCTGGTGGCAGGAGCAAGCATCGCAGCAGTGCAAGGTGGGAGACTCGAGGTACATGGCTCACGGTTGGCGTGGGAGCTTTCGAGGAAGGAGGGCGTGCGTGTTGGAGCTGAAGATGGTGGAAGCGGTTTGTCAACTGTCAGTGTTGCGTCGCCGGAATCGAGAGAAGAGAAGCTTGCCTGGAGACGTAGATTCGGAGCGCCAAATTGGTCAACAAGGCGTGATCAAGACACGGCTGTAGCAATGGTAGTTGCCGGGAGACTGCAAGTGAAGGAACGGTTTGGATGCGAGAATTGTCCAGTTCGATTGGCTACTAGCTGAAGCTTAGTCTCTTTATCGGAGGTTCGTGTCTCTTATACAACTGCCTTTTTGCTCCCCAGACCATCGCTTGCTGCTCCCGCGTAGTCGACGTTGCGACATTATATGCCGTCCGAATGTCGGATATCTGCCGTCGTCCTTTCTGTCAATACAACCCCCTCAAAAATCCAGTGGAAGGACAAGCCCAGTACCTTGCTCTCGTCCAGCCCGTCATCCGCTTCCCAGTCCAGACGTGCTCTTCTTAAGCCGAGGGAATACTGGTCACTCATCCTCGTCCTCTGCGTCCTCGTCATACGCCTAGTCTCCGTTTTCCTCATCTTCAACTTCCACATCCTCCTCATCCTCCTCATCTTCATCTTCCTCGTCCTCCTCGTCAATCATCCGCGTAACCACATCAACATACTCCCGCCGCTCCTCCTCCGTCACCCCCAGCAAAACCTCCAACCTCCCCCTACTCCTCCTTGGATACTTCCTGCAATAGAAAGGAATCAACGCACTGTCAACATCAATCGAGACCTTGAACTTCGTCTCCGGATGTCCACGCGCAAAACTCCTCGCGACGCCCATGATCTCGGGGCGTTCGACCTTGTCAATCTCACTCATGCCCATCTTCCGAAAGGGCTCGCCGCGCACATAGTTGCGCACCTTGATGTACGTGACAAAGTGCACGTCGAGGCGGTTGGTGAAGGGCGGCGCGGCGATCGTGGCCATGTTCCAGCCGCTGGCGCAGCTGCCGACGCCGCTGCCGTAGTTGGCCTGCGCGAGGTAGAGGATGGTGATGGTGCGCAGCCACTTTTGCTGCTCGAGCGACGTCACGTGGCAGAAGGTGTGGAGGTGGAAGTTGCGGGTGAAGACGAAGTTGTTGTTTTTGAACGGGATGTCTCTGGCTTCCTCGTAGATGGCCTTGCAGGTGAGGAGGAGGTCGAGGCGGAGAGGCTGGACGTCGTATCTGCTGGGGCGGACCCGATTGCGGTGGCGGTGCCAAACTGCCTCTTCGTACCATTCGGGCGGGTCGTCGTCGAAGTCGCTGGTCCATGGCCAGCAGAAGACGGTGAGCCTGCCGTCGGTATGGGCTTTGGGTACAATGTGGTGGTCTCCCAAGACCAGTTCCCATATCGCCAGACGAAGCTCAGCCGGCAGCCGGAGGAGGGGACGTGTCTTGTTTCTGGCAGTACGGTTGGGGATTCTTCCCGCAGTCCTGCAGGTGGTAAGCAGGAGGGGCGTTGCATTCTCCTGGCTCGTAGAACTCGTCTCCTCGTGTGCGTTGTCGACATGCAAGAAGTCGGAGTTGGTGAGTTTCCGGGGCGTTGGGAGACCAAACATCTCTCGCCTCCACATGGCTTGCAAGGACGGCAATGACGGCAAGGACATCTTTATAGACTTGGAAAGTATGAGTATGAGACCTTGAAGTTGTCAGCCGTCTATCAAAAGACGAGATGCAGAAAGCTCACCAGAAAAGGCAGACCTCTGACACTTCTTTGAGTCACCGGTACCTCGAGAAGCCAAAGCAGTCGCTGCGACGGACTATCTTTAGACAGACAGAGATATGTGGGCAAACGCGCGAGTGGCGATCGCCGGGAGTCAGCGAGCGCAAGAGAGCCAAAGAGTCAAAGAAGGTGAGACGTGACGCGCGAGATGATGTAGACGCTCAGTGGGGAGGTAGACGCGTTCAACACTGTCGTATTGACGCGACTGTCTGGTCCAGTATCTGAGATGCAGTCAGGAACACCAACAAAGCGCTCGTGAGCAAGCCGAGCGGATATTCGCATCGCGCAGCTTACCTGAAGGCGATGAAGAAACACTCGACGACTCTGGTCTGGTGTGCAAGAACGCGAGATGTCGAGATGAAGAATTGCGCGACGAGGGGACGCTCAACGTGCTGAAGAGCAGCTGGCGAAATGAAGAACAGACGGCGAGATGGTGGTGAGTCGTAGAAAACGAGGACGGTCAAAGTGGAGCGGAGTATACGGCGAGACGAGGATGCAGCACGAGCGGATGCTCAGGGTGTAGAGGAGAGATGAACGGTTGCGGTCTCGGAGGAGGCTCAACGTAAAGAAGCGCAGAATTCAAGGCGAAGAGTCGAGGACCGAGGAGACGGTCAAGGAAGAGAGGTCGGTGAGGTGAAGAGTGGACGACTCAGCAGATGGAAAATGTACATGTATACTACTAGTGCGGCACTAAGCCGAATCTGGACGCGCAGAGAGGATGGTCCAAGCAACTGAAGATAGCAAAGCAAATCCGATTTTCAATCTGTGATTCCACCCATGCTTGGATAACCCTGACCTGAAAGCAAATCCCCTGTCCTGGACCTCGCGACTGTCCTTGCAAATAGAGCAATGATCAAAAACAATGTCGTACTCGAAAATTTCCCGCTCCACACTCGGTCTCTTTCGAACCTCCCAAGTCGACTCTGTCTCAAAGCTCGGGCGAACCAGAATCTCCCTCTTCCATCGCCTTGTCCTTCTTATCCTTATTCTCATTGTCGTTCTCATATTCCTCCACACCGTCTACCAGCTCATCAATCTCGTCTGAGTCCGGCCATGGGACCAGCTCCTGTGATTCGGGCCCGCGGGTCCTGAATTCATTCAACCGCCGAAGATACTCGCGGACGAAGATTCTCTTATCGGTCGGTCGTAGGTTGAACTCCTGAATCATCATTGCTGACCTCGCACAGTCCTGACAAGTGGTGATGCCATGTTTTCCGTCACTTTTGAGGCACCACTGTTGCTTCAGACGACGAAGCATATCCTCATCACCCAGATCGGCTTGGACCTGGAGACCTTCTCTATACTCATTCACTCTGTTCTCTTTAGGCCAATTCTTCAGCCAAGCTCCGAACGTGTACGCCCTCCTCATACCAAAGTCGTCGACTGAAACTGAGAATTTGACGCCCGGGTTGAATGCTGCAAGGTAGCGTAGAGATGCCGGAACTTTTCGGACCTTTTGTGCGCAGATGTATGCTTTATCCTTGGGTGGGTCCTCGTCTCGATCGTAAGCCCAGCAGTAGGCTGCGTGATCATCTGAAATCTCCAGAGAGGTCGGCGTGAGATACTCAACAATGTGGACCCGTTTAAGGCCATTCATTGTGCGTCCCCAAAATTGATGATGCCATGGACTTTGGTCGTGGAAAAGCATATCGCATTTCTCATATTCCCATCCGCGAAACCTAGATGGTATATAGTGCACTGGCATCCGAAGAGTGAGGAACCTCAACGAGGACGCCTGTGTCCAAGGCATGTGTCGAACACAGATCGTGAGAAAGAGCGCAGGGTCGTCGAAGAGAAATACATTGCTTGAGGTGTGAACAGGGCTGGCCTCGTAGTAAATTTGCCGACAGGACTCCAAAAGTTTGAAATTCGGTAAGTACTCTTCACGTACTCGAGGACAATGGATTCGTTCCCTCATAGCTTTTCTAGCAGAGCATAATCGAGGGCGTGCCGTTAGTCGAAATTGCTTTCCCCACCAGATCCCCGAATCTGAAAACTTGAGAATGCGTCGTCCAAGCGCAAATTCGTATATGAGCATACGCAGCTCCAGCGGCAAGTCGAGTAAACGGAAGGGCTTTTGCTGGCTCTCCGACATGTGGTGAGGAATCGAAGAGTCGGGAGAAGGGCTTCGATCAGAGGGCGCGGCAGGGGAGGCACGTATGGAGTCGTCCATTGCGAAGAGTCTAGAGGATGCCTGTCAGCACAGTCGAAGTGGGTTCGGAGAATTGAAGGCTCACCAGGTGCTTTCGAACTCGGTCATGCAAGGTCAGAAGGCTGTCATTTGTGACTGGAGGGCGAGAGATGTCAGCAAGTCGACTGGATACGTGGAGGAAGTTTGCTCACTCACCTGGTGGTCTACGGGCGTCGAGCGTGTTGAGGTAGATTCGCTGTCAAGCCGACAGGATGCGAAGAGCGCCAGGGTGTAGTGTGCCGCGACCGATGGAGCTACCGAAAAGTGGACGCGTCGCCTGAATCCCACGAGCGAGGGTGTCGCGATGTCGAAGCTGTGAAGAGGTCGGGTATTTGTTCCTCGAGTCCCTCGGTTGGTCGACCGACGAGGGGAGATCGCACGACAAAGTTGTGAGGCTGTTTTCCACCGGGACAGTCGAAATTTGAAGATGTTGGACGAACTGGTTGCCTGAATGGATGGTGAGGACTGCGAGGTTGCCGCGGCAAGAAGGCAAATGGCTGCGGCTTTGATGCAGACGCTCTGCCTCGCGCTATGGCAAGGTCCGCCTGGGAGTTCGGGGATTTATGGTCTGCTGTGTGAAATGGGCAGCCCGAAAAGAGATACGGATGTTTGTCTCGAAGAAGGAAGCAAGCGGAAAGGCCGGCGTGGTCAAGACGCGAGTCGACGTGGTGTTGAAGGGGGAAGACACGAGTGCCGCCGCGGCAGGCAGACAAGAAGAGCGGATGAAAAGGCCGTGCCGAGCGGCTTGGACAGAAAGCGCACAAGATTTGACCGATTCCTCGCGGTGGGGATGGAGGGTTGCGAGATTGTGGTGTTGAGGAGGAGAGATGTGGAGTTGGAGAGCGACTCTTGCTTGCGACCGCAATGGCAGGAGCGGCACCACCTGCTCCTTCCTCACACTTCGCCCCGGGACCGCGATGCAGATGGAGGACTTTCAACTGGTTGAGGACTTGTATTGTAGCGCTGTTGAATCATCATGAGCATGTTCATGTTTGCAGCTGTCCTGCATAGATACCACGACCCCTTCCTCCACTCCTCGACTTGAGCAACTTGTCCTACGATCCATGCTACTCTACCATTGACTCCGAGCGATTGACCCGTCACAGTACTCGCCGTGCTCGAAACTTGATGCAAACAAGAAAAAGCCGAGTTTTCTCCCCTCCATCAACAGATTGAGTTATCGAAGCAAAACGTGGACTCTGATATGTGAAGACGCTAATGCCGATTGCAGCGCGATGTAGCAAGAAACACTCCTCTGAAGATCCCATATCAGTGTGAAAAGGATCAATCCCTCATCGACCCTACTCTTCGTCTGGTTCATCGTCTGATTCGGATTCGGAATCACCATCAGTATCATCATCATCAGCACCTGAGTCGGAATCGGACACCTCCCACGGATAGGTGACGTTTGGCTTTCCAGCATCACTTGTTGGCGATTCGTCCAGTCGACGTCGGAACCCGTCCTTGTAGATCTCCTTGTGGACCTCCCTCAGCGAGAAAAGTCCCAGCACACACCGTTTGAATCTCTCTTGGCTTCCATGCACAAATCCCTCCTCGTCCAGCTCCGCGGCATTTTCATCGTCGTATGCTTGGAGTATGGATTTGAATTGTTGGTCTCGGGTGACTTTGTCTCGATCCTGGATCAAGAATTCGACCTCACTGTCATCGACAGAGACTTCGTAGCTTGTGCCACTGTTGGAATGGGCGAGGAGTCGGAAGACGTTTGGAATTTTGTGGACATGCTCAGCAGATATTGGAACAGAGCCAGAGAGAGCCGTCCACCAGTTTGGTCCGGCCGTGTCCACAAAGTCAAAGTCAAAATCATCGTAGATGCGTATCCGCGTGATGAAAAGAACACTGGTCAAATTGGGGAGAGGCTGAACGCGCCTATCATACCAGTGTCTCAAGTTTGGACCAACGTGGAAACCGGCGTTGATGACAATCGTGAGAAACTTGATTGAGGAGGTTTGCAAAGGCAGAAAAATTTTGTTGCAAAAGGCGGCGTAAGGCAGCGCACTAAGCGCGACGAAGATGTTCTTTTTGAATGGGATCTCCCTGGCCTCCTCGTATATTTGCCTGCAAGTCCCCAGGAGGCTAAGCTGGACCCACGGAAAGTCCGGGTGCGGCGGGAAGCCAGGAAGCTGGGTAACGGGTTGCTGAAAGCCCTCGAGAAGTCTGAGATGATTTTGCGGTTCGATCAAGCCAGCAGCCATGCGAGGGGCTGAGTAGAAAAAGCGTCTTCCCTCATTCCACTGATAGACAGAATCATACCAGTTAAGATAGATGATTCTGCTGCCAAATATCAACTCATAAATGAGCAATCGGACCTCCTTGGGCAAGTCGAGAAATCGAAGAACGTCATGCTTTCGACGGGGGACCCATGGTCCTGCGTAACCTCGATACCAAGGATCCCATCGCTGGCCGTCAGGATCATCTGCGTATTGTTCGACCTTGACGAATTTTGCGTAATTTTCATCCCACTCGGCCGAGAAGTAAAAGTATCGCTGAAGATATCAAAGCTCAGCGCATGTCCATCGTTGCCAACGATAGGAAGCCACTCACCATTGGATCCATTGTGGCCCGGTATTGGAAGGGTTCGTGTGAGAAGAAAGTCTCTTAGAGGAAACACATCGAGTGTGAAGGCTGAGCCCGCGATTCTTCGACAGACGACAAGGACGCAAGAGTCGGAGGAGAAGCCGAGGCGCGCGAGCTATGCAATGCAGCGCCTACAAGCCGTAGAGAAGGAATCCTGAGAGAAACAATTCTTCCCGTGACAATGGCGCAGGAGGAGACGATGTGAGGTGCACGACGCGCCGCGAAGCTCACCGCAGAGTCCACACGCGACAGAGAAGAGGCGCCCAGACGATGCAAGTCGTCACAGGCAAGGTGAGGCAGAGAGGAAGAGGAGAGGTCGTGGAGTTGACGAGAAGAAGAGTCGGAGCAGCAACATTGGCAAGAGGCAGGCGCAACGCACTAGCCCAATCGGGAACATCTCAGCAAAAGGTCGCCCTCGAGTCTATTTTTCTATCCAGATGCGACATACGCTGCTGAGGACTCCAGATATACCCAGGTAAAGATACTTCCTGTGTACGATTTTTAGAGGAATTCTTTGGAAGATGTCCAAGTACACACCTACCGCATAACCAACCCCTCCCTCACCCCTCCTTATCCAACACACACCCCATAAATATGGTGCCCTCCAGATCAGTGTCGTAGTACTTGTCAACCTCCTCAAACCCGGCGCGCTTATACAGCGCAATGGCCGCCGGCATGCGCGGCAGCGTGTCGAGGCGCACCTCGTCATATCCCCGGCGGCGCGCGACGTCCATCACGGCCGTGACAAGCGCATTACCGACGCCTAGCCCACGGGCAGCCGGGAGCGTGTAGAGGCGCTTGACCTCTGCGATTTTGCTGCGACGACCGCTGCCGCTGCCGTTGCGGCTGGTGTAGTCGGCAACGACGCCGCTAACGTCGCGGAGGGCGATGCAGCCGACAACCTCGTCGTCGACGCGGGCGAGCAGGATTTCGCCGCCGGCAGACGGCGCGTACTTGCCGGGCAGTGAGGCGAGCTCGGCGGCGAAGCTTTGGAACGACAGGTCGATGTTCAGCCACTCGTGGTAGGCGCGGAAGAGGGCGGCCGTGGCGGCGACGTCGTGGGGGGAGCGCGCGGGATGGATGGTGAAGGGCGTGGGGGTGTTGGAGACGGTCATTTTGAATTGCGGTGGTGGTGAGCCTACATTTTGGGCGAGGTCGTGGTGTTTAATAGAGCGCGCGCCCTGTGGGTGACGAGATGGAGTAGGTTGTCGTAGCGTCGCGCATACGAATGCGAATTCGAATTCGACCTTTTGCCTCGTCCTCCTCAACACCACACCACCACCATCACCACCACCATCAGCCCCATCTCAGCCGCATTGAGACACTCGACGCCTCCCCCACACGGTCCAGCATCCAATCCGCGCACAGCATCCAACAACATGCTCAATCGCCTGGCCGACGCGTATTTACCCCAGCCGCGCAGCGTCGCGTGTACTCGAGCCTCATGAGCCGCCCAGCTGAAGAGCAAAAAACCTTATAACCTTTCTTTTCCTCGACGAGTACGTACCCCATCTACATCTTGATGGCGATGCTGACGTTTCTCCTCCTAGCCCTGGCCACTCCAGCAATCTGCCATGCCGCCGTAAACACCACCACATGCGCCAACCGCACCTACACGTACCGCAGCCTCGCCGGCTTCGGCTCGCTCCCTTCGTCCGCGCGCGACAAGTACGGCGACACGCTGGGCAGCATCGGGTCGGCAGTCGCGCTGGCGCCCGGCAGCTGGGCCTGGTCGGCCTCCTCGCAGCGCTACACGGGCGTGCTGTGGGCGGCGCCGGACCGCGGCTGGAACACCAACGGCACGCTCAACTACGCCCCGCGCATCCACAAGTTTGCGCTGTCCTTTTGCCCCAACGCCAGCGCGTCGCCGCTGCATCCCGCCCCGCCCAATTTGGTCCTCGAATACCTCGACTCCATATTGTATACTGCCCCCGACGGCGCGCCGTTGACGGGTCTGGACGCCGACGCGGCGGGCGCGGCGACCTTTGCTGGCTTCCCCGACCTGCCCGTCGCGACGTACACGGGGGATGGATTTGGGCGCGAGGGACCAGGCGGGCGGCGCGTGGCGCTGGACGCCGAGGGGCTGGTTGTCAATGCCGACGGATCTTTCTGGGTCAGCGACGAGTACGGGCCGTACATTTACAAGTTTTCGGCGGGGGGAGAGATGCTCGAGGCCATTCGGCCGCCGGACGCGTATATCCCGACGAGGAATGGGAGTGAGAGGTACTTTTCCTGTTACCCAGTCTACTACACATGGAGCTGATGGAATGGTGAACAGCTTCTCCGCCGCCTCGCCGCCCATCTTCGCGCCCTCGGCCCTCCCCCACCCCACGGACCCAACCGCCGGCCGCAGCAACAACCAAGGCTTCGAAGGGCTGACCCTCTCACCCAGCGGCCGCATCCTCAGCGCCCTGCTACAATCAGCACTCGTGCAAGACGGCGGCGCCTCCAAAAGCACCGCCCGCCACGCCCGCCTCGTCCAATACGACGTCTCCGTCTCTCCCCCGCTCCTCATCGCCGAGTACGTCGTCGCGCTGCCGCTCTACGACAACGCCGACGGCAAAGAGAGAGTGGCGGCACAATCCGCCATCCTAGCCCTCAGCGCCACGCAGTTCCTCGTGCTAGCGCGCGACAGCGGCGCGGGGCGCGCGCAGGCAGCCAGCCGCTCGCGCTACCGCCAGCTCGACGTGTTTGACGTGGGCGACGCGACGAATATTCTCGACCTGCCGGATGCAAACGACGTCGACGCGGCGGGGGGCGCCGTGGCGCCGCATAAGGGCAAGCTGGGGGGGATGTGCAGGCGGCGCTGTACTGCCCGTGGCTGGACTTTAATGTCGAGAGCGAGCTGGCGCGGTTTGGGTTGCGGAATGGCCGGGGCGATGATGCGGGGCTGTTGGATGAGAAGTGGGAGGGTGTGGTGGTGCTGCCTGTGTTGGAGGGGGCGAGGACGCAGTCTGAGCCAGCGGAGGCGAAGCCGGAGCCTGAGCCAGAGGATGGGAAGCCGGAGCCTGATAATGAGAAGGGAGTAGATGAAGAAGGAGAATACTACATCCTCGCCGTCAGCGACAACGACTTCATCACGCAAGACGGCCACATGGGGTTCGGCGGCTTCCGGTACGCGGATGCCAGCGGGGCCGACGTCGACACGCAGGCGTTGGTGTTTCGGGTGGGGTTGCCGGAGCAGGACTGTGGGGAGTAAGAAGGTAGTTGTAGTAGGTAGACAATGGAAGCTTGTAGACACACGATACTACGAAGAAAGGGATGCATGTATGGTGGTGTTGAGTTCAATCCATTTGATTGTTGGAGTGTAGTAGTCCCCTTTTCAGCCATGACCATCAACTGACCGAGCAGGTACTGTAGGTAGACAATGTCGTGCATCTCTACCGCCCATGCCGCCTACCCCCTCATTCCTTCGCTCCCCCCCATGTTCCTGAGCCCCCTGTCTGTATCTGATTGTCTCCTCCTCGTATTTGGGCGGGAGCCTTTTTAAACATAAACAAACCGCCCATCATGGTTCTCAATCCTCTCGCTGAGGTTGACATCGCGCGAGAATTCTTCTCCATCAATGGACCGCAGGAACGCGCGCAGAACGGGGACCGAGCCGCCGCCCTCGATGCTGAACGTCACGTTTTCCGCGCTGTGGCTGAAGTTGGCGCCGTCCCAGTGGATCATTCCTATATGAAGGAGGGTTAGCGAGTGAGCGGGTAGGTTGCGTAGAGGAAGGACGAGGGGAGCGGATGGGAATAGCAAGGGAAGGGAGCGGCTAGGTAGGAAGAGCGGGTAGGTCGCGTGAAGGAGAGGTGGAGGGGCAGGGAGGAGACATACCATCCTGGTTGCCCAGGTGCTGATCGAGGTCGATCTCGGCGTCGTTCCAGTCGCCGCTCTCGGTTTGCAGGCGCGCGCGCAGGATGTGGTTGTCGTCGATGCGAATGTCTTCGGCGGAGAGGTGGAAGGACATGTTGCGTGGTGTTTGGAAAAGGTTGGTTGGTGGGTGTGCTGTTGTGCTTTGGTGAGAGGGTGGTTGGTTGGAGGAAGGGGGAGGGGGGAAGAGGGCAGAGGTGGACTGTATATATAGAGCTCGCTGCCGTTCAGTCATCCATCAGTCAGTCAGTCACCCCACAGACCCAGTCCCTAGGTCAGCCTCAGGAGCTTCCGGAAGGTCCACCACCAGTCAGTCGTTTCCGGGGGCAGGGCAGGGCAGGCACCGCCACCAGGTACATTAGGTAGCTCGTGATGAGTGGCACCCAGACCACTCGAGGCCCGTAGCTCCCTTCCTCCCTCCCTCCCCCTGCCCCTCCTTGCCCCT
This sequence comes from Phyllosticta capitalensis, assembly GCF_038381095.1. Classification (NCBI taxonomy): domain Eukaryota; kingdom Fungi; phylum Ascomycota; class Dothideomycetes; order Botryosphaeriales; family Phyllostictaceae; genus Phyllosticta; species Phyllosticta capitalensis. Next base: position 484,999 of record NW_027117452.1, on the reverse strand, counting down.
CCAAACATGGCTCACGAACAGACCATTCAACAGGGCAAATGCTTCTGAGCCGACTACCTAGGTGGAGTGGATGCAGGGAGCCGCCGCCGCCGCAGCAGCAGCCAGCCAGCCAGCCAGAAAGAAAGCATAGAGCTCGTGCGTGTGTATCTGTACAGTACACGCAGAATACGAGCGAGGGGTTTGTTGACGCAGGGAGGCTACCTACGAGGGGTCGAGAGGCTCAAGCTCTCGTGCAAGGCATCCATCCCACCACCCCGCCGACGCAATGACGAGGACATATGTACTGTACAGACAGACAATTGGCGCCTGTGGCGGGGGGTTCCTGCTCCTCCGGCGTTTTTTGTTTCGTTTTGTTTCAATGGCGTCGACTCGGGTCCGCCAAAGGACATCTGGATGGTGGTCTGCAGTTCCTCATGTCTCGGGGCATGCATGTACGTACTGTTGTAGCATGGGGATTGGGGAGCATGCCCGCTGCAGTGCGGGGCGCCGCCACGCCACCCACGCCCACAGGAGGGATGCTCGAATGCTTCCAGAATGGCCGTGGGATCGCCGCCGCCGCCGGTGATGTACAGGAGTGATGAGAGGCTAATTCAATTGGGTGGAGCCAAAGCGAGCCACCGACGCCAAGTCGAACACCTTGACGTGCATGCGCTCTGCAGCTCAGGGACGCCAGACGCCAGTCAACAGATGGAATTGGATGGATCAACACGCCGCGCTCGTTGCGGGTTGCCGTTTTTCTTTCTTTCTGCTGCTGCTCGCTGTTGCTCACCTACATACCGGTACGCCCGAAGAAGGGACTGAGGACGAGATGGCCCCTGGTAAGCTACCTAGCTACTTGACTAGCTAGCTACGTACCCAGGTTGTCAACAGGCGGCCGGGCCGGCACGGCACCGCACCGCGCCGGACGCCTCGCCGTAGACGCTGCTTCAAGGCTCGCGGGTGGCGCTTGGCGGCCGTCTGTTAGTTACGTGTATCCTGCCAACGCAAAGTTACCTGGCGGTCGTCGAGTGGTTTGCCTTTCCTCTGCTTCATTGCTGGATGCTGCTGCTGCTGAGGCAACACACTCACTCCTGCCTACGTGACAGACAGACAGGACAAGATGTGGTGTGGTGTCAGACGCGGCGAGGCGAGGCGCGCCAGATGAGGGGGCGGGGCCATCAGCTATCCGGATTGGGGTGGGAGCTATGACATTGACAGGAGAAGGGAGCTCTGGCCAGCCCAGTACGAACGGAGTGACGTGATGGCGATTGGCGGCCGAGGGGTGAGCATGTTTTGCGTCGGTATCGTCGTGGTGTTTGTTGTATGGATATGTATAGCAATCAGGGGCTCCTCTGATAGCCATGTGCAGTCGTCCATTGCATATCCCCACGCCCCTTGTGGTGTTTACATATCCCATCAGTCCAGGTGACGCTCTCCTCTCGGCGTTTTCCTGGTCTTCCGCTCCGCCCCACGGCATCCGTGAGGTCAGGTCCACCCTCTGTCCCGACGCGTTGGATACGGCAGCTCACGGCGACTTGCCAAGAGTTTTGGAACAATGTGGCCACGTTGTGCGAGCGACGCCATGCGATGCGATGCGATGCCGCCAAGCAACAGGTCGATTCCTTCTCTTCTCTTTTGATGAATTGAAGATGTTGACTGGGTGAGTTGGCGGCGGCATTCCAGGGACCGACGCGACGCCTGCGTTCCGCTGCGCTGCGCTGCGGTACGGCACGGATACGATGGCCGCCGACGACACGACAACCATGTCCATCTGCGAGCAATCCATCAGTCATGGCGAGCCTCGAATACGACATGGACGATTGGTTGCAGCCTCAGGCCTCAAGGCAGGCACATGACCGGCGCATCCGGCCCGGTGCAAGAGCTTGTGGACTTGGCCGGAGTGCGACAGAAGAGACGGTGGTGCCGTGCCGTCTTGAGGCTGCCATATCTGAAGAGCAGACGCCGACGCAGATGGTTGTCCAAGCCATGTCATGGCCTTGCTCTCGACTCGATTCTACCCCAGTCAACCCCCGGCGTCTGTCCTCCCACATCTCCATCTCCAGCTCCAGCGGTCCTCTCGTTTGTTCGACGTCCGTCGTCTTCCTACCTCGCCTCGAACCACCATCCGCGGACCCACCACCGGCACCTCGAGTCGCGGGTCTACGTTTGAAGTTGCAAATCGCCGGGCGGCCGTACTGTACAGCGTCCTGCGTGGTGGCGAGGCGTCTGCCGGGTCGCCCTTGCGCGGGACGGGAGATCGACCCGTCTGTTTGACGTCAGCCTTTTGCCTACATCTCGGAGACCCTTTGCCTTTTTGCGGCCGACTCTTCTTCTGGCAGTCTGGTTCGTGGACATGATGCGACCGACGAGTGCGATTCTGCCCAGAGGTTTGCTTGGTGCTGGTCCTCGCAGCACTCGTCCACCGCCGCCTGATTGCTGGCCTGCCTGGTGCCTCGAGCCGACGTCCCTCCTCGTCCCGCGCCACTCTGTCACGCGGCGGAGTAAATAAGTGGCAGTCCTGCTTACGTACTCAATGTGCCCTCCCAGTCTTTTCTCACAACTCACACGCAAATTTTAAGGATTGAAGTAGATTTAGAGAGTAACCATCAAGGACTCTGAATCTTCTTTTTTCTCCTAAAAATTTGCGTTGCGTGGTGGTTGAAATCAGGTGTAGGTTCACTTAGAGGACTGCCACTTTTTTGTTTCACCGCGTGTCTGTGCAGTCCCTGCTGACGTCACTGCGAATCCGCCACCACTGACGCCCTCGAGCCATGCAAGTCATGTTGCGACGTTTGAAGTTGGCCGTTGGCTGCTGGCGTTGCAGAGCCGCGTGCTGCGGGATGGATGTGTGTGGAGCAGCATCAAAGCAAAGACGAGTGGAAAAGGCCGTTACAGAAAAAGCACAGCGGTCATCAACTCGACCACCTCCAGCTCCACCACCAAACGCCAAACCTCCGCAGCCAAACAACCTCCTCTCGACCGTTGTACCACCACACAACCATTGGCCTCGGCGCCTCCTCCTCGTCTACCTACCAGAGGCAAACGACCGCCACTCGATCCTTCCAGCGCCCTCGGCCAACCACGCCGCCCCGCCGCCCCCGCCCGCTCCACTGCATTATCGCAAACGTGGAGTAGAGTCATTCTGCTACGTGCGAAGTTGCGGCCGTCTTGCCGCGTGGGGTAACTATGGCTGATGGACGGGCGAGCGAGGCGAGGCGAGGTGTGCGTGCATGGGGTGCGGGAGAGATTGAGATCTGGTGGTGGAGCTGGCTGCTTGGCTGGCTGCTTTTCTGCCAGACGAACCACAACACAGTCAGCACGCTGGCGGGCTCTGTTCGCATCTTCTACCTCTCTCCTCTCTTTCCTTATCCTCTTTTGCTTTCCTGGCCATCCATCCACGCACAACCCTCTCGTCTTTCCTTCCTTTCCTCTCCTTCTCCACGCCGTCTGTCTGTCCACCTGGGCCCCAACCTACCCCTACAGTACCTAGTATGTACCCACCCGCTCGGCCTGACCGACGAACGAGTACGACGACTGTGCCACACGCATCGCACGCTCGCGCCATGCAGGGCCGTCTCCAGTCTCCACCTCCAAGCAAACCCCACCCACCCCTGTCGTGCTTATTCCCCGCGTATTTCCGCGGCAGTTGCTGTGCTACTGTGCCACTGCCACTGTGCCACACCGAGGGAGGCTGCATGGTTGTTTGCGGCGGCTGAGAGTTTCTGCTACTACTACCACTGCTGTCTGCCGGTATGTGCGCAGGTAAGTACTCCGAGCTGATGGCGGTGGTTGGTTGGTTGGTTGTTCGGCTGCTTGGTTGCGAGAGAGGGAGGGAGCGATCGAACAGATGGACGGATGGATTGGTGGGTGGGTAAGTAAGGTAGGTAAGTTTGTCCTGTTCCGTGTCAAGGAAAGGAGGCTCTGTGAGGTAGGTGGGTTTGCTCATTTCTGCTCTTCTCTTCTCTTCTCTACTCTTCTCTTCTCTCTTCTTACACTTGCTATCTGTTTTTTCCCTTCCTCCTTTTGAGCCGCCTGTACCGCATCTCTTACTAGTGAAGATGTTTTGAGATGACGGTGATGCTGATGGCGCTGGGGTGAGTTGGGCAGACCGCCAAACATCACCAGCTCCGCTCCCTCAGCTCGGGTGGGTTTCGCGCGCTCCAGTAGCCATTTCATCAATGTCCCGCATCACTCGCCGCCTTTTTCCCCTTCTCACCCCCCCATCAGACGCACCTGTAGGCCTGCCTCCCGATCGTTTGCGACGCGCATCTCCTTCACGCCCAAGTCTGCGGGTTTTGGTGCTGGGATAGGTCAACGACTGTGATGAGTCTTCTCGCACGTCGCTCATTACCTCGACACCAGCCTGGTCGATTGATTGAAAGATGGCCGTCGCGCTGTGCTGCGCAGCTGCTGCCTTTTATGTGTGCGTGCGCTTGATGACGTCTTGGTCTTGTAGTCTGCGTCTTTCCCATCGTGGTTGTCTTTGTATTTGTTTTGCGCTTTCGCTTCTTTATCAGTCGGTCAGTCGGTCTCAGTCAGTGGGGAGAATGGCGCTTTGCTGTCTGGCATTGTCAACACGCCTCCTATGGTACATGTGCCTAGTAGGAAGTCAGCCTGGGCTGAGCTTTAGGACATGTAATACACAGTGGGCGCTCACGTGGTGGTTACGACGCCCGACGAGTCTGCTGTACGCCCGGGGCGCGCAGGAGTAGATGATATATAATGTACGTGCATGTAAGTAGGCAGGCGGGTAATTCCTTTCTTCATCCCTTCTTCTCTCCCTCTACCCACGTCCTACCTCCATCTTCCATTACTCTATCCTCCTTCAAACTCTACACCTCCATCTTCCATCCTCCCATTTTCGAGAAAAAGCATTCGGCAATCTTCGCCAAGGCCAAGACCGGGCCCCTCGTTTTCTTCTCCGTCGGCGTTTGTCCCTTGTTCTTTGCCATGGCAATCGGTCCGCACCGCACGTGCACTTGGCCCGCCAGTAAGGTGGTTTCGCCGCCGCCGTCTGATTCGGCGCCGCCCCAACTTTGAACGTCGTGCTTGTACCTTGGCGACCGACCGAGTAGTGTGCTCTGTCGACGGGACCCAGTTTGTCTGTCCATCGGCGGTCCATCGGTCGGCAGTCGCTCCCGTCGGCAGGGTGGTGTGTGGACGGCGTGGCGGCGTGGCGTGGGCCTTTGTTTCCGTTTCCTCTGTTGTCTGATTTAGTACTTCTTCCTCTTTCTGCTGGCTTTGTTGTGACGACGGGACTGCGTACAGCACGGTACCCAGCAACTTCAAACGTCGCCTTCGCTGCTTGGCGGGCCTGATTTGTCTATGCCTTGGTGGCAGCTAGACAGGTTGGAGGGATACGAACGCACGCACGCACGCTCGCAGCAAATGTGAAGACAACTGGAGACGTACGGCTGGGCTGCGGTAGTCGGACAACTTTGCACGTCGTGACTGCTGGGTGCTGCTTGGCTTCTGCTCTCTGCTCTCTCCTCTCTCTCGGCTTCGGATGAGCCAGACTACTCGCTAGCGCACGGTGGTCGTGGGTTGTCGTCGTGGTCGATGTGTTGCGATGCCCTTCGGTTTGTTCAGCATGGATGTTGTGTGTGGTGTTGAGGACAAGGGAGGACGCAATGTCGCCCAATGGTGTACACACACCCGACGTCCCAATGGACCCAAGTCCTCTTCACGGCGTCTCGATGTCATTCTCACGGCGTCTCGATGTCATTCATAGCATCTCAGGGACACTGGCTCGAATGCCATGGCGCAGTGTGGCGTTCTTGCGTCGTCAGAGAGCGGCACACGGACGCCAGCATTCGAGGCGTCAGCAAGGCGACTGGTCCCCTTTGCATTCAACACCTCTGGCAGGTTCATCGAGCGCGAGCAGCACAGCAAGCAAGTATACCCTCGCCATTGACGGGAAAAGACGCGCGACGATGCCTCACATATGGATACCCATATCTTCTAGCAAAGGACTGCCACTGCCATCAGTGGCCACCAAGGACGCCCACACGCCCTCAGCACCTCAACCCCGTGCTCAAACCTCATCCTCAACGTCCCGCGCAAGGCGAAAACCATCGACGAAAAAACACCGCAACATCAAAAATTGCACCATCAGAGCCCCCGGAGGCGATCCGCGCCAGTCAGTCAGCGTCCGCGTTATGCAGTGCAGGGCCACCTGGCTACCGCCGCGCCCGCCAGCTTGAGCGCGGGCCGGCATGGCTAGGTTAGTATGAAAAGAGAGGAGATGGGTTGGTCTGGGGCAGCGGGGGTGGGGGGCGAGCGGGTTTTGTTGGCGTTGCCGCTTCGCCGGGTTTGTGGCGATGCGTGGTTGGAGGGCGAGTTGGGCGCCGCGGTGGGGGAGGTATAACTGACTGCTTTTGTGCGCGGTGCGAGAGGCGAGAGGTGCTTGTTGCCGCTACTTGGTAAGTATTCAGTCAGCTCCTGGCCGTGTTGTGGGCAAGTGTTTGCTGCTGGTTGCGCTGCTGGAACCTCTTTGTCCTCTCCATCACCTCTGGCCCCCCCTCTTGCTCTTCTCGCATAGCCTGAAAGAGCAACAGCAAAGTGGAAGCCAAAGGCGAACATGGCACGGCTGCCGAGCAGCTTCCATCTAGTTGGCGGCATCCTTTTGCAAGTGGTGCTTCTCACGATGCTCTACAGAGCCGCCTGCCCTGCTTTGACAACTGTCTAGGGTGGCAGTTTTCTCATCTTCCAAATTTCACCAGTCGACTTTCCATACTCCTTACCAAATCCTCCACTTCTCCTGCCCATCCGCAAAGCATGCCGCCATCTCTCTGCATCTGACTTGGCCAAAGCACCGCCATACGAGCGAAGCTTCGATCGCACTCTTGCGCAATTCCACCTCTCTAGGACCGGAGACCTCGTGGAGGGGAAAATCCTCCTCCATAGCAGTGGGATTCTCTCGAAGTATCATCACTTGGCGACGACGCAGTCCGGACACGCTGCCACTGTGCTTTAAAACCGCTCATCAGCAATGACGACGACTCAATCAACACGCGCACGCACGCAAGCTGTCATCCAGCCTGTCTTCCCACAAAGCAGGCGCAACGTCACTTGCTCGCACACACAGTCCCGGAACGAGATGAATTGCAAAAAAGAGGTCATGAGTTGGCTGCATGTTGGCGCTCGAATGCGCCGCCGATGTCTATTTCGCTGCTCGCTTTCTCGCAGCCTCGTCCGCTTGCTCGTCGACATTTCCCTTCTCCGCGCTCTCCCTGCTATCCGTACCTGCCAGATTGTCCGTCTGCTGACAGCTTCCCTAGTACGTTGCTAGCCACTCTGTTAGATCGAGTGAGAACGCCCGCCCATACCGCATACATTAGAATCGGCAACACTCCACTTCCTCTGGCCTCCTGGGCCGTAGTACGCCATGCACGCTTCTTTTCCAAACGACCCCACAGACGTCTCCGCACCGCGCTTGCGGCTGCCTGACTGCCTCGTTCCAAGCGACCATGGCCAAGTTGATGGGCTGGGAACCATGGCGTTGGACCCGGCGTCTTGGTTGGGACCTAGGCAATGGTCAGAGGAGCGAAAGAGACACGGCCATCTTGCTGGCTACGGCTCAGGCGGGGTGCTGCGTGTTGTTTGAGTTCCTTCTTCCTCTAATGTGTCGATGCCCCTTGGGACAGACAGTTCTGCTCGCACCTACTCTTGACCGTCTCGTCCCTTTATCCACACACTGCAGTGGGCATGCTGTCCGCCCTTTGCGTTCGATTCAGCCAAGATACTGTCATCCCCAATCGTACTGTTGCAAGCCTCACGACTCGTAGGTCGACAAACACAAGTACCTGGTAATGCTGCTCTATTTGCCGCTGGAAGCGTCGTGAATGCTTTTTTAGGCTGGTTGCGCCGCTGCGTTGTTCTTCTGCGCGGCTTATTGGTCTTTGTAGCTCTCCTCTTTTTCCTCTCCATGCCCCACATACATCCTCCCGCGTCTTCTTCTATCTGCACAGCTTGCGAGATCCAACATTGTGAGCAAAGCAGAAGCCCAAGGTGAACGTGGCATAGTGACCAAGCTACTCCTAGTCGGAGACATAATCTTTTCGGTTGCAGGCCCAATGTTCCGCGGGGATGTCTGTCTCTGCTTGAAGACGTCACCGCAGTTCTCAAAGGCGTCCTCGTTGACCATGCCCGTATGCGGAAGCCGGAAAAGGTAATGGTTCTCAATATTCTGCGATCTATGCATCAGCGTCTTCGGTCTCTCATGCCCAGTGATCCATGAAACTTTTCCGCCCGCTCATCACCGCGGAGCGTGTCGATTGTGATTCAAAAGCAACAGCAGTAGCTTACCATGAACGGATTGCTTGGGAACGGCATGTCGCCAATTACATCCTATTGAGAGAGAGGGAGGGAGGGAGAGAGAGGGAGTTGCTTTCGAAACATCCAGCCGGCGCAGGCTTGCGCTCCGCAGCTCGTGACGATGAGGCTACCTACTCAACTCCTTGCACGACGCGGTCGGGACACAGGACACAGGACACTTGGGTTGTTTGTAAGATTGATTGGTTGGTTTGCATGGTAATGTTGCAGTCCGCCAGCCAGTTGGAGACCCTGATTTCAACGGAGCCACCGTCGCCGCTTGAACCCTGTCCAGCTCCTCCCTCCTGCCTTTTCTCAAAAATCGGAATCCCCGGACTAGTGATGCGAGGCCGAGCCCAAACACCAAGTCGGATGCACAAATTGGCGGGGCTTGCTGGCTTGCTCGCCCTTGCTGTTTGTGTTTGTAATTGGCTGGAACCCATCCCCTTCTTTGTCCTGAAGCCTGTCGCGCCGTTCCTGGCGGCGCTGGTGCTTCACCTTGCGCAAGCTCTTGAAGTGGTCGCCGGGGATGTCATCTCTGTTTGGAAAGCTGACGCGGGCGCAAGGCCTGAGGCTAGGAATGTCGCTTCCCCGGCCGTGGCCAAGGCGTGGACGGCGTCCTTTCTTGAAGTGGTCGCTGATGTTGTCGTCCCAGCGGACAAGAAAGTCAGGATGAGGCTCAATGGTATCATTGGCGCCACGCTTGACGAGGGTGTGGTGGACGACTGCCAGCCGGCCGGCCGGCCGTGAAGCCATTTGCTCCAGAGGCGGCGGGCCAGTGACTCTGAAATCAGAGTTTCTCCAATGCCAATATGGACATGGAGCAGCTCCATTGCCACGGACTGACTCTTTGTAGTAGTCTGTTGGCACTTGTGTCAGTCCAAAGTACGGAGACAGAGGTTGTTGTGGACTTACCGATAGACTCCTCCATAGCTGTTGAACCTCATCTTCGGGCTTCCCATGCTGGGCAGGACTGCCTCGACGGGTCGCAATACTCTCCATTGCGCGTTCAAGTAGGACTTATACGGCGCTTACTCGTCTTCCTTCCTCCTGAGCGAGCAATTTTTCCTTACCCTCCGTATGAGCGTTGTCTTGGTGTACTTCTTGCCAGGCGGTGGGGTGTAGGTCGCGCGACGTGGAATAGCATCCGGGTGCGGACCAGCGAAACATTGCTGGTTTGAAGCAGCGCACTGACGGCACGAGGCGCTGTGATCATCGAGGACCTCTTTTCGGCGTCTTTGCATGGCTCACAGGCCTGCTTGCGCTCAGGAGGAGTGATCAACTCGCAGGGAATGTGTTTGGAGCCTGCGAAGTGTGTGACACACTGGACACAAGGTCCGTGGTCGCAGCGTTCTTGACCGACAGGGTAATGTGTAGACCAACAGCCTTGGTGGTGACATCTATTTAGAGATCAGCTGGAGCTGGATCAGAAGTGAAAGGAGAGAGCCGCGTACCAAGGCCCATGGCCTGCAACTTCTGTGCAATGCGATCGTGAGAGATGGATATGATCCCTCAGAAGTTGATTCTTGAACGACAGTGTGACATGGAGACAGAAGGCCTTGGTGGTGACGTCTGCTTAGAGGTTAGCTGGAGCTGGAGCACAAGTAAAAGGAGGGGAGCCGCGTACCAAGGCCCATGGCCTGCAACTTCTGTGCAATGCGAGCATGAGGGATGAATGGGTCCCCTGGGATGTTGATTTGATCGATGGAAAGACGACCACAGGAGACCAAGATAGCGACTTTTGCCGTTCTCAGTCGAGGAGCGCACGTAGAGGTGTGCGCCACCGAGTGTCTTTTGGCGCACTAAGCTTGAATCAGCATGCAACGATGAGGCTTGAACGGTTGAGCTTACAGTGCCCAGAAGTCGAGTTCAGTCAGTGAAATGTTCCGGGCAGAGGGAAGAACCAGTAGTACGATTGGGCGACGGCGTTGCGCCCACTCGCTGATCCAAAGGTCACGCAATGCGTATTTTGAGAGGCCGACCTGAACGTTTTGGCCAAAGTGCTCTAGCTGGCACGAGCTGACGCAAGGCAGCGCGTGAAGAGTCTCGGGCCACGCAGGCACCCCCTCCGATTGTAGCCAATGGAGGAGGCCGGTGGCCATGTGGAGGAGCCACGTGATGCTGAGACCTGGAATCGGCGAGTGGATTAGCGGTTTGTTGTGGGAAGGGGCTTTGCATGTGGGTGCTCACCAATTTCAGCTTTGAGACGCGTTTTGTGGTTGAGGAGTGGTAGAAATGATGATTTGATGGTGTTGAGGTTGTGGGAAGTCAGGGTTAAGCGAGAGGGCGGCGACGAGAGTCACTTCCTCACCACCAGCGCAACTCCGCATCAACCTTGTTCCGGCACGTCAACAAAGGTGTGAGGGCAGCCGTAGCGCCAGGCAACGCTAGGCTGAAAGCGGAATGACGTCGCTGCCTGCTGTTCACTCGCTAGTTCTGCAACTTCTGAACGTGGGAATGGCAGGTCAATGTAGTCTGCTCATGCTCATGATCGTTCTGGAAACGACTCTTTCTTTGGACCAACATTGGTCTTTCAATCCACGGTGTCTCGTGTTTTGGTAGGGGAGCAATCCACTGTTCTAGCATGCGCTTCTCTTGCAGCCGAGTGTCTTCCTTTTGACAGAACACGACATGTAGGGCTCGGCATCGTCCAACACCAGCGAGCTGCATCAGATGCTTCGGGTGCTTTCTTAACAACCAAAAATGCTTGTTTCAGTCAGGCATTCTTCTACATTCGATACCCTCAAAATGTTTTCTCCAGAGCAGCCAAACGAAGAGGCGGGCAATCATCAACACCATGGTGTCATACAGTCAGGACACCTTTTCTCGACACCCTTTCGAAACCTGACTGCTAATGTTTGAAATCAGTCTAGAGACCGACGTCTGACCAGCTGCCTTCTTTCGCGAGCCCTTTCGTCAAGCTTCGCTACGTCCCATCACACTTCCACGAGAAACAACTCCAGGTGATCTCGTTCCCTTTCCTACAGAGAGACCCCCGGGTCGGGGCAAGCCTCACGCATCATAATCCGGAGCAGCGGACAACGATTACGAGGGAATGGGACACGGCCAGAGTATTGTAGACGATCTTCTGGTGGATCGGGAGGCTATTCGGGAATCATGGTTGGACAGTCAGTCGTAGAAGTAGGAAGGCTCCAAAAGCGCAAGTTGACGTCGACTGGTGGACTGTCTCTGAGCGTGTCACAACGAAGTCCTGGAAGCCTTATGACAAGCGATTGGCGTTCCTCTCAAGCCATCCAGCGGTCCAAAAGGATTAGATTTTTGCGTGAGAATGAAGGTGTCATTATCTCCGGCCTCTCTCAATGTGTATTCCATCAAAGACTCCCAAGCGAATGATATGGCACAGATGGAATGGTAAGGATGGCTTGCGGTCGGTCGGATGCAAGCTGGCAGGCGGGCAGATGGGCAGGCAGGCAGGCGGGCAGCAGCTGCATGGTGGGGAGAAGAGTCAGGATAGGCGGTCTGGTGCTTACATCATCACTGTCGAGAAAAAAATAGATTTCACTGACATACCGCCCCCTTACCCCCTGTCCCTACCCCTGTGACCCCCCATGTGCATGTATCTTGGTATTTTAAAAAGTTCTCCGGCCAAAGTTCCACAGACGTTTGAAGTTGCAGAATTCTGGCTAACCCTTTTCGTACGGCCGCCCACTCAGCCTCCCTCCCCGTGCACCTCCTTTGTCAGGTCGTCGCCTGCAAAGCCAGCCGCTCTGGCCAATCTCTCAAGCGTTTGCGCGTAACCTCTTTTCCAGACAACGAAAAGCCTTACTCCATTCGCCTTCCCTCGTCAACAGGTGCCAGAGGACCTCAGGCGGCGTGCATTCGGTACCAAAGAGTGAAGAGAGCTGCGGCTGTCTAGCTTCAAGCGCGATGGCCCCGTCGACACGTAGTACTTCGCGGCGCTCGCAGGACTATCGCTACGGCGAGCCGCCTTAAGACTTATGGTACCGTCCAGCTGTTTGGAAGGATATCTCGGTCTTGCAACGCTGCGACAAAGGCGAAGTTTCTGGGAAGTCGTGGCTCTGTAGCAATGAGTATCAGTTTTGATTGAAGGTCAACGATGCTGCGAGTAGACTTCGAATGTCTTTCCAGAAGGAACTCGTCCGTTTACCCATCCAGCTGCGGACTTTCATCACCGTGCTGTCCTTCCCAAGCCTCCGCATCTCCTCTTTGATTGTATCCTTGAAGTTGTGAAAGACGCTGTAGCTGCTACTTCTATCGTTGCGGAAAAAGCTGCGAGGGGAACGGCGAAGATTGCCATCAGCCCAGGACGTCCTCCAAGAGCTGCCGATCCAATCCAAGAACAGCGCAAATCAAACAAGCCTGCAAATGCTCACTCTCGGGAAGCTCTTCACTGCGATGCGACCGGTGTATCCTTCTGCGATTGGACCAGCATTGGTTGAGAGTTCATGATGGCCAAAAGAGGAAGATTCATACGGGCGGTAGTTGGGTCTCGGCTTGCCCTCGCAAACCTTACATGCGGAATGTCCACTGTCTGGACATGATAATTTGAGGTCGCTGCTAAATGACGCACTGATCGGTGTGTGTTGAGTATTCCCAAGCACTGGCCTGCCTCTCCGCATGCGCCATCCTTCCCAGGCTTGGCTCTTCTACTCCAACTCCAGCAGTCGGGTTTGTCAGAGTAGGGAATAAAGCGGTTAAGTCCGTCTCTTCTATTCCACCTCTGCCAGGGGCAGTAATGCGGTGTAAGAAGATACCGAAGCACTGATGGACAGCAAGCTTGTCCTGCGTGGATACCTCCAAGGCGAAGAGCCTCGGTAGTGGCAAATCGAAGAGCTTGTAGCGGTTTATCTCTGCCACGCTCGGGCGTCTTCGTGGCCGTGAGTGGCGGCTTGCACAGGATCCAAGGCTGCACTCGACGCCTGGTTGCGCTTGTGTATCCCTTCTCGCCTAGCTTTAAAATCGCAGCCTTCTCCCAATATGTATGAATCGAAGAGCAGGCGTATAGCTCTAGCCGCAGAGAAAAATAGGCCAACACCGCGCCGCGCTCGGCGCTGGTATGCGCCGCAGAAGAGGAGATGCTGTCCGGGTACATCCCCATCGTCTTAGAGGAGCCTGGGTTGCTTTGCTGCTCCTTGCAGGGAGTTGAAAAAGTAGCCATGTTGTCGTCCTCCCTTTGATGGTGTTGTTCGAGCATTGGCTTGCAGAGACGCCGGTTTTCGGTGTGAGCGCTGACGCTCGAGCAGCGAAAGTTTGAATGCGCGCTTTTTCTGGCGTAGCTGTAGCGACTTGCTGTGGTAGTGTGAGGATTGAGAAGCGTACCTGAGCTTTTGATGCGCACGCGTCTTGCACCTTGACATTGTCGCGCTTGGATTTATCGTCCCTGCGATTCAAGGACGAGACATTGGAATCCTGGAGCATCGCAACCGTTCCGCTTGGTGTCAGGTGCGGAGGCAGCTCATCGTCATCGTTGACGGCGGAGGCATATTAGTCGTCGTGAGCAGGGCATGCGGTACTCTGTGTCGATGAACCAATCGAGCCAGCCCAAAGCCTGAGTGCGGCTGGTCGTCATCTGTGGTGTATAGTATGGAGAAAAACCCGGTCCCTGCTGCGCTTGCTGAGTCCAGGCCATGGTTGTTCTTAGGGCTGTGGAACGCCCGGAACTGGAGCTATCTCTAGTGACTGCCCAAAGCTCCGCTCTGACAGGCATGCAAAAGAACACTTCGCATCAATTAGTGCAGGCAGATGCTGTGTCAGTGGGTGTCGCCACATATACTTGGTTCCGTGGGTTTCCCTCAATAACTTCGGTCACGTGGTGCAGTGACGCGGCCGGCTCACGCCCTCTATGGAACGAAAGCGCTCTTTTTCAAACCGCACCATTGGCGCACACTATGAGGGTAAAATTAAACTGAGTCCCTAGTGGCAGGTGGCCCAAGGTAAGTTGCAGGTTAATCGGGGCGCCTGCCAGGTAGAAACCAGCTGCCAAAAGGATGTCGCATAACTGAGTAGATGCATTATGGTGACTTGAGTTTTGCTTTGTGTCCGAAAGCCCTAACTGCTCGCCAACTGCAAAAGACGATGCAGCCATAAAAGCAACCATTCTATTCCATTGCTGCACTGTTTTGATTGCCAGAGAGTCTGAAAGAACACTTGCGGCAGGTTTCCCAGCCGCTTGGCCAACAATTCGAAAGACTGCAGGTGACTGTTCATCATCACTTGCAAAATTGAAGATGCTCAGCCATTAGAAAAATATTGAACCAATCATGGGACAAGCGATAATTCAAGGTGCCTTTGGTGCCCTATGTACTATTCTACTGCCATGTTCCGAGTGCAAGACTTATGCTCCCATCAAACCTTCTGCGTCCCATTCCCATCAAAGCACCGGATTCTCGGCCATTTGTTGATGCCCATGTAGTAATCACGCGAGACGAAAGCCATTTCAGAAGCCTGGCCTGAAGTTGGGACGGGTAGTCCGGATGCTTTTGCTCTCGCTGTCGAAATGGAAAGGATCGGCCCCGTCGAGTCTAACAGGGCCAAGCTGGCAGAATTGCGGCCAGGAGAAGATTTGTAGCCGGAGGAGTACGGCCAGAAGACGGAGTGTAGCCAGTGACGGGGCCCATGCGGGGAGGCGACACGATCGGGCGCGGAAGAGAGAAGTCTCCCTCCTCGAGAATGGTTGGCATCAGCCGCTGCCTGATTTGCGCGAAGCTGGCGCGGCGAGGCACCCGGCAGCGCGGCGGAGGAGCAAAAAAGGAGTTGCTGCTGTTGCGGCGCGCGTGGCCGCCAACAGAACCACCACCCGGGACAGCAGAGTCCGGGCTGCTCTTTAGGAGGGCCGTAGATGACTATCTTTGGGATTGGATGTGGTGCGACCATTTGGCCGAGGTGACTAGGCGAATCTGTTGTGTCAGCAACACCTTACTGTCAAACGAAATCTTTGGGTTCCTTACCAGTGGTCGAGAACATCGGCTTGACGTGGTTTACTTGTAGGGCTCCTGATATGAACCTCTCCTTCCTCTCCCTCTTCTCCTCATCCCACCAACGATAGGCCGTTGCGTCATTGTAGCACTGTGGAGGACTGAGAACAGTTTTTTGAGAAAACCATCGGAGACCTCACACGACTGCTGGCGGAGCTCCGTGCCTTGGCGAAGGATCAAAGCTGCGGATCGTAGATGGCGGCTTGCACCTTGCGCGGGACAGGTGCAGTCTTCTCGTTCTCGTGATCAATGATGGGCAAGCCCTGACCGGACAACTTCATGGTGCCGTGGCTACGCCTGAAGGTGTCGGCGTCGGCTGTGCTCATCCCCATCCACAAGGTCTCGTGAATCTCATGTGCGTCTCGACCAAGAGCAACGAGTAGCAGGGTGATATTGCAAATTGGACGGCTTGGTCCTTCAATTTGTCCCAGCCGGGCGGGGGCTTCTTGTTTATAGATATCTTGTTGCAGCTAAGGGTTAAATTGGATGTATTTAAACTATATAGTAAGATATTTAGCCTATAGTTCCCTCTATATAAGGCGTTCAACCTCCCTAGGGTTATTTAGGAGGATTATATATAGCCTTATCTACCTAGTAGGCCCTTAGGAGTCTAGAGGGTAGAGGCTATATAGTAGGTCTTTTTAGATATCCTTTGCTATGACCCTACTAAGGTAGGCTTATAGGGGGAGGATAGAGGCTTTAAACTTAAGCACCCTAGTACTTGTAGACCTGTAGGTGCTAGTAATAACTTGTAGGTAGGAGTTCTTAGCTTGTTTAAGTTAAAGGATCTATACCTTAGGAGTCCTGCCCTTTTTAATCTATAATAGAGTAAACTAGATAGAGGAGCTATATATTAGTGTTAATTAGATAATAGCTATATAGATCTACCTTACTTATTTAGAGGACGCGCCCCACGTGCTTACTATAGTCTAGGTAATTATATTTATTTGCTATATTACTTTAGTCTTTATGTGGGCAATATGTGGGCCCTATTAGAGTTTTAAGTCTAGTATTATACTAAGGATACGTGCGGTGGGGGAGGGAGTTATAGTAGTAGTATTTATTTATTTTAAGGTAGTTATATCAGCTCCCCTGCATCTAGTAAGGTGGATAAGGGAGTACTTATTAGGAGTAAATATTACCCTATACTATGCTACCTACTAGATACAGTAGATATAGGCTCTTTTAAGTTTAGTATAGTTCTTAGCTATAGTTCTTCTAGTGGCTATTATCGGTGAGCGCAGCGGCCCGAGTCCATCTACTACTGTCAATAGTAATAGTATTGGTAGATCTACTCTAATAGCCTTACTAAGCCTGCCCCTGCTTTTATAGGTAAGTAGTATATAGACTCCCTAGGTAGCTACCCCTAGGAGGACATGCTTCTTCTTATTGATTATTCTTACTACCTATAATTACCTTTGCTACATACCTTATTAACTGCTTTAACTACTGCCCCCCTTTAGTATTATTAGTTAGTTAGGTGCCTACGCGCCCTACCCTTTAATATATTTTAGTAACTATACTAGGGGGTAGTATATTAGGGGAGCCTTCCTAGTGCATCTATATTAAGGCTGAACCTATAAAGCCTCTAGTTAAATAAAGATAGTAAGAGAAAGAACTTAGTATTTTACTAATTTAATAGGATTAGAAGAAGGAGTAGTAATAGATTACTATAAAATAGATAACAAAAGACTCCTAACTCTAGTAGTATAGTTGAGAGCTACAGCTAATTATAAAAAGAATAGTTATAATAGTTACTTAAAAGGAACATATAATTATAGACTAATAAGGGTTGCTCTTAACACTATATAGCCTATATACTAAAATAAACTAGGCTTATAAAAACTTTATAACTTTACAACTAACAGACTCTTAGCAAGTAGGGAAAAGAGCAAGGACTAGAACTAAAGGCTAAGAATAACGAAGGAACATATAATCCTATAAGTAAGTAGGAGAACTAGTAGTAAAAAAGGATAACTTTTAGAACCTATATAGTAAATAGGTCCCTAACTAAATAGCAACCTAATTTAGAAATAACAAACACTACTAGAGTAGCAGCCTAGCCTAACTTAAAAGGAACAAACCTTAGAAAGGATAGAATAAATAATACTAGCTTAGATAAGCACCTATAAAGTAATATAGTATAATAGAATATTATTACAATACCTACCCACTTTTATTTTATTACTAAAGGATAATAAGGCTAAGACCTTAAGAATACTTAACTAATAATTAAGTAAGGACTATACTTAAATAATATAAGAAGCCCCTCCTCTCCTATACTAGAGAGGACAAGCAATTTAGAGAATATACTTTATAATCTACACTTTAATAACTAAAGGCCCTAGTCACAGGATTAAGAAGGGAGGACTCTACTTTTAGTAAGTAAGATAGAGGTGTTTCTTAGAGTAATAAGAACACACACTTCCCTTTATCTTATAAGATTAGCATAGTTATTAGTCTCCCCAAGTTATTTTTATATATCTTACCCTAACTAGTAAGGACCCTTACTAGTTAACTTACTAAGTACCACCTACTCCCAATAATAATAACCTGTACATTTAATAATTTATCACTAAAACCTACTACTTTACCTAATTATATATCTCTTTTTATTTAAACTTCCCCCTATTATTATTAAAAGAACATCCTTCTTATATACTACCTTCCTAGTAGCTAAAAGGACAGTTTAGCCCCTATAGCTATATTAATAGTTAGATTTTACCTTCCCTTAACTAGCGCGGCCTACTATACCTATAAGTAGCTTAAAAATTAGCTCCCTAGTACTAACAACCTTATCCCTTAATTAAAACCAGCCTAGACTATCTTAACAAGACTAACTTTAGCAACCTAGGTAGTAATCTCCTAGATATTAACTTTTCTCTTAATTATACTACCTTCTCCCTAGACTCTCTCCTACAAGATAACAACGCGGAATCACTAGAAAATAGAAATAAAGAAGACTACTATAAAAAGGCGGGATAGCTAACTAGTAGTAATACTATTAGGATATTAGACTCTTTATAGAATAACAATATAACTAGCACCCCTATAGGGTACTATACTTAATAGGCTACTTAAGGTAATATATAGAACATGCAGACTATATTTAATACAATAGTTAAGCTTATACACTAATAGAGCTAGCAGAGCAACACCTAGTTTAACTAGTAAAGTATAATATTTATAGAAGGTCTTAGGTAAGTAATATCTACACTCTTACTAAAGTATAGTACACCTTAACACCTAATATTCTAGCAGTATTATACCTATAACTAGATGCAAGACTTAGAGCACCTTATAACTAATTATAGCTTATCTAACCTATATAAGTACAAGGAACTACAGCTCTATTTTATTAGTAATACCTACTTTACTAAATTACCTAACTAACCTAAGCTAGCTACTAGCAATTAGGAGGCCTTAAAACCTAGTTTCTTAAGACTTACTTAGAAAACAACCCTAAAAGAGAGTATAGCTCCTAAGAATAGCTAAACACTCTTACTAAAGAAGGCAAAAATAAGCGCGATAACAGTAAGACCTTCTAGTAGTATATATAAGCCTTTAAGGAAGAATTATATATTAGGTATAAGTACGATTTAATTACTAAAGCAACTTAGTATAAGATCTTTATAAGAGGTATCCTAGATAGACAATACCTTAATATCATTAAAACCTGTAAATTAGATATTAAAACTAAGGAAATATAGAAATAGGGACCCATCTAAGCGCATCTTAATAAAGTAAAGAGGTGTAAAAAGACAAAGGAACACTTTAATAATAGGTAGAAGGTATCTAAGTCTTCTATAGCTAAGATTTAAGAGAGCCTCATTCCTAAAATAATAAGTAGTAAGATTATTCTAGACCTAGAATATAATAGTGTCACCTAGGCTATCCCTAATAAATAGGTATAATAGCAAAGACCGCTTAGTTATAGAGGTGCTTCTAGTATCTTATTATATAATCTAATTCCCTAGTATAAGCTAAGGAATCTTCTTAGATAATTTCGATCTCTAGATGACGCTACTATATACCTAAGCCTAGTCCCCTTTATTTAATAGGTCCTGCCTATTTAATAAAGTAACTAAGGTAGGATTATAGCAGTAGGGGCTGTATCTCCTTAGGTATTCCTAGTAAACTAGCTTAAGTAGGTATATAGACCTTAAACTAGCGTGCTCTTTTAGATAGGTACTTAATAGACTAGGTTATATACTAGTTCTAGTATATTATACACTCTTAGTTGTTTTACTAAGATATATATACTATACTATTACTAGATAGCACTTAGTCCTAAGTAGAGAGGTAGATCTTTAAGAAAGATAGAGTAAAGATAGTAATAAAGTAAATTAAGTAAATAAGAGTTGCCACTAAAGAGTAAAACTAGATAGGACTAAAGTCCCCTATATATACCTTTCCCTTTAGTGCCAAGATAGTCCTAAAATAACTCTCTTAATCCTAAGTTCCCTTAGGAGGAAGTTACTACTAACTCTTCTAGCTTAGGTTTTCCTAAGGAAAGAGTTACTACTAACTCTCCTAGCTTAACTAAGTTAACTTAGGGGACTTATTATAACTTATATAACTCTTAATCTTAAGTGTCCTAAGAATAAGAGCTATATTAACTAACCTAGTGCTAGTAGCTTTAAAGCAGAGTAGCACCTTGTCTTTTAATTAAAGAAAGATAGCTTAGTTACTTAACTAACTTAGTAGTAGCTAGCCTAGTAGCAATAGTAACTATAAGGAAATAACTAATAAAGTTAAAATAAGGGTCCTAAGTAGCCCTGCTACTAGTAGGACTGTTAGTATAGGGGACCTATACTAACTCTTAAGATAGTTACTTTAGAAGCTAATATCTTAAGAACTAGAAGGGTTATTTTTGGTCCGAAAGAAGTTATAGAATCCTTAGGGTCTAAAGATTTTAGCCTCTAAATTTCGTGCTTAGTAATCATAAAGAACTAGGGGGATCCATGACCCCTGCTATTTCCTAATAAGGAAGGTTCTCTTGCTAGATTCCTAAGACCTTATAGAAGAAGCAGATACTATAAAAAGTATCTTTAGTATCCAGGGGTAAGGCTTTGCTAAATTACCCCTGGTTACTATGGAGATGGCTGGGAAGGTAGCTAGGTTGCTAAAAACATCCCTTTCTCTAACCACCTAGCTTTTTGAAACTTGCGCGGCCCGTAGCAAGCTAAGCTATATATGGATTAAGATAGGACTTGTACTGTTGAAACCAGCTTGCTAAGCTCTATAATTCTATGTCTAATTCAAGGTACATCCGCGGCTCGGTTCTTTCTAAAATGGATTTTCCTTGGAACCACGCGCGTTACAATTACCTAATACTAATATTATCCCTAAAGATATTAAAGATAAGGATTCTAACCTCTCCTCTATCCCTACTACTATATTAGCTACTATAGAGCTAGAAGACTTACTACTATAAGCTAAGTAGGTTTAACTAGTAAGGACCCTTACTAGTTAGTTAGCATTCCCTAGAGTCTTCTTTAGATAGTTTTTACTTATATAGATGATGGAGCTAGGTTATTTATAATAGACAAGGGTATTTAAGGGAGTTCTACTAGCTAATTACTTTTATTCTTCTCTATTCTCCTTCTTTCTTTTTCTTCTTTTTTATATACTTAGCTTACTAAGAGGTCGCACTAACACCTATTACTTACTAAGAGATAGTAAGTTAGATCCTAGGTAATATATTAGTAAGTACAGCGGCCTAAATCTATCTACTACTATTAATAGTAATAGTATTAGTAGATCTACTCTAATAGCCTTACTAAGCCTACCTCTACTTTTATAGGTAAGCAGTATATAGACCCCCTAGGTAGCTACCCCTAGAAGAACATGCTTCTTCTTATTAATTATTCTTACCACCTATAATTACCTTTACTATATACCTTATTAACTACTTTAACTGCTGCCCCCCTTTAGTATTATTAGTTAGTTAGGTACCTGCGCGCCCTGCCCTTTAATACTATTAGGTTAGTATTATCTATAAATCCTATAGCTTAGACTTCCTCCCGCTATAGGGTGTATAGTAGGGGAGCTATAAAGAAGAGGAAGAGAATAGGGGAGAGAGAGAAGCTCTAGAGGATCCTAGTAAGAGTAGGTATTAGCTTAAAGGTATAGTAATAGTTAAGGGAGAGGCTAGTATAGTATCTAGTAAGGAATAATTAGATAAATCCTATTACCTATTCTAGTAGGGCGGAGGCCTTAAGGTTATAGAGTAGCCTTTTATAAGAGATATAGTTAAAGGTACCTAATATATTAAGGCTTAGGAGTAAGGTAATCTAAGGTACCTTAGGTATATCCTATATCTAGTAGACCTGCTTAGTAAGGTATTTAAGTACTATTAGTATAGAGTAGCTAGGCTATACTTCTATCTAACCCTTTAGGAGGAGCTTATAATATTCTATAACCTCTAATATTCTCTAGGTAACTATATGCTTAAGTAGCTTACCTATAGTATTAAGTAGTATTATAGGGTGGTAGGTCTTTACTACTATATAGTTAGGCTTTCTCTCCTTATAGAGCACTACTATTCTAGAGACTTTATAGGCTTTAGGGAGGTGCCTAAGTAGTAGGTAATCCTAGAATAGGTGTGCGAGGATTAGCGCGAGCGTTTCTCTATATTTTTATAGGTATTAGTTAGAGATTCTATCTAGGCCTAGTATCTTATTAGGTGTAATATAGATAAGGGTCTTAAGTATATTATCCTTGGTTACTAGCTAGGAGATAGGTAATAACTCTAGGTACTAGAATCTATAGATATTAGTAAGGTTAGCTTGTATAGGAGGGGGGAAGAAGGATTTAATAAGTAGTTTAGCCTTAGTTTTATTATTATAATAGAGGTGTCCCTCTCTATCCTAAAGGGGTAGAAATTAGAGAGGTAGGGGTAGGTTGCTAGTCTTTTTACCCTATTTAGCAAGTTTCTAGTATTATTTTAGGTCTATTATAGCTTTATCTACTATATTCCTCTATTGTGTGGTGCTATCGCGTTTAATTTAGTTCTTCTTTCTAGTACTATAGGCTATAAATTTAAGCTAGTGCTATATCTTATTTGTTTCTCTCTATTTATAGCGGGCCTTGCGGGCCTTCTTAATAAGGCTACTACTCTTAGTTAATAGGCCTAGTCATAAGAGGGTGCAGGGTTAGAAGGTAGGGACTGTTTTATAAATAGTAGTTATAAGGGTGGCTTGGATAGCTAGTACTAGTATATTAAGGTTGCCTGTAGTTTTATATAAAGTCTAGGTATTAGAAAGGTATTCTATAAGCGCCTAATTAATAGCCTTCTAGTTAGCCTTTTTCTACTAGGTAATAGGAGGGGATAGGGGGAGGGGGGGAATAGTAATATTAAATATAGTAGTAATTAGAAAGTGGTCTAAGGAGGATTTAAGCTTATAGTTAATATTATAGCTAAGAATTTATTGCTGGAGCTTATCTAATATAAAGATTAGGTTGATTATGCATAGGATTATCCTTTTTCCTATATAATTATACCTAGAGGGAGGGTAAGTGTTAGGCTAGTACTAGTAGTCTTCTTAATTAGGCTATTAATAAGCTAGTAGGCTAGGTGTATATAGATACCTCCCTATAATAGATAGTATAGGTTAAAGTCCCCTATAAGGATGTATATATCTAGTATTTAGAGGGCTTAGTTGATAGCCTTAATTCCTTCTAATGTTATAGTAGTAAAGGAGCCTAGGGGAGGATAGTAGTAGTTATAGATATTAAGTAAGGTATTAGGGAGGTGGAGGGTTAATATAAGAAGGTCTAGGGAGTATATAGTAGAGAGCTAGGTATCTAGGTTAATTATCTTACTTATATAGAACCTAACTTGTAGCTTTAGATCGTTTGTAGCTATAGAGAGGATAGAGTGGTATGCTAAGTTCTTAGTAAGGTTAGTAGTTATACCTAGTGTAGTCTAGGGCTCCTAGATAGCTAGGATATAGTGTTTCTTTAGATTAGCTACCCTTAGGAGTAGTAGGATCACCCTATTTCTACTTTTTTATATATTATACTGTGTTATTTAAAGGTTTGTAGGTCCTATTATTAGGAATTATATAGTGGGACTTAGGTGCTTAGTAGTGTGCCTATTAGTAGGTCCTAAGTGAAAAAGATGCTATATAGTATAGCCTAGTAGTTCTTCTCTTTATTATCTTCTTCTTCAGCCTTAGCCTGGGCCTAGGCCTTAAGTGTGGGCTTAAGAAGGTAGCTAGAGTAGTATAAAGTGCCTATGCTTAGTTTCGCGGCGCTAGCACGCGTCCTGGCAGTGGAATATACCTAGGATATTATAGTAGTTATTATAGCTATAGCTTAGGTACCTTATTGGTCCTAGGAGCTTTATAATCCTTGTAAGCTTAGGTATAAGAACTGTAAGGGAGTAGGGTAGGTAAACTAGAAGGTAGTAAGGACTAGGGCATAATATATAGGTGCTATAAGCCTTACTATAGCAGCTCTCTTACACTTTACTTTATATATATAGCAGAGGTTACTCCAGGCTATATAGGCGCCATGGTAGTTAGTATAGTAGACTTTAGTAGTTTTAGAGTGATCCCTAGTGTTGTAAGCTTTAGAGCAGCGGCTATAGTATTTATAGTTAGGATATAATAGGGTAGTATAGCTATAGCTCTAGTACTTAAAGCACTAGGTAATTAAGAACTTACTACTATAGTAAGCTATAGAGTAGATCTAGAAGTTAAGGAGCAATTCTTTGGCGATTATAGTATCTATAGTAGTAGGATTAGTAAGGTAAAGAATAATAGTAGAGTGGTGTTTCCTAGTAAGGTTTAAGGGCTTTAGCTATCTAGCCTTAATAATCTAGAGGCCTAGGTGAAGGTCCTAGTTAGCTATAATAAGCTCTAGGATTATAGGAGTAGTACTAATCCTTATACTATAAACTATAACTATAAAGGTGTCCTAAATAGGTCTTACCTTAGTAAAGGCTTCATTCTATATACTACTACTTAATAGATAATTATAGGCTTTAGGGCTTATAAAGAATAGCTTTAGGTCTCTACTAGGGAGCTGTTTAGCCACTATAATCTACCTTACCTTAGAATAGGCATTAGCCCTAGCCTTGATTCTTTATATAATCCTTTTAGTGTTCTTACTTTTAATCTCCTTTTATATTGTTAGGTCCTCCAGGTGGATAATAAGGTTAGTAAGTATAGTAGGCAGCTTTAGGATTATAATAGGAGGTATAGATTTGAGCGCCTATTAATATAAGTATATAGGAGGTTAGGAGGCTTTAATAGGTAGAATTAAGGCTCTAGGTAGAATATAGGTCTTTAGGATAAGCTTAAGGGTAGTTTTAAGGGTAGTCTAGTGGTCTTTTATAGCTTTAGTGATGTTTCTTTCTTAACTAAGTAAGGCGGCAAAAATTTTTACAGCTACTATAGCTTTAGAGGCCTCTGTGCTAATATAGGACTACTAGCAACCAGGAGGGCTATTACTACTATTAGTAGACACTCTAATATTACCTTGAATAAGCCCTACGCGATCGGGGTGCGTAGTGGCCATCATGGTCACGATGGGCAATGATTCGGTAAATGAGGTTGGTGGCGGTCTGAGGAAAGACATGGTGTTGCAGGGGAGCAGCGAGCAACAGAGGCGTGCGACCTCACCCGCTACGCCCAAATAGGCAGCATAGCCGAGCTCTGTGAAGGAGCGACGACATTCACAGACGGATACCCACCACAACCACCAACCACCGCGAGACACGCCAGAGACAGGATTATGCTCAAGGTGCCCTAATAAGAGGTCATGGACTCTGAACGAATCTCTGAATCAGCGAAGTGCAACAGTCTTTGACAACTGGCGCATGCTGCATGGAAGAAGTGCCTTCACAGGCATGAGGAGGATGTGGGGAGCGTACAGTGAGTCTAGCTGTCTCTGACGGGTCCCTCGACCGGCAGAGCTGACATTACCGTGCAATGAGGGATGCATAGCTTTCACGTACTAAATGCATGAACTGAACGACAAGGGGGGTATGGACGGTATTCCTGTGTCGTGACCCAGCCACTACGTCAGGGATGTCGTCAAACAAGGCGGAACTCCTTCAACGTGATACCTCTCTTCCCCAAGCCTTCCCTCAGAGTCTTTGGTTCGACATCCAACAAAATCTGCTTTGTAGAAATCGTCGCAAGGCTCCGACGAAACTCGGCCAAGTCAAGCCCCAGTCCTTGCAGTCTTGGATCCTCTCTTTGTGCTCTACGAGTCGTTCTATTGATGTAGAACCAACCAATAGGCGGCTCTCCGTCTCCCCCCCAATCATCGTCTTCTCCTCTCGTCCATACCACCCATACGTCTTCGGGTAAGGGACCCAGCAATCCCTCGCCGAGCATTAGGCCCGCCACAAAGCAGGCCCCAATTACCTGGTATGATGGCTCTGGTCCTTGTCCGCTCGGTCGCAGAAGTATGGGTGATCGGCATCCAACCACCACCGCCACCTTATCCCCCGGCAAAGCGGCTTCCGGAGCGAGCCCTATGTGACCGTCGGCTGTGAAGAAGATCCGGCTATTCAGACAGATATAGTACACCTGTCTCAGAAATATGTGGTTGCTCTTGCTCGTATTGCCAGGCTCCGCGCGGTCTGTGAAAAACGCTCGAGCTTGCTCGTGGTTCGGGAACATGCCGGGGAAGTAGGCACGCAACATCCCGCCGGATAAGACATAGACATAAGCGTCCAAGAGAGTGCCCCCTGCCAACTGATGTGGATAGCGCGTGGTGAGCAGCTCGCGATGTTTCGCTTGAATCATCTCCTGGATTGCCGTAACCCAGGCCGAGTCCGAGTCGCTCGAACTGAGCGTGGCCTGACCAGATGGGAGTCGAAGGTCGCTGAACCTTTCCACCGTGCTGACTTCGACCCCCTGCACCAAGAGTTCCGTGGACCCTGGCTCCTTGAGGCTAGGTATCATTCTGAAAGAGCCCGATGCCATTGAAACGATGGGGGACGCGTCGCGGTGGGTGCCATTGTCAAAGGCCCAGTTGGGGACCCAGCTCGGGCCCGTCCAGGCAGGCGTGAATTGACACTGAGAAAGAATCGACGCACCGAAGGACGATAGCTCAGTCACTGTCACAGCCCTGAAAACCTCGACTGCCGATTTCGTGTAGTCGGGCTGGATGCTGTTTCTGAAGATGGGATCCAGCAATGCCCGAATCGCGTAGATGCGATCTCGCTCGTCGAAGCAGGAACTCTTGCCGAAACGCCGGCGCACGTCCGGAAGGGGACACCCGCTGCCGGTGCTCATGTGGGCGAAGCCGCTTGTCTCGTCCAGGTAGTCCTTTAATCGCCCGTCGATCGTCTTGTCCTCGAGATCAAGTTTCAGCCACGCTGCGAGGAACGCCGTCCAGGCCATTGCAGAGTGTCCACATTGGACAACGGCCGAGTATCGGGTAGCCAGGTTGATCTCCTGACGAACCCACAGCCTCCTAAACCACTGAGACGAGAATATTTCCTGAAGGCCCTCGAGCTGCGACCCTTGCTGGTTCACCAAGGCCAAGAGATCACCGGCCGCTTTGCTGTTGTTGGTGGAAATCATCATGGTCTCCCATACTATACTGAACTGTGATGCTTCGTTCAAGTTTGTCAGCGTCATTTCGGGCATCGACTAGAGAGTAACGGTCATTTCTTGAGAGGACTCACCAAAGTCTTCCAACCATGCAAACGCGGAAGGTGTGTTTTGGGTGCCAGGTCCGAGCCACACCACGACAGAGGCAGCGCGCTGGTAGATGTCGCCCATCATCGCAACTTGGGGCCCCTTAGCAACGTCGTCGTCCTGGTCGATACAAATGGCGTCTATCCAGAGGTCGCGTGGCCGATCCGCTCTTCGGAGATGCCTGAGAGCAGACATCAGATTTCGTCGTGCCGGCAGCCAGCCTCCCAACTGGGTGCCGTAGCGGGAAAGGTGCGAGACTCGTATCTTGGCGGAATGCTCCTCTACTGGGCCCCATACGTAGGAGAGAGCCTCATAGTGCGGCCAGGACGTCGAACCTTTCTCTTGCTTCTCTTTGCCGAATTTCAGACGTTTGCGGACCCAGGAATCGCGATTGGTGTTGGCCTTGAACTTGACCAGACGGAGCATGACACTCACGTCGTCGTGGAATTGACCGGGCAGAATTGTAGCGATTCTGATATGGGGCCCTCCGAAAGCGGGGAAGGGCTGGTACCGGTAAGGACCGGAATTTGCGGGAGGTGTCGTCATGTCCTTTCTTCGAAAGTGGAAGAGCCGTTGACGAGCCGGGCGGGTGTATTTGGTGGTAGAAGGGCGATAACTGCCATGTGGTGAATGACGAGCCCGGCGAGGCGATAGTGATGAAGAAACTTTGAAGAGCTCCAGGCAGTGCATGCAGGAAGTATCCACAATGCCAGCAGCCGCTTCAGGAGTCAGCTCCGATCTACAGGCCAACCACCTTCAGCTCCAGACCCCAGGTGCCGATCCTGTCCGAAAGTGTCTGTCCAGGAGGCGATTAGATTTCTGGCCCCGCCTGTTCAGATTTCCGACCCCATCTTTTCAGATTTCTGACCCCGCCTCATACTGCTAAGGGCCCGACTGCTCGCGCAACCAACTACATCATAACTGACTGCCTACCTGACGATTGACGATTGACGACTGATGACTGCGCAACTAATTGGTTGCGCGACTAACTGGTTGCTCGACTAACTGCCTACCCGACAACTGACTGCTTGACTGACCGGCATAAAGCAGCGAGGAGGTGCAGGAACTTAATCTTTCGCCCAATGAGGGGCATCCCCCCTGATAGGATGAGTCAGAGAATGATTTTGTTGTTTGATGATATGGAGCAATATGGTATTGCAAATGAGGTAGCAGTGAGCAACAGAGGCATACGATACCCGCGCTACGCCTAAATAGGCAACATAGCCGGCAGCGATGACATTCACGGACAGATGAGGCAATGGTGTCGAGGATAAAAGAGTTGAGAACCCAGCAGATCTGATCAAAGAGCTTTTCATGCAGGTCTCTAGAAGCATTGTTTGCACGTTGGAAGCTTGAATTATTGTCTAGACACATGTAGCTACTCACGCTACATTGGAGAAGCTTTCCGAAGATGACAAAGTCCGCCGTTTATACTGTTTCTACTCCACTGCCCTCATCTCCCGCCCTAATGATTCTCGACTGGATTGCCTGCACCTCGTCCCTGAAATGGGCTGGCATGCAAGTGATGCCACGGCCAGCAGAAACCAGAATTGCCCCAGTAACCTTTTGCCGACACTTTACTGATCAAGATCTTTCCTGTGCCCCTGCGGCTGACATTGGCGAGCCCACCGCCATGTTTGTCCTCTTCAGAAGCATCCATATCCCTCGCAACTCTCCAAAAGGGTGGCTTCAGTTTCTTCGTAGTATCCACAGCCTGAGCAGCTGGTACGAGATGCGGCTGCCTGGAGCAAAAAAGGGGTGTCGGTACATGAAGTCGAGCGAGCAAAATTATAGTAGAAACTGTAGAATGAGGACCAAGTCAAGGCCGGGTCGATCTTGCCGAGGCGTGAATAACTGGACCATTGGGCTTGGAACATTGATGGCGGCGCTGACAAGCTGCCGACAGACGAGCTGTTGAACAGGGCTTGTATGTTGGCAGAAATGGCATCGCTTCGGCGTCAAAAGGCAGTCTGGGCCTTGAATGGGATACTCACTGGGCGACAGATGACCAGCAAAATGACAGAGCAGTCGCGTGCCCAAGAGAGTAGCGGCATTGGATCACTCACAGCAAGCGAGGAAATGACACACGTATAGCTGGCGTGGCAGTTGTTCCGCGAATCAATCATGCTGTCCAGAACATCGTTCCTCATGTATACCAAAGTGGGATGGCCAATTCTGATTGCATGACTGTTGAAAGGCCACCCGATGTATGTCCTGCTCCTCTCTCATTGTTGACCCTTCCCTGGAGCCTCCTCTGCGACCCAGTAGCCTCAGTAGCCCGCCTGCCCTGTTGCTGCGCATGTCCCCTCCGGGCTGGACAGCCTACCGCGGGCCGTGCCGTCTGGAAATGCGCAAGCATTCCGAGCCGGTCTGCTCCACTTCTTGTGCGTACGTCGACTCCATCACGAACGTTGCGCAAGCTGATGGCGTTGGCGTCGGCGGCGGCGTTGCGACCGCCGCGGCGAGGAGTCAGCGCCGTGGTGCTCTGGCGGGGGCGGGAAACGGCCACCACCATCAGAGCCGTGTTCTGAACATGCTCAAGGCCGGGCTCAGTGGAGCTCGGCTCTTCGAAAATCTTGTTCTGTGGAACACAGTCAGTAGAGCTAAGAATGAAGAAGGGTGAGGACATACATCTTCGCGGTTTTCGCGGTACTCCGCCTTGAGCTTAGCGGCAACACGAAGCAGATCTATCTCAACCACCAGGCGGCCACGGAAGCCACAGCTGAATCCATTGGTGAAAACGGTATCGGCTCGCGTGCCAGAGCATACCTGAGACAATGATGATCTTGGCAGCCTTGAAGTCTGTTCCAGAGCTGCCACTGCTTCTGGCCGGAACCATTCCCAAGGCCCCGAACCGTGTGTATGAAGTTATTTGTGTAGTTGAATTCCCTGGCCAATCGATGACATAGTGTTCTGAAAATGAGAATGTCAGAGACGCTGGGCAAAAGAAGCAGGAGGACTCACTGGTTGACGCCATGAACGCGAAAGTCCGTGAGCTCGAAGTCAACACGAAGCAGGTCGATCTGAAGGCGGCACCTGAAGCCACAACCAAATTCGTTGGTGAAGATGGTATCGGCCGCGTCTTGAAGACGAATCAGGGCGCAAACCTGATTGCGGCCAAGGTTTTCGTTGAGGGATTTGATTGACGCAAGGCACGCGCCGATTTCAATCCAGTTATGATGTTGGATTCGAGACTTCAGAATGTTAGGAACGCTGTGCAAAAGAAGCGAGGGGACTTACTGCTTGAAGCCGTGGTTGCGGAAGTCGATCCACAGGTACACAAAGTCGACCTCCCCACGACCAGGCCCCCGCTAAGTCATAATCCGTGCCGGAACAGGGCGATGTACTAGTGCAAGGTGTCAGACGTGCCGGAAGGGGAGCATTAATGTCATGGAGTCTCACTGTTTTTGTTGTTTAAAGTTTTTTGGTGATTGTTTTGGCTGTTGTGTGGTATTGGTTAGCGAGGAGGACGGAGGTCGAAGAGCAGAGGCCACTTACGAGGAAATGTGCGATGGACACTCCACCAGCGCAGTCGTAACCGACGTTGAAGCCGTTTCGGAAGTCGATCCGCAGGTAGACAGAGTCGAATCGAACCTATCAAAGACTGGCTCCCTCTTGTCTGCGATCGATGTCCTAAAAACGCCAGTGTTGACGAAAGCGTAGCCGACATTGAAGTCGGTGCGGCTGTCCGACCGGGCAGTGCCGCGAAGCTACCATCTGCCGGAGTATGGCTGAACGCCTCCAAGTCAGAAGGCGTGCTGAAACAGAGCGATGAGAAAGCTGAGCGACAGAACCTCAAGTGAAAACGGGGAAGGAAAGCTCACCGAGACCGATGTTGTGGAGGTGTTGTTGTTGAAGAGCAGGCAGGCAAAGCAAAGTGTCCAAAACAATGTGGGTGCAGGTTTCTTCATTGTTCAGTTTGGCGAGATACCCGAACACGCACACCGCGCAAGGCTAACTAAAATGGGACTAGCTACTATCGCTGCCTTTCATGTCCACGATTACACGCGGTGAGGCGGACCGGCCAGCCTGTCTATGCCTCAAGTCCCTCCTCGAATAGCTTTCGCGCGTGCCTTCCAACATGAGGAATATATCCACCACGTGCACCAGCCCGTTCTGGATTATCCAAATCCACTACATTTCAGTCCACTTTCAAACCTGCCCTGAACTCTTTGGACTACTCCACCAGAGGCAATCGCGAAGTGCTCAGCACCACTGCCTGTGGTATTGGCCTTGGTCAACAGCTCGATGGTACTAGCGATGATTCTCTCCACTATTGACTGAAGTCTTGTCAAGAAGAAAGAGACACTGCAAGAGGTTGGTCGTGCGGCGCAAAGATGGGCGGAAGAAGCTTACCTCGTCTGCCTCCGCCATGCTCCACCAACCCTTCAATTCCTGGACCACTTCGCCAAAGACTCCAAATTTCAAGCTCATGACAATGTGCTCGCCATCGATTCCTGAAGTCCACTTCTGGACAGGCCCGTCGTGGGTGTTTGAAATGGAAGCGATCTCTTGCAGATGGTGTTGACACGGAGTCTTTCATCTGGTATGTAGTTAGCGGTGCTCCGAGTAGGGAAATCAGTGACGTCTTACGAGGAAAAGAGGTCGGCTTCGAGGAATACTGGTGAGACGCGATCGCAAGAAGAGACAAGCTGGCAATCTGCTGGTATGGTTGCGGGGAATACGCTTTGGCAACGATACGGATGCCAGCGCTCGGTCTGGTCGATGCAACTACTTGCCACTGCCCGTCGAGAGATGCCAACGCACAAGAGCCTCGTCAGTTGTAGGTGTCGGGGTTGCGGTTGAGGATGACGAAGAAGATGAGCTATGGGCGGAACTTGAACTTGTTGCCGGTGCCGTTGTAGATTCCTCAGTTCAATGGCGGTGCTCAAGGGGTCAACTGTGTGACTGAAATGCTCGTCACAGATAGATGATCCCTGTGACTCTACGCAAAGGACTTGGTGAATTCTAGTCTCAAGCGAGTGAGGGCCTTGACTGCTCCCTAGACACACGCTCTTTTGAGAATGCAAGCCACCGTGCGCCCCGAGAAAGCTCGCAAGTGTTCCATCTTTGAAAGCGAGCACAGAGCTTGCTTGCTGTAGACCGTGACGAACAGCTGGAAGAACTTCTGGATCTTGGGAGGAGTGAGCTGCTCGCGACCGCACATGATAATGCGCTCAGTCCGCAGATCAATCTCATCTTAGGGGCCATCTCCGATTCCATCGGCCTCAACCGTAGTGGCCTGAATGGACAGCTTGGCCATGCGCTTGCACTCCCTTTTGATGTTTGAGGTACTGCAACCGTATCGGGCTCTCCCCAGCGAGCGCATCGTGGAAGCAAGGCCGGCTCCCGCTCTCATCCTTGCCGTGGATGGCCACAATGGACAGTTTGGCCATGCGCTAGCACTCCATCTTGAACCCATGGGTCGTTCGTCCATACGGACTACTAATCCCAAAGCCCCCTGATTGAAGATCCACGCCGAAGCTTTGCTGAAGGGTGGCGCCGAGCTGGTCCAAAACGTGCCGTTGACAACGTCGACGTTGACGGAAAGGCTGGGCTTGTTTGCGAACCTGAAAAATGGGCCAACCACAGTGCGAGCGCATTTTAATGAGAGAGAGATCGCAATAATCAGGGCGCGAAGCTTGAAGCCAGCTGTGGTGGTCATCCTGATGGAGGAGAAGACACCCTTGAACGCCTCAATGCCGTTGCCGAGAGCAGTGCGGGTCTGGCCCTTGGCGAAGAAGGACTTCTTGATGGCAGTAAGGTTGCGAGAAGCGGCGGTACAAGACTACGATCCCCCACACTGCGATGAAAGTGTTAGAGAGGGAGAGGCAAAGACGAGGGCATCAGACTTACTTTTGGCGGAGGAACTTCACGTAACGAAATCCATTCCCGGTGCTGCTGGTAGGAACGAGTGGACCTATCAGCAGTGGCTGGCAGAGCCAATATGGAGCTGCTTGAAGGAGCCGTTGCATTTTGCAGACTTATTATTGTCCAGGGTCTCCAGCACTGCGCTCCTGCGGTACGCCTCCGCCGCGAATCTGACGGCTTCATGGCTGGCGACCTTGAGGTTGATTTCGTGGGCAGAGCTATTGGCCATTTTGGGGTTGCTCGGTGTTGGGCTGGTATGGTGTGTAGAGGGTGGTTTTGGAATTCTGTCTTTGAAAGTTTTGTGTGCAGTTTAAAAGGGCAGAGAGAGAGAGAGGCTTCTGATGCTGATGAGAGAAAACCAGAGCTGACAGGAGGTGACATTGACACCGCAAGAGCAACACCAGAATTGGTATCCACGGGAGGGCTCGGCAGGGGGACGACCGAGACCATGAATGGACTGGTGTCGAGTGAATTGGCCCCGGCCGTCCCCAAAGAAGATATCAGACTGGAGAGGAGGCTGTGCGATGCGCCGAGCTAACGCGAAATTTTCAAAGTTCGCTCTCTCCGGGTTGGTGTTCGCGCAACGTCCCTTGTTGAGCGCCAGTCCGTGAACGTCTTGAATGGTCGACGGCTTTCACCTCAATTGCCGAGGGCAGCGCCACTCTGTCCCTTGGCAAAAGAAGATTTGGAGGTCAAAGAAGGCAGCATTTGCGATCTTCTCGCGCCAGTACCGTTGAACGCCAAATGACTGGAGGTATGGCGACCCACAGAAAGACACCAGCTTGATATCCACGGGAGGATATGGCCGTGGGATGACCAAGGCCATAAATGGACTGGCATCCAGTGGATTGGCCCTGGCCATCCCCTGAAATGTGTCAGATAATCTTCGTGGGAGCTGTGGTGGTCATTCTGATGGAAGAGAAGACGCCCTTGAACGTAACCTCAGCATCGGCTCGGATCCTTCTATCCATGGCACTTTCCGCAAGACCTCAACTCTTCCAATGTTTTTCGTTGCTGATTGACTGGATCATGATATCCACGGAAGGAGTTGGTTGTCAAATGAGTGGGACGGCGGGGGCAACGAATAAGTGGGACGACCCCCGCCATCCCAGGCAGTGGAGGGAACTGCGTCAGACGATGTCTCAGAAGACAAGGCTTGCAAGGGGCAGTCCAGCAGTCGAGAGGACCAGACACGCCCGGCTCATTGCCACAAAGCTGCGCCTTGATACACACAGCAGAAGCCCTTCACTTGCGGTTGGGACAGCCGCGGCCAGAAATGAATGGATTGGCCTCGAGTGGACTGGCCGCAGCCGTCCCTGGGTGATGTCTCCAATCGAATGAACTCCATGATGTCTCGGAGCCGATGCGTACTGTCTGGAATTTGCCTGACGTTGGCGATGTGCCGAAGCAGGTCCAGTCCACGCTGACGGTGATCGCCCGAGGGAGCAGCAGAGGCCACAATAAGTGGGACGACCTCCACCGCCCCAAAGCAGTGGAGGGAACTGCTTCTGGTTCTGGATGTGAGGTCTTGGTGTAAAATCAATGGCAAAAAGCGCAGGCCCTGTGCTGATGCTGCGCGAGGGAAATGCGCTGATATACTGCTCTACAGCCAAAGAGTCTCAAAGTGTTTTGAGGCAGGCGCGACGGCGACTGATCTTCAACACTTTCTTGCCCTGCCAACTCAAGGTACGAAATGGGCTGGCCTCGAGTGGACCGGGAACAGCCGTCCCTGTGTGATATTTGGACAGGGCAGCAGAGGCCACGATAAGTGGGACGACCTCCGCCGCCCCGAAGCAGTGGAGGGAACTGCGTCTGATTTGTTGGCGATTTCCTTGAAGTCCGCAACGACGGCAGCGGAATGAGAAAGAATAAAGGGAACCATTGCCAACCGACATCCGCACCAGGAGGACGGTAGCGGTATGAAACCCACCCCCTATGAACCAGGAGTCCGCCGAAGCAGTTCGCGGCGGCCCCACTCCGTCTGCACGCGGAAGCAAACTCGGTTCGCCGGCCCAGTAACTATCGGTTCGGGACAGTGGACTCGAAATCGAACCCTTGGACGACCGAGACCATGAATGGACTGGCCTTGAGCGGATTGGTCCCGGCCGTCCCTTTGAAATGTGTCGAAGGAGGGTGAAGTGTCTTGGACAAAGAGCAACACCAGCTGATATCCACGGGAGGAGCCAGCAGCGCAATAAGTGGGACGACCGCAGCCATGAATGGACTGGCCTCGAGGTTGGCCACGGCCGTCCCAAAATTGACGAGTAAGAATTTGCTGCTGGGAGAGGCGAGTCGGCCTATCGGCAGTGGCTGGAAGCGCCATCATCATCTCCAGCTCGGTGGCAATGGCGGAGTCGAGACTCTCGGACGAATCCTCCGGCAGCGGAATAAGTGGGACGACTGCAGTCATGAATGGACTGGCCTCGAGTAGGTTGGCCGCGGCCGTCCCAAAGCAGTTGAGGGAACTGCGTCTGCTTCTGCAGTCCATCTTGGTCGTTGTTGAAGAACAAGAGAAGGGTCCAACTTGCCGTCAGTCGACAAGCCCGTCCATCCCCAAGCCGTCACCGTCGACCCCTCCACCTGATGTCCACGCAGATATTCAGCTCCAGGGAAAGGACTTGGCAGCGGAATAAGTGGGACGACCGCAGCCATGAATGGACTGGCCTCGAGTGGATTGGCCGCGGCCGTCCCAAAATTGCGTTTGTCTTCTTCGAGCCAGGAGACTGGAGGAGGCCACGAATCGCCCCTCTTATGAAGCCAACTTGAAGGAGTAGTCGTGTCGACATGGGATAAAGACCGCGAGATGTATGTGGAAGTGGACTGGGACGACCGCAGCCATGAATGGACTGGCCGCGAGTGGATTGGCCTGATGTGGATTGGCCACGGCCGTCCCGAGGCAGCGGAGGGAACTGCTTTGACTCCGCGGTAGACTCCTACACTGCGCACGATATTAGAACATGAGACAGAGAAACAGGGTAGAAGGATGCTTACGTTGGCCATTTTGTTCGACCACATTCTGCAAACAGCGAGATTTGCATGTTTGATGAGGAGAAGGGCGGTCGGTGAAGCAAGCAGAGGAAGCAAGAGTGCGGCGACCGATTCCTTTGGTATGCTTTCGGGCATCTTGCGCCCGCATCCTGGACCCGCTTCAGAGTCCGGAACTCCTGCTAGACAAGACGGAGTCTGTGGACGGTTGACTGATGGCTACCGTTACGCTTCAGACACTCGGAGCCAAGGCCGAGATGAAAGCCGTCGTAGAATGCGGCCGGCCTACGATATCTTCGAATCGCGCGACTCTTCAGAAGATGATCCGACCAAGCGAGAGGTCCTCGTGAATGGGGCTCGTCTGCGGCGTGTCGTCATGGCACTTGGAAGGATAAACGCTTCGAGCATGTCAGCCGTATGTTCAGGAAGCAAGTGCAGGCGCAAGCGAGACTTACTTGATCATTTCCAGAGCGACACCAAGTGTCCATCTTGTTGGGAATGTTCCGAACCTGGACAAGACTCCCTGTTCGCAATCAATCTAGTCAGCATTGAGCACGAGCAAACAGAGACTGACAGACGACGGAGGGCTTACACCACAGGAGTTGCTTCTCATGGATGTGGTCGCTCACACACCAGTCATGCGAATTTTTTGCACCCAGCTCTCATCTGCCCGGGCGGACAATGAGGAGTGCATGGGGTTCTTGAAGTACTCCTCCAGTGGGCTCGAAGCCACATGGGATCTGGGTGAGCTGTCCACGACGAGGGTGGTAAGGCAGGACGGCCGGGGCCGTACCTAGCCTAATGAACAAGTTGAACCTTTGCTGCTTTGCTGCTCAGTGCTGGCTGGAGGCTGTGTTCCTGACAGCGCCGGATCAATGAGACTGGGCTGCATGTTGTTCTCATGATACGCTTGAGCCGTCGCCATTCCTTGGTCATAAGCATGAGGTTGCATCCATCTGAGCGGGCTGGTCGCGCTGCAGAGGGCTGCCTTGTTGAAGAGGACTGCCATGCTGAAGTGGACTTCAATGCGGAAGTCAGAAGCCCAATACCTCGGGCTCTGTCCAGTTGTGAAAGCGCGGAACTGCGCTCTCGAGAGGCTTGAGCCCCACAAACAGTGGCGCCTGAATAGTAAGCTTGGTGGTATCTGCGACAGTCAGCGAGATGATTAAGTAAGATGATGACCATGCAAGAAGAGAAGGACATACCCAAGCCGATGACCGCGGGTTCGTCCAGCAATGAAACCTTTGGCGCAAAGCTCCTCCTCAGTGAGAGGGATGACCACAGCCGGGAGTGTCAACAGCGTCGTCAACAGTGTCAATGTCGATGCTGTCAGTGTTGTCAATGGCGGTGGCCATGGCTGTGGTGTCGAACGTGTCAGAAATGTTGACGAGAGGGTCGGAAACTGCAAGTGGTGAGCGAGGAGTGGGACGAAGGGCTTTGTGGTGGATGATCTCTTACTTGAGCATCTCTGCTCCTCCGTGGAGGCCTTTGGGGCGATGATGTCGGGTGGGGGAGCCGTGGGCGATGTCGATATTGTCAATGTTGACGCCGCTGTCGAGGAATGCAGATTGAGAGGCGAAGAGACGAGGCGTTAGACAGCCCGATCACATCTTTGATGGTCAGCGCGGTTCAGCGGCAGATCATGACCGTTGAGGAAAGAAGTATTTACCTGGTGAAGCCTTCACTCGATTGAGCGCGAATGGCCAGACCCTTGGTTGCGTTGGGGTCCGGCCGTTGTTGTTGTTGATGTTTTTGTTGTTGGTGGCAGCGGGGTGGAGAAGAAGAGGATGCAGAGGATGGAGGGTGCGAGGTTCAGGCAGATTGGGCGACGACGCGCCCGCAGCACCACCCAAGGCATGTGACCTGCAGGCTCTGCACGTCGCAGCTGCCTAATGGATCTGTTGCCTCGAGCACGCCTTGGACCTGTAGCGAGAGCAGCCCAGCTCGAGAGAAGCAGAACCATAGGCGACGGAGGATTTGCTGCACACTGTCAGAAACAGGCCCCGTATGAACAAAGAAAAAGATTGCGCCCGACGTCCTGGGCATTCAGCTGGCTTTTGGTCCAGGATAAACACCAAATAGACCGCAGAGCTTGTGGCGGGCGGTCAGTCACCTCAGCAAGCTTGCCCCGGCAACGCGCTCCCAAACACTTTGGCGAAGCACAACACCACCATACCATATCGCCTTTGCCGTAGTCAAATCTCATCTCTTGCCTCTTCATCAGCGTGTGACGCCTGCCGTAGCGAAAGATCTTTCCGTCCTGCACACATCTATCCACCTTGTCAAAACCGACGCCAGACTCCGAACAAACACGGGCGACACACTTCCGCGTCGAGAACACTTGAGAAGGACAACGAGTGTTAAAATCCAACACCAAAGCTCAAGGGCGGCCAAGATGCGTCTGGAAGCTTCTCGAACCTCCTCCTCTCTCCGTGGCTAGAACTTCACGCCACGAGTCTATCATCGAGTCGAAACTGCAAAGCTCCAGCAGCATCGAGCACGATCCACCGCACACCTCAAAGCCAGCAGCCAGCGAAACGTCACACCCAAGCAAAACTCTTCCCCAACGTCCCGCTCAAGGCGAAAAGCGTCAATGAAAAGAAGATCAAGCGCAGCCATCAAAAATTGCGCCATTGGAGCCCCCGAAGGAACTTCACACCCGGCAGCCGCCGCGTTGTGCAGTGCAGGGCCGGCCGGGCGGCTTCGTGCGTCCTTGATGCGCACTCGGCATGGCTAGGTAAGTATGAAAAGAGAGGAAAAGAGTTGGTTGGGGAGAGGGTGCGGAAGCCTTAAATAGTTGTCTGGAGCCTCGCTTAATTGTGAATGTACGTAAGCATGAGGTGTGAATGTGGCCTCAGGCGACGAGGTGGATGGCATCATACATGGTTGGGGAGGGTGGGCGCCGGCGGAGGAGGGGAGGTGTGGTGAAAGGGGGTAGGGGTAGGGGTGGGGGTGACAGGAAGTACATTAGTACGACTTGTTCTTCTCGTTCTTCTTCCAGCATCACAAGTAGCCAGAACAGCCATCAACTCCTTGTTACAGCCTGCATGGACATCCATCGATGCCACCATCCGGTCCTTAAATCATCACTCGTTCCCGTCCCTCGCAGCGTCACTGTACATGCATTTGAAACACATTCACACTTATCACCAAAATCAAACCCAAAATCAAATTTCACGGTCTTAGACTGCGCAGCAGTGAAGTAGTCACCTAGCTTAGCCACCTAGCTGCGCTCATGGCCACCAACCAGGTGCTCGACTCTAGTTTGCCCGTCTGTCGAGTTTCCCGGTGATGCTTCTGGTTCCCTCGTCTGTCAATGTGCCGCTGTTGCCGCGCTGTCCTCCCCGGATGCATCGACGTTTGGCTGCCGCTTCATGGTTTCTGCGTTGCTGTTCTGGCTTAGGCGCTTCAACGTCTAGCTGCTGCTGCTGTTCAATGCCTGCTTGGATCTCTGCTCTCTCTCTCTTTCTCCCTGGATCTCATGTCTCGTCTGGCTTTTGTTTGCCGTTTGCTTCTGCATCCTGGACTGCTGCTGCTTCCTGCTGTCTCCCTGACTCTTGGATCCCTGGCTGCTTCTGGACTCTTCTTTCTAGTCTTCCGTCTGCTCTGATCCTCAATCGCCGCCGCCAAGTCAATCTACCGACCCTCGTCGCCAACGCACGCGTTTTGGTGCAAGGGAGAGTCATGGTTCTAGTGCTTGCTTCCAATGGGATCTGCTGCTGTCTGACCCCTGACTTGAAGCTCCTTGCTGCTCTCTTCCCTCTGGACTGTCTGCTGCTGCTTGTCGTCAACCTGGAACCTCTCTGCCCGCCACTCTCTCCAGTCTCTGCTGCTGCTGGTCCTGCTGTGCGGCCAATCTACACATCGTCGTTGTCCACTCAACTTGCCTTTCCCCGTCCAGGTTCCATCATAAACCCATTTCCACCATGCGCATCCAGGAAACCGCGCCCAAAGATGACTCCTGCCCATCAATCACTTCAACAGTTCGCGACGACGCCGCGTCGCACCCACAAAGCAAACACGCGACGAGCGCCGCCGAAGGTTCTTGTAACCACAAAGGAAATACCCCGCACACGCACTTTTACTCTCCAAACCCACCATCAAGTCGCGCCTCTTGCGCCCGCCAAAAAAACACCGCCAACACGCGCTCCCGCGCTATTCAAGGTGGAGTTTTCTTCCCTTCACGACCACCTGCACGACACGCACGAGTCTATCAACCTCGGCCGCAAGCTTTGCCACGCTTACCAGCTGTCCATCTCTTGAAATCCAACAAGCATCTACACCGGCAGCTCAGCTCCCTCGCAAGGCGGCGGCAATCATCCGCGTCTTCCTTTAACCCTCCTCTCACCGCGTCAACCACCCTCTCCCTTGCGACTCTCATTTGGCCAGCTGCTCATCAGCACAACGTCGAGGGTCCTCTTATCGCGCAGGTCTTCATTCGAGTGAGTGCCGGTATTGCCGTTCTTCGTCTCCTTTGGGTAGCGAGGTGGACTGGGAGACAGACAGACCATCTTCGGCGCTCAAAAGGCGTTGGTTGCATGTCACTGGACACCTCTTGTCCGGATTGCGCACAAACACCTCTGGAACATGCCCAACGAGCTAAGTTACGTGTCCGTCGCCTTCCGAAGCATCTCGGCGAAGGTCGTCTGGTCGATCCGTGTGTGGCGCTCTCCAAGACGTCGTCTGACGGAGGCGTCGGTCGCTCCGCGTGTCTGTCTGCCCACCACCATCGGGGCCGTCTTTTGTCTGCTGCATGCCGACATCATCATTTGCTCTCCCAGTCGTCGCTTGCTCCGGATGCTGTCGTCCTCTCTGAATGTGTCGGCGGCTCATCTGTACAGTACATATGCTGCTGCTGCTGCTTCTGGTCTGTTTGCGGGCGGCCGGCCGGCCGGCCGCCGTCTCCATGTCCGTCCGTCAACGTCGACTCACTCTGTGCCTCCCTGGCTCGTCTGTCAACCAACCAATCACCAAATCTACCCATCTCCTCTCGGCCGTCAATTTCCTCCAGACCATCGCGTTGTAGGTAGGTAGTTTTCTCACCTTCCACCTCCGGGTTGCTTGCCAGGGGTCAACACTTGTTCCTATTCCTCGCCGCATCAGCAGCACGCATCACAAACAAACAAACGCACTCAACCTCATCACGTGTCAGCCAAATACAAGAAAATCAGACCACGCGTGCAATCGCGCGGGCCTGCCTTTTGCTAGTAGTTAACATCACTAAAACTAAAATTAAAAGTTAAGTTAAGACCAAAGCAACGTCTGTTTAGCCCAGCGTCCATCTCTTTGGCAGTATCGACACTGAAAGCTCAGCTCCCTTATAA
The DNA here is from genome assembly GCF_038381095.1 of Phyllosticta capitalensis. Lineage (NCBI taxonomy): Eukaryota > Fungi > Ascomycota > Dothideomycetes > Botryosphaeriales > Phyllostictaceae > Phyllosticta > Phyllosticta capitalensis. Next base: position 443,905 of record NW_027117452.1, on the reverse strand, counting down.
AGTAGTAATACTCCTCCTATCATCTTCCTTGACTTCCTCTTCAACCTAGAGTAAGTTCTCTACCACTAAGGATGAGGAGTCAGGTAAAGGTAGCGTGCGCATAGGAAGAAAGAAAGTGTGCTATTGCTGCTAGAGAAACGAGCCCATGTTCCCGCCGTCCAAACGCAGAAGCGAAGCTGTTTGTCATCAGAGTTATCTTTTGGTGTGTAGTGATAGTGAAAGGAGCGCAGTAAACTGTCAAACAGAACACCCCGACCACAAAGAACGCGACATGTCTGCTATTCATCCATCGAATGGAAAATATTCACTCACCCCTGGCGCACTTACTCCGCCCACGACGAAATTCCAGTGTGGTGGCAGATGAGACGGGGAAGGCGACGACTGTAGTCTGTCTAGCCTCTCTGTTTGTTCCCAGCCCGGCCCGCCGTCCGTCGATTAGTAGAAGTGCCACAGAACCTAGGACTCACCGTCGAATGGAGCACCCTGTCCACGACGACTACGAAAGCGATGAAGCACTCTGCCCAGCCAGCTCCCCACCTCCAAGCTACCTACTATTAAAATGCAGAAGTGACGCCCGCTGTCACAGCAGCCCGCCGCCGTCGAATAGGACACCGAGTCGCCCCTGAGAAGGAAGCCCAGGCCGCCTGCCGTCAAACGATAGAAGCAAATCAAAGCCCCCTGCCACACCACCACACTACTACCCTGCAGCACTGCATCACTGCAGCACCAAGCACCCACCGCGTCCACGACGACGACGCAGTCAGTCTGCCAGACATGGAAAGGGGAAGGGAGCAACGCGCGCACAGCAAAAACTTGGTCGTCTTTACAAGATGAATGTGGTCTTTTTTCTTGGTTGGGTTGTACATGAAGGATGGGAGGTTTTGGTGTTGGTTTGCAATTGTGTTGTGGGAATGGATTGACTGCGCGAGAAGAGAGGCAGGGGAGTAGGGTGGTTAGTTAGTTTCCTTGGTTGGCTTGGTTGTATGGCTTCTTGCGGACTCTTTTGTTCAAACAACTAACTACCTTTTTGAACCCCTTCGGCGCCACCTGGTATACCAGCAATCGGCCTCTCCGCTAAGTTTCTTCCGTGTCCGCCGGAAATCACACCTGCTCTCCACCACGCCCGAGCTCTGTCGTGCTGGCCACCACCAGCTCACTATCTACTCCGTCTGCACCCGCCAGCCCTCATCACTAACGCATCTATCTGTCCATCCTCTGCATCCACTCCTAGCCTTTGCCCCTACCCAGCCGTTGCGTCTACTCCCTTCAAAACCAGCAGCGACGGTAGTGGCGACACCGCAGAGCTGAGCTGAGCTTCGTTTGCCACGCCTTCTTCACCATAGAGCCACAAGCCCGCAAACCGCAGCTGAGCAGGCAGCGGTGGCAAGAGCCCGGAGTGTGGCGTCATCATATCATGGTTCGCGAGCTACTCGAAGTGTTGTTCCTCCCGCGCGCGCTTCGACTAACAACACTACAACACCACACGTCCGCGTCGTCTACTTGAAATGTGCAGCGAGCGCAGCCCAGCCGTACCTATGCTCCGACGCACAGCTACAATAGCGCGCGCGTTGCAACTCGGCGGCGGACTTTGCCAGTCCAGTCTCGTGCTGCGTGCGTCCTGTGTGGTCGAGGCTTTGCTTTGCTTTGCTGCCGGTTTTGCAGCTCTGGTTTTTCTGCTTTGCTTTTGGTCCGCCTCGTCCGTCTGGTCCAGATTCTGTTATCTTACCCAGCTGTTCTTGCTAGTCTTGCGTCTTTTGGATCCAGATACCTCCTGTGATGAGGGCGTCGTCTCTCCCGCCCCGCCCGGCCTACCACATAAACATTTCACGCCACAATAGAAGAACCTCTTCTGCAGCCTTGCTTCCTTCCTGCCCTTCGCCCGCCCGCCTGATGCTATGTCCTCTGCCCACTTCCTCCGCGCGAGAAAACCAAGATTTCTGGATCTAGCTCTGGCTCTGGTTCTGCTAACTCTTTATTTACTCTGTCAATTCTCGCCCCAACTGAATTCACGCCCGTTTTTTATGGTTGTGGTTTGCTCGCTCTTGAACTGCCTGTTCTCTCCTGACTCTCATCTTGGTTTCCTGTCCTGCTGGCCTTCCTGTCGCCCCTATTCCCATTTCTATCCCTATTCCTATTCCTCGCCGCAGCATCAGCATGCATCACAAACCAAACACACTGAAGCTCATGATGAAAAAAAAAAAGAAAAATTCAAATCAAAACCCAAACGCAACGTACGTCTGTCCATCATCTGTTTGGCCCGGGCGGCCCAGCATTCATCCGCTTCCCCAATTTATATCGCTACCTACCTATACCTAGCACTCATCTCATCTTATCTCATCCCACGAGTGATTCCAGGCGCTGTATTAGCCACGGAAAAAAATCCCGCCCTTCCCTTCCCTCCCCTTCCCTTTCCTTTCCTTCCCTTTCCTTTTCATTCCTCGCCATGGAGCAGCGATACAAGCAAGTAAGTGTCAGAGGAATCAGCTGCCTGCTTGCGCGCGCCAAGGGCTAGCTAGGGGAGTGCGGTTCGACACGGTACGACACGGTATAGTACAACATGGTATAGTATGGTATAAGCGGACTGCCTGCGGTTGTGTTTGTGTTTAGTTTATTTAGTTGGGGTCGAGAGTAGAGTTTTGATCTCTAGTGAGGTATAGATGGCTATTTAGGTTTCCCCCATGTCTCGTCAGTCTGGGCTGGGCTGGGCTGTTGTCGTTTTGTGTGTGGCGTGGGACGGGATGGATGGTGTGGTGTGTATAGGAAAGGAAAGGAAGGGACGGCGTAAGATGGAGCAAACAAGCAGCAGCGTAGTGGCGTCGCCTCCATCAGACAGTATGCGTCTGTTGTGCGTCTGTTGCTCAGCTCTAGTCCTTTACTTGCTTGCTTGCTTGCCTTGCTTGCTTCCCGTCAACTCGATCGAGTTCCGTGGCGGTCTTTTTGAAAGCCTTTTTACGTTTCACTTTTTACCTTTTTGCTTCAGACGGAGTAGAACAACAAAGTGGGATGATGGTTGGGTACATAATCAAATCAGTCCGTCCAGAGCAGCAGCAGCAGCAGCATCGACATATACTAACTATATAGCATAATACGTCGTCCACCTCACCTCTCTAGCAACACGAGCTGGCTGGCTGGCTGGCTGGCTAGATTTTGTGGTAGCTAGCGGTGACAGCGACGGTGATGGTGACGGCGACGGTGCTACTGATGGCGATGATGCTGATGGCGATTGAGGCGGCAGTCTTTTGGCGGGCATTCTGCTCCTCCCTCATCTGCTTGGTCTTTATGCAACCTAATCGAATGTAGAAATTATCAGCCATAGAATTCTGTCCGTCGCCCATCTGTCGGTTGGACTAGTAACTACTGTAGACACTACTACCTCCTGACCATCAACTATCGACTATCTACTTACTTACTGCTGCTGTGCTGCTGCTGTACAATGAATCCTACCAAGTACCCAGCTCCACCCCTCCCCTTCCCCTTGCCCATCTCCAAATTATGTGAAACTATCAAATGTCTGTATCCTGCCCATGTAAAATAGGCAGACTTTTGTCGTCGGAAGCCTGTGGTGGTGGTATCTCAAACCTCACCGCTCCCTCTCACCGCTCCCTCCTCTTTCGTCCGTCTCTCCTTTCCCCCTCAAAACCTCCCCTCCAGCCCCTCCCTCTCGCCGCGTCCCTCCTCACCCTCGCCAAAGAATCCACTCCCCTGCCGACTCAACTTGCGACGGAGCTTCTCGCGGGCATTATCCGCCGAGAGGGGAGAGGTGACGCGACGTCTGCTGCCACCACCGCCTGCCGCCATTGCACTTCCATTACCACTTCCTCCAGAACCCAAATCAAACGCGTCACCCTCCTCCATTCCCGCCACCGCGTCGCCAACCTCTTGCTGTCGATCTTCCTCATCCCCCGCAACCAACGCGCCGCCACGTCCTCGTCTCAGATTCTCGCGACTGCTCGTCACCGTCCAACCTTCCCTTCCCCTCTCCTTCTCCTTGTCCTCCCTCCTCACCTCCCTCCGACTGCCCCCCGCACCGCCCGTCGCAAACCCCGCGTTATGGTAGCGCGCCTCGGCGCCGTACTCCTGGCTGCGTGTGCGCTCGTGGTGGCGGCCGTCTCGGTGTGAGCCCGCGACAGGTGGCCGCGGCACAGCGCCGACATTGACGGCCGTGGCCGTTGCGATTGTGGGAGGTGTGTCGTTGTCGCCGCTGCCGCTTGGAGGGGTGGGCACGCCTATCACGGGTCCTGTTTGACGGGGCGGCGTCGTCGGCGTCTTCGACATGGGCATTGGCGGCGGCGTCTTCGCGCTACCTCCTCCCACCGCCGTGTTCAGCCGCGGCACCTCGGGACGGGTACTGGACGCAGCACTTGGTGGCGTGCGATCGCGCTTCGATTCTGAAGTAGGAGCGTGGCCGGCCGACGCAATCAGCGGCGGAGGCGTGGCCTTGTTGACCAGCTCGCCGCGACTCGACGTCTTGCGGGGGGCGCCATTGCCCAGAGGCGAGGGGCCGTGTCCACCAGCACCAGGCACACCAGCCACGTGCGGCCAGCTGGCGTTGGGACTGCCTCCCACCGGAGACACGCCCGTGCTGCCCGTCACAGGGCTGTAGTCTGCAGGCGACGGGATGTGGCGGCCGGCGTGCTGGTAGGTGGGATACTCGTACCCGCGCGTAGCCGCCTGGTGTTGATGAGGACCCCAAACATTATGCGGCGACGGAACCGGCTGGACGACATTATTCTCATTCAGACTAAGCGGGTTGCTGGTGGTGCGATTGCGTCCCAGGAAGTTCTGCGCAATGTTGCCGACGCTGCTGTTGGGGCCCGGCGCGGCGGCCGTGATGCTGCTGGTGCTGCCAAAGTCGATGGTGGACGTCAGGGTGCCCGAGTCGTCTGGTTTCGGGTGATGTGCCATGGGCGGAGCGGCGGGCGGCAGCGGGGCGGAAAAGGCGGCTTCGGGCGCGGCGACGTTGGCCTGGCGCGCGTCGTGGCGGGCGCGGGCGCGCCGTTTGAGGTAGATGCCGAGCAGCGTGAGGAGCGTGAGCGAGGTGAAGATGACGACGAGCATGACGATCCAGCGCCAGTGGGCCGAGAGCCTGCGATTGTAAGTTGAATTCGTATCCAATTGACGACGAGACGTACCAGCTTCCCTCGTAGCCGCTCTTGTTCTTGTCGCCAACGACGCCCTGGTTATTACTCTCATCCTTTGCACTGTTCGTCGCGCTGGGCGCCGTGCTGGCGGTGGTCGCGCTGGGTTTGTTGTCCGAGCCGGCGGCCGCCGCACCCTCGGTGCCTCCACTGCTGCAATACTTGTTGTACCAATCCTTGATGGAGTTTTGGTCCGAGGTGCTCGGACAGGCGGCGTCGCACAGGCCCTGGGCCGTCGTCTTGAGGTTGACCAAAAAGGCGCTCTGGCAAAAGCAGCTCACGTACGTCTGCTGGGTGCTGACCTGAGCCTGCGGCGGGATGCAGCCGTCCTGGGCCGTCTTGAGCGTGGTGCAGCCTTTGGCGCATGATGGGAGCGCGCCGTAGTTGATGAGCTGGACCTGCTGGGCGGCGCAGAGGGTGAGGAGGAACAAAAGCGCAAGCAGCGCTGGCGAGGCCATGATTGTTGCCGTGTAGCATGAGGAGGAGAACGACAAAGAAGAGGGAATGGGATGGTGGTCGTTTTGGCATTTGGCTGCAAGGGCAACTGGGCCGGGGACCGTTGCCGTCGTCCCGCCACGCCCAAAGCGGTAACCAGCGATGCAACAACCACTTACACTTGCCAATTTCTCTCTTTACAAGACTCCAATTGACTCGATTTTGATCATTTCTTCTCTCTCGCTCCCATCTCATCACCAAACCTCCAAACCACCTGTCAGAGCATCGTCAAATCCTCACTGTCAACAGCGCAGCGGCCCGCGTCAGTAGCGCAGCCCGTCGCCCAAGGATGCATCCCCGCCGGTCCCCGCCGTCCCATTGGTCGCGCAATCAATCGTGCGTCTATTTTCAGTGCGTCCTAAAAGCCCAATGCCGTGCGACGCGAGCCATGCAGCATGATGTAGAGAGGAGAGAGAGAGAGTGCATATGCTGTGTCACTGTGACGCCTCTTCTCCTCTCTTGTGCAACGCTCAATTGCAGTCGATGGTGTGTGGGCATCCCTCTCCGCACCGCCACAAACGCCTCCTCGTCTCCTCTTTTGCTCCCTCTCCCGCGTCCTGCCGTCCGCCCTTCTCTTCCCTCCCCCTGCCCTGCGCGCATGCATGCAACCACATGCAACACCTCTACGTCCGTCTGCGTTTCAAACAGCGCGGCGCCGTCCCCGCATTCCTACACATTGCTGGGGGGGCCGGGCATAGCGGAAACAACTATAGCAGCGCGGGACAGCCGTCTGTCGCTCGTTCCTGAGTCACCTTGTGTGTGCGGGATGCCGCCGCTGTCAAGTGCCGTTGATAATGAGAGTGCCAGCGCAGCACCCACCCGCTAGTCCAAGTACTCTACCATGGCCTCAGGACAGGAAGACGTCCGTTCGCGTCGGCGTTCTGATAGACCAAGGTAGAGAAGTGTAAGTTGACAGAAGTAGCGCGCTCGGCACGTGAACTGTCCCATCGCGAAGCCTTTTGGCGCAGGCATCTCATCACCGCAACGGTCGGGCAGTCTGTCGCATCGCCCTACTTACTCTACCCTGTCGTCCCTCTGCAATTGTTTTCCTTCCTTCGCACCCATCCCATCATCATCCTTTACTCTCTCATCTCGTCACCTTGATTGCCCGCCTGCCTGCTTGCCTTTGCACCAGCCAACCCACCCACCGACCAACCAACCAATTCAAAATTTCATTTTCCTATTCTCCGGCTCTTCCTCGTCATTCGTCCGGATAATTGAAGCTCACGTGTGTGGCTGAACTCTGTCGTCTATCCCGTTTTCTGCACTCGCGCGGGATGAGCCGCCGGCGGCCGATTCTGTTAGGTAGTGGCTCGGGGGTTGGCGTGGGATGTCACCTCAGTCTGCCCTGCCTGCCGGGGGAATTCCTCAGCTGAGGCGAGGCGGAAACGGAGCGGGAGGACTAGTGAGTGAGCGAGCGAGCGGGAATGCCGCCTGGCCGTCCTATGAGTAGAGATGAATGAGGCTGGGGCTGGGGCAGCGGGAGGAATGCAGTCGGTTGTTGCCAAAGAAAGAGCCACACGCGACTCAAGAATTCCCGAACGAACTGGCTGGCTGGCTGACTGGCCGGGCGCTAAACATAGATGAGGCGCGGCATCGTTGGTTTGGTCCGTGGTGACTGGAAGAAAAAAAGGTTTGCAGCTCGTGTTGTACTGTGGGCGGAATGGATGAATACCTAGACGGGACGAGTGTCCGCAGAAACACCCAAGGTGTGGAGGGCGGAGCGGAGAGGGGCGGGGGTGGGGTGGGGCGGAAGCGGCGGAGGAGGGGCTAGGTAGGTAGGCTGAGGTGTCTCGACAACATGGGTGGCGTTCGACAACTCCACAACCGTCACCCTAGCAGTCGTTCGTCAGTCTGTCTCTTCGCCAAGTCAAGTGCATCCATACAGTACGTACGCATGGAGAGGTCCGCTGCAGTCCAGTCCACTCCATCTAGCCAACCAAAGGAAAAAGCTCCATTCAACCCATTGACTGCCTGCCTATGTACCTGGCAACCTTTGCAACGACCGGTGCCAGGAAAAGAAGACCTGCGGTCCAGACTAGACTTTGTCGAGCTAGTCACCAACCAGCCAACTGACCACCAACCTCTTGGTGTTTCCCCGTGTCTCCCCGCGCAGAACGAAGAACCCCGTTTCCATCTTGCATCTTCCACCGTGAGACACAGACGCGGGTGCGGGAGGAGCGGATGTATGTGTCGAGACGAACGTATTAAATCGCCATTTGCAGCCGACGGTCGAAAGAGCAAAAAAACGCATCCGCAAAAGAAAAACGCAACCGCAAAGAGCCTGGAAGCCGCAGCAACTGCAACGAATTAGCTCAACCGGCCACGTTTGGATGGCTTGGTGGGACGAACGCGGTGGCATGGGTGGCGCAAGAGGAGAAAGAGCGAGGAGCTTTGCGAGAAGCGGAGACCAGAGAGACGGAGGACGAGGACGAGTAGAGTTGAGAGGAGGACGACGATTGAGAGGCGCTCGCTACTCGGCGTCCTCGAGGTTGAGGTCAAAGTCGATGCTCGACACGGGCGAGACGGGCAACTCGATCGACGACATGCTGCGGTGCGTGCGGTGGCGGTGTGCCGCTATACAATCTCAACATCAGCAATCATCTCCAAACCACAGAACAAACAGGACAGGCAAAAGACTCACGACCAATCTCCCTCTCTTCCCTCGTAACCCACGCGCCGGGGCCCTCGCGGCGGAAGCCCCTGCCCTCCATGACGCCCCGCACGGCGCGGCGCACGCGGCGGTCGGGCGGCATGCCGTCGAGTATGTCGACGCCCACGCGCATGCGCGTCTTGCCCGCCCAGTCGCACTCGGCCGCGTAGCCCTCGAGCAGGTGCGCCAGCATGTAGCGCGCGTGGTCGGCGTAGGCGAGGGCGTCGGGGTTGTGGCGGCGGCGGGGAGTGGTGTTGGTGGTGGTGAGGTAGTCCTCCAGAGCCGCCGGGCCCAGCCAGCCGTGGCGCGATGGGATGACGGCGATCCAGTCGTGCAGGCGCGGCAGCACGTCGCCCGTCAGCGGGAGCGCGTAGAAGCCGACTTCGACGCTCAAGCCGCAGCCATTCTCGTCGCCAACCCACTGGGCCGGCAGGCCCGCCAGCGCGTAGTCGTTGGCCACGTACCACATCTCGTTGCCCAGGGGGCCGCAGACGAGCGGGACGCGGTTGAGGAGGAGGTGGTGGGCGAAGAGGGCGTCGATGGTGGCGGGGGACGCGTGGAGGAGGCCGAGGAAGGCCGCAGATGTCGAGGGCAGCGTGGGGCCCAGGAAGAGGAGCAGAGAGGACTCCCAGCCGGGGAGCGAGCGCGAGGGGTGCGTTGTGAGAGCGGCCATCTGAGATCGTTAGAGGAGGCGAGAACGAGGAAAGGGGTTGGCCTACCTTGATGCTGGTGCTGCTGTTGCTGGTGGTGTAGAAGAGAGGGAGAGGAGGTTGAAGAAGCTCAAGCTGAGGTTGTGAATTTTGGTTTTGTCGTGTGTCGAGCACTGAGCGCGAGCAGGGGGCGCGGAGACCGGCCCAAACGGGATGGGTTAGTTCTCGGCGACCACAGGTCTGCGCGGTTTGGCTCTCGTGAGGAAATTCAGAAGAGCAGCCTGCAAAAGCCACAGAGAAGGGCTGCAAAATGCAACACTGGCGTCGTGGTGATGGTGTTGGAAGGTCAATCAGGGGGACCAGCTGACTTGACTGCAGAGCGCCGGCTCAACTTCATGGAGGTTCTTCTCCTGCGCCATGACCTCTTTTCTTCCGCCTCCAAGCCTCCAGGGATGATGCGTCGAGAGCTCCCCGCCCTGTCTCCAGCATCATCACTTGCTAAGACGTCGCCAGTCCCACTAGACAAACGAAATCCAGATTCAACGACGGCGGCACCTCGAGGCTCGGACACAACAACAGCCAAGGCCGCGGCAGGCGTTGGGAAGCGGACAAAACAAGACTGGTAGGGCCATCGCCATCCCCGCGGCCAGCGCTGTCTTCTTCCGCCGCTTGCAGTCTCCATCGCTGTGTCAAGGATGGGCAAGTCTTTTTCCCTTTTTCGGAGGCGAGTCTCCTGCGCCGATGCTTGGGAAAACAGCTGGCTGTGAAGCTGCTCCGCCTCATAGAGGCAAAGCATGGCTGGCTGTCTGGAGGATACTGCGTCTTATACCGCCTGGAGCTCGCGGGGCTTTGGATATGACGCCGTAGCTGCCAGAAGACGAGCGGATGCCGTGGTTGGCCTGCGTTTTTGCGGTCAAGGTCCTTGATGGATATCGAGTAAGCAGGGGATATGTCGGAGGAGCAGGTTTGGAGCTCCCTTTCCAGCAGAAAACATGCTGACGTATCCCAGGAGTCAATAACTCCGTTCTTTTCCTGAATTTGACGTCGTCTACTCGCTCCGGTGCTCGAAGTACTCTCCACGACTAGTAGGCGGATACACGGCGTAAGCAAGGCCTAGATGGTATGCAAAAGAGCAGAGGTGACTGGACAGCGTCTCCACTACGCGCCTCTCGAAGAATCTGCCAGAAGCCACGCTGAGACAAACAAACTAGACAAATTGGTAGAAACTTGGAGGCGCTACGAGCAAGGCTTGGTGGTGAATAGGTCGTTGGGGCTTCCATTACTCCCTTTGCCCCAGACCTGAGCTGCCCCTGAAAAGCTCTTTCGTCGCCTTTTCTCATGGAATTCGGCGTTGGTTGCACATGTAGACGTATTGGCTGGATTTCAAGTCGTTTGTTTGCTCGTCCTCGCAACGCATGTTCCAGATCAGATTGTAGGTTGTAGAAATGACCGCAGCGTCGTGTTCGCCGGCGTCCGAATAAGAATACCGGGGAAGAGTGGGGGATTTGCACCGGGATCTCCCTGCACGACGCTCTCCAGCATCCAAGCTCCGTGTCCCCTGCAGAGACCCGAGAGCGTTTGTAGACCGGGACTTAAATATTTTGAAATCAATCCCGTTTGCTTGTCCTGCTCTTTGATAGCCTGCAAATGGTCGACAGGGCTTGATTTCCTCAATGTGCCTCTCTGTGACCATCTGGTTGTCATAGGGCGTGCGAGCTCTTGACATGCCCCTCCCCCACTCCCGCTTGCGCACCCGAGAAGCAGCTTATTGTCGACGACGAAGACATCATCACCGCGCCCTTTGCGGTGACAGTTTCCGCGCGGCCCCTTGTCGTTGAGGGTTCCCGCCCTGCAGCTCCGCCGCCGCGCGCTTCTCAAAACTCTTCGCCCTCTGACTCAACACCAGACACAAACATCATCCACCACAGCACCTCCTCACCACCATGCCTCTCGAGATGCGCCCCATGACAGCCGCCGACGTGCCCGCCTTTGCCATCGTCGCTCACGAAGCTCTGGGCCACACGGGCATGGGGCTGGCCTGCCACAGCCACATCGCGCACCCGGCATACCTCGCCCATCGCCAGCGGCGCGTGCTCAAGGCGCTGCAGAACCCGCGCGCGACGGTGCTCAAGGTGGTCGACACGGACGACGGCGACCGCCTCGTGGCCGGCGCGCACTGGGAGGCTCTCGACGCCGGCCGCGACGACGACGAGCTGGCCAAGCTGCTCGAGACCTACGACGTGATCCCCGAGGAGGAGGAGCGCAATGGCCAGGCGCAGCGCGACTTTTTCGGCTGGCTGTACTCGACGCGCGTGCGTCGCATGGGCAAGACGCCGCATCACAGTAAGGTCTCTCTGCCTCGTCGACCGTTGCTGACACCGTCTCGCAGTTCTCCACCTCCTCGTCACGCACCCCGACCACCAGGGCCGCGGCGCCGGCAAGCTGCTGCTGCAATGGGGGCTGGAGCGCGCCGACGCGGCCGGCCTGCCCGTCTACATTGAAGCCACGCCGGCCGGCTTCCCCGTGTACCGCAAGCTGGGCTTCGAGCCGCTCGAGACCCACACGTTCGACCTGGCCAAGTACGGCCTCGAGGGGACCGACACGCACACGATAATGATGAGGCAGCCGGGGCCCAGGGCGGAGGCATGATTCTGTACGCTAGTCGCCTCGCCAATTGCATGCTCAACTTCGACGACCTTTTGACTGTTTGTGGGGATATGACGTGTTGACGATACAGGGATGCCGGGGTGGCAAGCTTCGGACCCCTGCAGGACAGCTTTCCTTGCTGTATTTGTATTGCAAGTCTTTTTTCTTCCTTTCGTCTCGTCTTTCTTTTTGTTTCTCCTTTTGCGACGGTCGTTCGGGCTCTCCTGCGCCGTCTGCTTTTCGTCTGCTTTGGGAGGGTGGGTGGCTCTCCTCTTTTTCCTTTGCGTTCAGGGGCTGGCAGCTCTCTGCGCCTGCACGTCTGGTCGTCTCTTTCTTGCTTCCTTTCATTTTCTCTTGCGCGTTCTCCTTTTGTCTTCGTCGTCTACAGCTCCGTTTCCTTGCTCTTTTGGGTGCTAGCTGGACATCTCTCTCTCTTTCATTCACCATCTCTCTTTCTTCTGAGTCTTCCTTGCTTCTTCACGTCGCGAGCTTGCTGATATCCTTCCAGAACAATCTGTGGGTCGTGGGTCAAACGCCAGCTCGTCTGGCCATAGTCTCCTGAGGGTCCTCGCCACCACTGCGTCTCTGTCCGCAGGTCCAGTGGTGCGCGTCGTCGAGTCGGATGACTGGCTGCTGGCCACCATCGGCTTCGGCTTGTGGGTCGTGGGTTCCGGCATCTCGATGCCTGTGGTCTCTTGCGGGTACAAACATCCAGCTTGATCGCCGTGAATCTCGTCTTGCACACCGTGCAGACAGGCCGCGCCGGTCTTGCTGTCGTCGAGTCGCAATGGCAGCTGCTGGCTGTCGTCGCGCTCGGCTGTGTGGGCTTTTCTGTTGGCTTCTGGTCCCTTGAGGGTTTGCTGGCCGTCCGCCGCGAGCGTCGTGCTGCCATGCAGGCGCGCTCCGGCGGTGGTCGTTGGTCGCGCTCTGCCTGCTCTGGTGATTGGCTGATGGCCGTCATAGTGCTGGATTTGGACGTGGCTGTGAGGGTTGTTTGCCGAGTTGGTGCTGGTGGCGTTTCCTTGCTCTCTCTTCTTTTTCTTTGCTTCCTTCTCTTGCTTCCAGTCTGCTTGCTTTGCTTTTTGGCTCTCTAGCCTTGCGCGTCGTTTTTTGTTGGGTGGGAGGGTGGCTTCCATCTCTTTTCTCTCCTCTTTCGTCGTGTGTGCTCTTCGCGCCTGTTCCTGGCCTCTGCGTCCTCTTCTTCTGCACACTTTTCTTCGCCTATTGGCTCTCCACGTCTGCGTTTTGTCGTCTGTGGAATGGGAGGGTTGCTTCGTCTTTTCGTTTTCTCCTTGGCCGTTTTCCTGCGTCGCTCTTCGCGCCAGGCCATCTTCTGTTTCCCGCGCTCTTGCTTCGTCTCTTTTCTCTCCCGTCTCTTTCAGTTAGTTTTCTTTCTTTCCCTTTCCTTATCGTCAGCCATGTTTGTCTCTCAGCGTTGCGATGCGAGTTACTAGTTTTTCCTCTCAGTCCATGCGTGGCTGATCCATCGCCATCCGTCTTTTCTCTGTCTCGTCGGCGCAGTCAGCTCTCTTTCTTGCCTTCAACACTGGCGTCGCGGTGCTGACCGCTCCATGTATCTAGACCTTTTTGCAATCAATCAACTCTCGAAAAGCGACACGACACGTACGTGGCTCCATCGCCTTTGGCTGTGAAGAGTCGTCAGCATGGCTTGTGGTGATGCGACAACGCGCTGGAAAGGGTTAGTTTTCCCTTTCCTCCTCTCCTGCTCGCTGCTTTTACTGGAGAAAGCACAACGCTGACCTCCCACCACGAAGATGTCGGCAGACCCGTCATTGTGACGCCAGCCCAAGACTCGAACTCGAACCTGTGGCTGCTCTGGTCGACAATGGATCAGCGCAGCCCAGCCCACCACGCTGGAACCGAGCGGTCAGGTCAGTCCACCCGCCCATCGCGGCGTGGAGCGAAACGAAACGAAATGCTAACATACCTTTGGCAGATCTCGATCGGTCGATGACGGCGGCAGCAGCGGCACTACAATGCGAGTTCACAAAGTCGAGTGGCGCGCGGCCTGAGTTTTCGATTTGTTGGATTTGGCTCTATCTAGCTACCTATCTTCGCCTGGGCTTGGTGATCCAGACTCTGTGCTTATGTGAAGGTCGAGTGACGCTGGACGAGCCTCGCGATAACCTCTCCTGCTCGAGCTCCTCGCTGCATGTTTCAAGAGCGCCGCTGGAGCAGATGTACTGGAACGAGCGCTCGAAGGTCGATCGCTGCCGCTCGCCGCCAGCGCATCAGCCTCATCTTCGGTGCCATCTCTGATCCCACCCGCCTCGGCCTCGACGAGCAGCGTTGCCGTCGCGTGGAGCTGGACTCGGCGGCGCCGTCGGTCCGTCCTCTTGAAGTCGTCAAGGTTCTTCTCCTTGTCCGCTTTCCTGGGCATGGCCGTCTTCTCGGCTTCATTAGCATGCAACGCGCTGCTGATGCCGTCGAGCGAGCGAAGGCCCACTTGACGAGTCCGCCGTGGCGTGGCGAGCGACCTGCGCAGGCGATCGGGCTCTCCCCAGCGAGCGCGTCGTGGAAGCAACGCTGGCTCCCGCTCTCCTCTTCCGTGCGGCGCGTGGCCTCCACTTGATGGACAACTTGGCCATGCGCTTGCGCTCCCTCTGGCGCGTTGGCGCGTTGTCGATTTTGGAGGCCGCCCGAGAATATCTGAGAAGAATTTCAAGTTGGAAGATTGGAGGAGGCGACGAAGCACCATCGTCTTGGGTGCGTTGACGAAGCAGGTTCTTTGACGCCCGAGCGAGTAGTCCAGCACCGCCGTCCAACGCTTTTGCTGGAGCCGAGCTGCGCACTGCCGTGCCGGTGGAGTCGACAGTGGTGAAGACGTCGCCAGTCTTCGAGTTCCTGTCGATGGCAACGATGTGGACATTCATGTTGTCATCGCGCATGGCCGGGTCAAGAACGGCCAGGTCAAAGGGCTAACCGTTGGCGAGGTCCAAGCAAGTTGAAGTCGACAATGGTGAAGACGTCTCCAGACTTGTTCCTTGTCGATGGATCCCGTCGGATGTTGATGATTTGGATGTCGGAGTTTCGGTGAAGCAGTTGTGGTTTTCGCCGTCCGGCCAGTTGTCCGGGTGTGTCTTCAGCCATTCTTTTCCCGCTTCGGACCACGCTCCCAACAAGCTGAAGTCGACAATGGTGAACACGTCACCATCCTCCTCCTTCTTGTCGATGGCGACGATGTCAGGTCCATGGACATGCCGCATTTTGGTGTGGCCGTGCTGTGGATTGCTGGACATACCTAGAGCCATCTCCCTTCACCACCATGGATTATGATTCGTCTGATTCCACCGCGGCTCTGTTTGGGGGAAATTGCAATGTTGGTGAAGCAAGTGTGCTCTTCGCCGTACGGCCAGTTGTCCGTGTATCTCTTCCGCTATTCGTTTCCCGCGTCGGACTTCAGCTTGAGAACACCTTCCCGATTGGCGCCCAGCTGCCTGGCCTTGGTCGGCGAGAGTTGACGAGTGGTCAAACTCCGCCAGCCGTCAGAAACTTCTCATGTCTTCGCACGCAGTCTTGAAGTCGTCAAGGTTTCTTTCCTTGTTGGCTTTTTCATGAAATCATCCACCAGCACGAGCGATGTGAACATTCATGTTGTCATCGCCCGCGACAAAGTCATAGAGGCTCCCATCTGTCTCCTTGCGTCCACATCGGAAAGAAAACAGAAAAAGCTTGCCGCTTCACCGGCACAGAACAGCAATGGTCGTTCGCGCATACGGACCACTGATTCCAGAGACTCTTGAAGTCGTCAAGGTTTTCTTCCTCAATGACTCCTCGACTTTGCAAGAACGTCTGAGCCCCGGCCACGGAGATCGATGTGAACGTTCATGTTGTCGTCGCGCAAACCGCAGAGAGAAGACAGGCAAGCTTGCCGCTTCATCCGCGCAGAACAACAATGGTCGTTCGTCCATACAGACTGCTGATCCTGATCGCTGTCAAGGCAGAAGTGGTGAAGATGGGTCGAACGGTCTGAGCAGCCATCAAGTGCCTTGGATCGACAGCGGCAGAATGATGTCGTCTAATTCCAGGAAGACCGAAATAAGAAAGACAGTGGAACGGTCGTTCTCGCAGTCAGCGGCGGTGTGGCCCGCCTGCTCGCGGTTCCTGCAGAGCGCAGGTGGCGACGCTGCCATGCAGATGGAAAACCGGACAAGCTCCTAGAGCAGAGCGATGGAGTGGGCGTTCTCCCAGTCAGCGGTGCTGTGGCCTGCCTGCTGGCAGACCCAACTGCTGGTCGTATCCGTTGTAATGGCGTTTTGCGCTCGTCAAACCCCGATATCTTTCGAAGCTTGCGATTGTACCACATTCGACAGGCATTGTCCGTCCCGCTGAAGTCCTCATGGACTTGGTTGCGCTTCGTCTCCGTGTTGGCAGTGGAAGGGGTAGCAGCGTCGGTCGAAGGTCTTCTTCTCACAGGGATCGAAGGGTTCTGGGAGTTGCCACACCTGTCGCAACAGTAAAGCTCCAGGTAGCACCCTCTCATATCCCGGATCAGAATGAATTCGCACTCGGCAGAGAATACCTGAATGTTTTGTCAGCTGGGTCCAAGAGGCATTGGAGAAATGCACAAATGACCTACTTAATCAATGACCGACTTCATGAACGAGGATCTTGCCCTTGTTCTTGGGACTGATCGTGCATATGTTTTCCGAAAGAACGTCATGGCCCTCCTGCTTGCAGTTCCTGCAGAGCGCAGCAGGCTTGTCGGGACACTCGGCAGCTGGGTGGCCCTCCTGCTTACAGTGACGGCACTCGCCGCGGAACACCCTCGGGTTGGTGCAATCGGCCTTGCTGTGTCTATCATGAAGATTAGTAATGTGCATCATTGACTGGAGCAGCGGTAGCTTACCAAACCTCGCCGCAGTTGAAGCACTTGCCCGTCATCTGCTTCTCCTCCGGGCAGTCGCGGGCGAAGTGGCCCATCTGCTCGGACCTGCGTAGTGGATGCGTCGTTGAAAAGAAACCGGCAAAGTCTTTCTCTTCTTGGATGACGCGAATCGCCACAGTGAAAGTGGAGAAGCCCGCGAATATTTAGGGTGAACCAGCCGGCTAGCCAGCAGATCCGCGTGAAAAGAGAAAGCAGGCAGAAGTGAACGGTCCCAGATCCGAGCGAAAGGTTCGGAGAAAAGTAGGTTTCCAGGAGGTTGAAGCAAACGGGAAGAGAGACAGGACACCACCAGCCTTGTTGTATCTTTCATCAAGGTTAGTAATGTGTATCATCGGCCGGAGCAGTGGTAGCTTACCCAACCTCGCCGTAGTTGAAACACTCGCCCGTCATCTGCTTCTCCTCCGGGTAGTCGTGGGCAAAGTGGCCCATCGCCTTGCGGCTGCCATCACGGCCCCAAATAGCGCTATACCTAAAAGGGAGCACTGACGTGCATTTGGGAGCATCCAGGCAGGAGCGTGAAGGCATGGCCCACGAGACATAATCGGCCTTGTTGTGTCTTCCATCAAGGTCAGAATGTGCATCACTGGCCGGAGCAGTGATAGCTTACCCAACTTCGCTGCAGTTGAAGCACTCGCCCGTCATCTTCATCGCTATGACGGACCTTTCTCTTCGGAAGGGCGGGACCGGGAGGCTGACGAGGCAGGATGCTTTGATGAAGCATTTTTTCGATGCCAATAACCTTGAGGCGCTCAAACGCCTGAGCCCCGTGGGCCGGCGCGTCATGACTCTTCAGCGGGCTGCTTCTTCTCTGGGCAGTCGCGGGCGAAGTGGCCCAACTCCTTGCAGCTTGTCACAGTCAGTGGACGTTCGAAAATGGGATTGGGGTGACTTACTTGCGGCACTCGACATCTTCGCCACCATTGATGACGTCAAAGAAGAGAAGAACTCTCCCGAGGGAACTCCCAGGCAAGATACCACGAGTATGCCTGTGGCTCTAATGAACCACCGGGCCGGAATTCGATGCGCAAGGCATCTGACAACTGGGCATTGTTGAAGCCACCATACACCACGATGGCGAAATCTTCGAGGGCAATGTTGACCCACCAAAGGATATTGGCGACAATCATGATCTGATCGTCGACCAACAGTCCCTTCGCCTTGCAGTTCGCCCAGCAGTCACCTCCCTCGTCACCGTAGAAACGGCTCATAGCCCATAACAGACGGTCGAACCTGGGCAGAGACTGAGGAGTGGACCTCTCAGCCGCAGAGGCCAGTATCGCATGTCATGTCTCTTCCAGTGAAGGGCATGCGGATCCCCAGAAGGAAAGGCCAGGAATGAGAATCCATCTCCTTTGGCGCGTAGTCGACATGCGAGAAGTCGGACTTGGTGAGTTTCCGAGGCGTTTGGGCCCACGTGGATTGGGCGTCAGAAGTCCAGCGGCCTTGGAGGAAGAGCGGGGTGACCCAAGTGTCAACAAGGTCCAAAGAAGAACCAACAAAGCAAGTCTGCTGGCACTTGCGGCACTCGCCGCGGAACACCCTTGGGTTGGTGCAATCGGCCTTGTTGTGGCTATCATCCAAGTCAGCAATATTTCTTTGTCGCAGGCAGCAGATGACGTACCCGACCACCATGAAGGATGATCAAAAAGTGAGCAATCAAAGAAATGAGGCCGCAGTATAGCGGGACTATATTGGCCGCTACAGATCCGACAGCGGTAGGGGTCAACGAGGATGGCTGCCTCCGACGTGGTGTTGTTCCCAGTGCGCGTCCCCGCGCGGACGCGGCCGAAGCCGGCAGAGTCTGAAAGCTGTCAGTCAGGCGGATGCAGGATGGATGGGCTCGACTCACGCAGTTGGCGTTCAAGCCAGGAGGTTATTCTCCGCCGGCCTCGGCTTCCAGGTATATTGATGCTGCATAAGGTGGAAGATGCTGGCAGCTGAGGGCGCACGACCGCGAGGATTGACTGCCGCGCCTTGACGCGAGGCAGACCGACGCCTGCCGTCGACAGCACCGTCGCTGTCGCAGAGTCTGGGTTGCCTCTGCAGCGGGTCAGTTGATTGCTGAGCAAGAACCACTTCTGCCGGATGATTGACCACCACAGCATGAGGACTTTCGATTTGAAGACATACCTGAGCAGCGTAGATGCGCTGTTGGCGCCGCTCTCCGCAGCGCCTTTTTCAAACGAGGAAGAGGAGGTCAGGCCGCATGTGGCGCGTTGTTTTTGTTGTATTTTTGAGGAGGTGAAAGTTTGATGGAAAAGTCGAGGGCGCATCGGATCGGATGAGGTCGATATCGAGCGATTGTGGCCCGAGCGCTCGCTTAACATTCACTTTGGTGGAACATCGTTGCGCCGGGTCGCGGTTTGGGATGGGCTCTGGCGACAGGCAGGGGCAGGGGACTTTTAAACACTTGCTGAGTGTTAGTCAGGCTCTTCGATGTCTTCACATGACCCCTTGGGCTTTTGGGCAGGCGATTGGGCTGTTGGTCGGCGATTGCCATGCACTGCCTTCACAGGGTCAAACGGTCACTTGGAGCCTTCCCCTGACTACAATGGTTCCGGAGCAGATAGCTTCGTGCCTCACCAAAGTGCTTTAGTGACGTCACTCATGGTCTGAGGGAGTTGCACTCCATGTTTTTGGTCATTATCGTACAAAGTTGAACTATCCCATCGGTAGCATATCATGGCAAACAATCTTCATTTCCGGGGGTCGCAAAGGAAAGAAACAGCCCTGCGCCCTTAACCTGGTCCCTCACGCCCAAAGCCTTAGTCCCATTGCATGGGACTCCCATTCCCGTCCTTACTCCGGAACGATTCTGTCGAGCCAACGAGGCAGTTCAATGACGTCCTCACCGAAGAACGTCCTGAAGCGGCGGTACAAGACTACGATCAGCCACAACGACAAGACGTAGGCGCCCCCAAAGGCGAGAGGCACGATGAGCCCATCGGGAACTTTCCACTCCATATTGCTGTCTGGTCAGAATTGGCCTTCGAAGGGGGGCTGGACACTTACCTTGATGGAGATGAGTGTGGAGACGGCGCGGAAGCTTGCAGGTACTTTGGGAGAGCTGGTATTCGTCTGGTCGTCAGTGGTTGCTCGGCTCAGACAGACCCGTGGGGGGCCGAATTGTTCAGTGAGAGCTCTCACAAGGAAAAGAGGTCGGATTCGAGGAATGCCGGTGAGACGCGAGCGCGAGCAGGGGAGCAAGCTGGCAATGTGCTGGTATGGTTGCGGGAAATACGCTTTGGTGATGATACGGATGGGAGCGCTCGGTCTTGTCGGGTGGTTGCGACTACTTGCCACTGCCCTTTGAGAGAATCAGCTTCTACCGCCACAACACCGCCAAACCGACCGACAGTCACTTGCGCCTTACAAGTCGGCAATCAACCCAAGTTTCCCAATTCTTGTCCGCCCGCCATCATCAATGGTCCAGCGCCTCCAAAGTCCTGAGCGCAGCATATCTTGATGCAGGACGCGGAGTAAAAGTCCAGTCTCTAAGACACTTCCTAGGACCCCAGAAGAACTGGTCGAAACTCCGACCGACTTGCCGCCCGACGTTATCTGCGCACTGCTCCAGACGACTAACAAGAGCCAGGGCGGCGTCTGGATGACCACATTCTCGGCAGCACAAAGGCCGTGTAAGGTCGTCAACGCTCAGGTACATGTCGTGTCGGCCATTGAGTGCCACACAACAGAATCTTCCAGTCATGTCGGTAGCTCGTCCTTGTATTTTCCTTCCGTCGCCATCTCATCCGTATATATCGGGTACAGTCGGCCATTCGAACGTATACGGACCTTCCACCTACTTTAATACGATGCCTCCTGGCTTTGGAAATCAATCTGAGAACAGGCAATTTGTCACAATCGAGTTGGCCACGCCACCTCCACCAACAATGCCAAAGTCTTTGTCGCCTTTCTTCGATCCATCAACACAATCTCGCTCTCCATGCCGCACGCCACCAGGAGATAGTCGCAGTTTGCGTGAGCATGAACGGCGCGGTCGTGCTCCTGCGTCAGGTCTTCAAAGTCCAGGTCGGCCTTCTCGAGCGCCTTGTCAGTAGTGTGGAGACGTAAGCGGACGTTGTCACGCTGCTTTACGGCCTCGTCATGCTCGTTGATTTCAGTGTCGCGGGACTCGATGGTGGACGAAGGTCTGAAAGCGCTCCTCGTGGTTGCGGGCAACGACTTCGCGCTCCGTACGGATGGCTTCGAAATAGTGGAAGGTCTGCTCGTGATCCTGAATCGCGATATCGCGGCCATAGCCCGTAGACGGGTACATAGAATGCGATGGGAGGGCAGACGGTCTCCCGGCGGGAGGCCATGCTGCGATATCACTTTTGGCAAAAAGGGAGGTTGGTTCTGATGCTTAACAACGACGCCATCCGTCCAGCGCGAGGGATTTTGCAAATGTGAAGGCCCTTTCTTTCTTCGGCACCTATCGTCTCTCCGGGACGAAGAGCCAGCTGGGCATAGCACAGTCCTCGCGTCGGAGCTCAGGATTGTGGACTGCCATGAACATCTTGCTTTCTGTCGCAACCAGCGGAATGGGAATCAAACGAGATAGAAAGCTGGAGGAACGCTATGAGCGCCTGGCCAAACTATGGTGCACGGCTTGCAGAAATATGGGAAGGCTTGCCGTCAGGCAACTAACTCGCATGTCAAATGTGCCGCTTTTCCCTGAGGACGGTGGTAGATTGGTGACTGTTGCGAGAGCAAGCGACAGCCACGAGGAGTCTTGAAGCAGCGTTTTGGCCAGGTGCTTTTTGCTTGCGTTCAAAAGCTAATCTGTACTCCAATACAATCGGTAATTCAGGGGCGGGAAACGCGAGCATGCGTGTGTTTTGTACATCTCTTGCAGAATCCTTGGGGGAAACTTGCCCTGCGAGAAGTATAAGTAAGTGCTTTGAACTGCAGTGAAAGCGGCTGAATAGGCTTCAAGCTGAGTATATTGATTCGCATGGTCAAATCATGTGAAGGCAGCCCTCTGTTTGTGTTCGATCAAAGGCACACGTAGGGAGCGACATGCAGCTTTCAGTCTGGCAAAAAAGAATGCATGTACTAAGCATGGGGAAGGCTGTCACGTGCGCCAGCCGGATGGGGGTGGAAGGTGGCTCGGTGCCGGCGGGCCCTACTTCTCGCGGGCTTGTCGCGCCAAAACAAAACTTTCTGCGCGCCGCCTTCCAACTCTGATCGCTGGCCACATCAAAACCTGATCGGCCCACGTTTGATTCATCACACAATTTTACTTCAGCAACCCTGCTCCATGATGCCTTCGTCAAGCTTTGGTTCCCCGACAAATCGAGGACGTCGAAGTCCCTCCCACCCTCACAACACTCTTGACAACTTGGCGACGACAGATCCCATCACAATCGAGACGCTCCCGACAGAAATGCTTCTGAATGTTGTCGGATGGGTCGGAACGATGTCTCCCGTGACTCACGAACACGGCAAAAGTGCTCTCCTCAACCTGTCTCTTACAAGCAAGACGATGAGAGATGCCTGTCTGAGACTGCTTTTCCGTGGCGTTATCATCGATGTCGAAGACACGGTTGGATCGGGAAAACATTCCCACTACTTCAGTGCAAGTACCTTCAGCGCAGAGATGCGGGCGGCCCCTCCCTCGATGGTGGCAAAAGCAAGGTCAGACGGCATTCTCAATAATGTCAAGCTTCTCATCTTGTTAACACATCTCCACAGATCCTTCGCAATTAAAACTCGCGGGGAGGATTCCAATGCTCCCAAGATCGACAATGTCACTGTGCAACGAGCCATGAAGATGGCTTGCAAGATTCTTGCTGGCGCGAAGATGCTCAAAAAGCTACACATCCGACTGCCGTTCTCGCGCACCTC
Source organism: Phyllosticta capitalensis (assembly GCF_038381095.1). Taxonomy (NCBI): domain Eukaryota; kingdom Fungi; phylum Ascomycota; class Dothideomycetes; order Botryosphaeriales; family Phyllostictaceae; genus Phyllosticta; species Phyllosticta capitalensis. The sequence goes on along the minus strand of NW_027117452.1, from coordinate 421,564 downwards.
GGTCGAATCCCCCGTCCACAGCAGCCTCCACTTTGTCGAAGAACTTTTGGTGAACCCGACCGCCTGCTCGTTCATCAAACACTGCCGCAATGCTCACACTTTGGCCGCGGTTGGCTTCACAACAACAGGAGGACATCTGCGCGGCCCTCGCCATGCGATGGAGATGGCTTCGACACTCGGAAATCTCCATACTTTGGAGATTGACCAGCTCCCTCTCATGCTCATCAACATTCTCCCCCACATCCCCCATTTGCAAACTCTTAAGCTTGTTCTTGACCTTCCTCCGAGGGCCATTGTCGGCCTTTTTGACGTCAGTGATACCTTCCCGAGACGCAATTGCCAAGTGATGCAGCGATGAGAGCTTTTGCTAACATCGACTCTAGGTTGTATTCGAACTGAAGGAAAAGACTCCACACCTTAGGGGCCTCACACTCGTCATGGCAGGACCAGCCCATGGTCAATCGGACTGCTGGAAGCTGTTCCGTTACGACATTGTCGTGGAAGGATGGTCAGACTACTTCTTTGAACGCCTGCTGAATCTCCAAGACTTCAGCATTGCTTGCATCACGCGCGTTAGCGTGAGCGACGCTGAGCCACGGCTTGTCTCTTCCTTCCATTGTCAGCGTCGTAACAGCAACTCTGCAAATTACTTGGGCCCCATCAAGCGCCTGACGTTGCCTAGATTGGATCATCGAGAATGGGTCCCTTCACACGAAGGCCCGCCCTGATCATGGCAACATCTACGAATTTTCTGGAGCCACACATCTTCTTGTAGTCATTCTGGTTCTGATTGAGAGGAATAATATTTTTATTGTAAATCCACGTTCTCTATTTTAACGTATAGCTGTCAGCAGATTTATGTTTAGATTGAGGAGAATGGAGGTTCCGCGGCGTTATCATTGATATTGAAGACACAATAGCCCAAAAAAGCATTCGAACCTCTTTGTGTCGAGCACTTACAGTTCAGAGATCGTGAATGATGAGATCCCGTACATGACAACAAAAATCAGGAATGGGTCACAGCAGTAACGAGGTTTTCAAGTTGCTGACATCTCCCCAAAGGTCTCTTGCAATCACCACTCGATCCCAAGATGCCATGGCGCCTAGAGTGGATATGGTCACCATTCAAAGGGCCATGAAGCTCACCAATGGAATTCTTTCTTCCGCAAAGCTTCTTCACTCCCCTAGTTAGCGCCGTCGACGATAGTGTAGGGGTAGATCTCAAATCAGGCATCCTGATCGGCACTTCTCTATCGAGGATGGCGGCCGACCCATAAAGTCATTGTCGGCGATTTACTATATCGGCGTACTACCACTTTTGTTCGCTGCACATTCTTCGTTTCCTTCGCTGTGAAACATCAACCCAGCAGCCACAGGAACGCTCCCATGATCGCAAATATGGGCAGGCTACTGAACTGTGTGCTTTCCATTACCAACCACCTGTCGAAGATCTCCGCCGTCCTGCCCAACGGCGTTACGTGCTAAAATTTCGAAGATTCTACAGGACTCAGGGGAAATTGAAGCCTCCTTCTGTGAAGGACCTTACATTTCATTGTTCGACTAGCTTCCTTTTGGAATGCTGCGACAGCGTAACGTCTCTTGCAAGGGTTGGTTTTCCAGCAGCAGGGCCCGCATCTCGCTTGCTGCACGATCTCCTGCATCGCGCGGCTGAGCTGAAGGACCTCAAATACTCTGAGATTAACTGCACACTTTCCCGCATGCTCAGTCATCTTTCATTAATGACAAGTATCAGAAGATTGAAGCTCGTGGGCGAGCTGCAGGGCATCACTAGCGGGTAGGGGACTTCCAGGCCTTGAGGAGTACAGCATTGCTTGTGTCGCACGCGAAGGCGTAAACGACACCGAGCCCCGCCTGAGATCATTCTTTCAATGCCAACGTCGCTAGAGGAACTGTACAAAATGCAGACGCACTCTTACTAGCCGAGCAAGAAGATCAGAGATGCATGTGATCAGCCTCTTTGTCGCAAAATCATCGTCGATGTGGAGGACACTACTTTACGCAGAAAGAGCTCGCAGTATATAAGCTGTGGTAGATTCAGCACGGAGGTGAAAGCGTCCCCTTCTTGCGAACACACCTATAAAGATCCTTCGCGATCAAGACTCGTGCTGAGGATTCCAATGTACCATGAATCGAAACCATGCCTGTCCAACAGGCCATCAAGATGGCACGCAAGATTTTTGCTGGCGCCAAGATGCTCAAAAGACTACACATCCGGCTTCTGTTCCTGCGCACCTCAGTCGAATCCCGCGTCCACAGCACCTCCTCCTGGATCGAACAGCTCTCAGAGCTCCAGTCCTGCGGCGCAACCCGACCATATTGAGCCCGAGCCCGAAGAAGCCGTTGACCCCCGGCGCTCCGGCCGTCAGACCCAGCCGATCAACCGCCCAGGAATGGTTGCCCACGATGGACCCATGATGCCGGAAGATCGCGCCGAGCGTGTTGCGCGCTGGCTGCCACCCATCCCGAGCAGCGCGAAGCTCGTTGAGTGCGATGAGGACTACAAGCGCCTCGCAAAGGTGAGTAGTCATTGAATGATTGAGTTGACACCAGCTGAAATTTGTAGCAAACTGGCAAAGCGCAGATCAACGAAAGGCGCGATCATATGCTCAAATACCCCCACAAGCGCACGTACATTGTGACGACCAAGAAGTTTGATGAGAACGAGATGGGCGGCCGAAGCTCCTATGGAAGCGCTGGTCTTCTTCATCAGGCTGGTATCCATCAGCGCGTCCTCTGCGCCCGCTGCTGCAACGCCGGTTCAGAGGGCCGCCCCTTCATCAGCTGTAGGGCAATCCCTGGCTTCTTCGGAGATAGTTGCTCCAACTGCCTCTTCAACGACGAGACCCAGAATTGCGATTGCAGCTCGAGCCAAGAGGACGCTCGTGAGAACAGCGACTATCCAACCAACCGCCAGTATAAGCAGCTTGCCAACACGGCCGGCCACGAAAAGGCCAAAGCTCGTCTGTCCAAGCTCTTGGATGACAAGAGTTGCTGCAGTGGTGAAGAGGAGTCGGAGGATGACGCGATGCCAGACCAACCACTCTGTCCAACCTGTCTATAACGTGTCGTATTCTCAACAAGGCATGCTTCGACCTGATGCACCGAGGTGTGATCCGAAGGCTGGACCACTTTGATGTACACGAAGATCTCAACGAAAGTGAGGTCTTTGCAGAAGGTGGTTCCAAAACTCCCGACTGGCTCTCGAAGACAATGTCAGTGGGTCAATCGCATTTCATGTTTCCATTTTGCTGACAGTCTCCAAAGGTCATTGTCTTTCGTTGGCTCAATCCATCGCGCCTGCAAAGTCGAAACAGTTGAGCGATCCGCAGCGTTTATGCACTCAGCACTTACAGCCCCGACCTACCTTCGAAAAGTCTCTTTGACCCGCCTCGGCCTTTCACACTGATCAATTATCAAACACTCCCTTGCCGCCAGGGGGCTTGGTCTCCTACCAACGGTCATTGAGCTTACAATCGACCGAAGTTTCAGGTTCCTTTTTGAACTCTTCCCAAACGTGGTGTCCCTACACGCTATTGACCTTTCGACTGGAACATCGCCATGGCAGGAAATTGGCTGATGTTTTTAAGCTTCTGTGAACTATATCGCTCAGGGACTCCATTCAAAATTTGGAGATCAATTGCACGCGAACAGAGAACCCAACGAGACTTTTCCTGGGTTACCACACGTCAAAAGTTTGCAAATCGTTTTCGAGGTGTCAGCGACCGAGCCGGCGGATTTTTTCGATGTAAGCAATGAACACACAGGATTCATGTGGTTGCTAAATAGTTCCAGATATGCAACAAGTTCACGTCAGGATGCAGAATCTTGGAAGCCTGACAACTCTTGCGGCCGGACGGAAGTTCCAGTGGCGGGACTGGTACCGGTCCGATGTAGTTGTTGCCAACGCCTACGAGCGCATGCCGGTTGATCAGCATTACAACATCACATGTCTCTTGAAACAGCACCAGCTAATATGGTCCCCGGACTGTTCGGGAGGTTAGAAGGAGAATGGAAGAAGTGAATTTGGTCATGGTGCTTGAGGCTAGTCGGCAGACATGCGCCAAAAAAGTAAATAGGACGCAATTCATAACTATTGAAACATATTCAGGCAATCAGGAGATATGTGCTGTGCCATGTGAGTGAAATCACCTAATGATGAAAATGGGACTCTGAAGTTACCGTTGTCCATCTGACTGATGTGGCGATTCAAGACATTGAGAGAATGCAGAATTGCGGCCCAGTCCAAGGGCAGGCTTGCGCTGCTACCAAATTACTGAACTCGCAATGGCTAGAAGAACCTGAAAGACCATAGAATCCATTCGCAGCTACCGCCTTGCGGTCCTCACTCAAGACTTCCAGTCCATCCCGGAAGTCCACTGAGGGAGGTCTATGCTGATTGTCGTGCGTTGTGGAGGTTGCAAGAAGGAGTCTTTGTTTCGAGCTGGACTGTACAGACCCATCAAAGAGATGTGCGACACCCATCTGTACAGAATTCCTGGGCTCGAGTACCGACAGACAAAGAGGGACGGTCTTTGTGTTCTTGTCAAAGATCAGCGCATCATCGGGCGTGTCGTATACGGCTGTCATGTCTGTCCCTGCCGCATCGTGGAAAACATTGAGTTGTTGTAGAGAGCTTTTCGAATGGTGACCCCTTTACAGGCAAATGCCCAATCCACCGGGTTCAGTTAGTTTTCCATGACTCCATACGAGGCAGTCCAGTATAATTGCCTACCCAGTGACTGTTTCCGAGACTGCTTACGAGACTGACCAACGGAATGCGCAGGCAGTTGCGCAATAACTGACTACACGGCCATTGTTTGCGCGACTGGCTGCGTGACTGACTGGCGCGCAACTGACTACGCGATTGACCGACTACGCGACTGGCTGACCGATTTCCCCAGGTTGACAAGAGGATGCTCCATAGCTGGGAAATTTTCGTTTCCTTTTTCGTTTGGGTGTCTCGCCGGCGTCTCCTGTGGTGGGGCAAAGAGAGTCGAACAAAGAAATGGTCAAGTCGGCCGACCAAACAAACCCTGCCAGTTCAACACTTTCCACGCTGTGCAATCCCTTTGTCCCCATACTCCAACTGTTTCACAGGAGCGACGCATTCGGCCGCTTTCGCATTGTTCAACCGCTGCAAGCCTGCCGCATCCAGCAATGCCAGCGAACATTTTGACAATACTTCTCCACGCCATCACCATGGAGAGCCCCAGATCCTTCTCCCCCGTCTGTCAAGCATCGCACGACGACTTGCGTTGCCCATCACATCGCGACCGAGAGCCGACGGCATTCACGCCTCCCGCATCAGCGCCGCCGCACACGCGCCACGATGCGCCGACTCTCCTCCAGTCCGCCTTGCACGCCCGTCCAGCGCATGGTACGGCCCAGACCATACAACACAGACCCCCTCACGCCGCTGCCGCCTCTCCCATGGCCGCGGACCCAACGAGAAGAAGTCCCGCCATCAACGGTGCGAACGTCGCGGTCGGACCCACTCCCCCTGCGCGCGACACCAGCCTCCGTCGAACACCGCCCGTTCAACTCGAGCCCGATACCGCTTCCCCCTCTGTACAAAATGCCAAACGAGGACGACGACTGGGACGACGACGACGCGTCGACGCTGCCCGAAATTCCGTGGTATGAGGACTGGGACAGTGATGATGTGTCGACGCTGCCGGAGATCCCGCTGCGCATGGTCCGCTTCCGCGACACGCCCTCCGTCCACGAGGTCGAGCGCATAGGGTGGAAACCGGTCCCGCGCAAGGCGTCGTCGTCGTCGCTCGTCAGCGTCAGTCCCACGTACACGATGCAGCCGGCGGTGGTGGCTCCTCCGGCATTTAGGATCCACCGCGTCAAGCGGCGCTCGCCGGTGTTGCGGGCGCTGAAGAAGATGAGCGAAGGATGCTTCAATTGGGTGATGCTGACGGTGTGCGTCGTCGTCGTTTTGGTTGCTCTGACGCCCTCGCGGCCAAAAGGCATCCCGCCCGACTTTTACTTTACGCACACCACGTTCAGCAAGCTGAGCCCAGTGGAAGTGGCACCATTCGGGTACATGATGAGGGCGGGCAACGCGGGACTGAAAGAGCTGAACAAGGTAATCGAGTGGCACAAAGGCGCTTTGGACCGCGACTGGGTCCGACCGCAGCGGAAGCGCGCCTGGCAGGACTTGCTGCGCCAAGTGGACGTCGTGAAGCTGGAGTGGCTGAAAGTTCTGGCAAAAGTGAACTCCACAGAGGCGGAACTGGGTATGCATATCGTGGCGTGGAACAAAGCCGTTGCCGAATTCAGGGCTTCGATGGAGCCGGCCGTCCATGCGTATCTTTTCAACCATACCCGGGTGTTAGACGACGAGCAGATACAAGACCTTTGGCAAAGAGCCAACACGTCTGCGAAAGCCATCGATAACTACGCCAGAAGCGCTACTCTCTCCCTCGAGGCCACCAGAGTTATGTCAGAGCTTCAGTTGCCGCTAGGGGAGCGACCGTGGCAAGATGTGTTGCTTTGTAGCGCATTCGAGGAGGACAAGCCATGGTTGTTATCCAAGGTTCCAGATCTTTTCATTCCTGTGGTGCCTTCATGGACGAGTCGTTGGTTGGACATGAAGAGAAAGAGGCGAAACTTTTCCTCAGACATGGCACAGCGCGTCTCGTATTTTGAGGCATATTACCAGATTGTGAATGTCAGTATAGAACATTTGAAGAATTCATCGCGAGTCGTGGAAAGAATGGTGGCGGGTTCCAAGGATGAGGCAGGAGAGTTGGCCAGTGTCGAGGAGATTTCGAAGGCGATGAATGATATAGCTGGAGGGATAAGCAGGGCGATTGACGAAGGATTTTGATTTGATCATGGAAGATAGGAATTACTTGGGAATCGAGGTTGGCTGTTCGGCGTGCTCCATCACTTGCGAGGGATAAGGGCACGAGTTTGGATGTTGCCCTGTTTTGTAAGCTCAGACAGCAATGCCATGACGAATCAAATGGAAAAGGTGAGCATCACAGATGGAACGCAATTGAGCTGGAGCGGCAGAAAGCGATTTGAAACTCTGGACTGACATTCACTGCTTGTGTGTTCCAACCCGCAAGTGATCTTTCCCCTTCGCAGCGGAAACTCCTTGCGTGAAACCCCTGAGCTCCCAGTGCCTGACATCCCAGACCATGTATCTGTTGTCTGGAGAGCCAGTACCCGTCAAGACTGCAGCAGGTGTTACTTGTACGTCTCGCAAGTAGTGGGGTTGCGAGATCTGGCGATTATCAATTGCCGGGTGCGAGCTGGATGAAAGTGGACCTGCAAGAATGTTGTCAGACGAGCGTTGTGGACGGGGGGAGATGGCAGCTTACCAGGCGTCTCTCAATCCCTCTCCTGATGCGGCACATGTTGTTCCAGTCGTCATTTGGCTACGTGTGGCCGACGAAGACAGAAGGGAAGGGCTTTACCCGGTGTCAATCTCGGTACGGCCACCACGCACTGCGACATGCACGCCTCAGGAGGAGGACACCGGAGGCCGTATTCGAATGGCCATCGGCTCAAAATGCCTCCAGGTGCACGATTCGGCGTAGGCTTCTTCAGAAATATTGGAGGCGGCGAGCAGCAACCAAACGCTTAGGCTCTCGGCGTCAAAGGGCTGGTGACAGCAAGAGTCGCGTGAGCGTCGTCACGGGCACGGTGGGGATTCTTGTCGACGTCGGGGTGCGGCTTGGCGTTGGCGCTGATAAGGTCATCGTAGCGGCGCTTGCAGGCTTTGGGAGAGTAGAAGATGTTCTTCTCAATGTCTTCGAAGAAGTAAGCGACCTCGCGGTCGCGTTCCTTTTTGGTGGAGCTCAATGATGATTGTGTAAGACTTCAGGAGCAGATTGTCCTCAAATTTGTTAGTATAAAAGTCAACTTGTACTGTGTGCGCGCGCCAACACGTACCTCCTCCTCAGTCCAGTACAGTCGGGCTCGTTGCCGGCGTGTGTGTCGTGGAGCGGACAGGCGAAGGAGCGCGCGCAGCGATGGGCCGGGCCGTCCCTATCCTTGGGGGAGCTGCCAGAGGCGTCCGAGCCAGCTTGCGACGGCAGACGCGACGGAGCCAGGCTCCTCAGAAAGCTGGGTAATGCAATCTTTTTGCTGACGTCGTTGAGCTGGGCTTGGAAGTCGTCGTCTGACGGTGCCATGAACCCACCTGTCCCGCAGTCAGTATCAACGCGTCAAGAAGTAGGCGTCTGGAGTGAAACTCACTTGAGTCCTTGGCCCCGCCAGCCACCACAATGTGTGTTGTCTCCGGCCCAAACGGTAAAAACATTACTTGGGTAGTAATGCGCTGCGGAATTCGTCAGCGGAGCTGCAGAGAAACAGGCAGAGAGCAAGGCTCATGATGATGGGATGTTTGATGGTTAGATGATGGTCATAGGGCGAAGGGAGTGGTAAATATTGACTATAAGGGTGTTATATTAGCACATGCTTAAAGGAGGCTATTTAGAGTAGATAGTATTAACTTACTAGTTAAAGATATTCCTTAAACTACTATATATTTCATGCTACCCCCAGCCTGATATTTTTAAAGGATAGGGGCTAGGGATAGTAGAATTAAAGGATAAAATAAGTAAAGTAGAGGTGGATAGGTAACTTAGTAAGGATAATATTAATATTGGAGTAGAGGTAAGAGGAGAGAAGATATATAATTAGATAAGATAACTTATTATTAGACACTTTATTAGTAGCTATATTAAGCAGCAGTCACCTATAGAGGTATTATATATATATATATAATAACATTATTATTACTACCTAGCTATTATTACCTACTTACTACTACCTATCTTACTCTTAATCTAGCATAAGCTAGTATAATAACTAGCTTAGTTATATCCTAAAAGAGCTAAGATAGTTAGATACAACTTCTAGCATTATAAAGGCCTAGAGAACTCTTATATCTCTATATCTATATACACCTATATAATAACTCCCTATATAGTAGCAGCAATACTATACTTATATTAACTTAAAGTACTAACTATTAAGAAAGTACTAAATATATCTAAAGTCCTCCTTTATACCTACTTAATACTACTATTACTCCCTAATAGTATCTATTACTATTCCTAGAGAGTATTCTACTAATACTAACTACCCCTCCCTATCTTAAAGTAACTATAACCTATATAATATCAATAGAGGTAGCTATTAATACTCCCCTAACTATCTTTAATACTTATAAAACTATAGTAAATCCCCTTTATATCTCCCTAACCTAGTATAGTAGTTCCCCTCTACACTTCCTACCCCTAATCTACCTTATTTTATATCTAAAATATAATCTATAGATAAAGTATATAATTAGAGGTAGCCTATATTAAAGGTATTATAGGACTACTATAAGAAAGGGGATAAAGCTTAATAGATATAGTAGGCTAGAAACTAGACCTACTTATATAAACTATTAATCTTTAAAAGAAACTTAGGCCTATATTAAAGTTACTTACTTAGAAGAAACTTACTAGGCACTTTATAGTACTATAAAAGGGGTAGGTAGCTTTATATCCTACCTCTTATAGATATTATATACTAAAGTAGCATAGTCCTATAGTTAAAGTTAAGGGTCTAGTAGTATACTTAATAGGGAAACTATAGGTAGGATAGATTAAAAGAAGTATAGAAAGTAAATAAGTAGTAGATCTAGTATTAGAAAATATGTAGGTAATAGGTAATAGTAGTAGTATTTATTAAGCTAGTACCTATCCCTAGAGCCTATAGGTACTACCACCTCTACTAACTATCTATAGTCCTAGGCTAGTATAGGACACTAAGGGTATTACTACTATTATAGGATAGTATATAGGGTATATATATAATAATTTCCTACCCTTAGCTCTTATAGTATAGTAGCACATTTAGTACAATATAATATATCCTAGATATAAAAAGGACTATAGTCTAATACTTTAGCTATATACTATAGTATAGTATATTATAATACTCTAATATTATCCTCTCTCTAACTATAGTTAACCATTTTTAAAGAGCACATAAATACTAGACTAGTAAGAATTTATTTTATCCTAATACCTCTAAATACTATAGGGCAGCTATAACTAATATAAGACACAAATTAGTCTAAATTACTAGCATCTAAGGTAAGATAGGAAACTAAAGGCTAGATTAGGCAAGAGATATTTTAGCATAGAGTAAGTTATTAAGTTACTATATATTAAGGCAATTTCTACATAAGATTAAGGTAATTAGTAATTCTAGTTTTCTAGCAAAATAAAGCTCTAATTTTCCTATCTAGAAGAAATACTTAAAGCATTAACTATATATATAGTCTATAATTAGACACCCTAGCACCCTTAGCTCCTTAATAGCTAAAACTAGAAGGGTACTCTATTAAAAGCGCTACATACTATACTATAGTTTCTAGAGTAGAATTAGAACACAACATAATTACTAATATCTATAAGTAGTAGATCTAGATAAAATTTACCTTCCTCCTTATTTATAGTATATTATTTTACTATAGTTAATTAATATAATAATAGAGATAGTATACCTAACTTAGTTATTACCCTAGTAGTTATACTAGGTATTAATAGCCCCTATTACCTCTATAGCTACAGGTAGCTCCTATAGCTCTATATACTAGTAGCAATATAATACTCTAATATTATAAGTCTTAGCAGTTAGCCTTAGTTACAGGTTAGGAGTAGGATAATAAGATAACTAGATACCTATATATAATTAAGCTATAGTAGTAGCTTTAATTAAGAATTCTCTTAGTAGTTCTTATTCCACTCTAACACTAGGGGCTAGAGAAGACTATATAGTAAAGATATCTAACTAAGCTAAAGAGGACTACCATACTAGAGAGGACTATTATATAAGATAATCTAATTATTCTAGAGAGAAATTTAATACTTAAATAGACTATATATTAAGGGCATCTAGTTATACTATAGAGGGTAGTAGTAACTAGAGTAGAGATAGATAATACAATATCCTTCTATATACTAAAGAAGTTAAATTTAATAGCTAGGACTAGATCCTAGTAGCTATAATTAAAGATAGAAAATATAGCTATAGCAGCTATTTTAATCTAGATATAGTAGGTATTTTCTTTAGAGCTATATAATTTAGCACTTAGCCTTAGCTATAAGAGGCTAGGCTTATTAATTCTCTTTAAATATTCCTTTACTTAGGAAAGGTAGCTGTAGCAGCTATTTTAACCTAGGTATAATAGGCTTTTTCTTTAGATAAGTATAATTTAGCATAGCCTTCTTTAGAAATATTAGAGGTAGTAAGTAGTAGTAATATACTCTAGTATAGATTCTTAGCCTTAGCTAAGAGAGACCTAGTAGGTTAATTTTCTTTAAGTATTTCTTAACTTAATTAAAGCGTGATTTGCTGCAACCTTTTCTTAACTTTATTAAAATAGGAGATATTACTAGATACAGTCTAGCTATAGTACTCCTAGACTTTAGAGACTTAATAAAGAGACTTATAGTTACTAAACCTTATAACCTTACTATATATAGAGCTATACTATTTTTTAATTAACTTAGTATATATATAGAGCTTTTTACTATACTTATAGAATAAGGTAAAGGTCTATAGTTTCTAATAATAGAAGATAGCTTATTAATTCTCTTTTAATATTCCTTAACTTACTTAAAAGGTAGAGTGGAATAGCTAGAAGAGTCCTAGGGGCCTAGAAATACTTAATTAATAGGTATAAAGAAGATTTATAATTAACTCTCTCTCTAAGGGATTTACTTAATTGTATAGAATCTAATATCTATAATAGTTCTAGTATAAAAGACTCTTCTATAGCTCTTAAGTAATCTTAGAGAAGTACTCTAGAGCCTTAATCTAGTTAAACTAGGGGTAGATTATACTTAGCTATAGTATACTTATTCTCCTCTATATTAAAGTTATTATTATGTATTAGCTTCTTAAAGCTAGCCTTAGTATAAAATCTAATATCCTTAAGAATATGCTTGCACTTTATCTTAGTATTAGTAGTAGGATAGGTAGTAGTATTAGTTAGGGAAAAAGTAAGCTATAGTCCTAGGTAATAGGATTCTAAATAATTTATTAAATTTAATATGGAATTTTATTAAAGAAGTTATCTAAACAGGATCTATTTCCTAATAAGCTTATAATTCCATCTAATTACCTGGACTGAAGAAGTTTATTAGTGATGCTATATTTAGAAATCTAAATAGCAGCAGTATTGGTCAGTTATACATATATAAGATCACCCTACTAAGGGGGTTCAGCGTGAAATAAGCCTTCAAAGTCGAAATTCGAAAGGGAGCCGCGAGGGCTTTTGAAGAACTCTTGGACAGCTGTGAGGAAGAAGGTCTTCCACGCCACAAGGACACGTAATGCATGTCCCAGTCAGCGGGCCTGCGCTGCTCCCTCCACTCCATGAGCTCCTCATCCGCGTTCGGGTAGTCTTCGCGGAACCTCTGGCAGTTGGCCGCCACGAGCGCATCCCATGCGGAAGATGGCCCATGGCCAATATGTAAAATGAAGTGTTGGAGCAGGGAAACTGGCTTGCCAAGAACGTCATGAAGAGTGTTGAGGAAGCCGACCATCGCCGAAGACGACGCCAATCCAAGTCTCTTGCATGATGTTCTTGAAGTCGAGCGACATGTAGGGGACCTCTCTCTCTGACATCAGGTGATTGATGAGCTCGAAGCGACGGCCTGACTTGGCAATCTCGGTGACATCTTCCTGCCAGAGCTTGAAGTAGCCCTTAAGGTGGCCAATGTACTCAAAAGGGCTGAAAAACCTGATCTTGAGCCACATTCGTGAAGAAGCTTGAGGAAGTCGACTCGATTCGTGTGGCGCAGGTGCGGAAGGGGGTTGAACAGTTTCACTTTGAGCCAAATCAAGTCGGACCAGAATGGTTCAGCCTCTGACGAAGCGCTGCCAATTGTAACACCGCACCAATGCAGGCTCAGGAGCGCGCCAGCGTTGATTGGGTCCAGGTGGAGAGCATTCAGACCCCGAGTAAATTTCCTCTCCATGGCGAAGCGGATTCAGTTAACTTGCTTCTCGATCGAGTCAAACGCAAGGTACTCCCAGGTGTTAATTCCGGGAGCGGAGATGAAACCCGGGAGAATATACCCGGACATGATGTCTTGACCAATGCCTTGATGGCGCGAGACGTTGCGCGGAGGCGGGTAGGTCATACTTGTCAAGAAAGTCTAGGATTCTTATGGGTGGGAGTGACATGTCCCAGCTCGACTGCTCGTCCTCGTTCGCGAAGCGTGGGAGGATGGCCATTGACCTGTATGTAAAATTAAGTGCCGGAAAAGTGAGAAGGCCGAGCGAAGACGGAAAAGAACGACGGTCGCAAGGGCGTCAAAGACGTGAGGGAGCTGAGGTTGGCAGTGTCTTCTCTGGGGATCGTCTCAACCTCGTCCCCCAGCTCGTCGGATGCTGACTTCCTCGTGGCGTAGCATTGGAGCTTTCAGCGTCCCGGTGAATGCAGTTGAGAGCGACAAAGTCGTCAGAGACCGAGTCAGCGTAGCTGGCACGGCGAGGAGGTTGACCGATGGCCTATATGTAAAATGAAGTGCTGGAAGAGGAGAAGGCCGAGCGACGACATGAGAGGGCGATTGACGCTAGGCTCTTTGCCCCACAACGCGATCGCAGAGCCAGCGATGCCAATGTTGGAAATGTCGATGGGTTTGCTCGGCAAAAGCAACGCGTAACGACCGGCTATTTCTGCTCGATTGGGTCGACCCGCAAGTGTAACTTCCTCGCCATGCTTTTGTGGAATAGATCTTCTCCGCCCTGTTGAGAGTGGTAGTAATACTCTCGTGTGCAGACTCCCGGCGACAAAGAGTTGCTCAAGCTTGCCGCTGTCGTTGTTGCCAGCCGGCGTGAAGTGAAGCGGAGACGCGAAGGAGACAGGGCGGTTGGAAGAGTAGAGGGTAAAAGCCTGAGATGATTCAACAGTCAGGGACGGCTCTGCAAATTTCAGGTTGGAATGAGTGAACTTACAGAGCGAAAAGTGCACCACCAAAGCGGAGAATTGCTGAAGTCGGCTCTCTGTGCCCTTTTTACAGACAAAAGAAGCTCAAGAGTCGATCAGGCGAAGAGCGAGAGCATGAGAAGCGACGAGAAAGTTCCCGATGCAAAGGGATGCGAGAAGCAGAGGGTCGCTCCGTCCGAAGTGACTCTTTTGAAAGTGCCTGTCAACTGATGCAGCCACATGAGGCGCAAAGCCTCGAAGCCGGCAATGTGGGTTCAAGGACTGCCGCTGGAAGTTGTGGCTCTTCCTGGCTTGAGAGGACTAGACGACGCTTTTCGCGGGCTCGAAACTTTGTCACCGGCAGCTACCAGGCAGACTTGATCTGGGAGCCTCCGCAGCATCATTGATGGTCCAGCTGGAAGTGCTTGGTTTCCCCCGGGAGCCTCGCAGCATCGCGGGCGTGGTGTGCCACAGCCAGGTTCGATCGCTCAACCACGGCGATTTTGTCGCCAGCGACGGGCGCATCTGCGATTGATCGGCACTGTCCTCAGTCTGTCAGATGTGGTCTAATTGAGGCTGCCGGCGCTGGGGCAGTGCGAGTTCTAGATGCAGGGGATTTTGGAATGTGCCAAACAAGATGAATGGGTCGGTGAGAGGGGAAAGAGTGCCAAATACCTTTTTTGGTCATCCGCAGATAGAAGTGCTCAGGAAAGTATCGCTTCCTTTGAGGAGCCATGAAGTGCAAGCTGCCGGACTGCGTTTGTAGTTTGCCGTGAGCTCGTCGCCGGCGGGCCAACTCGACCGTGTTGAGACCCGATCGCAGAATACCCGTCGACAACGCGTGTGGCGTCCTTTTGCAAAGCCGTCAGTCGATACTCGAGCGAGAAGATGGCCGGTTGCGATGGAAGGGCTTGAGGGGTTGGAGGTCGAGGTACGTACCGGAGATGCAACCACCACCACCGCTGCGGACGCGTCGGAGAGGGAGTCTCGACTTGAGACCCGCTGAGGAGTCGCCATCACTCTGAATGCTCAAGTGGAGGGAGCGAGTGGCAACAGGTCAGGTGCATTGTTGTGTTGAGGAAGAGAGGACAATGGAGGTGCAAGTTGATGACGACTCAAGGCAGGTGAGACGGGACGCGGAAACAACACCAAACGGACACTACAGCACGGATCGGATAGGCATCGGCCCGATCCACGCGCCGTTCCGACGACGCGATGCCCATTCTGGAAGTTTGTTGGTGCAGGGGAGCTGTCACGGCGGCAAGGGCTAAGGGGAGGCGTGAAAACAACCAGCCACAGTCGGCTGACCTAGGCTACGCAAAAAGTGTTGCCTACCGCTGCCTGGTGTTCCAGGGAGGGCCAGTTTCCTTCGATCAAAAAGTCAAGATGTGAGTCTTGCGGTGTTAACGCTTCTAATCACTCCTTACATACACAACCGGTGTTTGTTTAGACATCCTTAGGATCATTCAACATCAGACAGAATAAGGTTTATGGTGTTTAATACATATTCAACGCGCTAAGGCGTCCGCAAATTCGTTTCAACTGCCCTATAAACTAACCCTAACGCGAGGACAAGTCTTGTGTTCCAACTTTAATAGAGAGTAGATTGTTTAAAGACAGAGGATGAAATTTAAACCTAACACTAAAAGGCACACGGAGACAGGGACTAAAAAAACGACTCCGACTCCGACTCTAACTCCGACTCCAACTGTTTTGGTTTTCCCCTTATAATAACTGCAGTAGGTTGAACACTGCAACATCTATTAAATTTATTCCTTTCTCTTGCCAATCCTCTTAAGAAAGGCCTCCATTTCCTAACGCGCCGTCTTACTAAAAAGGTCGAGCTCGTCTATACTCTCTATCTCTATCGCTCTTTCCCCCTTAATGATCCTCTAAAACTGTTCGCTTATTAGGATAAAACTAGGACAGCGGTGTTTTAGCAGTCGTCCGAACGTTTTTAGCTCGTCCTAGTTTTTAAGTGTGCTTTGCACAAACCCATTTATTAAGCTCTTATAGTTTGAAATGAACAAAAATCTAGGGCTAGATTTATTAGCGAGCTACTTCTAGCAATTAGTGTTTTTCAACATTTCACTAAGTCTTACCTTCGCGCGTGCAATCTAACGTTCGTCTGCTTCCCTACCCAAGTTATCCTTTAGCAGCTTTGTGAACTTAGTGTGCACTTTCGTCCTCCTAGTTGCCGCACTTCCTCTAACTCCCCTCTGTAGTAGTCCTAGATGCAAGTCTTCTAATACAGCTCTGTGTACAGTGTTGTAGTGCTGTAGTATGATAAGAAGATTCATATAGCATTTAAGGATAGAGAGATAAATATAGGTTTTAGACTCTACAGCATTCCGCACGGCCACAAGGAACTTCTCCACGTCCGGGTTAGAACAAGGTTGGGGTTGGTTTGCAGCCCGGTGATTAACAACATAGCTTTGACTCTAATCTTAATGCAACCTTCTTAGACATTCCAATAGCTCTTTTAGAACCTGTTTGCCCCTATCATCTTTAATGCTCTTGGCCTTGTTCACCCAACGCTCGACCACAGTGAACGGAACATACTTCTTATTTACAAACAAGTGTTCAGCGTCCTTGATTCTTACAAGGAAGGCTCGGTCGAGCGTTAGCTGTGTGAACGGGTCCATCTCCAAGATTCGCCTTTTAGCCTGGTTCTCCTTCTTCTCTTGCGCTCGACTGATTTTGTCCAGGGTCTCCGAGGAAATGACATTGGCTTCAGTTCGGATGTTCAGCTCTTCCTCGTCCTTAAGATCGTCTTAGGCTCCATTGCTTTCCCCGTCCTCTTCATTGTCGTTTTGCTCGTCCTCTCCATCATTTTCCTCTTCCAATCCATTCCCATTTTCTCCAATTCGCACATTGTGTGCGCCTCGTTCTTCAATCCTTGCTCCACTAGCTCCCTCGTTATTGCTATTGTTTACCACTGTCCTTGACCGCTTTGAGCTCTCCGAATCTTGTCCCCCGGACTCAACGGGATTGACGTTCCTCTTTCTCGACACGTTGCTCAAACATGCCATCAATCGTCTGCGATCGAACGTCCCGGAATCTGTTTGCGGTATCAATTGGGAAGTCGGCATTGCCAAGTTTGTCTCGACGATCATGTCCAAAGTGGCGGGCCACTCGGAACCAACGAGTACCACGCGCTTGTCTTCATCTCGTAATCCGATGAAAACGGCCTTTTCGTTGGGTTTCGCAACCAGCTCAGTTACTTTTTCGAGCAAGTCTGGAGCGGCTTCGCGGAAGAACGGACTGGGGGAGCGGACTGCAGATGGACCAACTTCAGTCTGGGAACCAGACATGTTGAATTTTGCGGGTGAAGAAAAGTACCACAAGCGTGGTGATAGAGAGCGATGATTTGTCCTTCGATTGTGGAGACGTATATTTGACGCGACCGGGTCCATTTGATTCTGAGAGGCGGATGCGGCCGGAATGTCAGGACACCCATCGCTCAAAACCCTATTCCAACGAAGCTCATTAGGATTATCTTGCCCCGCCAATGACGCCCAATCAGATGCTTATCTAGCCCTTGGAGTGTTGTTGGCCCGTTGGATTTCTCCGATGACTGTACTGCTTGTCGCGCGGGTTACTCGTCGCATCTGCTTCCGACGCGGAGTTGTGAGCACTGGCTGAACTGACTCGGTCGGATGCTGTCCTATTGCCTTAGGCAGCATGGAGGAAGATTTGACCGGCTGTTGACGAGATCGAGCCGCCAAATCGGAACACCAGGGCTTCGTTGGAACGACTTGGGACACATATGGCCGATTGACTCCTTTCATCCCTTCTTACTCTCGATTTTGTCGGCGAAAGACAGCTCCATGCGTACGCAGGCCCGTCTAATATCAACCTTTTGCACCCTCGTTTCGGTCACGCATGGTGAGACCTCTGCGGCAGCCAATCATGCAGAAGCTCCCAACAGCTGAGATGATATTCGACGACCCTCTCATCCACATGGTCAAGTACAAACGCTCTTTGTCTGCTTTTCCCCGCTTTGCCAATATTCTGACGCTGCGTTCTACTTTCTTTGCCCGCCACCTTCTTCCGCAGAGCGTCGTCCTTCAAACTTGGGCATCTTCAACTGCAATTCCCTGATGCCAATGTGGGGCAGAAGCCGGCTGACGAGCTTCTTTTCGGCATACTCAACATACCGAAACAGTCCTGCGTAGTAGAAACTGACTGACGTTGTCATCTTCGCTCTACCACAATCTCGGGGAGCCCGAAATGTCTTATCGACAAGATAATGACCAAGAATTGTCTGGGGCTTCAGCGTAAGAGCTCCTGGAACAAGCTTGCCTTGGCGGGCGCGGAAAATGGTGTCGCGATGAAGAAGGCGGGTAATCTTGCTCCACGATCAGAGAAGAGCGGAACTCACTGAATGTAGGGGGGCGGCGAGGTCTAGCCATGCCGACGATGAAACGGGCGGATTTGCTACTTCAAAGACTGTCAGAATCGATCCATTGTAGATGAAACGTGCCGATGCACGTGGTGACTTACTGGCTGTTGCGCTGGCTCAGATCTCGGGGCTTAGTATGGTGGTGCTGAAGCGCTGACGGGCATCTCATGATGGTGCTTCAGGCCCCAGGCCTGACTTTTCTGTAAGCGCGAAATTCCCCCATCCGTCCAAATGCTCTTTCCCCAAACCGTGTCTGCCCCCCTATGCTGCGACAAACCACTCGGCAAAAAGGAAAAGACAACAAAAGAGCAAAATGGTGGCTGTGGGATTCGAACAAATGTCCAAACCTTAACCCGAAGGTAGTGAAATCAACCATCCGACCTCTGCGCCATCTATGATTTCACTACTCAGCCACTATGAAAGTGATTCGGATCTTGGAAATTATAAAGGCCAATTTGTACGAATAGATGGCGTTTGCTGCCTGCCTCTGCCTACATGTATTGAGTGTTGAGACTTGCCATGCCGCGCGACCAAGGGCAGCGCGACCAGGATCAGGGGGCGTAGGTTGGTGAGCAAAGGAGGAGGAGTGCGCAGGCCCATCCAAGCAGAAACGAGACGTAATGAGAGATACGTGTTTGCCACTTCAAGCGCATCGAATTGCGAATGCACAAATCGCAGGCCACTGTTTGCAGACCGCAACACGAGCGAAATCGCAAAGCCATCCGCAGAAGCCAGTAGAAGATTGAAAATTGTTTCCTCAGAGCCCAACATCTACCCAGTGGATCAACAAAAAGACGCGATTCGCGTCGGCCTGCGGTCATGCTACGCGGGCGACACTGTGAGGCACGCGCATGGGCAGGCCAAAGGCTCTCCCGAAAATGCAGCTCTCCGGGTATAGACGAGGTCCGGCGGCCCGAGCAACATTTTGAAGAAAGTAGAAGCGAGAGAAGAAACCGGGTGGAAATTAAATAAACACCTTTGAGGACATCGGATGGAAAGATTGGTTGCACGGTGTGGATCATTGACGCGACGAAGGCATAGGCAAAATCATGCCTGAGGCGCGACTTGTTGCACTTTCCGGAGGTCGCTCACGACAGCAGCTCTCTTTTCGTCGCACCATCAGCGAACATCCACCATCCACCAGGCTATATCGCTCGGTTGCAAGCTCAACACCATCATGGCTCCACCACAGCTCAAACTCAACATTGACTCGACTTCGGAGCTGGTCGTGCAGCAAGCCTTCCAGGAAATGCTCCGGTTCCAGTATCCCGACTATACCGCAGACGAGAGCTTCCGGAAGATTGAGATGGTGCCCATGGAGTTTCTCAAGATGATAATCGAGTGGGACACTGCCAATGTGCCCATGGAGAAGCGATGGGACTGCAATGTCCGGTAAGCTTTTGTATCTAGACAATGCTGTGGTATGAGCTCACAAGCCACAGAATGGACTGCATCGGCAAAGACAATGCGATATACCTCCGCCACACGAACCGTCTCCAGCTCGACCTCGCGGCGAAGTTTTCCCGGGAGCTTGCCAACAAGATTATGGCTCTGGGAGACCAGGAATCGCTTCGTCCGCTTGACCGCTTTGCCACCGACTGCGTCACTTCATTCGACGAGCGTCTTCTCCTCTGGGACGAAGGCTCCTACCAGTACAGGCAGCAGTGTCTGACGTCGTTCAGGGACCCTGACGTCGTCTTGAAGCTGGAGACTGCCAAGTCGGAAATTGTCATTGAGATTACCGACCCTACGAAGCGACTGCTCTGCCCACGCCTAGGGGAGGACTACATCAAGAGAATGATGCATCCCACCGGGACCCAACGCGCAAACGTCTTGTATATTTCGATCAACCTTGAGGAAGATTCGCCAACCGCATCGTACACCGTTTGGACTGGACACTGGAGAAAAGTCAAGGTTGGCAACCATTGGCTGTTGAAGCCCCAGCTGCTGCGCTACTACACTGTGTTTCGCAACCGCAAAGGAGAAGCTGTCCCGGGCGCCCTTCAGCTGCGCGCTCAGCACATTCTTGGTACTCAATGTGTCGACATGACTTTCCCAGACCGCAAAGAGCTCGCGCGAGCCAGAGCGACTCCCGCTGTGACGATTGACCATGAGGAGCTTGGTCGGTACCTCGAGTACGCTGAAAAGAGACTGGTGCACCGCCCTTTGCCGCATATTGGGGTTCGGGAGTTGCAGTTCGAGCCCCTAGGGTTCAAGGAATGGCCAGTCCCGGAGGAGAAGTAAGAGGATGAGTCCGATCAGGGAAAAGGGATGGGAACTGGAACTATGAATGAGGCGGAGTGACGAGGTAGAATGTCAGCCGGCGAGATTTGGGCGACAATGAGTCCGAAAGGCCGGTCAAGTATGGGAATAAACTGATTCATTTGTAAGATAGCTCTCGGTTTAAACATGACCTTTTCTAAGTCCGCGTAATGGTGCTTTCTTGTATGCAGGCTTGAGATGAGGTTCGCATAAAGTTTAGCTGGTGGAACGGGACGGGACGCAACCACAGGAGCCACCTTCCTGATCTGCTTTTGCCGACCGGGGGCGACGCCCGGGCATCCCCGCATGCGGCCGCCACAATTTCTCCATCAACCACATGCACGAACTCCTCGTATTCCAGCCGCAATGGGTACGAAAACTGCAGGCACAACTTCAATGCCGACTGAAAAGCCGGTGCGACAATGAAAGGCTTGGATTCAGGATGACTTCTTTCCAGCATAGCCCTTGTTTCGATTTCCAAACGTTCTTCCCAAACCAAACAACCCCAGACTGTGCTCAACGAGCCGCATCTGTTTCGGGCGGCACGAAACCAAAAAGCGGAGAAGCTTGTCGCGGAGACCGGGGAAAAGTCCTTTTTCGGCCAAACAGCCACCGGCGGTTATGCATGAAACAACGCACGGCTACGAAGCGACCAAGCGAGGCCGGGGGTGATGGCCATCGAAGAGCACAAAAGGAGCCAAGAGCCGTCGTATTTTTGCCTTCTCTGTGTTGGAGTCGGCATCCATCAAGCAAGCAAAAAGCAACACCGAGTTTTTGCTGCCATGCGTCAATCACTTGCGGCTGTCATCGCGCTCGCCTCCGTAGCGCAAGCATCCCTGCAAATTGTACCAGGTGCGACATGGACGGTTGAAAACACAGGCGAGCACTTGCAAGCGCACGGCGCCGGCATCATCGAAGTGGACGGCACGTACTACATCATTGGTGAAGACAAGACCAACGGGTCAAGCTTCCAAAACATCAACTGCTACTCGTCGACCAACTTGGTCGAATGGAGCTACGTCGGGGCGCTGTTGACGCTGCAGTCGAGCGGCGATTTGGGACCTGATCGCGTCGTCGAGCGGCCCAAGGTCATTTACAACGACGACACGAGCACGTATGTCATGTACATGCATATCGATGACTCGAGCTACGGCGAGGCGGAAGTTGGAGTTGCGACTTCGTCTAGCGTCTGTGGGTCGTATGAGTACCAGGGCAGCTTTCAGCCGCTGGACCACCAGAGCAGAGATATCAATTTGTTCAAGGACGACGATGGCACTGGATACTTGCTGACCGAAGACGTGAGTGATGCTGCATTCGTTCGCATAGACGACTTTCGCTGACGAAATCAGCGCGAGAACGGCCTGCGCATCGAAAAGCTTAGCTCGGACTACCTCAGCGTAGAAAACAACACTTACCTTTTCTCCAACAGCGACCTCGGCATCGAAGCGCCCGCCATGATCAAGCTCGACGGCACTTACTACCTCTTTGGCTCTCGACTCACTGGCTGGGACCCCAACGATAATTACTACACGACGGCTACCTCGCTCTCGGGTCCATGGTCTGACTGGGCAATCTTTGTAGACGAAGGCAGCAACACGTACGATTCGCAGACCAACTTCGTCCTCGCCATCCAGGGCAGCTCCTCCACGACGGCCGTCTACTTTGGCGACCGATGGCACAGCGACGCGCTCTTCTCGAGCACGTATGTCTGGCTGCCCCTGACCATAGACGGCACCTCCGTCAGCATGAAGAACCAAGTCAACTGGATCATCGACACGGCGACGGGCGAGTGGTCGGCTGGGCCAAGCGAGACAGAGTACGAGGGCGAAGCCGCCACGCTATCCAACAACGCTTCGTCAATTAGCTGTGACGGATGCTCCGGTGGCGACGCGGCGGGCTACATTGGCGGTGACTCGGCGCCCGGCGGGACAGCAACCTTCAGCAGCGTTAGCAGCGAGGCTTCGACGACGACGACAATCAGGATCAAGTACCAGAACTTGGATAGCACCGCGCGGTATGCTGCAGTGACGGTCAATGGCGAGGAGGTTGGAACGCAGGTTGCTTTTCTTCCTACAACGCAGGGGACGCCAGGGTCGAGTGTCATCAATGTTGCGCTGACGGAGGGCGATTCAAATGAGATTGTGATTGCAGGCGTGGAAGGAAAGGGGTATGGGCCGGATGTTGACAGGTTGATGGTTCCTTCGACATGAGAGACTGCTCGCACGACGTGGGGTTCTCGTCCGCAATCAACTCCCGTATCACACTACCGGCGCAAATATGAGTGAAACAACAGAAATCGACGGCGAGCGAGCATCTGAATCGAATGTGACGTTTTCCCCCGGCCTCACTACCTGACATTCTGACCATGGCAATGAGCGCTCCACTTCCAAGATGCTGACTTGACTGACCGGCGACTTCTTACAGTTAGCACATCAGGGGAAATCCACTCAATCATGTCATACAGCTCAGTCCATGATGGTTTCGGCATCTTCGGCATAGCCGAAAGAAGGAAGTGAGGCCCGTGCCCTGCATAGCCGAGTCCTGCATAGCCGAGTCCTGCATAGCCGAGTCCTGCGAAGAAGTGTTCCCCATCACTTGACGACTGAATGTGACCACAGAAGAGCAAGTGTCGGAACGCGGCTGAGTTTCTCCTATGTCGCTCCTCCACAGACGATAAACTGGAGAAATTGAAGCTGGAACCACTTTCGGGCTTCAAGACTGCTCGGTCGGACCGCCGAGCGCCGATGCTTGTTCCATCGACGCGGAAGTTGAGCCGCCGCATTATCTTGATAGCGCTCCTCGACCACTATACCCTCGATTAGCAGTGACAACGATGAAGCGAAGCAGCGGTATTACGTACCGACATCCCACGCCCGACAAATTTTTGAAAAAGTCATGATAGCATTGTCCGCATACAAAAAGCCATCATGATCTGTTACCCAGCATATTTTCTGCCACAGGCATTCAAAGCACGCCTCTGCAAGCTTCGACGACATGTTCTCCTCGCATCGTTTACTGCTGGGCCTTGCAGCCCTTCGCGGCGTCCTATGCATTCCCACTTTCAGCAACAGCACCGTCGACCGTTCCAATCTGACCGCGGCTCTCGTCCGCACGCCGCCGCCGAATTGGCCGCTCCCGATCACCAACTATGACTACACGGGCATCAAGTTCAACATCAGCGAGGCGGTCGACGCTGGAATCGGCCTGATAAACAGCGCGAAAAGCCAAGGGGCGGATCTGGTCGTCTTTCCTGAGCTCTGGTTTCCTGGGTAGGTTCCAAGGCAACAAATCCTCTCTTTACAAGCTTGATAGGTGGAGGCGTCTGACCCAGATTTGGATTTTAGGTTCCCCAAGGGCTCCGACAGCCACCAGTATAACTTCACGCGCGACTACCTCCCCTCTTACATTGAGCATGCCATCGTCATTGGCGACGCGCAGTGGAACCGTCTCATTGCAGCTGTCAAAGAGGCTGCCATCCACGTCAACCTGAACTTTGCCGAGGTCGATGGCGACTTCATGTACATGTCCCAGGCCCTTGTCGACCCTCAAGGCCAAGTGTTGCACCACCGCCGCAAGCTTCGCCCGTCTGGCGCAGAGAGATACTTCTTCAGCGATGGAACAACGGATGGTCTGAAGGTCGTGCAGACAGACTACGGCCGATGGGGCATGCTGGAGTGCGGAGAGTGAGTGACTGGAATTCTTTGCGGTTTGGGACGACGCTGTTAACCAAGCGTGTTTGAATGCAGGCACCTGTACCCTAGCATGACGTTCAACATGTGGGTCCAACGCGAGCACGTCCACCTCGCGCCGTTTCCCTACCTTGCCGGCGTTGGTGACAACAGTTCTCTCTGGTGGGAAAACGAGTGGATCAATACCGGAACCATCGGCGTATACTCAGTCTTGAGTGGCGCATACTCCCTGAGTGCGGCTGTCGGTGCCGCCTTTGTCACCGATCCATATGGCAACCGGGTCGCGCACACGCCCGCCAGTGCCAGCTTCGACAAGTACCCGATCTTGTACTACAGCTTTGACACGAGCGGTTTCAACAACTCGGCCACGTATGATGTTGATGGGCAGGCATCATGGGGCACGCTGAGCCAGATTGTGGACAGTTTCCCGGCCTACGTGCCCAAGGTTGAGGGAGAGTTTGTCAAGCATGAGAGGCATTCGATTGAGTGGCTGAAGACCGGACAGCTCGTCATTCCGGAGGGCTCGTGAAGAAAGAAGAAGAGCTCTGGATTGGCGTTGTGCCAAGAAACTGTACATATCTTGTCCCTTTCCGGCAAACAAATAGGTGTTTAGGTCAATGGAAATCCCACAGAAGGATCATCCAGCCAGCCTAGGTCGGGTAAGCTTGAAAGGCTTTCAAAAGTCTCCAGAAGCTCGGGCGCTGAAGTTGCGCCTGGTATGTGTGTCTCAAAGGGGAAATATTCTTGTGTCCCGGAAGCGTAATCCGCGGTGTTCCAGGATGCAGGACCGGCTATGAGGGCATCTGGCTCCAGGGATTCTCGGAAATGAGTGGCCGTCTGCCTTCCATCCGTCTTCTGCTGATGTCTGAATGGCTCAGACATGCCCGCAAACTCCAAAGGTAGGGCCCCAAGCACTCCCCATTTTTGAGCCAGGACACGGATGACTTTGATGGCTTTATCAACGCGCACCGGCCATGGCACTCGGAGCTCTTTCAGGAGTGCGACACTGGTACGGAGCCAAAAAGCGCTTTGCCGGCGCAGCCCAATTCCATTGGAGGTGGCATTCATGAGATGCACCAAAGCCGCGCTCAGAAGGTGATGCAGCAAGATGGGGTGTGCTGCCGCGTAGGAGTACTTGTCGCGATACACCCGACAGAGTCGCACTGTTTCGATTGCAGAGCTCGTGATGGAACGTAGGACGAGAAGAATGCTTTCAGTCTGCGGTGCTGTGTGTTCGCCTGTTTTCTCGCTTTCGACAGCGCTGAAGACTCTGAGGAAGTTTGAGATGGTGACGAGGACGGCCATGTGGTACTGGAGATGGAATAGAAGAACCGGCTTTGGGGCTTCAGGGCTCATGTGCAGGCGGGGCGGACAGGATCGGAAGAAAGCGTTCAGTTGCTCGAGCGTCGATACGAGCAGGCGGACTTGCTGTGGCAAAGGGAGACTTTCAAAAGATGAGGCAAAACTAGAAAAAAATCAGCAAAGACGCAGGGGAAATATATAAGGACCGTGCAGTGGGAAGTGGACCGGGGAGAACTCACATCTGATCCATGGCTGCGTCATGCGAATACCAAAGCTTGCACTGCCACGCAAACGAGAGCTCAGCCAAATCTGCCATCTCCGGATCAAAAGTGCTGTCAAACTGTGGAACGTTAACCCTGCGCCACGGCAGAGCGCAGTTGCGCCCAAGGATAGTGATTGCAGACTTGTCCACGAAGTAAAACATCCAAAACGTGCGGACCTCAGGGGAGGTTGGCTGAAGAGACCTCGCAGCGCATTCGTCTACGGCCAGAACGTGGAGTCTGAGATGGACGCAAAGGCCCCCGGCTATCGAGATGAACATCCAGCCGAGATGATCTTTGCCGATGGACAGGGAGCGGAAGGATAATATACACATGCCTTGGATGACGGAAAGCGTGGCCTTAGTGCGGCAGCAGTCGAAAATCAATGATTCGGCGTACTTTGCAAACTCCTCGCCGATCCTGGCAATCTTTGAGTCTTGACTAGCCAAGAACGCGGCGCCGGCTGCAACCATTGCAGTGTGAAGGAATACCTTGTCGATTTCCTGGTGGGGGTAATTTTCAAGAAAGCTGGGTGATTGATAGCGTGTGAACTGATGCTCTTGATTGATGTTTTGGAGAAACGACGTCCCAAGCTTTGACAGGAGTTTGTGATCCCGACAGTATCGTGTGATTGCTGGGGGAGGTGGAGGACAAAGAGCATTCGTGCCTCCATCTTCGTCGATGATGAAAGAGGTGGTAGTGCCGGACTCATGCATGATAGTTGCCCCATCGCCGAGGTTCATGCGCCACATCATGATGCTGACTTCTTCCATTGCGACTTGGGATCTCTGGTGGTCCAAAGACGATGCGTCGTCGCCGGATGTCGTCTCGCGGGGGTCTTCCGGCTGATCGTCAGGGACCCGGTGCAGATCCATGGCACCTTGCGGTCCGTTGCTGACTTCATCATTCGTCGTCGAGGCAGGGATTAATGACGCAGGAGTCTCCGCGCAAGGAAGACCACCGTACTGCTCCTCGTATGTTTTGACAACTGAAAGAAGAGCTTGCACCTGTTGCTCAAGTCCTTTGACATAGTCTTCGTCCCAGTACTTCCGTCTGCTTCGAGATTCAGCTGCTGCATACCCAAGAACCCAGTTCCTCTGTTGAGGGTGGCTGACATGACAGCGTACTCACTTCTTCGGAAGCCTTTCGGCTGGATACACACAGGGCTTGCCCAGCCTCGAGCACAAAGAGCAGTGGGGCTTTTCACCGTCGCACTGAACAATCATGGTCAGCCTCGGAGTCTGAAAACGAAGTCCGCAACCCGCATTGTACGACCAACCTTTCTCTTTCCAGATTTGCATTGGGTGCAGGCAAAAGCTGCCGTCTTCGCCTTTGGTGCGCTCATTGTTCTTCCCGCTCAACTTCCCTGGACAAAAGGTCACTTCTTCACCATACAACTTGAGGCCTGCCGTCTTCCGTTCCGCATCGATAAGGGCATGTCACTGCCGAAGATGCCGATGATAAGATGCCGAGATGCCGATACCCACGACTCGTTCTTTGTTCAGCGGGCTGTTGGTCGCGTCTGCTGCAAGAGATGGGAAAGAAATTTCCAAAAACTTCGAAAAGGTCACGATAATTACCAGACGCTGCTTCGCCTCGAGCCTTACCATCTTTGACGAACACAGTCCAGCTGGGCAAGTCGTTTTGCACTGACTCGATCCCGATGGCCCAGGATCTCTTCACGGGCATCAGAAAGACTATCTTCACTGTTCCACCCGCCTCATGAAGGGACCAGACATGCGACTGTAGAGCCTTTCGTATCCAGGTAGAGGCGAAGAAGAGAGGGGTGCCGGCAGCTCGGCTGGAAGGCGCCACCGCGGAACAGCGAGGATATCGTAGGGCAGACCAGAAATGGATGCAGAAAAGTACGGCGTGGGCGGCGAAAGGACTTCAATAGCAGAGAAAAGAGGCGAGATGCGAAAACCGACGGACTGCAAATTGTTTTGGTACTTGGAGTTGAGCGCCCGGCTGGTGGCAATGTGAGCGGCAGGTGCTGACTAAGCTACGATGACTAGTCCACAACAGGCGTGCAACAACAAAGGAAAGCCCCATCCACACGGAATTCTCATCCTCTTCTCATCTCATCCCTGACAGCCCATCTCAAGCCTCAATGTCGGCAACGGCCACAGTAGCCGCACGACTCCGAGCACACAGTGTAGTCAAGATCCTCCCCATCCGAGTCTGACACATGGACCCCACCTACAGGACTGTGCTGCGGGGAGAAGTACCACTCATCGCTGATCTCGCCATCCTCAGATGGCTCGCTTGGGGTAATTCGTGACTTCTCTACAGTCTTGCCCTCCGTCCACCACTGTTTGAGCTCATCAGGAAGCACTGCCGAAACTCCACTGGCCTGCTCTCGCACTTCCAACACGTCCAGCTCTTTTCGGCGAATCTCCAGCTTCCTGTCTGGTCGAGCCTTTGCAAGGATTGAGATCTTGCGCAGAAGCGCAGCCAGTTGGGCCAACTCTTGTTCATGCTGCTTCTCAAAGGATTCGATGTCGTTGCGAACGTCTTGGATGCGAATTTCTCTAAAGACACCCCACTCGTGGAAGGCCAGGACGAAGTTGCGCGATTGAGAAATCCAAAGCCGCTGGATCTCTTCGCCCAGGACGCCTTGATTCATCTTCTTTGCCGACCGCGTCTTCAAGTCGAACACAGCACCTTGCGCTATTTTCCGTCCGCCTGTCATTACATTCAAGTCCGTGCTGGTATCGAGGTTGAGGCAAGGGTACTCCTCGGCTACTTCGTCTCCATGCTGGTCAAGCTCCTTCAAGTACCCATCGCTCTCGTATCGGACCACGCAGTTGAGCCCGGAAAAGTCATACTGGACGATGCGCTGGTGTGATTCGGAATCTTTTGTCTGGCCTTCCCATGTCGTGTACGCCTCTGGAAAGGTGTGGCCGTAGCCATACACACCCTGGAGTGTTTCCGTGGGAGAATTCTCATGCCGAACGAAGAAGACGGTGTCGCCAACGACTTCAACGAGGAATCTGAACGGCCGGTCGAACTTTCGAACGAAGCGAAGCAGATTGCCCATGGTGCTGCCGCAGGCAAATATGTCGATCTTGTCTGCCGCGAACTCCGGATTCATTGCGAACACCGCTCGCACTGAAGGCTCAGTCGGATGTTTGGGGTAGCGGGCCGAGTTGAGGTCTCGAAAGTACTGGCCCGCATCCTCCGAAAGCTGCTTCGGTTCAGCAAGAGGCGTCCAGGCCGGCGGCGCTCCTTCGTTGGTCAGCTTCACACTTTGAGCTAGAAGTGATGCTTGCCTGGTATCATAATCGCCGGACTCTCGCCTTCCTTTTTGACCCAGTTGTACGACGCAATGTACTCGCAATTGGTGATGGTGGGCGGGACCTGCTCGTCATGCTTGGAGTCCAAATCGCGTTCAAGAATGGTGCTCAGAATGGAGCCGACCGGTGGGGACGGTGGACGCGGCTGCTCCTGCGGCCTCTCCTTCCAGGGAGGAAACGAGCCTCCTCGACCTCTGCAGCGACCACGAAAATTTCCGCGGCCTCGCCAGTTGCCGCGCTGCGATTGATAGTCAGACATTTTGGGGAGCTGTCGCGATGTTCCGGTGACGGCAACGGCTGGCTGTGCGAAGATCATATACGCCCCTGCAGAACATGTGTTTGGCGCCGTTTGGGGCGGGAAGCAACAAGGTTTGTCTAGGTTGACAGTGCGCCCAAGCTCAAATCTGTTTCCTTGGGTCAAACCACAACGAATTCGTGGACACGGAGACTCTCTCTATTGCAGGGATGCAAGGGCTAGAGAAGAAACTCAGATCAAGCTCCGCCAACCGATAAGGAAGAGCAAAAATGGACGGGGATCAGTTCAGTATTTTTGTCTTCCCGCGATGCATTACTCAACATCGGCTTTCGAGAAGCTTGGACGACAACGCCGTCAGTAACTGCAGCTGTGTGGAATTGCGAGAAAGAGAAGAAGCTTTCCACAAGCAACGTTCAGCAACTGCGACAGTAAAAGAAAACTACGTCGAAACACTTGGAAAATTTGTTATGGTACACAGAATTTACTTGGCTGCATTGGAAGAAGCTAGACGGGGGAATGCATAAAGTGGGGAGACTCCAGGTCAATCACTTCGAAGCTTCGTTATCCCCCTCCCCCGCAGGAACCAGGAGCTTGCAGTTGGGGAGTCATCGCGTACGCATGTCTGCTAATTAAAACCCCTCGCTTTCCGCTCCCCTCCCAAGAACCACATGGGAATCAAGATTCGTCATGGCCTCAATTTCTGACACTCACACCTCGAGGGTATCGCGCCTTAATGCCCTCTTTGACTCTATCATCAATGGTACACGTGCTATCTCGTCGGCCCGCGAGGGCCAGCTTTTCATTGAAGCAATTTGTCAAAAAACCGATCGCAAGGACTGCATCGAACGTGTGGCAGCCAGCCAGTCCGCCATGGACGCATTTAGTGCTGCAGTTCGATTTGACACGTCAATCGGCTTCATCAACGGCAATTTTTCGCGCCTCGTTGCATATCTGCAGGAGGCTGAGTTGAATCAGCTCTGTGGGGGTGAGATTCTTCGCCGCCTTCTGGTGGCGATCGTCGATCCTCCAATCCTCTGGAATGCCTTTGTTGGATTCCAAAAGGCCAAGGAGTTGTCTGGCGAAGCAGAGCGCGCTTTCGCGTGGCTTTTACTGGAACTCTTGTCGTGAACCTCCTCGCCTGTCAACATTTTCCCGATCGCCGAAGATGTTTTATCTCGTGGAGGCCTGACCGAGAGCTCGTCCCATGATGCGCGAGTGCTGGCCAGTCGACTTACACAGGTCGTCAATGCAAGGCGCAGCGACATTGCTATTCCCGAATGGACTGGTGCAGGACCAGGCGGAAGGCACGACAACGACTTTGCCGACTTCCGCAGCATCGCCATATACCCCACGAATGGGGAGCTCGAGAGCAAAGAAAAACCCTACTATCGACGGGCGGATTCTATTGAAGATGCTCCCCTTGAACGACGTGTCGCCATGCATCTCGACAACCAGTATCGACTGGGTCGCGAAGACATGCTTGCAGAGCTGCGGGATGATCTCAAGGCTTTGCAGGGGAGCCAAGGCCGACGCCGCAACATTCGTCTCTCCGGTATTCGACTGGCAGGCATGTACATGGGAACACCGACGAGGAGGACTCCGTTCGGCCTCCTGGTGACTTGCGACGCTGGATTGGAAAGGCTTACTGAATTGAAGAGCGCGGACCGCAAAGACTTTCTTGACCGCGAGAAAAGATTCTTGAAGCACAACAGCTTTGGATGTCTTATGGAAAACAACCGGGTCATTGCATTTGCCACGGTTGAAAGAGCAGAGGACAAGCTTCTCAAGGATCCTCCTCAAGTTACGCTTCGCATCAGGGATCCGCGAGCATTGGAGGCCGTTCTTCTGAGGCTCAAAGACCAAAAGAGCGAAATCGATTTCTTCGTCGTGGATACAGCCATGTTCGCATACGAGCCCATTCTGGAGTGCCTCAAGCGCATGGTGGAGATCCCACTCGCTCGAGAGATTTTAGGCCACGGGGGAGACGAGACAGGCGAAGACGAGTGCCAGGGAGCAGTCCTGTCTCCAATTTGCCCCACAAGCATAGCCGATTCCATCGAGCAGTCAAAGGGGCAGGACTTGCACGAAATCCTGGACCTGCCAAAGCAGGTAGATTTAGATCCGTCGCAATTGGAGTCATTGCTGTCTGGTCTGAGACAGACTGTCAGTCTCATTCAGGGACCACCAGGTAAGGCCTTCTCTTACTACAACGGACCGCATTGCTGACTCGAATTAAGGAACGGGAAAGTCATTCATTGGCGCCCTGATTGCGAAGGCTTTCCAAAAGCACACGAGCTGTAGGATCCTTGTAATCTGCTTCACCAATCACGCGCTGGATCAGTACCTTGAGGATTTGATGGACATAGGGATTTCCGACGACATGATGGTCCGCCTTGGGTCAAAAGCAAGCTCGAGGACAGAACACTTGAATCTGAACGTGCTCAGCAGTGGAGCAAGGCGAAGCCAAGCAGCATGGGCAATGGTCAACAAGCTCAGGAATGAGGTTGGGGACTCCGAGGAATTGCTTAAGAAGGTGATGGCGTCGTACAAAAACTCTGACACCTCATTGGAGGGGCTATTTGGCTTCCTCGAATTCGAGGACTCCCTGTTTTACGAGGCTTTTCAAGTGCCGTCAGAAGATGAAGGGTTCGTCACTGTGGACGAGAAGGGACAGGAGGTGAGCAAAAACTACCTGTTCGATCGCTGGCGCCGGAACCTGGATGCGGGAATATTCAAAGACCGGAAATCGCAAGCGGAGGTCTGGGGCCTTGACCAAAAAGATCGTGAATCCAAGATGGATGAATGGCGAAATCAGCTGGTTGCGGAAGCTATCACAACAATTGTCCAAACAGTGAAGTCCTACGACACCTCGCAGTCCCGGCTCAAGAAGGCCATTGACGAACAGAAGGCTGAGCTCCTCCGGTCAAAAAGAATTGTTGCATGTACAACAACAGGAGCCGCGATGCATGCTGAGCTGCTCCAAAATGCTTCGCCGGAACTTGTACTCGTTGAAGAAGCTGGAGAAATTCTCGAGTCTCATGTTCTGACTGCGCTAACTCCTGCAACGAAGCAATTGGTCCTGATTGGCGATCACAAGCAGCTTCGCCCCAAAGTCAACAACTTCGCCCTGACCGTTGAGAAGGGAGATGGGTACGATCTCAACCGGTCTCTGTTTGAGCGACTCATTCTCGGTGGGTTGCCCCACACCACTCTGGCCAGCCAGCACAGAATGCATCCCGAGATTTCCCAGCTGGTCCGCCACTTGACGTATCCAAAGTTGCGCGATGCACCGAAGACCCAAAACCGACCGCCGCTCCGCGGCTTGCAGGACCGTGTCATCTTTTTCAACCACGATCATTTGGAGAACTCGGAAGAGCGGACGGCAGACCGTCGCGATGAAGGCTCAAGCGTGAGCCGGAAAAATGATTATGAAGCCGACATGGTGTTGCAGATCGTACGGTATCTAGGCCAGCAAGGGTACGGCACCGGCGAGCAGGTGGTCTTGACACCTTACCTGGGACAACTTGCGCTGCTGAGGAAGAAGCTGAGCCAGGAGCGAGACCCCGTGTTGAATGACCTTGATAGCTTCGATCTTGTCAGAGCTGGCTTGCTTCCACCAGAGAGCGCAGCTCACGACAAGAAGAAGATTAAGCTGTCCACTGTTGGTAGGTCGCCCGTCCTGTCTCGGGTCACAAGCTAATCATGTTGCAGACAATTACCAAGGAGAGGAATGTGACATTGTCATCGTCTCTCTGACTCGCGCGAATAGCAAAGGTGACATTGGTTTCATGAAGTCGCCAGAGCGGCTTAACGTCCTGCTGTCCCGCGCACGAGACGGCTTGATCCTGATTGGAAATTATGAGACCTTCCTTAACAGCAAGAAAGGCAAGGAAACGTGGGGCCCCTTCCTCGACCTCATGAGCAAGAAGGGGCATATCTACAACGGGTTCCCTGTGAAATGTGAACAGCATCCAGACATGAAGATGGTCTTGAAGCAGAAGTCAGACTTTGCAGAGCACTGTCCAGATGGTGGGTGTGCAGAGCCTTGGTAAGCGCCGCAATTATTGGTCCACTCAACCTACGACTAATTCTCTACCAGTGGGACGATGCTACAATGCGGCGTCCATGAGTGCCCCCAACGTTGTCACCAGCTCTCAGACCACACGAAGATGGAGTGCAACAAAATGATGTCCGACATTTGTGTGAGAAAGCACAAGCTGACTTGGCGCTGTCACAACGGCCGGCCCGCATCGTGCAAGCAGTGCGATTTTGAGATTCAGGAGAAGGAAAGAAAGGTCCAACGCGACCTGGAACTTGACCTGAAACGCCAGCAGCGACAGAGAGACTATGCACGGCGGTTGGCCAACCTTCAAGACGAGATTGTGCATGAGCAACGGCTGCAACGAGACCAAAAGGAGGAGTTCGAGCGCCAAAAAGTACTCCGGCAGCTAGACCGAGATCTGAAAGGGCTAAAGAAGAATGGAGGGCAACGAAGCACCAAGCTGGAGAGCGCAGATCCGACTGCAGCCCCAGGCCAGAGACCCGCTTCGCCGCCTGCTGTACCCAATCTTCCTACCGACTCGGCTGCTAATCCACCATCAGCCGACAATCAAATATCAGGGCCATCTCCTCAGCCGGACTCTCCGCCTAGTCATCCAGCTGCCGGACCACAGTCCGATAGTGTCAAAAGAAGAGACAGCCAACAGGACTCAGACCAAGGCCTTGGAAAGGGAGAGTGGAAATTGACTCCCTCAGCTGCCAAAGCAGACTGGGACCATCTGAAGCAGTTTGAAGGAGCATCCAACGAAGCACTCGACGAGCTGATGGACATGATCGGCCTTGAAAACTTGAAGGAAGAGTTTCTTGCTATCAAAACAAAGATAGACACGGCTGTCCGACAAGGGGTGGAGATGAACAAAGAGCGATTTGGCACTGCTCTTTTGGGGAACCCGGGAACCGGTAAGTACGCACCACGCTTGGTTGCAAAGTCGACGCACGCACGACTACGACTTGGCCCCTCCAAATGTCATGGAAATGCAACACTGACATACACGGCAGGGAAAACAACAGTCGCCCGTATTTATGCCAAGTTCCTTTGCTCTGTTGGTGCCTTACCAGGCAATTTCTTCGTCGAGTCAAGCGGATCAGATCTCGCCAACGACGGTGTGCCTGGCTGCAAGAAGAAGATTGAAGAAATTTTGAACAATGGCGGTGGCGCCATGTTCATCGACGAAGCCTACCAGCTCGCCTCTGGAAATAACGCCGGCGGAAAGAATGTCCTTGACTTCCTGCTCGCTGAGGTCGAAAATCTGCGCGGAAAGGTCGTCTTCATTCTCGCGGGCTACAATAAGCAAATGGAAGGCTTCTTTGCGCATAACCCTGGCATCCCGAGCAGATTTCCAAAGCAGCTACAGTTCCAAGACTACAAAGACGAGGAGCTGTTGGAAATCTTGAACTACGGCGTAGAGAAGAGATGGAATGGAAGAATGCGAGTCGAGCTTGGCATCAGAGGGCTTTACGGTCGAATCGTGGCTCGTCGAGTGGGAAGAGGCCGTGACCGAGAAGGGTTCGGCAATGCGCGCCAGGTCGAGAATACTCTTGCCCAGATTTCTGACCGGCAGGCGAAGAGACTGCGCCGTGAGCGAAAGGCAGGCAACACGCCAGACGATTTGCTTCTGACCAAGGAAGACATGCTAGGGCCGGAGCCAGCTGACGTGCTGAAAGACAATGCTGCTTGGAAAAAGATACAACAGCTCATTGGCCTGGGCTCTGTCAAGGACTCGGTCAAGTCCCTTTTCGACAGCATTCAGTACAACTATACCCGCGAGCTGGATGAAGAGCCCCTGGTGGAGTTCAGTCTCAACAAGGTCTTCTTGGGAAACCCCGGCACAGGCAAGACGACGGTCGCCAAGCTTTATGGTCAGGTCCTCGCGGACATTGGATTTCTCTCCAGCGGCGAGGTCGTTGTGAAGACGCCTGCAGACTTTGTTGGCAGCGTACTTGGAGGCTCCGAGGCGCAAACAAAAGGGATCCTCGCTGCAACTGTTGGCAAGGTCCTGGTGATTGATGAGGCGTATGGCCTGTTCGGCGGGACCAGCGGCGCAGGCGGTTCAAGTGACACGTACAAGACAGCTGTCATTGACACCATCGTCGCAGAAGTTCAGAGCGTCCCAGGCGACGATCGATGCGTCCTACTTTTGGGTTACAGGGAACAGATGGAGGAGATGTTCCAAAACGTCAACCCAGGGCTCACACGGAGATTCCCCATCGACTCCGCTTTCAATTTTGACGACTTTGACGACGACGAGCTTGCATCAATCTTCGACCTGAAACTCAAATTACAAAGCTTCAAGGTTACCGATCAGGCAAGGAAAGTGGCCCTGGGCATGTTGTCACGCGCTCGCAATCGCCCCCACTTTGGCAACGCTGGGGAGATCGACATCATTCTCAACGACGCCAAGATGCGACATCAGAAGCGTATATCAAAAGGCAAAGGCATGATCACTGCAACATTCGAGGCGGAAGACTTTGACCCGGACTTTGACAGGGGTGAAAGAGCAAATACAAATGTCGAAATACTCTTCAAAGACACCGTCGGCTGTGGTAAAATCATCGCACAGCTCCAAGGCTACCAGAGGACTGCTTCAAACATGCGCGAGCTAGACATGGATCCGAGAGAACAGATTCCTTTTGCGTTTCTCTTCCGAGGGCCTCCAGGTAGGTGGGCATTCGAGACGCTCAATGACAAGGACACTTACAATTCTTTCAGGCACTGGAAAGACTACAACCGCTCGCCGTATGGGAAAGGTCTACTACGACATGGGCTTCCTCTCTGCAGCCGATGTCAAGGAAGTGTCTGCCACCGAACTCATTGGCCAGTACATAGGCCACACCGGACCCAAGGTGCAAAAGTTGTTCGAAAACTCACTAGGCAAGGTTCTCTTCATCGACGAGGCATACCGACTGGGGGAGGGACACTTTGCGAAAGAGGCGATCGATGAGATGGTCGATTGCTTGACTAAGCCGCAGTTTGCACAGAAGCTTGTCGTCATCCTTGCGGGCTACACTGAGGACATCAACCGCTTGATGGCTGTGAATCCAGGGCTCACGTCGCGGTTTCCGGAGACCATCACATTCGAGTCTATAACGCCGGAGGAGTCGCTTGACCTGCTCACGTCATGGCTGAAGAAGAAAAAGGTCTTGGAGCTTTCTGTGATTGATCCGCCAAGCGACGCATTCCGTTCCAAGCTGCTGGAACTCTTTGCGACTCTGCGTAGTCTGCCCAATTGGGCCAGTGCCAGGGATATACAGACTATCGGCAAGGCTGTCTTCGGCAAGATTTTGAAGTCTGGGAAGCCGACGAAGGATGCACGACGAGTAAGCGAGAGCGACATCGTCGTCGAGATGGAGAGAATGGTGCGTGAAAGAGCCCAGAGAGGGATGCAGGCGCGGCCCGCCCCAGCGTCGCTCGATCAACTTCCAACGATCAGCCTCGACCCGCCGACTGAGCGTCCACCGGCTATCAGCTCTGCCCCTCCGCCTGCTGTCGCCAATGAAGCTGTCGAAAGTCAGCCGGAACAGCCGAGAGCCGAGCAGGAGCAGGCAGAGACTGAAGTGGACAACATGCAGAAGGACGCTGGTGTGAGCGATGCGGTGTGGCATCAGCTGCAAGAGGATGCGCGCAATGCCGAAGCCGCAGAGCAGGAGTATCAGTCGACTGTGGACCGAGAGAGGGCTCTCGAGGAACAGCAGCGAGAGGAAGAAAAGAAGGCGAAAGAGAGCGAAGCCCCCAGTGACAAAGACAGCGACGATGACGACGATGACTCCAAGAAAGAACGGGAAAGAAAGCGACTGCAGAAGATTCAAGAAGAGCGCCTACTCAAGGCCGAGATGGAAAAAGTGCGTATCAAGAAAATCGAGATGGAGAGAGAACGCAGAAAGGAGGCAAAAGCGCGGCAAGCTTTGCGCCAGATGGGCGTGTGTCCTGTTGGATTTAAGTGGATCAAGCAGGCTGGAGGCTACAGGTGTGCTGGAGGTTCGCATTTTGTGTCGGAGGCGCAAATCTTGGCTCATTGCAGCTGATGGCTAGAAACAGACCATGCTGAAGGATGGCAGCTCGGTGGGCAAGAAGGCACCTGATTAGAATCATGGGGCATTCGTTCCGCCACATGTTGCCTGCCCCAGTCACATTACTCAAAGCACCACAAAGAGGTATCAATGACACCACTCTCAATTCTTTTCTATCTATTCAAATACTCTAGTTGTCAACAAAAATGTGATAGGTCTGCCCTGGGATGTCGAGCTCATTAATTGCGCGCACAGTAGCCGCCTGCACATCAGGCCCCCATCGCCTCATGTAAAAGTTGCCATCGTGGACAACACGACGGACTTCCGCATAGGCCATGCCTAAGAATCGAATTTGGAGCGATCTCAAGGACCACGCCGAGTAGAACGGATTCCCCGCGTGCGGTTCGTGCTGTAAGGCGTGAAAGTGTATGTGGTTGAACAACATGTCGCCAACTTCGGACACATGAACCCCATCGTCATCACCAGGGATACCTGTAACGTCCCCCCGCCGCATATAAATCCCGCCAATGGCTTCCCAGATGTCGCCAAAAGCTGGCAGGCTGAAGACTGAGTAGGCGATGTCGACCATGCGGAAAGCCGCGGTAAAGTAAAATATGGCTCTGCGCATGGCGGTCGTAACATCGTCATCAAGGTGGTTGAAGGAGTTGGCGAGGGCAACGTAATTGGCCAAGAAGTTGTTCTGGGCCATCAATTGGATCATAAACACATTGGGATCGGCTGGAGGATCTGGATTATTGTCGTGGACGATATAAAGGCCATCGTCAGATTGGTCGTCAGATGGCTCGTCGGATTCGCCGTCGAATTGGCCGTCGAATTCGTCGTCGGATTGGTTGTCGGATTGGACGCTGCCCGAGTTCGGTGATGCGCGGGCGTTTCTCTCGCTACCAGACCAGATCGCGCTGTCGTTGTTGCTTTGATCGCTGTTTCTGTGCTCATCAGAGCTATCTTCGTAGTTGTAGTCCATTTTGAGATTTTGAAGGTGCAGAAAAGGGCTGAAAAGAGAGTCGATTACCAGAATCGATTGAAACAAATATTGAATGGAGAATGAGTGTCGATGCTCTCCTTGGTACGTTGCCTTGTTCGAAATATATACACCTGGCAAAATGTGATAACGAATGGAGCTCAAAGAACATGGCCGTGGCTTGAAACAAAGAAGTCAAAGCTTGGCAGCAAGAATGTGGCTCACATAGGATCTCAGCTAAGACAAAGCAGCCACGTGGAAGCGGACGCAGGGTTGGTGAAAATTTCAGTGCATCAATGTGTATGTGCAGGGAGCATTCGAGCGCCTTCGAATGCTGTACTATAGAGTTCACCAAGTCGTTTGAGTAGAGGTACAAGGAGTAATCGTACGCGTGTCACCACTTTTGCTACCAGACCTCGGAAGCCTGTATGGTGTCAATGAAACGGAGTCCTTTGAGTCCCGAACGTGTTGACAACAATGGAGTGGTTGCGGACAAAGCAAATCAAGCGCCGAGGCAGTCTTTCATTGATGACATGTATCGTTTCTGAAAGCAAATGCCTTGAAGTTGCTGCTATCGACCCTTCACAGAACCCGAATTCAAAAACAAAACAAGCCCCATGCACTATGTCCTGGCGCAATGTCTGTTCTGCTTCAACGTTGATCCATTTCCCGCGGTGCGTTGTCCCAAGTTCGAATACGCTCGCCTTGCGTGCGATTGGTTAGCGCGGCATTCGCAGTAAAGGGTGTGCCTGTGCTCACCTTGTCCTGTCCGCGGCGGAGAATTGTAACAGCACTCAGACCATGGAGCCGGGCTCCACAGGTCTTGTTGAGTTGGAGTTTGGAAGGTAGTGCCTGGATTTCTGGGTCAGTGAAGCAACACAGCGAGTAGCGAAGAATTGACCTACAGCGATGCCTCTGTAGTGTACCGTGGAGGAGTGTCGACACTCAGGCGGTATGGCGGCGGGCCGGGGTCCGTGGGAGGAGCTGATGCAGTCATGCAAATGTGCGTAGCCAGCAAGCTCGAATACTCGGCGATGAGGCAGTTTGGGGCAAAGTGGTGAAGAACGTAGAGCCAGAGAAAATGGACACCCAGATGACGATTATAAG
This sequence comes from Phyllosticta capitalensis, assembly GCF_038381095.1. Taxonomy (NCBI): domain Eukaryota; kingdom Fungi; phylum Ascomycota; class Dothideomycetes; order Botryosphaeriales; family Phyllostictaceae; genus Phyllosticta; species Phyllosticta capitalensis. Next base: position 381,957 of record NW_027117452.1, on the reverse strand, counting down.
GAATCTTGGCTCCATTCTTGAAGTGAAGCGAGTTCTGGTGGTGGGCAGATGGTCGGTGGTGAGTTAGGTAGGTGGTGAGTCAGGCAGGTGGTGATGTGGTAAGTTGGCGAGGTGCTCAGCTGGCAAGGTGTGATGTGGAGTCGTGCAGTCGAGGGAAGGTAGAGGACGAGGAGCTTCTAAATAGCGCACCTTGGTGATCTCCGGGTAAGCATCACTCCCACTTTGTATATACGTCAAGATTTGGGAAGCAGCGCACCCTCGAGTTTCGAAAGATGCTGGCCTGTCTTGGAAAGACGGTGGCTGTGGCTCACATCTATGTCTATGCTCGTCGGCGGCCATGGAATCAGCCTGGAAGAGAATTCAAACGCCAGGAAGTTTACCCAACAGGCAGTTGCCACAGCAAATGGTTTGGACGAGTGGCCGGCTTGTCTACTCACCTGCAAGCATTATTTGTCGCCGAAAAAGACTGGACTGTGTGCGAGAGTCAGACCCCCGCGCGCTGGGGTAAGGGCAGTGGACAGAGGCTGCAATATAGCGCTCAAGCATGGACGCAAAGACGATGTCTGCAATGTTTTAATCTTCAACGATAAGTCTGTATTCTAGCAGCTGGAGGCCTGCATAGGAAGTGTATGGCGAGCCCGTCCCTTTAACCGCAACCGCAAAGCAATGTTGAATCCTGCATCCAGTGCCAAACATCCTCATCGCGGTCACGAATAATGTCCCATGGCCTGCGGGCAATGCATCTCAAATTGTGTAAGTAGTCGAGTAGCCTTGTTGTTACGAGCGACTGAGCGTAAGCCCGCGCTAGCTAGATTTGTTGAGAGCAACTCCCTCCCCAAGTCCCACAACAACTTCCAGGCGCCCAACCAGGTGCCGATACCACATGACATATTCTCCTGATCTTCAAAGCCACAGTTGATGCTGGCTTTGAACAGTCTTCTGTTGTTGACCTTCCCTGTTCCGCTGAAGTCTTGCCTCATCGTTGCCTTGAAGACAGCCTAGGTAGAACCACAGAAAATCCTGTGCCATGCACGACGCTGGTCCTCGCGGGTGTGCGTCGCTCAGAGTCCTAAGTTGAGGTCAGTAACGTCAACGAAGAAAAGGGCCAAACGAAATTGCTTACCCTGCGTCTCCGCTTTCTGGCGGGAACGCTGGAGCTTGGTCTCCAGATCCCATACAACCAGAGTCGGGTGAACAACCATCCACTTCATCTTCCGCCCATACAGATATCGTATTTTTGCAGTAAAATCCGGGTGCCATCTGCCATCCCCCAACATTGTTGGGACCGGGGAATGCAAGCTCGTCACCGACACGGGGGAGGAACTTGTGGTTGGTTTGCGAAGCGGTGCGCAAGGCTCACTCCTCCGGTGAAACAACTGGTGAAGGTCAGCTTGATTGATTCTCATGAGGGCATGGCAGTAGACTTACATTGTGGACTATCGCTAGATGACGCAATGATGAGAGCAGTTGCCATAGCATGCCCAAGGAATTCCGTCACTTGCCGAACGAGCCCCACTGGGTGGTAGTCGAACGTCTCTAGCATGACCGAGGAGTTGCGGAACTTTTCAACGAGGGCCTCGGGACCTTGGACCGTAGCATACGACATCGCGGGGCTCTTGCCGGAGCCGAAGTCTCTCGGCCAACCGTGAGCGACAAGGCGCTCGTGGAACGACACGATGTCGATTGCTGTGGAGAAGAGCCAGACGAGGTCAGCTTGGTAAATGTGAGTTCGAAAGGTCCAAACTTACACGTCGTCGTCCACGTTGGACGGGCAGTCGGGTTGCGCGAATGAAGTGAGGCAACCCGACCACCCATTGACGGGGGTGTTGGGGTCCCTAGAAGCCCTCTTTGGAGAGTCAGTGGCAGTCAGGAGCGTCGAGAGAGCGAGGCAAGCTTACCTGAAGAGCGGCTTCAGAGGGCTTTGGATGAATCACCATCCTTCCATCACTGTCTAGTGGCTGGGTTGCCGCTGTGGAGCGGCCACTGTTGGCGAATAGTCAGCAAGCAGGGAGATGCAACCTTCGGGGAGATGGAGACTTACAGAAGCCATACACTTTGGTGCTTTTGGTGTCTTGAGGTTTTTTGGCGATTGTTTTGTTGGTTTTGACATTTTTTGGTGATGGTTTTGTGGTGTTTTGACGTTTTTTTGAGCGTTTGATGGTTTTGAAGTTTTTTGGTGGGTTTTTGGTGGTTGTTTGGAGTTGGTTGCGGAGGGTTGGGCGGGCGAAATTGATTCTGAAGTGGTGTGCATCCAGGCAGCGACCACAAGCGAGGCCTCGTCATGTGATATCACTTTCGCAGCAGGCACTCGCGCGGCGAGGGATGAGCTTGGAAGCCTCATCGATGCCTGATCTTTGTCATTGGCATCTATGGAACCAAAGAGAAAGGGCCTTCTGTCTGCTACGCTAAGTCAATCCTCTTCAAAGGCGCTATGCAGCTCCACGGATGCCACAATTCCAGCTCAAAGTGCCTTCGTTGTGACCATCTCTCCATGCGATCCGCGCATTCATGACCCTCGTGCACTCCGCCCTTTGTCATGCCATGCTCCTCGAAGCCGGCATGCCTACGATAGTCACCTCCTTGGTGTCAGTCAGCAGGACATACTACACCAATGAGGCACCGGACACATGTCAAAGCCAAGGCAACCTTTAAGCTCCTGAGTCACAAGCTCTGCCCGTCTACATTTCCTCCTTACAGTCCAGCCACGACCAAGGCTTTGCCGAAAGCTTGCTTCGGGGCCGGTGGAAATGGGCAAACCCCGATACTCAGCAGCACGCAGTTGAGGGGGATCACTTCAATGACTTTCATCCAGACGAGGCCCTGGAAGCGCTCTCTTTGTCGATACCGAGTCGCCTTTGGGTTAGATTTGGTAAACCGATACCGCTCGCCTTCCTCTTGGAATTCTGCCTGATGATCACTTTCATCGCTGAAGTCCCAGTGGTGCCCGGAGAGACGCATGAAGCACACCACTTCCACCCGCATCTGGCAGGCGCTCATTCGCCATCATCCTTTGCCGTCGGACTGTCACTCAAGGATCTTTCCAACCATCCGCTTGAATTCAGTTGCATTGAGCTAATCACCACCAACCCCAGGCACCAGTCCTCAAGCATGCCGCCTTGAAATACCTCCCTATCCTACCAATCTCCAGCGTTACATCAAAAGGGCGTGGCATCCTCTCTCCGTGCAAGACGACGTTCGCAAGGACTGGAAATGAGCTGCTGCGCGCATTTGCTTTCGGGCCAAATTGAACTTGGACGCTCCACCATGGCATCCACTCGCTTTATCTTTCTGAACACGTCGTCCGCGTGCGGCAGGATTCTTCTCAATCGGTGGATAGTGGCATGCTTTTCCAGCACTACAGCGTCTTCGAATGGATTCTCGGGCTTTCCAACAGTTTGAGCCGCAAGCATACCGGACTTAATGGTGACACTGCAAAATGAATCATCGGTGCGCCACTTGTGCCCAGTCTGGCGTGATGCTACGCTTTGAGGCCCGGGTCGTGAAAGCCCGCAGTTGCCAGCAGTACCTCGGTCCTGGATACTGGAGTGGGAGAGGTCACTGGATGTCTGTATCTTGTGCAGGACTTCTTTGCTCACTTTGTCGAAAGGAGAGGTTGCAGCAAAAGGACAGACTTGGAAGCCACAAAACCCCGTGGAGGTATCCCTGAAGGCTGGCGCTGCCGTCTCCGAGGCTCGTCATTTCTAGCGTCGCCTTCGGAGCCATCCAGATTCGGGGCTCCCAAAATTCCGACGACGGCAAAGGCATACGCGCCTGTACTCGTCACGATTCTCGCGTCTCGAATGCTCCTCGTCTTACGCCGAGCTGTTTGTTATCTCCTCCCTGACACTTGTGTTCCTGTCAAATCATCCACATATGTTGGGCATTCTGCTGCCGCACTGTATGCCCTGGACGGGGACTCGACAAAACCTTGCGGCGGGCAGTTTGGCCGACAAACCTTGCACACAGGCAGCTCTTGGTGGACGATGCCTCCAAAAGGTGTGATGTATGGTCTAGGTGTAGCGATACCACAGTCATGATCCGCTGGCAGACGTTGCCGTCGGGAACTTTGCTGGTGTTGTGCCGCTTTGAGGTTGAGCTTTGAAGGAAGTTGGCGGCGATCCGATCCGCGGGCTGGGTAATGGATGGCGACCGGGACTTCAAATATGCCTCGGCACCCACAACGCCGCAGGGAAGAAGGAGGGGCGCGGCTCAAGCAATTTGAGCTTTGTCGACGGGGTAGTCTAGCTGGCGGCTCACCTGCATCAGTAAAGTATTCAACCGCGAGGATATTGGAGGGAGGCGTCTTACGTGTTGCAACATTCCTCGTCTCCAATGGATGAGGACGATTCACTTCTGTTGGAAGCGTCGCACAAGCTCTTCAAGGAAAAGAGTCGGATGTGCGTTGCGGAGCACTTGCGATCCAGCTAGAGTTTGAACTGCAAAGACTCGTCCTCTTGTCGGCATGTGTATCGCAGGTGGGAAGCTCAACGACACTTGCGCGCGTTGCATTCCTTTGTCGTCGGCGGCGCTTCGAACAGCAAGCGGATGCCGCAGAAGTAGGGGCAGATGCAAGCGCTGGTAGTTTGGAATCAAACGGATATGGGAATTGGTGAATGGCTTCTCCATGGGCGGCACTAGTCATGGGGGAGACCTGTCTCTGTAGTTGCAAAATGCTGAATAGACGTGGCAAGCTGCACGAGATGGCCGGCGTCAGGGGCTGGGCCGCTGCTGGCGGTGTGGAGGAAAAGCAGCAACACATCGCGGGTGGCATTGAACCATGTCGCAACCGGCGCGAGTCAAGATGCTGCATCATCTGTCGCTCTAGCGGCACATTGACGGATGCCAGAAGGGGAGAAGGGGTTGTCATGTCCAGGTATAGTACAGAGACAGTCTATTTAAAAGACCGTCGCTACCGTGGCGCTTTCAATGCACTCTTAGTATTTGAAGCTTCGAGATCAGAAATTAATCAACTATGTCCAATACTGATTCCAGTGAGCTTCCAGGACAGATTCAGGCTGCGTCAGTGGGAAACGTAGGTCCAGATATACAGATGGACCGGTGTCCCGCAGGGCAGGCCAATGCCGATTTAGCGGAAACTGCGTGTATTCGAGTCTGAATCGGATTTTTGATTCTTGATGGCGGCAAGTGTCGTGTGTTCAGGCTAGAGCGTCGAGAGGACACCTGTGGCTGGCGTCTCATGCACCCCCACCGAGCGCGGTCGTCCTGGACTTTTCTCGGAGGGAAGTGGATGTATAGTACTTCATGGTCCTACAACGGGTCGGTCTTGTAGACGCCTCGGGGTGGATGCGCCTCGTCCAGATGAGGCAGGGCTCGAAGACTGTGCCTTGCTGGTGCGGCGCAACTCCAACCAGGGATCCAGCGAAGTCATCTGTCATCGCTGCGACGGTACTTATTCAGGCGCGTTCACTCCGGGACAAGCGGTTAGCAGCAGCCACGCGCAACACGAGGTTATCGGAAAAGGATTTGATCACTACGAAACGGTGTTGGAGTACAGCGAAGACATGCTGCAGGTAATGCTAGTCATGTTCATTGGGCTGGTATTTTCCGTCAAGATTCTGAATCACCTGCAATCAAGCATTGCACGCGCTTTGCAAACAAAGAAAAATGTGTTATGTTACTGTGGTCCTAAAGCAAGATATAGTACAGACTGAGTGCATTCGGGGCTCGCTGTGAACAATGTCAGCATTCAGTGTCCACCAGAGAAGGGTTTTGGTGAGGTGAATACCTCTTTTTCACGTTCCTGGAGCGGTAACAGTCTTATCCCAAGCCGTTGTTAGGTATGTACACCAAGTTTGGCCTGCCAGCACTCGCTGCTGCCTGCATGGCTTCCCCCACGTGTGTTCAATTTGTTTCCGCCAAAGCAGACCGGCTGGGATAAGTAGACTTCGATGCATGGATGGCCCTTAACCGTCGTGCCGAGGATGAAATGCGAATGCTTCCTTCTCCAGACGATGAGCAGAGGTGGGAGTTCCTGAGTGTTCCTCGGATCCGATCCGGCCCTCTTGTCTCTGGGACATCACTCGTTGGGAAAGACGCCGTAGATGCTCTTGCGCTTGAAATTGCCGCGGGAGCGCTGTATGATGTCCTGAATCGGAACGTCACCAGCGGGGGTCTCATCGGCTCGAGGGCTGGAGACCTCGGCGTCTCCTTCTACACTCAGCATATCCTCGGAGAAGGGCGGGAACTGTGCCAGGACGGCCGGGTCGCGACAGGGAGGCAAGCAGTTGTTGTGCTGAACAGCGTTGTTGAAGGCACAAGAGGTGGTGGGGACTGGCTCTCAGGGAAGATCAAGTCCGTGGCGACGATCAACGTCGTAGTCACCGAATACTCTCTCGCGTGGGAGATCGAATCCGTTGCGGCGGGCACTGTTGTGATCGATGAAGATTGGAGGCCGTGGTAGATCGAGTCCGCGGCGATGCGCAGCACCAGTGGTAGGAGTCATGGGGTAGGTCAATGAGTCGGCGCGAGAGTTGGAATTGCTGGACTTGCAAGCCGAAACAGTCTGGGACTTCTTGCCGAACAGGGTGGAAACTTGGTGCTTCAAGGTTTTGCGAAGGCTTTTCTTGCTGCCGAAGGATTCGTGCTCAATGGCCTTTTGCTGGCAGACGCGCTTGGCCTTTGCCTCTGCATTTTCTTTGTCGCGCAGAACTTGGATCTCGTGACCCTGCGCAAGATGATTGAGCATCTTGGGGCTGAGGTCGTCTCCCATGGAGTTCTGGAGAGGAGGTCGAGGACTCATGCCACCCTCCCTGCCGTACTGCTCGCCGTTGCCAACAGCAAGCATGCCATTGGAGTTGGCGGCACTGTTCTGGTTCTGGTATGTGTAGCTGTCGCTGAACGTCAAAGTGGCTCCCTTCTTCTCTGCTGCTAGCAGTCAGGTTTTGATCAGATGGTCAAAGGCTGGGGTTTGCGATTACCTTTCTCCACCGTAAGTGCTTCCTTGGGAATAGCACGCATATCGTCGAGGCTAGGGAACGTGGTCATGCCCATTGAGAGCTTCGAGTCTTTGCGCTTGAGCAGATTTCCCTGGGAGCGCGTCTGCAGAGAAGTGTCGCGCGTTGAGTTGCGGTTGGTGTGTGGTTCCGTGGCGGGAGGCATGTCTGCTGGAGCACCAGTCTGGATCGAATTGAGATGAAGATGATGATCCATGTTCGAGGATGGGAGCATCTGGATGTCGCAAAATTGTTGTTGTGTTGTGCGCGGTGCCGTGTGGGAGACTCGCCCAGGTGACTGCCCGAGCAACGGCAGCAGGCGCACAGACGCTTCTTGACGGTGGCAGGGCTAAGGTCAAGATCGGAAGCTGCGCTAGTTGGCGAGGACAGGAAGCTGATGGCTCGCTGCAATACTCGACGACATTGGCAGAGCATGACGGGACTTGCTGAAAATTACCACAGCCGTGCCTACTCTTTCCTGCCTGTGGTCCAAGGCATGCAAATCTGCGAGCGGAGGCGGGTAAGCCGTCCAGAAATCCTCCCAATGGCAGACCCAGTTCAGATGCAAGACAAAAGCATATCATTCCAGAGTGCACTCCGAGTTATCTAGACATCCCATGTTCTCCAACCCATAAGAAAACGGAGACTCTGATTGTTGCTTGGTTTCGCCTTGCCAGTTCTGGACAGCCAATTCGAAGTCTCTCAAGTCCGTCGTTCAACCATACGTTGGCAGTTCCGATCCTTCGCGTCAATATTCTGGAAAACCGCCACAGCTCTACGTCTGTCTGTGCCCCATGCGGGTGGAAACCGGGTCCAACACGCTTTTGCAAATGCGGTGACCCCGGGACCGCTCGGTGATGTCCTGTGGATATGCGCCTGGAGTACGAAGAAAATCGCCTTTCAATTATCTTGCGTAGGCTTCAAAGACATTGAGGGGTCGACCAGCTGCCTCGAGGTAGATAGTGCCAGCAGTGGAAGCAAAGTTCTTCTACACTTCCCTTTCCCCGCACATGTTGGGAGTTGGGACAACCTGGGTTCGCTATCGCGGGAAGTTGACTGTTGTCAGGTGGCTGTTGCTTGGGGCATTGAAGGTTGAATTGAACTTTAAAATATCGTGGTGGGAGGCAGGAGGCTCTATCGGGCGCATTCTGTCAATGTCAATAACGGCGTCTCAGTAAAGGCCACCAACGGCGCGACGTGGCCGGCGCGGCAGTCGGAAGGTTTGCAGGAGGAGCGCAGTGAATGCGGAATGTTGACCTCGTTTGGAGAAAAGTAATTCAATTCCAATCAGAGCTACTGCCAATTTGTAGTCCCAAGCCATCTATACACACGTAGACAGAGAATCCATTTCGCGCCGTTGATGTGTCCCCAAGCCTCTATCACCCAAGCGCCCAACATCCTGTCTAGACAATGTCAGCGTCTGGTGCCTCGAAGTCCGTAGCTCGGTTGGGGCCTTACCCTCATGTCGCCCTTGTCCAGTCGAAACATTCAAGTACCATCCCAAGCCATATCACAGCTGTCAAATCTTGGGCCTTGTGCGATGACCACAATGCTGTCTCTTGGTACGAAATTGGTGCGATCAGCTTGCATATTCAGTCGACTTCAAGCTACCTTTAGCCTGAAAAAAGTCCGAAGACTGTGCCGCGGGGGCGGATGCGGCGGGAACGGTTGAAAATGTTTTCGAGCATGGCACGGTCGAAGACAATGTCTTCCTCTTGCACAGACGGGTCTTCGGCGAGATCATCACTGGCAGGATCGTCGCCGATGACGACCTCTTCTTCGTTGACAGAGTATTGGTCGGACAAGGCAAAGTCACCGATGACCTGGCCGTTCTCATCGACAAAATGTTCGTCGTCACTGGAATCGTCGCTGCGGATAGAGCTATGGTCGTGGACAGGATGGGCGCCGCTGACGGAGCAGTGGTTGTTGACATGATACTTGTCGGGGAGGGATTTTTTGAAGCTGGCAGAGCTGTCCTCGATGACCGAACCCTCGTTGACCGAACCCTCGTTGACAGAACCTTCGGTGACGGAGTCGTTGTCGGTGATGAAAGCGTCATCTGGAAGGCGTGGGAACTGGGTAAGACTGGAGGTGTTCCGGCAAGGTGGCGGGCAGTTGAAATGAACAATGGAGTCTCCGACAAGCAAACCACAAATGATCGGCATGGGTTCCTGACGATCGTCCTTGCTGGCGAGACCGTTCCGAGGGGATGGGGTAGTCTTGCAGTTGAAATCGTCGGGAGAAGAGTTGGATAGCAGGGAAAGCTCGGTACCGCCGGGGAACTGGGACTGCATTGGAGAGACCTTGGGAACGGACTTGAGAAAGTTCAGGCTCATGAGACTTCTGGTCTTTCCTGTGAAGAGGATGGAAGCGCGGTTCTTGAGCGTATTGCGGAGGCTCTTCCAAGTGCCGCGGGATTCCACGTTCTGCTGAAGAACGTTCGGACCGTTGCTGGACTGGGTCATCGTATCCTGCTCGCCAGCTGTCTTTCCTGCTACTGCACGTTAGCTGATTCTCGATGTGCTGGAGACTGCGTGGCAGAGAACGGGCGTACTCTTCGTGGTAGGCTCTTGAGAGGAGGAACCAAAGCTGTTGAGATGCGAATCGGAATTGCTTTCCATGCCGGGAGACTCGTAGGCGGGATTCTCTCTCTCAGAACGCAGACGCAGGAGCGTGTCGAGGGCATGCTGCGTCTTGCCCGTCTCGCGCTCGGCAGCTGGGATGATTTCTGCGGCCGAAGCCTGTGGGGACAAGCCCAAGAGGATGTGTAGCGATTCGTATGTCTTTGGGCGCATGATGATTGATGACGCTCAAAGATGGGTGTCGTGTGTTGAAAGGTGAAGAGGATCAGGCGTAGTAGATTTGCTCTGGTGGGTATCTGGAGCAACGACAGGGCCGCACGGACCCTTCGCTCGACTGCTCGACGAGACTGAAGTGAACTGCCAAGCCTTTGCTGCCGCGCAAAAGTCGATTGCAATACAATGAGACTAACTCAGGATGGAGTAGAATTTCTAAAGTTAAAGAAAGAATTCAATTATTTAGTATATTGAAAGTACATGCACTGTCCAAGCCATTCATTTCCTCAAACCAAGTAATATACAATGTCGCCGCAGACAAAGAGCCACGTCCCGCTGTCTTCCCTCTTCACAATGTGCGCAGTGGAATTAATTCTCCGTCGTCCAGCTCCGAACAAGTCTCTACCTGTACAGCATCTACCTTTTGCAGAAAGGTCGAACTCTATACCAGTCGAGGGCAAACCTGTCCCGCAGAACTTGTGTGGTTTCCCTGTCGGTGGAAATGCGCCTTTGGAGTTAGCCGTGGTCAATACCAGCCTATGGCTACTTTCGGCATGGGAAAAGACCAATCACGGGCCTGCGGGCGCGGAGACGGCGAGAATGATCGAAGATTCGTTGGAGCAGTTCGCGGGCGAAAGTAATCTTGTACTCATTGCCAGGAGGCGCCTCGACTCGGTCGTCCTCGAGTAATCTCGTTCTCTTCGCCGAAAGGAGCTTCGATGCTGTCATCGACGACATGGTGGTCTGCGTAAGCAACCTCGTACTGGTCCGGCCACAGACTACGGATAAGGGCTTAAAAAGGGTGCCTTATCAGGGAAGATCGAAGCAATGACGCAGGAGTGGGAGCCTTTACCGTTTTGCGAGGATCAAGACAGATTGGAGGAGATGCTTTCAATGGAACGATTGGACTACGTAGAGTGTCAAGTGAACAATACATGCCCAGCCCCAAGCCGTGGTACCCGTTTCCACAAACCCGTATACCGAGGCAGACATAAAGCCCACTCTTGAAGACGTGCCTGTGGACAATGTCAGTGTTGGAGTCTTTCGACAGTAGGCTCAAATCGAATCGTTACGTCTGTCTCGTTTTGGTTGCTTTAAAGGAACATACCCGAGGTTGTCAAAGTCGGTTCTACAGAGCTCTTCCCAAGCGGTTTCGACCCAGTTGCTACTCCCTCTTCATAAGCAGTTGACGTTGCTCTACTTCAAAAGCCAAGCTGATGTAGCTTCAGAACTTGTCCTGGCCTGGGAACAGACCAAACACGGTCTTCCGTCCACGACGACCACGCGAACGATCCAAAACCTCTTGCAGCAGGAGGAGGTCCTCCAAGGTAGTGTCTTCGTCCTCAAGAGGAGAAACATTTGTAGACTTTTCTTCAACAGTATTGTCGCCGGGGAGAGAGGACGTCTTGGTAGGTACTTGTTTGACTGTGTGGTCGTCTGGGAGAGCAGACGCCTCTTTGAGTTCGTCCTCAAAGTTGTCGGGGGGAGCGGAGAATCGGGTAACGGTTGTCGTGTTGCGGGAGGGAACGGGAGAATCGATGTTGGAAATTGCGCCTCCAATCTGCACACCAGAGGCGATGAGGACGTTCCGGGAGATGCTTCCGCGGTGGGGATCAAGATCTTGGCGAGAGAGTGGGATCGCTTCATGGGGAGTGACCAAGGTAGACTCAGAAGTTGTGGGATCATTGTGAACGGCATCATGACCCTGGTAGGGGAATTTGTTGTTCTTGGAACCCTGGGTGCCGGAGATCTTGAAGCCCGCAAATCTCTTGGGCTTGACTTCAAAACGGGTGGATGCGGGGTGGCCAGGTTTGCTGTGAGTGCTCTCCAAGATTTCGCGGGACTGAGTGCTCTGCTTGTGGATGTCGGTATCACAGGCGGTGTCCATCTCACTGTTTGTGCGAGGGTCGCTGGCTCGAGGCATCTCCTCCTGTTGGAACGCTGGCTGTGCTACTGGCAGTCAGCTTTCGCCCGGTTTCTGAAGTTCTGCGGGGAATGGGAGGGTTTACATACTCTTGTTCACAATGAGGCCTTCGGAAACGGTAGTTGAGCTTGCAGTATGACTCTTGAGCGTGATGTTGTCGCAAGGAGCCTTGCAGCCTTTGCACTCCTGCTGCTGGGTCTGGCTGCGAAGAGGCAAGTCCCCGGCGTTCTGCGTTTTGTCCATCTCACCTTTTGCTGCGTGCACCGTCTCTGCGGGCTAGCCCTGTTGGGTGCAGGGCGTCGTTAGGATGTGGACGCGTAACGATGGTGGAAATTTTGGAGTTGTGTTGTCAATAGGAAAGGGGGGTCAAGATGATGGAAGGTGGAGTGTGATGGAGCTGCTCTGGTATCTGGAGCAACAACAGGGTCCGCACGGACTTTGCACACTCTGCGGGCTGCGGGCTGTTGGCTGTGGGCTGCGGGCTGTGCTGCGTGACAGAAGTGAATCTTTATGCCTCAGGCGGACGCCGAAGTTAGTCATATGGTACACCGAGTAGTTTCTGCAAAAGATAATGCCATGTGCACCTTCGAAATTCTCAAATCTCTGAAAGTGTTTACTTATTGCTGCAGTAAATATCATCTGTTCCAGAGTGGTAGAAGACCCCCGAGCGATACTCCTTCCGCGCAGTGGATCGGAAAGTGCCAAATGGCGTTATTGGGCATGCTCTCAGCGGACGGATCAATCGAGAAATGAAAATCCAGAGGGCCCCTGAATGATTGAGCCTTCGTACTCAGCTGAACTGCGCGCGCTTGTCTGCTTTGCGGCGAGACTGATCGCGTGGAAACTACGCAACTCTTTCTCAGTCTTTCGAATGACTGCGTGACTGGTGTATGCCGATGAAGAGGCAAGTTGCATGAAAAGCTACGCCCTACCTATGAGAACTAGGACCCTAGGTAGGGGGTTACAAATTTGAAAAAGTGGGGCCAGAAATCAAACTGCCCCAGCGGAGGAACATGATGTGTATGATCTTTGATTTGGAAGCAAATGCTCCTATTCAACCGGGGTCTTGATAAAAGCCAGCCATTTTCCAATAACAGCCCAATGCCGCGCCTATCGGTATTCCATTACCTAGTTGCAGTCCAAACGGAGCACAAAGAAGCTGCACCCCCACCATGTTCTGTAAACAATGTAAACGTTCGGCGTGCTTTGTGCAGGGCTCCCGCCCTGATTCTTACCGCTGTATCACATCTATTCAGTCGAAACACCCAATACCATGCCAATCGCAGGTAAAAAGCACCCACGTAATCCAAGTCGTCTCCCTTTTCCTTCAATTCAAGAGTCCGAGCTAGTTGCTGCTCTCGAAGAGGCCGCAAACAGTCTTGCGGCTGTGAAGGCGACGGCAACGATCGACGATGCCTTGAAGAAGACCGGATCGAACACAGTCTCGTCGTCATCGATTTAGATTGCCTCGCCAGAGTCGTCGTACCCAACGCGGAGTGCCTCGACTGGATCTTTGTAGCGAAGAGGAGGGAGCTCGACTGAATTTTGATTGACCGACGCGCCCTCTGAGAGACGCAGAAATTGTGTAAGTGTCGTCAAGTTGCGGCAGGGAGGCGTAAAGCTGATATGCGTCGCCACCCCTCCAGCAGGAGATCCACAATCGATGGTCATATGGTCTTCAGGGGTGCATGCCTGGGAGCGTCCGCGGGGGACATCGAGGCCATAACGCGGGAGTTGGAGAATATCGCCGTCGAGATCAGCTGTGATAGAACCAAAAGCCTCTGAAATCATGCCAGAGGTGCTGAGGGGGTGCAGGGGGAGCGAGGCCTTGGGGCCTTGCGGTTGGGGGAACTTCAAACCGGCGATTGTCTTGGCCTTTCCGAAGAGGGTGGAGGCGCGGTGCTTCAATGTGCTGCGAGTGCTCTTCCGTAGGCCGCAGGAAAGGATATTTGGCTGAGGGAACTGGGAATCGGACTTTGGTTGATGATGGTGGTCCTCTGTCCTCCGCCTTGGTCTTCAGGGTGGGAGAGTGGCCCTCGATATGGCGGGTAGGGCAGGCGATGGGAGTCGGGGAACCACCCATCTCACCTACTAGTCGTAGTTGACCATGGAGGTACTCGGTCTCCTCCATGTCGAAGTCGTTGTCGCGCATCGGCTTCTATCTCGTTGTGTTCGCAGCTGTAGTTGACCTTGGTAATGTTGACCTGCTCGGCCGTATCGGCTGTCGCAAGTCAGCTACCAATAAACGCGCTGAGGATGCTAGATTGGGGCGATGTACTTGCTGCTTGTCATATTTGCTTCTTATCCGGCTCAGGGTCGTTTTTGGTGTGAGCGGCCTCCCGATCCGCGGCCAAGATCAACTCCGCCGCCGGAGCTCATGTGTTCAAGCCAAGGAGAGTGTAGAGAGCCTGGTACATCCTCAGTCTCATGGTGGTGGAAAAGGACGTAGGAGCTTGTGGTGGAAGGCAAAGATGTTCAAGTGTGGTGGACTCGCGCAGGTATCTGGAGCGAAGACATGCTTCAGACGGACAGCTGGATTAGTTATGCTGCAGACCGAATGTCCCTACGCTGGCGGTGTCAGCCCAGCTTGTCCACCAATCTCTGTTTTTCGCTTTTAACTGCTGCTGTGGTGTGCTCGATCTACCCCGGTTGCCAGAACGTTTCCCTGACTGCACACTTGGCCGCGTAAAATGGTCTCCCATGCCTGGGGATTCAACGGCGGAGCCAAACACAAGCAACGTGCCTTTGGACACATCGTCATGAAACGGTATTCTGAACGGTCCAGCCAAACAATATATGGGATGCAAAACAGCCAAAAACGATGGCATGTCGGCGGCATGGAAACTCTTCGAATCATTAAAAAACTGTGTACCCTTGTCCAGAGCTTTCTTCTGCCTGGTTCCGGCTTCACACAATGACGAGAGGCCCATTTGATCCAAGCTCTTGTGTCAGTATCCTCGCGTACGACAGATGCACCGGTCCGGCCGTTTTCTGTTTCCAGGAGCTGCCCCATCCCAGCCAAATCCTTGGACGCATTCCTCGCCCGCAGTGATGTCGAAATGCCCCTTCGTTGGGGCTGGTCGCGCGATAGCCAGACGATGTCAAAGGTGTTCCTTCGTCTTCAACGGCGGGTTGACTTGCTGCAGTATCGCAGGGCTTGGCTTCATCCCCCATGTCTCGAGGAGCGGCGAGGAAGGGTTGGAAGCACGCGAAGGCTGTGGAGTCGCGGCGAAGACGTAGACAGTCCTTGTGCTTGTCAGGCCTATGGATGAAGATCGTGGAGGCTTTGAGAATGTTCTCGCGCATGAGGCTATCGCGAGGCAAGTTCCATCCATGGTGACGGGCATCGGCGGTGTCGTCATCATCGTCATCGAAGTGACCCGTCAGAACCGGGAAAGCGGCAAAAGAAGTGCACTGTGTGGCGTGTCAGTGAGGAAAGTTGTCCTAGAACGCCCAAGGGCACTCCACTACGATGGACTTGACTTGCCTCCCGAAGAGCGTGAAGTGTCGCTCCTTGATGACGTATTGCAGACCGGAGAGCAGGGCATGGTGAAACGCGAGTCGCGGAAAGGAAAGGCATAGTGAGGTTGATATTGGTTGGGTCGTTGTGAAGAGGAGCTCGCAGGCATGCCATAAGGGCAGCCAGGTGACGAAGCGAGGTGACTACTCTACCGGTGTCCATAAGCAAATCCATAACAAGTCGCCCTCGTTGCCGACTGCCTCCGCGATGTAGTTTGCGTAGTCCGTTCGGTACCACACCAGGTCTTGTGCCGACCTGTTGACGTAGCCCTCGGCTGTCTCTTCCCATGTCACTGATGCGGTAAGCGGAAGTTCGAAGCATGAGCCAGGTGGGTCAGTTCACGCTTACCCTTCATCATCACCTCTTTGCGATGAGCAAACAAGTTCCATTTGCCCAAGAAAGGCTACCACCGAAGCCGCCCGTGTTGAATAAGTTTCCAGACGCGAATGCAAGAATTCAAGGCGGGGCGAAGACTTGCTCAAGAGCGACGGCCACCGAAGCGGTTGCCGTTATGGGACAAGACATTCAAGGTTAGTAGGGAAGCGGTGAGCATCCCTACACGCTCGATGCTGGGGCTCGTAGTCAGCATGTGCTCTTGTGAGAGAGGAATTCCAGTACTAACCCTAAAGTCCGTTGGCGTTGACTTCGCCCTCGTACTCTTCAAGGAGTGTATCAAGCTCGTGGCGGCGCATGGTAGTGGTGTACTTGTTGCCGTTGCCGTTGTTGGCAGGAGGGCCCTGGAACTGGCCTCCGTAGCGCACAAGCTGGTTGTTGCTCTCCGGCTGGAAGCTCTGGTAGCTTGAGAACGGGGTGAATTGCGTGCATCGGAAGCCACCTAGGTTGAACGAGTTGCCCGACGGAGGAGTCATGACCGCCGTATGCATTGTGGTCGCGAAGGAGTAACGGTTGGAGAGAAAAGTTATAGACACAAGGGCGCATGATCAACGCTGTCAAGGACGCACAGGCTGGTTGTTGCTGGTCGGCTGGAAGCTCTAATAGCTCGAAGAAGGCGTGAACTGCATTGACGAGAAGCCGCACGTGTTGAACGAGGTCGACGGAGGAGTCATGATCGCTGATTGCATGGTGGTCGCGGAGGAGTAACGAGCAGATGGTATCTCGAAGCCACCAGGGCGCACGGTCAACTCCGTCGAGGACGCAGGAGTAACGGTTGGAGAGAAAGTTTAAAAGCAAAAGGGCCAGAGGAATGGAGAACGGGCAGCATCGCGATAGCGTTGGGGTTGCCCCGGTCATACGACGCTGGCAGTCGCGCGAATGCGCAGAACAAGAACCTGGACGGCAGTTAGTAAAGCCAAGGAATAGAGTGAGCTGGGGAGAAGTGCTTGCTTACCTCGCCTCTCAGCGTTCTGGTGCGAATGCTTCATTTTGGGTTCGTTGTTTCGACCGCAAAGGGCGAGAGTGGAAGTCCCGCCGTCGCGGACACGCTGGGCGGTTGGGCCGCCCTCTGCAGCAGAGGCTCGAGAGTGAATTAGATTCTGTTCTCCAGCTGAAATGATGTCCGCGGCTGTGGATGCGAAGCTCATCAACAGGAGGAAGAGTAGATCTTGAAATGCGTTGGACTCTTGATCAAGTAGGCGGGGAGAGTGCTGGAGAAGGTTGATGAATGATGCTCGAAGAAGGTTTTGGTCGCGCGGAAGTTCAAGTGTGTGGGAGTGACGTCGTTGCCTGGCAACAACCAGGGAGGCTGCGCCGACGTTCGCCCGGACCTTTGAGTGAGCCTTTCTGATATTGGGCCATCGCGCGTGGGTGCAGTCATTACAGGCTGAATCATGCCTCGGCTTTGTGCTCTTACTTTCTTCAGGAAATGGGGGCACTGAACCAATGTCAAAGCTATTCACGCGCAAGCATGTCCATGGGACCACATTGAGAATCCACTGCACACTTGGATCAAGCAGAATTCAAATTCTACTGGTGCTCTATGACTAGGGCTCTATGATTAAGGGCAGATCAGACAAAAGACCAGCTTACGTCGGCCGCAGCCACAGCCGTCGTCGAAGCCAGTATTGATGAAGTGATGTAGCCGCCAGACGCCGTTGTCTATCCAATCCCAAAGTCCACATCTTCAAATTCCGCATTTTCAGAGCCACCGCTGTCAAAGCGGCCGTTGTTGAAGCCACTGTTGTCGAAGCCACTGCCAACGTTGAAGCCGCTGGCTTTTTCAAAACCGGCGCCACCTGAAGACATGATCAGTATTTGATGCCTTGAACTATGGGATGCCGGTGGGCTCTTACTTCTTGAACATCATTTCCCTCGGCAAACTCTCAAACAATGCCACACGGGCAAACTATTCCGTGGGCAGGAGTTGCTTATGAAGTCCCTCGTGACCCGTCACTAGAATTGTCGCCTCCTTGAGTATTGAACTCGTGCCGAATGTCGCAAAGTGGACGCAGAACGTTTGTGTCTGGCCATCAAATGTTTCGTGGGAAGATGTCGAACACGCTTTTGCGCTTGAAGTTGCCACGGGACCGCCTGAGGATGTCTCGGATTGAGACACCTTCGGGAACGTCGTCTTCTGAAATGGGGAGTGCAGTGTTCTCGTTCATGGCGGTGTTCTCTTCTGGGTCGATGAAGGTCTCACAAGAGATCTCAATGCCATCACGACGGGAGAACAAGTCGACGTTGTCATCCAAGTCCGCCGGGGAAACTTCGCAAGAGACGACAGTGGTGTTGGCGTCTGAGGGCTTGAAGGAGAACATCGGGGCCAGGGTTCCTGCCTTCAATGCCGCGACCTTTGCAGTTGACAGTCCAACAAGAGTAGAAGTGCTAAGCTTGGCCCCCTCGAGTAAAGTGTTGCAGCTGCCGCTGTGAGCATGCTTGTAGACATTCGGCCCGCCCAGTGCACGTCCAATAGAGGCTATTCTTGTTCCCTGTTGTCCGAAGCGGCCATCAGATTGCAAGGATAAGGTCAGGTCCATGGCCTTGGCTGGTGAAGATCAGACACTGCTCTGTATCGACACCATCGGGAGGCGAAGTGATGGATGTGCTTACTCGTCACGGTCTTCTTTGACCTCCATCGGAAGAGTACTCCAGCTGCTGCCCTCCAAATTCTTATCAACATGCCGAAGCCCTTGCCTGAAGAGTTCTCCAGGTGATTTGGCCACTGTAGCAGAGAGTTGCTGACGTTGTTGCCTTTGAAAGTCTGGTTCTTTGTGGAGAGACGCGCGGGCGTAGAGGAGTTGATACCACGTGAAGAATGATGGTCTTTGTAGAAACTGGTATCCATGTTGGAGATGGAAAGTGGTGTTTAGAGAGATGTTCGCTCTAGGCGAGGTTCAAGTGATGATAGTGCCTGTTGTGCCGGGCAACCACAGCAGCGACTGCGCGGACTGATGCCAAGAATTGTGGGCGATGAACGACGCAATCTTTCTGCGATTTACGCCTGGCTGCTGTAGACTCATCCTTTATTTGCACTGTGCAATTCGTCTTCGGAGAATGCGGAAAGTACAGCGCCAAAAGCAGTCCACGAATGCTGAAACCGTTCCCAAGCATCCCTTTCTAGTAAGCCGTCCTAATCCAGCATCGTGTCCATCATTTCTTCATTTTCAGAGCCACCGCTGTCAATCTCGCCGTTCATGCGTGGAAGCCCTAGGAATCGGGGGATAGTGGGCCAGTGTGGAGGCTCTTCACACGCAATAATGTTTTTAAGAGCGAGTTGGACATGCCTTGCATGCCTTTCCCAACCAAGAGTGCAATCCGATTTGTTCTCTATGACTATGGTACAGAACAGGCCCTTACCTACGCCATTATTGGTGCCACCGCCGTGCCCGGTGCCAGCATGCTCGACCCAATCTCGAAACCGCCCTCGATGTCGCCGTTTTCAAAGCCCCAATTGTCACCTGTAGACATGGTCAATATCGGGTACCTTAGGGAGTGGTATTTCAGTGGGACGCTTACATCTTGAACACCTCTTTCCTTGAAAGACTTCGGCAGCACATCCAAATCTGTGCCCCTGTAGCCGTCGAAGAGTAGAACGTGCAGGATTAAGTGGGTATTGCAGAGCCACAGAGGGCCACTTCAATGACGTTGGCTAGGTTGGAAGGGAGCTCAAAATGCTCCGATCCAGTGATCTACCCGTTTGACGTGCAGTATCCTCAGATGTGGTCCAATCAGATAGATCTTGACACAATGGACATGGCGCCTTAGCCCGAGGTGTTATTCTAGCGAGGGAAAAGCTCGAACAGACTCTTGCGATGAAAATGGCCGCGCGAGCGCTTGAGAATGTCCCGAAGCGAGACACCCGCGGAAATGAAATCTTGCTCGTCAAGCTCGAGTCCAACATCCTTGTTCGTTGCCAGGCTCTGTTCTGGGAAAGAAGATAGCTTTGCGAGAGCTGTGTTGTTGCCGTCAAATGGACCGCCGGTGGGACAGATAATGTCAGGAGACTCTTTGAAGCTCTGATGAGGGATGCCAAAGCCTTGGCGAACGGAGAGAGAGTCGACGTTGATGTCAGGGCCGGCTGGGGAGACTTCGCAGGAGACCATGGTCGAATTGGCGCCAGAGGGTCGGTACGAAGAGATCGCGGTCAAGCTTCCCGCCTTGATCGCTGAGACCGCCGGAATGAGCTTTCCCATCGGGGTGGACTCGTCGCGCTTGAGACTGTTGAGTAGAGCTTTCGAGCGGCCGGAATTGCGTAAAGTTTTCAAGCTACTGGGATGGCCCGTCGTCTCAATGTTGTTCCGGCCAGCTGCGTTGGCAGCACAAGCTCTGCGAAGCTTTTGGCTTTCGAGGTCCCCTTCATGTGGCAGTAATGCGGTGTTTCTCGGATCTGCGGCTGTTGGCGGTTAGCCATTGATCTGCATCAACTAGCCGGAGGCGGATGGATGTGCTCACTGATCATGGTCTGCTTTGATCTCCACCAGAAGAGTGCTCCAACCGCTAGCTTTCCAATCCGCATCAAAGGTTGAAAGCCTTTGCTGGAAAGCATCTTGTGGTAGTGGTCCCTTTGAAGCAGAGAGTCGCGCGCGCTGTCGCTTTTGTTGGTGTGACTCTCTTCGGCGAGAACGATCGCTGCAATGGGTATGGAGTAGTTGATGTCGATTGGAGAATGATAGTATTGGTAGAGATCAGGATCCATCTTGAGGGTGATGGATGGATATGGGAGAAATGATCGCTCTTGGCGAGGAAGTTCAAGTGATGGGAGCGCCTGTCGTGCCGGCGAACCACGACATCGACTGCGCGGACAGATGCCAAGACTTGCGAGCGACGAACAACGCAATCTTTCTGCAATGGACCGCCCGACTGCCGGTGACTAATTCTATGCCTGGAACATGCTAATTGTCTCAATGGAAAACGAAGAGTAAAGCGCCAGAAGTAGTCCGAGCGTCCTGACCTCCTTCTCACGCACCCCTTTCAAGCGAGCTCCTTGAATGCACCCCGTCGCCGCATTGCTCACATGCTCATGAACTCAGTCTACAACTTGCTTCAATTTTGACCGAAGCAAAGCGTCCGCTGATCAATGACATTGTTCGGAATCTCTCGTATACCGCCCGTATACCTTGGGAGCCCAGAATTGTAGCATTATCCTGTCGGTTGTCTCGGAACAGAGGATCCCACAGTCACTTCTGCCACTTTGGTATCTGAAGCACCTCAAAGCACACTATTCCTCTGTCTTTGGGGTTGACATGTCTGTCAACCACGGAGCAGGAAGCGTCTTACAAGCCGCTCGGAATTGTCGACTGCACTTTGGTACCGTGACGACTCAGTCCCTATTCCTCGTGCTCTGAAGACTGTCTTGAGGAGATGCCAAAGAGACTCTCCCTCCTGTACTTGGCCCCACCGCGCTTCGGCAACGCACGCGGAGGTGCCTCGCGAGTCAAGCCTGCTGTGGACTCTGTGGTCCGAGTTGGAGGGGTATCGCGCATTGGAATTGACGGGAATCGAGAAAGACTGTCTGAGTCCCTGTCGAGGCCGGGATATCTGGTGTAAGTGGCGGGCCCGGTACTCGGCATGCTTCCAGTGCCGCCGCTCTGTACCCCTGAAGACGAAGAAGAGCGGGGCGATCTGTCAGTGACGGAAGCTTGGATCTCTTCATTCAGAGCCATGGTCTGAGCCTTTCGGCGAAAGAAAGAAGACGCTTTGCTCTTCAGTGTATGTTTGAATCGGGCCCAGCTACGGGCAACGGACGGGTTTTCGGTAGGCTTCACATCGTAAAGACGAGCGAAAACAGCTCCAGCTCCTGCATATGGTCAGCTCCTGTGTGGGGCGCTTCGAGAAGCTAGTGGTAGACTGCTATGCTTACTCTTCATTGCGCGCTCAATCGAGTGGTTACTTGAGCTTTTAGAACCAGAAGAGGTCTGCTCCTTTCCATGAATCAGCCCGGAAGATTTCTCGCCGGCTCCAAGCTCGCTTTGGTCACGCAACTGCAGGAGGGTGTCGCGTGCATTTGCAATCCTAATGGTCTCCTGCTCAGCCGCAATGATGATGTCTGCGGCGGTAGCGTTGTGGCCAATCCCAAAAAGGCGAAACAGGTCGTCATGTGCGCTGGGTAACATCGTGGCTGGTTGAGTTGGTGGTGCGGTCGAAAGGTTGGATAGGTCCCAGGCAAAAGGCGTTGGGGCAAAAGTCTGGTTGCATCCCGCAGTGTCGAGCAGATCCGTGGGAAGAGAACGCTTAACTACATTGTGGCAACTACCCAACGATCGAACGGGGCGTCAAGTTCGAAGTTCAAAACGAACGAGACCAGCCCATGTCGTGACACAATAGTATGGTCGACCAAATTTGAGCATTCACTATCAAATATACTGGAAGCAATACCCCGACTGCTCCATAAAGTATTCATTTTCAAAGAAAGCATTGCAAAAGACCGTGTTCACAACAGTCTAGAGGAGGCATATTTGCATGGCATTCATCCATGGTCCACCAACATGCTCCGCTGCCAATATCAGGTGGTCCAATCCTCTCAATTCTCAACCTTAGTGGTGGAGTAGGAATCGACCTGTCTGCTGCACTCGAAAGGGAGTGTAAGGTCGGCGGATCCTCCAGGGGAATTTTCAGGGGTTCGTCTCAGCCCTGAGGCCCAAAGGCGTCGAGGACCCACTAGGAAAGAAAGCTTTGGGAGAGGCTTGTTGGTATCCGCGGCCATATCATGGCTAGCTCGCTCAGTGTTGGATCAGGTGTGCTCCGCAAGGGCCGGCAAGGAAGTCAGAGTTGTGGCATCGCGGCTTGACGAGAATTTGCGGATGGGGATATTGACTTCAGCGCGGTTTACAGGAACGGTAGAGGTGGCAGTGTTGTGAACCTGGGCGTGCGCGTGGGGAATCTCGAAAGCGTTGCGTGGCATGGAGGGGGTCACGTCGGCGATGTGATGCTTGCGGCTGATTTCGAAAGCGTTCCGCCGGACAGCGGTAAGTCCGTCTTCTTCTTGGGGTGGAATAGTCGGGTGGATGCCGTTCTCCTCCAGTGAGCGAAGTAGAGAAGTCCAAGTGCCACGGGATGCGTCCTTCTGTCCAAGCCAGGTAGATGCGCGATGCTTGACGGTTTTGCCCATGGTCTTCAATCGAAGGGAATGTCCTGACTGCTGGAAGATGGGAATATTGTTGCCGAAAGCCCAAGTGGAATGGACGATATCGTCTCCGTTGCCCGCTGCTCACAATCGTCAGCCATTGAAACTGTGAACCACGGAGATGCTTACTCTTCGCAGCGCCTTCTTCTGCGACGCACGGGGAGCCCTTGGGGTTGGACATGTCGATCGTATTGCTGTTGATAGCGACTCGACCTTGAGCTCCGTAGTTTTCGTCGCGCATGTTGAGCAAAGCGGCACGGTTGCACTGACCCGTGGTGGTGTTGCGGTATACTGCAGGGGGTGCGTTCGCCGGGGGAGCACGGGAGCTACTTCCAAAATCGAGGTGAACGGGGTGATGTTCGTTGGGACCTATCGTGATTGATTCAAAAGACATGTTGCTGCCGCTAGCTTGAAGGTGGGCGAGGACGGAAAGTGGACAACATCGGCGCTTGAGGCACTCGAACAATATGTGCACGGGCCATCTTTGAAGGAGCAAAGTGCTCGCCGAAGGATATTAACACTGAGCCATCCTTATATTCCACTTCAGCTCCATCTTGTGTACCGAACTGGTTTCCATTTGCTCCTTTGCCCAGCGTATCAATGCTGTTTGACCATTCTCATCTAACGGACGGATTCTTCCAATTGGAAGAAGCTCTTCTTCTTCAGAGCTTTGAAGAAAGATTGAAGACAAAATGATTTCTTGACTCTCCACTCGACAAGAAGAAAATGTCATTCAGGACGCTCACATTGGGTGGGCAGTCCTTGCTATCGATAATGCCGGCATTCGAAGCCGCCACAAGGACTGCTCTTGGATCATGCCTTTTTCCAACACGCTTGCAATTCTCAACTATTGCGACCGATTCCGATCCCGCATCCGGGCAGTAATTACTCTACATTCCGTCAACAACGGTGCAGATATCTTCTCGTACTCGCATGACTCTTGCCTCCGCCTTTGACAAAGCCACCGCCGTTGTGAAAGCTAAGTATTATTGATGTTGCCGTTCTCATGACCATTGCTGTCCAAGCCGGAGCTGTGACCTGCGAACATCAGTATTTAATGCTTCGGAGACTTGGATGCTGATCAGGCTCTTACACAGTGCCTGCCTTATCTCTTTGCAAATACTCAGACCCCATCTTTAGAAGACTGTAGACCATGGTTTTGAGACACTATCCCCATTTCCTTGTGTGTGACAATCGGGGTACTGAAGGGCTGCTTTGGGTCCCGAAGCCGGCTTACAGGGTCGACGGAGAGGCAAAGAGTGCTCCTGTGTAGGATTGCCCTGCCCGCCAGACCATTGATTTCTCGACGTGTAGTTTGTTCGCACTTCAATCCTCTTGCTCACTGCGAATAGAGCTTTGGTTCGGAGTATTGGGTTTTGCGCGGGAAGATGTCAAAAACACTTCGACGGTAGAAGTTGCCACGCGAGCGCTTGAGGATGTCTCGAATGGAGACACCCTCTGGGACATCCTCTTCCTGAATAGGCAGTTGAATTTCGTCATACGCTGTCGATCCCTTTTCGGGTAATGGTGAGAGATCTCTAGGGGTCGCGTTGTCGCGGCGAGGTAGGAAGAATTTGACGTGCTCGTAAGCTGCTTCGAGCAATTTGCGCCAGAGCGGAATCATGTCGAAGCCACAAGAATTCTCAGAAGTAAGAGACAGCTTGAAGGTCTCATGAGGCGAATCGAGGCCATTGCGACTGGGGAGAGAGTCGAAGTTGTCGTCGGGGCCAGCAGGGGATACCTCACAGGAGACAAGGGTCGACTTGGTTCCTGCAAGAGGGTTTGAGAACATGGACTGCATTGTTCCTGTCTTTACGAATGTGGACGTATCGCGATTCAGGGTTTTGCGCGGAGGTTGACAGCCGCCGTTGGCCGGGGGCGCGATGTTGACATTGTCTTCGCCAGGTACATTCAAAGCAGGAGCTCTTTTCATCACATCATGACCGCATTCGAGATCAGATGGCAAGACTACGGTCTGATTGTGTGTCTCGGCTGGTAGAGGTTAGCGATTTTTCAGCACCGAGAGTAGCCGGAGGCGGACGGATGCGCTTACTGCTGATGGTGTCGTCCTTTGCGATGACGTTGAGAATGGCAAGGGCAGAAGAGAGTATGTTCTGGTGATTGAATTCAGGTCCCTTGGCGGAAATCTGCTCTTGATGGTTGCGAATCTGCAGGAGAGCATGGCAGGCGTCTTCGGTTTTGATGGTCTGATGCTCCGCCGCAAGAATGATCTCGGCAGCAGTTGCCGATGGGTTGATTCCCAGTGCGAAATAATGATCTCGGGAGAGATTAGGATGCATGATGGAGGATGGGATTAATGTTGGTAGAACTGGAAAAGGATGTTGTGGGCTGAGATGTCCAAGTGTGTGGGAGTGACTACGCTGCCGGGCAACGCAGCAGTGACTGCACGGACTGATGCCAAGACACGCGTTTCTTCCTGCGATGGTCCTCTGCACAGATGCGGATGAGTAATTCTTCATGCGATGTACCACGAACTCTCTCTCTTGACAGAAAGCGGAGAACAAGGGGCCAAGACCAATCCAATCATCCGACACGCTACCAAAAATGTCCCAATTTCAGCCTGCTTTCCAAAACACCCTTGCCCTTGGTTCTCTGTGATGTCAAGCTTTCTCGGCGCTGGTCTCCGCGAATCCAACTACGGTCAGCATGCGCAAATTCCCGCTTCCATTTTGATCGCAGTCAACACTCCAATGCTCTGAAATTGTCTAACTCCTTCCCACAAGTCAATTGTGCCCATGAAGCCTGTCCCATTTCTATCCGGACTCCGCGAATCCCCCGCCCCTGCGGCTCTTCGCCAGGAAGACTTGAAAGACGAATCTCGTTGTAAGCTTGGAAGCAGTGTGTGTACGGGCCCGAGGCAGAGGCCTACCTGAACGGGTGACTCGAGGAGCCGTGCCGCGGATATCGTCCGGAACCGCTGGGAACAGCGTTTAGATCATAGAAAATGATGCTCCATCGTTAGTGGAAGAGCGGTCAAAGACAAGTCTGAGCTCGTACTTAGCGTCCTTTCTCAGCACCATCGAGGTCGTACGTGGTGTACATATTGTGGATGGGAAGAGTTGAAGGTCTTGCTTACAGACTACCTCGCCATCGTGCTTGGGATGTTAGCGGAGCGAAGAGGCCTGGCGAGCAACGCATGCCCTTGTCCGAAGCGAATGGCCAAGGCTCTTCCGGTCGGGAGTTGGATCCAGCTTCGTCATCTCGCGGAGATTGACGCCTGGGTCTTGGTCCTAGATGCTGCCGGAATTGGTGCGGGAGAGACTGTCCTCGGAAGCGGCTTCTTAGCGCTTGATGAGTCGGGAGGACAGTCGAATCATACTACGTGGGTTTCTTGTTGGCTTTCGAGATGTTGGGAGACTGAGCTTGCTCGCGAGGAGCACGCATCTCGACCAGGGTATTGCCCGGTCTTTCAATCTTCACGGTCTGGCGCGCGCAAGAATTGCACAGATCATGCTAATGAAGGGTTGTTGCGGACAATTTGCCAAAGTTTCACAAAGCAGATGCGCGTAGGAGGCTGGGTTGACCACGAGATTTGACATGCGGCGGATGCCGATCTCGAACAATTTCTAGCCCTGGAACCCAGGCCTTTCACTTGCCGGAAGAGAAACTATTCCTGGTGCCTGCTCTCGATGTGCGGATGCGCGGATCCTTAAGTCCCTTCCGTCGAAGCGTCAGTCACGGCTGAACTCTAGACGTGCTTTCGCCATGTACCGAAGGCGGACCTTGTCAAAGCTTTCTGCCTCTTATGATTGTTGTTGGTGGGCCCCTTCCGGAGCGGAGTCTTGATGGCCAGGTGTATCGAGTGGCGGAATTGCTCGAGAGAGGGGGAAGCCTGGTCCTTGAAAAGGAGGACGAACGGGAACGCGTCTCGTGGGGAAGTATTGTGACCGTCATTAAGGGCCAAAAGATCCTCATCGGTGGCAGATTGAGAGCGCATCTGGATGTCAACCTTGACGTGAAAATGTCGCCCGGGTGCGCGGTGTGTCGTTGTTGTGAAAGCAGCCGATGCTTGCTGTTTGGACATCTTGTCCGGGCACTTGAAACAGAGGTAGAGGCCTGTCGACTTGGCTATGGAGAGAAGGCCAACGGTGTCGAAGTGTCTGTTGCGAGCCTCCATTGGGGTGAGGAGGAGTCATTCGCCAGAGGTGTCTGTGATAGCACGTCAGTCATTCGTCTTTTGACGCATGAGGATACTTGCGCTTAGTCGAGTGCTCCTCAGGGCCACAAATCACGCCCCTTCTATCTGGCGGCAGTTCCATCCAGTTGCTTTGCTTCCTCTTCAAGTGACTTGGTGGACGCCTTCTTGCGCTGTCGACACGTGCGCTGAGTCGAGCCAGCCAAAATTGTACTGCTTCCAGCTGGAAGAGCGTGCGCACATGAGTTCCTCCCCGCGAGAGGCAGCTGTGTACGTTTCGTCGAAAAATCAATGTACATGGTGCCATGGCCTGCCGTGGGCTCGCGCTGAGCCTTCATTCCAAGCAAGGCGACGCGAGCCTACTCCGCGTTCGTCGTCTAGCTCGTGGCCGAAATCAGGATGTTTGCAGGTGACGTCTTGGAGCCGGCTCGAAGAAGCAGGTTGTATTTGGTTTTCCGACCAGGGCGCACGACGATGAATGATTCAAGATGGGTGGTGATGGTGGTGCGAGGCTGATGAGCGGGCGAGGACAGAACTTCAAAAACAGCAAGCCATGCATTGGAGCGCCTAAGGAAGAAGTGCAAAGACCACATTATAAGAGCTCAACAGAACTGTATCACAGCGGAGGCGATCAAGTTCGGTTTGACCATTGGAAGCGGTATTCAAATATTACCTGTGCACCCTCAAATCTTGAGCATGTATTCCTACAGTCTGCGTTTTCGACCATCACGTTCTGCCAAAAGGGCTAGTGCAGGACCTTTCAATGCAAGCTTCTAGCCGGAATAAGGCAAAACAAATTCATTTTCTATCACTTGCGTGTTACTTGTTTGAGCATGCTTTTGCTGGGCCCAGTGAACAATGCATGGTTGTTTTCCATTTCAAGAAAGAAGCCACCCTGCCATTCTCATCTTCCACCTCCCCTCCGCTGTGTGTGTGCCCCTTTTTCAGCCCCAGAAATACAAATATTGAAAACAAGACAATTCAACTGCGGAGGTCGGTCTGAAGGAGCCCATGGCTGGGGCTCAAGTCGAAGGTCCGGTCTTTGAAAATCCAAAGGGCAGACCTAGCGAGGCGTGTCGAGGCGACCTGACTTGATCTTGAGGCGTCCGAAGAGCCCAGCCGCGCGGCGCTTCAGCGAGCGCGTGACGCGCTTCCAGATGCGCGCGCAACTGGGCTCTCGGTCCTGGCCCGCGGGTTCTCTCATCGGTGGAAAGTCCACCTGTTCGTAAAAGGTGGCTCCTGGGTCTCATCAGCTTTCGGTCTGCACATTTGTGGGCTCAGAGAGAACGGCACTCACTCCTGTAGTCATGGGAGAAGCCACTCCAGCTCGATCCGCTGTAGAAGGACATCTCGCTGCTGCAAGATGAGTTGGTGGAGGCTATCGCAGCGTTTGGTTGTGCGGATGGTGGTGGAGAAGACGTCGTCGGCGGAGGGCAGCCAGAGCAACGACATCGAACGCACGGTCCACGACAGAAGGCACCGCGGCAGACCGCACAAGGCAGGAGCGACAGGCATACAGGGCAATTATAAAATTATAGGATGTGAAGGACCTCAAATGTACGGAAAACTTTTTTTGACGCGCAGCAAAGCACAAGGCGGTCTACGGGCCAGTCCCTCCAAGTACTCCATCTGCTCTTCTCTTCGCATCTTCAAGAAAGGCCACCATTCAAGACGGTCCCGTATGCTGCTAAGCCAGCCTTGCACTCAACGAAAAGTATACTGTGGAAGAGACATTCAGGGGACTCCAGTCTAGCCGCTGAGCTCCGCTCCGTGTCGCGGGATGTGGGACGGTTCAACACTGAGGTCTGAATGTCGTTCAGCGGCTGTTGGATGCCTTCTCGCAGTTCCCTGCATGGCCAGTAGGGAGGATAATGGAACGAAGCCTTTCGAAACGCGTTGACTTGGTCTTGACGTGACGGAAAAGCTGAGCGTGCGACTTGGCTCTTGGTTCCGGTCCGTATATTCTTTCATGGGAGGAAAGCTGGTCTGGTCGTAGAACGTTGCTCCTGTATCATATCAGCCTTTGATTCGCGAATGGCTCTAAGGGTGTGGCTGCTGACTGCGGTGGTGGTCCTGGCAATAGTTGCTCCAACTCGAATCGGTGGATAAAGACACCTCGCTACTGCAAGAGGAACTCGCTGAGGACATGGTTGCGTTGGTGTGCTCCAATCGTGGCGGAGAAGACGTTGGTGGAGAATCTTGAAGTGCTGCTCCAGCACAAGTCAACGAGGGCGACAACCTCGAGCGCACGCTCCACCCTTGAAGGCATCGCGGCAGTTCGTACGGGGCATTTCGAATACACAGAGGAGCGTTTGACGCATAGAAAAATAGCACAACGCAGTCTACGAGCCAGTTCTCGAACTATACTCCATCTGTTCTTCGTTCGTATGTCCCAAAAAGCCCACCATTCAGGAGGCCCAACCTCCGCCGCCCGAGCCAGCACTGTCAAGCTTGCGCCTTCCTGGCGTCGAAAATGAGCGACACCTGGCACGGAAACCATGGTCCGTTGGGACGCTGGTCGTCTTCAGAATGGCGCCCGCGTCAGTAGAGTGGTTGCGGTTGGGCATGATGAATCGACCGGTGATGCAGCGCTTGACCAACGCGGTATGCCGTGTCCAACACGGACGCCCATCGGCAGCGACGTAGCCTTGCCCCTCGTCACGACTATGTGTGGCGCAGAGGCCCTATGGAGTCACAGGGATGGCAGGTTCGGGGCCAGCAAGATGGGCCGGTCGGAGACAGCAGCGCGAAGGCGGCGGCGGCGGCACCGAGGTGGAGACGAGAAGACAGAGGTGCGGAGGTGGAGGCGCGAAGAGAACTTGATACGGGTCGACAGAAGAGATGATGCGATAATGAGGATGATGTTGGAGATGGTGTTGGGAGATGGAAGAGAGACGGACGACGGGAGAGACGAGAAATGTGTCGTGGAACAGACATTTAGAGGACCCAAGCCTCCGGGATAGCCCTCCATGGTGTTTATTGGATTGTAGGACGGTTCGAAGTTCAGGTCTCAAGGTCGTTCGGCGGCAATGTCGGAGATCTTCTAACTTTTCTTTGAGACGCGCGAGGGTAGAAACGAGCGCAGCTTGTTGAGGAACGCAGATTTGCAGTTCTCAACATGGCGGCCTGCAAGGCCCTTGAACGAAGCCTTAATCTTCCTTCGGCCGCGGACGAAAAGAGGCTTGTGCCCGACATCATGATCGAGCGGTCTCTGCATTGGTGGGAACTCTCTCTGCTCGTAGAACCACAATGCTGTGTTGTATTAGCTATCGACCTGTCGGTAGCGATCGAAAGGGTTGAGGACATACTGTTCAGTGCCATGAAGCTGCTCGTGCTCCAGTCACTGGAGGATGAAATCAAGCTGTTGCAGGAGCCGTTAACAGATTCCATGATGTCGCGTGAGAAGGAATTGGTGAGATGCGCGCTGCAATCGTTGTGCTGGTTTGGTTGCATGAGGGCAGGAAGATATTGGTGGATGCTGTCCAAATCTGCGTCGCCGGCGTGGCAGAATCTCGAAGTGCTGCAGGCACCGGCGTGGGAGCCCGGCAGCATCGCGTGCACGAACCACGCAGGAAGGTGCCGTCAGAACTCTAGAACCAGCATGGTAAATACTAGGTATAAACGTGTTAAAAGGGACAACATAATACGTATTCACGTGATTTGGCCAAAGGCAAAAGACAGTACATTTGCGCTATTCGTCTGAAAGAAAACGCCTTCCCATCCAATCGTCTAAGCCTGCTCTCTCTATTCCCAGAACTTCGTCTAGCACCAAAAGGCTACCCGTCCTCTGAGCCAACATCAACGGTGCGGTCTAGCTCCATTCCGTATCTCGGCTGGCGTAGGGATTCAGCGCTGATATCCTGGGCTACAGCCTCGGGGGTCTTACGGTTGTGCTTGACGAAGCGAGAGCGGAGGAAGAAGCGGAGCTTTTCGAGGAATCCGGGTTTGCTCTTGTCGTCACTTGCGTGGCCTGAGATCTTGCGCTTCAGAGAGGCCTTGATGGCCCTCCACGCGGGGAGGTGACGCGGCTTCAATTCTTGATCCGGGGAGCTCCTCATGGATGGAAACTCGTTTTGCTCGTAAAACCACCAAGCTGTGTCTGATCAGCCATAGTTCCATCCGTGCATGCGTATGAGGTCTGGGGACTTGCTGTCGGGGGCTCTGAAGCTGCTAGAGCTTGAGTCGCTGAAGAAAGAAGACACACTGCTGCCGAAGGCCTCGGGAGCTGCCATGACCCTGTCGTGCTCGGTACCGCCATGAAAGGAGCGAGACGTATGATCGGCGCTGCGCGCGATGGTCGACTCTTGATCGGCCGCGGTCGGCCTTTTGGGTTTGTCGAGACCGATGGTACCCTTGTTGGGCTGGTATGGTAGCATGTCGTTGGTTGCTGCCATCTTGGAGTCGTTGGTGTGGCACAATCTCGAAGTGCTGTAGCAGAGCTACTGCAGCGATAGTACTACGCACGGTCCACGCAGAAAGGAGCAGCGAGAAGTTCAACAATGAGGGCGCTACTTATGGGTACGAGGTAAACACGTTTTGGAAGGGAGAATGCAACATCTACACAAGTGATTGAGCTAAAGGCAAAAGGAAATGCATTCGCGCTTTTCATCTGGAAGAAAACGCCATCCTGGATGACCACTCGACCACCCCTCCTGTCATTTGTGTCCCTTCGCATCCAAAAGATACCGGTCCTTAATGTAGAGTGTCGACTTAAACGACGTTCAGAGCACTGTCTCCGGTGCGGTCTAGGTCCATGCCGCGTCTTGGAAGGCGAGAAGGTCTGGCAGATGGGTCCTCGGAAACCGGGTCGGAGCTCTCGCGGCCGTTCTTAGAGAAGCGAGGGGAGAGGAAACAGCAAAGTTTCCCGAAGAGTGTAGCGTTCGTCTTGTTGTTTCTGGCGGAGCTGGAGGTGTTGCGCTTCAGGGATGACTTGATGGCGCGCCAGGCGCGGAGATGGCGAGGCTTGACGTCGCCATCTTGATCGATGCAGGTCTTCATGGCAGGGAATTCTGTCTGCTCGTAGAACCAGAAAGCTATGTGTCATTAGCAATCTCCCCCCTTGCGCGTAAGTCTGAAGTCAATGGAGCTTACTGTCGGGTGGTTCGAAGCTGGATGTACTTGAGGTAGTGGAGAAGGAGATCTCGCTGCCGCAGGACAAATGGTGTGAAAGCATGGTGTCAGCTTCTTGGGTATGGTCGTGTTGGTGTCGATGGCTTCGTTTCATGTTCGTGGGACAAGGTTGACTCGTGGTGGCCATACTGGAAACTTTGCAAAATCTTGAAGTGCCGTCGCAGACGTCGCCCGAACAACAGCACCGCACGCACGGTCCACGCTGGAAGGCGGCGAGGGAGGTACAACATCAAGGAGTGTATGAGAGGAACAGACATCATTCGAGTGTCAATATAAGACCTTCATGGTCACTTCAAGGGTTGTTCATAGTACAAGATTGGGCCAAATCTGGGATAATGTGTTCATCTTGTTGGTCAATGACCGAGTCCTTCTTCGATTCTGATCTTCCAACTCTGCTCTATTCTGCTGCATCTTTCCAAAGTTCCAAGCCATGCAATGGTGGACAGGGAGTCAGACGTCGTCGTCCTCCCGGCTCAGCTCCATTCCGGGTCGTGGAGTGTAGGAGGGTTCGACTTTGGGGTCCAGGGCACTAGTGCCAGAGGTCGTGCAGGTCCTGTTCGCGCAACGCGATGGGAACAAGGAGCGAATCTTGCTGAGGGGCCTAGGCTTCGTCGTCTTGTTGCCATGAAGATGGCCGGTTGCAACGCGCTTCAGCGAAGTCTTGATCGCCGCGCAGACGCGAGGAACGCGGGCCTTTGCTTGGTGTGGGGAGGCCCTCATCGGTGGGAAGTCCCTTTGTTCGTAGAACCAGAAGGCTATGTAGCATCAGCAATCGCTCCCCTAAAGCTCCGGTCTAAAGCCATTGAGACTTACTAACAGGCGGCTCGTAGCTGCTCATACTCGAATCGCTGAAGACGGAGGTCTCACTGTGGCAAGCGAAATTGGCGGGTGGCATAGCTGCTTCGTGTTTGGTGTGGTTGTGGGTGGGCTGACAGTTTGATTGCGTGTTGAAGTGATGAGGGTGGTTGGTGGTGGCCATGCTGGAAACTGTGGTGTTGCAAAGTCTTGAAGCTCCGTCGTAGCAGTCGCCCCAACGACAACGCCGCACGCGCAGACCATGCTGGATGGCGTTGCGAGCAACCCAAACCAAAGGATGCTTCCACTGTACAAGTATTTCACATAATTTCAAGCGTAGGTGGCTCTTTGAATATACGAAGCACTTTTGCAGCACGCTGGTCAATGTATCTATAGAAAAGCATTCCGCCCATCCTCTTTACCTCTCGCGCCGACGATCGGTGACACGCTGTCAGCTCCCTTGGTATCTTGAACACCATCTCTTGCAATCGTCTGCGCCGGGATTTCCGTCTTTATAAGGGCCGTTCCATCTGCTTGCGTTTGCAAGCCGGCAGCATTTGCTCACGTTCCAACTTGAACAGATACCAAAAGTTGAGATTTCAGGCACTTGTGTGGGACTTGAGCGTTGATTGAAGACGGCGTATTGAATTTAGAAAGTGTGTATTTGAAAGCAACCATTGCCAATCTGCATGAAGTCCATCATGTTGTCGATGCCGCGTTGACACCAGCATTGTGACCTCAAGAAGAACTGAACCCAACAGACCGACTCTTACTTCCCTCTTTGTCTCCTACCTCTGCCAATGCTTCTCCTTCGACTCCTCCAACTCGCCAGACAGGCGTTGAATTTGTAATCACGCCGCCGCAGTGCCCCGCGATCACTTCCTTCTCTTTATCAAGGTGAGTGACCTGCTTCCGACACGACTTGACGCGTCTGTCGATCAGCGTCCCACAGCTCGTACATGATGGCGATGTCTGGAGCTCTTGTTTGTTCAGAGTCTTGAAACATTCAGCTGGGTCCTCTTCGCCAACAGCCCGGAGATTGATTGAGTGCTGAAAAGACCCAGTACCGGTGGGAGTAGGCACACAGATTATCCAATGCTGCTGCTTGGTTCTGATGCGCTCGGATTGTACAGGCGTCGGGGCCAAGGTTGGGTGCCACAGACGCCTTTCAGACTTCGCCTGAGAGGGGTGTTATTAGGTTTGGACAATTTGGAAATCGGGCGAATTGAAGGAGTGCTTACAATTGGTCATGAGTGCCGTGTCAGCCATGCGTCTGGCGACGTCGGTGCGGAGGTTGTCGTAATCTTCGAGGACTTCGCCAAAGTTGGAAAGGCTACCGAAGGGACGCAGAAAATCGTTTGGCGACTTTAGTCCTGAGGTCGACGTACTTCGCGGGCACTTCACCAAAGTTGGATTGGCTGCCGAGGAGACCCGAGAGATGGACAGTTGTCAGGCATGTGACAAAAGGTCTCATCAGTGTGTTGCTGTCTCTCGTGTAAAATCTCGTGGAATTTGATGGCCGCCGCAGTGTCGTAGAGGATCAGTCCGTTGACGTTCTTGTTGTCTGACGAATCGCTCAAAGGCCATCAGCTGAAGGCCCGGGACCTCGTAGATTGTGGCGATGATGTAGACCTGAAGATGGAAGTCCAAGACGATATCGTGGTCCGTCGCAGATGTAATGTCGTAATCTCCTAGGTACAAAAAGTCGATGAGAGCCTTGAGGGCGGCAGGCTCGTCGTCGGTTATCTCAACGACATTTGTTCATGTGAAAATGTCGCTGCGAGACTATCATCGACGTAGTCGCCGTCAGCTGTGTCCTCGGGCTGCTTCTCGTGGGCATCATTCTCAACAGTGATGCGTTCTGCTTCGATGTCTCTGCCGTCGTCGCCGCATCGCCATCTGTGGAGAACGGTGCAGCTTCACTCATGGTCATGTGATCATATTGCCCCAAACAATGTCGTAGTCTTCCACGTACAGGAATACGATCAGAGACTCAACAGCGGCCGCCCGCTTGCGTACTGGGGTCGGTGACTTGCAGGCGACGGAAAGGTAGCAGCAGCCACATCAGACTGCGGTCAGGACGTGGACAGCGAGGCGCTCGCTTAAATGGTCTCGGGCTCCTCGAAGTCGCCAAGGGAGTTGTCAACCTCCTCGGCCTCATTCTCAGTCTTGGACTTCTTGTCCAAAGGAAACAGGGAGTCGCGGTCCCCAGGAAGAAGAGCGGGGCGCTTGCGCTTGGGGGTGGGAGTGTTATCAAGCTTACGAGCTGCAAACCACTTGGCGGCGACGGGGTGCTTCTTCGCGGGGAGTTCAAACGGGACGAACTGCAGAGGCTTCTCGGTCGGCTTGGTGGCCTCAGTCATCGGCTTCTCACACTACTTTAAAGTCAGCGACGGAGGTCTCAAGAAGTCACCAGAGAGTTTGGACGAACCTTCTCCTCGGGGCTGGCGTTGCCCGTCTTGGAAGTGGAACTGACGTGTTGAATGGTTTCTTGATTTTCTTTGAGATGCGCTGGCGAATGGCCTCTCCGGAGTACTCTGTTGAAGTCAGTATCCATTGCGATGTGCGACGAGCGAGAAAGCAGAGAGACAAGGAGCAGTCAAGCGCTTTTGGACGTAGAAGTAAGAGAGCTTGAGACTTACCGCCGTTCATCATCTCCGAGATCTGCTCGTAGTCGTCCTTGGTGTCCTTGATGTCCTTGAGTGCAAGCACGCAGGCAAAGACGCCGAAAACTCTGAAACACGAAGTCAGTATCCATCGCGACGTGGGCTTGAGAATGAGCGGTGGAAAGGTGCGGAAGCACGTAGAATCTGCCATCGACGCGTTTGCAGTCGCGACAAAACCAAACCGGCAGCCCGCAAAGACGTTGCAGATCAGCATGTCGCGCGGGTGCTTGCTTTTTTTGTCGTTGACGAGGCTTTCTCGGGCAAAGGCAAGTGAAAGGCGACGGTCGCGACGGTAGGATTGGAAGAATTTGAGGACTTACCCGACGCTCCTGGTGCGCCTATCTTGCAACGATTTCCAGATGTATGCCCTCTGGCGAGGTGCATTGTTCAAAACAAGCCGCCGGATGAATGCAAGATCCGCTTGGGCGACTGCATCCTGTCAGCTGTGCCATCGACAAGCTTGATGAGTCTCACTACAGTAGCAGACGTTTCAAGCGGTTGGAGGACGTACGGAAGCGTTTCTGAACAGAGCGGGTGATGATGTTGAGATTTTTGGGGGACGTGGAGGTTGTTGTTTTGGCGAGGTGTGGGCGGGCGGAGGGAGTCGCTTATCTACCTACCGCGAGGCCGGAAGAAGTCACGAGGTACCTTCCGCGCGACGCCCACAAGTCCACCTGCTACGAAGGGCAAGCGGGAAGTGTGAAGGGACCAAAGGCAGCGGTGCCTGACAGTCATGGGAAACCTGCACATGCTGCCCAAACCTGCTAGTCACCCGACGGCGGCTGCCAGTTGGATCACTTGGGCTGCGAAAATACTTAACGAGTCAAGCATACATGGCATATCTCACAGAAATAGGAGAGTCAGGGGAGACAGTCGGGCAAGAGGTCACTTCAGGATCCATTGATTGATGCGTAGCATTCTATTCCATGCTGTTTCCTGTGCAAGCGATATGCAGCATTTGGGACAGTAATATAGCCAGGCACCGACGACAATGCTCGGACTCACCCCCGAGGCTGTCGAAAGTTGGTTTTGCCCATTTCGCCGACGTGCCAGTCGCAAGTCTATGCTGGACAACCTCCACCTCTAGATCTTCATGATTCTTTTCTTTTGGCCACCTAATTGCAACGCACTGTACTGATCTCCGTATCCAGTGATCCTCCTCCGATTCGCTCTGAACCTGTTCTACTGTTACATATGATGATGAGCAGTGCAAGAATCGAACTGCTCACCATATTCTGTACAACGAGGGTCAGCACGATATCATCAACAGCCGGGTAGGATATCTACCAATCCATGTCAATATTCGATCCATGCAGCCAGAATCTGCGGTCGACTGTCCATCGATACGAAGCCATAGCAATGCTCGTGCGTTGAGCATTCCAATCCACAGTCAAGCCTTGAGTGTAGCGTAGTGGGTCTGAATTCAGTTGTTTCCACCCTGCTTCTGTCCGGGGAATAGGCCCAGGACAGCGTCACGGCGAAGGTTGCCGCGGTTGTGCTTCACAGGAACCTGTTCAGAAGAGAGAGTCTCGTCGACATTGTTGGCCGCGGAAGCGCGTGCCTTGGCGTGCAAAGGGGCCTGGCGAATGGCGTAGTCGGCGCTAAGGTTCATGGTCTCGGAGACAGACGTGCGGGGGCCAGGAGCACTCTTATGGATGGTGAAGTCCTTGGTCTGAGCGACGGGTCCGTAGCTGGCGCCCATGTTGGTGTTCAAGGTAGCTCTGGTGATAGCCAAGCCAACAGCGGCAGGCTTGGGAATCACAGGCTTGACAATGACTGGCGTTGGGACAACCCGCTTGGTCGGCCTGGGGACAACTTGCTTGGGGACGACTGGCTTGTGGATATCCGACTCGGGGAGGACCTCCTCGGGAACGACCGACTTCTCGATGAGTGGCCTTTGGAAGACCGGCTTCGGAATGACTGGCCTTTCAACAAGCGGTTTGGGGATGACTGGCTTCTGAATCACCGGCTTCTGGACCAGCCGCCTCTGGACCACCGGCGTCTTAATCATCCGCTTCTGGAGCAGCTGCTTGTTGATGCGCGGCTTCTCGATCACCGGGTTCGGGATGACAGACTTTTGGATCAGCGGCTTCTCGATGACAAGCTTGGTCATCACGTGCTTGGGGAAAGGAGGCAGCTTGGCTTGAAGACAGTTAGTGACTAAACGAGAAAATTAAACAGAAGCAGAGTAGGATCAATGTACTTACTGTTGTTGACTTCTCCAGCCTTGCCGTTGCCCCGAGCCTGCTCTTGACGCAGCCCGTCGGGTCGATTGGTCGTGACATTCCCGGAGGCGAGACGGACGTTGAAGTCTGCCATCGAAGCAATGCGGTGGTCGACCGGCTTCTCCTGGACAGCGAAGTCCTTGGTGCGGGTTTGGCGGACGACGGTACCAAAGCTCATGAAAGGCGTCGAAGGGGTGATGGTTTCGACCGATTGCCAGTCGCGAGAATTGTCGACAGGACTGAGGCTACGGGGACTGGTTCCAAGACCGGAGAGCATGGCGTTAATCTTGCGTGCTTCGGGATTGCTGAACAGCTGTTGGCCTGGCGAGGACTGCGTTTCTACGTTCCAATCAGAGCCTGTGTCTGGGGCTTGAAGGATTCTTACGCACCATTTGTCAAGCTCGAACGAGCGCGAAGAGCGTGGGATGGGACTCCAGGAGCAACCATCTTGAGGATGTCAACGGTTTCCTTCCTCTGGGGCTTCTTCAGACGCAAGTCGCGATGCGGGCGGGGCATCTTGGCGAAGCGATGATGGGATTGGAACGGGATGGTTGGTTGGTTTGAGAGATGGTGATGGGGTTGAAAGGAGGTTGAGGATGGAGGGTATAGGAGGTGATGAGTGGAGTTGCAAAGGGAAACAAGCCGACGGGTGTACGACGTCCAGCTGGATACGCGCGGACCCCACCGGGCACGCCATGTCTGCCGGAGCGCAAACCTGATTTTCGCTCGACGCCGGCTGCCAATTAGACAATTTGACTGTACAATATATATGGAGTCAAGCATTCGCGGCGCGGCTTACAGTCACGTACGAGACAGCAAAGACAAAGTGATAGACTAATTCAAGATCGACGTTTTGATGTGTAGCAAATTATTTCATACTTCTCCCTTTGTCATTTCCATCCAGATCAGCGGACACTGATGCTTTGAAGCAGATGTTGCCGTGGTTTCTTATCCTGAGCGCACCCTCGAGCTAGCTTAAAGCTGAGTCCGCCAACTGGACCAATGTGTCTGCCTCGTGGTTACGCTGTTGGTCCTGCACTGCCTTAATCTTTGAATTCCCATCCTATTGACGCCCAGTGCTCCTGCGTTGGCCGATTCTGAATCTATCATACTAGTAGACTTGAAGAGGGTTCGAGCATGGAGCAATTGACCAAGCCCTGCGGAGCTTCAGTTAGCACAAGCACATCATCCCTCGGGCAGTAGACATATCAATCCGCCATTCCATCTCAGATAAGGACATCCAGACTTTCCTCCGACGGTCCTTCAAAATGAAGCCGCAGGAACGCCCTCCTTGCGAGCATTCCAATCGGTAAGAAGCCCCGAATCAGTCTCTTTTGGCCTGGCTGTGTCCGGGGAACAGGCCAAGAATGGTGTCACGGCGGAACTTAGTCTTGTTCCGCTTTGGAAAGCCGCCAGTAACCTGGCCGGAAGGGAGGATCTTCTCTGGATTTTGGCAACAGAAGCTTGACGAATGGTCGAGCCCATGCTTGAGGTGTCGGACTTGGCCATTGAAGCACGGCAGCCGTCGGACTCCCTCTTGACACTCAAGTCCTTGACCCCGACAACGGTTCCCGAGCTGGCAACTCGGGTGGTGTTGACGGATGCCTCAGTCATCTTCTGGTGGTTGGAGGTACGCTTAGCGATGGCAGGCTTGGCGATGGCAGGCATTGGGACGACAGGCTTTGTGATGACAGGTTTCTCAATCACGGGCTTCTCGATCACGGGCTTCGTGATCACCGGTTTCGCGATGACCTGCTTCGGGAGGTCCTGCTTCGACGTGCCCGGCTTGGAGGTCAGCGGCTTGTGGAGGGCGGGTTTTCCGATAACGGGCTTTGTGACGAGCGGCTTGTGGGGGATGGGCTGCTTGGCTGAAGTACAGTTAGCAAGAATACCGAGCTATTGAAGAGACATGATTCGGAGTTCCCGAGTACTTACCAGTCGGCAGTGCTCCGGTGGGACGGCGAACAGGAGCGGTAGCATGGGAGGGGCATTGGTGCGAGCCTTCGAGCTTGTCATTGACGTGAAGCTGGGATTGACGCGGAGCATTTCTGGGCGGCAAGAGGCTTTTGCCGCAGGCGCTGAGTCGACGAGCGTCGTGGGTGGTGTGCGGCTGCAGTGGCAAGGCAGCGGCGGCGGCGTCGGTTCTCTTCAGCAAGCGGCTCTGTGCAGAACGGATTTCGCTGTAGCGGGTGACCGGAAAGTCCTCTTGCTGGGAAGCGTGGCTGAGGTCTTCGTGATTGATGTTGGCGTTGCCGTTCATCTGCGTTGTGCGTCCCCGGGTCTCAGGAACAGATGAAACGTGCTGACCATTGGCTGCCTTCTCCTGGACGTGGAAGTCCTTGACCCGGGTCTGGACGATAGTACCGAAACTGGTTACACGGGTTGCAAGGGTTGTCGTCTCCACGATCTCCCAGCCGCGATGGTTGACAAGCGGGGCGGCGCTGCGAGTACTTGGTTCAAGACCAGCAAGGACGACATTGGTTGCGCGAGCTTGGGAGTTTCCGAACAACTGGTTGCCCGGGGAAGGATTGGTCACTGAAATGCTGTCAGCCTGCGTCAGGCATTGAGGGGATGGTTCATGAGCGTACTATCGGCCGTGCCCCCAGTTGTAAGCCTAGCTGGAAGAGGAGGAGGAGCCATAGGCTGGGGATCGACCATCCTCATGATATCGACCTTTCCTTCATCGGGATGCTGCTGGGGGATTCTGCGGCGTGGGTTGGCCATCTTGAGAAGCCTGATGATGAAAGCGGTCGAGGCAATGTCAAGAAGATTGATGTGGTTGAGGACGGATTGGATGATGGGTGAGGTAGGTGTGCGGTGATGGATAGAGTTGCAAAAGGTAAACAAGGCGACGGGTGGAGGTCCAGCTGGAATATGCACGGACCAGAACGAGCACGCCATGTCTGCCCGTCGTCCCGCAGACTCTGGCCGTCAAACGGCCGCTTTATCAGATCCAAATTAGAAGCGAGACTTAAACATCCGAAAGTGTTTATTCCAATGAGGAAGGGATTCTTGGCCTGAAAATGAATGGGAGTGCAAAGGAGGGAGCATGTATATCCAATTCTCTACAGCTATCATTCTGTTCTTAAACCCTTCTCGCCAGAGGTCTATATTAACTCAGAAGCATGTGTCTGCAGCGAAACAGTGGATCCTTTATACTCGCAGTCCCGCTCATGACGGTAGAGGCATCATGCTGTCTGCTTTCAGAATGTCCTAGAACAACGCACCGCCCCACTGCGTCCCAATTGTCCCCTTTTACCGAAAAAAAGTCCCAGGTATGATTTGAAAGCCCTACTTTGCGCCGATCCACCTCGAATTCTATTTATCACGATACGACAACGCAAGCAGCACTAGGCCCATTATTCCCCGCCGAATGGGATTAGCTCACATACAAACAGTGATGAGTAATGGACCAACGGACTAATGCAAGTATACAATCAGGGGCAAGGAATGACGAGTCGGAGCTACAGGTCCACTCGTGAGCTTTGATGTAGGCATCAAGGAACTTCATCTAGTACTTTCCCGGCCGGTGCTGGCCTGGAAAAAGGCCGAGAACAGTGCTGCGGCGAAATTTGCCGTTGATGCGCTTCGGGAAGGCATTGGCAACCTTGCAAGGACGGACTGTCTTCTCGGTCTCGTTGGAAACAGAGCGTTGCTTGTTCGCCTGCGGAGGACTACGAAGAAGGACTGTCACGGCCTGCGATGGAGCACGAAGAGAAGCGGAAGGATGACCACTTGCGGCCTTCTCGTCCAGAACAGACTCCTGGCGTCCATGAGCCTTCTTGGGGGCAGCTGGAGTCTTAGGCTGGTGCGAAACGACTGCTGGGGTGGCCAGAACAGGGGCGCGGCGCAAGTCGTCCTTCTGGACGATTGGCATTTTGGGAGCCTTGGTATCCAAAACGGAGGTGCGGGCGCCATGGT
The DNA here is from genome assembly GCF_038381095.1 of Phyllosticta capitalensis. Classification (NCBI taxonomy): domain Eukaryota; kingdom Fungi; phylum Ascomycota; class Dothideomycetes; order Botryosphaeriales; family Phyllostictaceae; genus Phyllosticta; species Phyllosticta capitalensis. Next base: position 340,353 of record NW_027117452.1, on the reverse strand, counting down.
TCTTCTTGGGGGCCGCTGGAACCTTAGGCTGGTGCGAATTGACCGCTGGAGTCAGCGGACCGGAAGGGCGGAGGAGGTCGTCCTTCTGGACAGTCGGCATCGAGGGAGTCTTGGCTTTCAGACCAAAGGTGCGGCGGCATTAGTTCTTCTTAGGGGCAGCAGGCATCTTTTGCTGTTGCGAAATGAGGGTTGGGGTCACCAAACCGGAAGGGCGGTGGCCGTTGTCCTTCGTCTGAACAACTGGCATCGCCGGCTTGTACGAAACGACTGTACCAGAGCTTGTGACACTCGTGCTGCGCACCTGGTTTTCCGCCGTCTTTGAACCCGAGAAGTAGCAATCGGTCTTGCCATGAGGGTCTGAACGGAGGCCAGGGCCGGGAACGTGGGTAATTGAGGCTCCGCGCTGAAGGCGGGCCGCGCTGGTGACATTTGCGACAGAAGCCTTGATGTCGTTGCGCAAGGTATGCTTGTTGGAACCGAGCCCTTTCGCCGGAAGACAGTAGGCTGCTACAGCAGGGATTTTCGGTTCGGGTATGATGGGTGCTTACTGCTCATCAACGCGCCGTGAGGACGGGAGGGAGCCACAGGGCAAGAGGGGCCCATCTGGACTGCTTCAGGCTGTACTTTGTCAGGGGCCTGCGGCTGACGCAGAGCGTTACCTCCCTTGGCCTCCTGCTGCGGGAGGATAACGATGGCAGGCTTTTTCTCAGAGTGGGAGGCGCTCGCTTGCTTATTGTTGTTGATCTTGAAGTAGTTCGGAGCGGAGGCAACCTGGTGGCCGTTTGGGATCCTTTCGCGAACAATGAAGTCTTTGACACGGGTTTGAACAATAGTGCCAAAGCTGGTGACGCGGGTGGAAAGCATCGTGGTTTCAACGACCTCCCAGACTGGGGATTGGCCGGCGATGTTCATGCTTTGACCACTGGTCTTTGTCTCGAGACTGGTGAGAACACCGTTGGTGGTACGGGCATCGGGGTTGCTAAAAAGCTGCTTGCGACGGGAGATCTTTGCTAGAAGGCTATCAGAAACCACGCATGACTCCGGATTCATGCTTCACGAGTTTACCATTGGAATGTCCCTCAACGGAGGTGGCGCCGGCGCTGGGCTCAAGGCAAGCCAGGAGAACGTTGGTGGTGCGCGCGCCGGAGATACTGAACAGTTGCTTGCCAGAGGAGAGCTCCCTAGCTGTTTGGCCATTAGAGACTGCGTGAAACCTATGGACGGTTCATGAACTCACTGCTGGTCATGGTCGTGCCGGGATGAGCAGCGAGCGATTGCACTCCAGGAACCATTTGCTTCATAAGGTCGACCTTTTCTTTCTTCTTTGGATGCTGAAGCATCGCGTGTCGAGGGTCGGACATCCTTGGAAAGCGATGATGAGATGAGGCAATGTCCAAGATGACAGAAGATGGAAAGGAAAGGATGAGGTGATGGGAGGTGGAAAGGAAGAATTGTAAACAAGCCATAGAGGAGACCGGATGGCATCGGGAGATTTCCGGACCACACCGAGCACGCCATGTCTGCCCGTCGTCCTGCAGGCAATCTCATGGCAATCACAAGGCCGGTTCATCAGATCTTCAAGTGAGACTTAGATGTCGAGTTGTGTTAAAAACTTTAACAAAGGGCTTTGTCGCCCGAAGGAAGGGGCGGTACAAAGTAGGCAGAAAATCAATGTCTAATTGTACAACGCGGATTCATGGATATGCTTCTGTGGTATTACAGTGAATCGTGCATCTCGAATGTTAGCTCCCCTTGAGAAAATTGCTGAATGACCCATCCGCATTGTAATGGTGCTTCCGTTTGGAAGCAAAATCTGAATTCAATTATCCAAGTACTTCCGTGCATTGCTCCACTCTGAAGTTTCTATATAAGTACACAGCATTCGACCAATGCATCCGGCATCAGGTCAGCCGTTCCCTGTTGGAATGAGACTATCTCATATGTGCGCAGGAGGAACAGTGAATCAAAAGTCCAAAACGGATGTCCAACCGGGCTCAAGTACCCCGACGGGGAAGGCACATTCCGTTCTCCAAGCTCGTTCATGAGATTTTGAAACGTCATCGTGGGACTTGAACTAGTACTTTCCGTCTATCTTTTGGCCGGGAAACAGTCGGAAGACAGTGCTGCGGCTGACTCTGCCTTGACTGCACTTCGGGGGCTCAGCGGGGATCTTGGAGGCAACCACGGTCTTCTGCGTCTCGTTGGAAACCGAGCGTTGAACTTTCTTCTTCGGGGCGGCGGGCGTCTTCGGCCGGTGAACAGCTGGTGTGTTGAAGAGAGGCCTGGTGTTCAGACCGGAAGGGCCGCGCATGTGGGACTCCTCCCTGACAGTGGTGTTCTTGGGCCTGAGAGGGACGATGGTGCCAGAGCTCGTGGCGCTTGCGTTGCGGACCGCCGTCTTCGACCCTCGGGGATGGCCAAGCTCTTTTCCATGGGTCTTTGCCTGGATGCGAGAGGGGACATCAACGTGAGCGCGGGTGACCCCTCCAACATAGGCTTTGATGTTGTTGTCGTTGACGGCATGCGTGGACAGAGCAAGCCTGTTGGCTTGGAGAAAGTTAGCGACCATATGAGAGACGAAGAACGGAGATCCGGCGTACTTACCATCCGCCAATGGTTCTGCGGGATGATGACCAAGATCTTGAGGGCGACAGAGGCTGAGGTGCGCTGCTCCGAGCTGTCCTTTGCCGTGGTGCTGTTGCTGAAGCTCTGTACCTTGGCCCTTGGTTTCCTGATGACGATAGAACCCTGTGGAAACCCGAGTAGCGATGGCGGATGCACTGCTGTTGATCTCGATCTGCTGCGGAATGGGGGCAACCATCCGGCTGTTCTCAGCCCTCGCACGGACAGTGAAGTCCTGAACGCGAGTCTGGACGATAGTGCCGAAGCTCGTTACCCTGGTCGAAAGCCTAGTGACCTCAGCTATCTCCCAGCCGTTGGAATGGCCGACGCTGCGAGAAGCGGGCCCAAGATCGAGACCAGGCTGGACGGGGTGGGTACCGCGCGGCCTGGAGTTACCCATGACATGGTTTGTCGAGGGAGCCTGCTTGGCTGAGTGGCTGTCAGCGATCATGTAGGCCTGTAGGTAGATCTTTCATGAGCTCGCCATTGGACTTGGCCTTGTGGTCCTTGTCGGAGCGGGCAGCAAAACTGGTCTTGGGCTCAAGGCCGGCAATGACGACGTTTGTCGCACGCGCTTGAGAATTTCCGAAAAGCTGCTTTCCGGGACTCGCATAGTTGCCTACGCAGCTGTTAGAACCCTGTTCAGCGTTTGAAGGATGCTTTATGTACTTACTGTTGGTCGTAATCGCGCTGGGCTGAGTAGCGAGAGAGGTGGCCGCGGGAACAATGGACTTGATCAGGTCTAGTTTTCCTTGTCGTTGAGGATGCTGCTGTGACAGCAAGCGACGCGGATGGGTGGGCATTGTGGATGCACTGATGATGAATCGTCTGGAACTGGTTGCAGGAATTCTTGAAGAGATGACAAAACACGTCGATGTGCTCGATATGGGTTGCCAGAAGGGATGGCGAGGTGATGAGTGATAGATGGAACAAAGAGCTCAGGCGGCGAGCAAAAGGTAAAGAGGTCGTCCAGGAGATGGCATCGGGAGATTCCCGGACCAGAACCGAGCACGCCATCTGCCGCCCAGCGGAAGACTTTGGCGGTCACATGGCCGCTGTGGAGGATTAGGTACAGAAAAACGTCTTGGATTCTGAGATACACGCAAAGCAGTACTCGACGTTGGATTAGTTTGCTAGAGTGGCCTTCCCCGGCATTGTCTTCAAGAATGACCTTCTTCCACGAACAAAACCTATGTTCCGAAGACCAAGACGTGTCCGCTCATTTTTCTGTTTCAACCTAACTCTCAGACCGTCGACCAGCAGGACCAGACCGAACCGAAACGGCGAGGGACGACACATGCCTAGAGCCCGTAGTACATAGCCGCTGCTGACCATGGGACAGCCTGGCTCTACAGTATCTTGCAGTTTGCTCCGTATTCCCGATCGTAGATTTTATACGAACGATCCCTGAGCACTGTATCAGATGTAGAGCATTAAATGTATACGCAAAGTGTGAAGATTCAGAAAGATTCAAATAACGCGTGTATTGAATGGAGGGGTCTACGGCAATCTATATCCCCAGAGGTGTCGCCCAAGCCAGGTCGTTGCTTGTGCTCGCAACAAACACAAACGGGTCCTTCGTCCCACCCCATCCCCATTATCCACCAGTGTTACAGCAGCATGTCGAAAGAAGATACGGATACCGATCATCCCGTTCTCTGTAGCAGTGATTAACCGATGGACACTTCTGGTCACTGAGTGAACATACCAACAATCTCCTCCGACTGGAGCTCGTGCGGCCGACACACGTGCGGGTGTACTCCTCGGACTTCGCACAGTCTGGCTGTTGAAAGTGGGTGAGCGAAGGTTGTCATGGGGCAGAGCACTGTGGTGGGTGGAAGAAATGCCGCTCGCCCGGACGCGTCCGTACTACGCACCGCGCCAGACAAAGAAAACACTCGAGCGTGTCAAAGCTGTCCTCCAAAATGCGGCCGACACGCGTGCGGGCATGGTGCTTTGATATATAATTCTTTGCAAGGCTGCGAGCCTCGCCAACCTACGACGGGAGGGCCTTTCGAAAAGATTGACTGACATTTCCATGGTTGCAAGCTTTGGAACACCCCAGCAAAGACAGAAGAGCTCCTCCATTTCCTCGTCGTTGTAATGACTTCGACCAAGGCATTCTCGCCCACCGAGATTCTCCTGATGCCGGGCCTCATGGCAGCGATGATTGCGGCGAGAAGGAAATCCGAAAGGTGTCCTGCCGATTTCCATGGCAGAGCGCGCCATTCGTCCTGTCCTTGATGGACTCTTCAATATTGTAGGCGCGCTGGACAATGTTGTTGTGGCTCAAACCGATGCGGCCGACTCGGATGCGGGCGTAGTCCTCCGACAGGTTGACGTGGACATTGCTCCGCCCCGTCGACTTCTTTCCAGCAGGACTCTTCCCAGCTCATTGGCTCAGGGTAAACGTGTGCCTGTGACCCGGCAGCTTTATTCATCTCTGAGACAGCCCATCCGCTCAAAAACTCGGTTGCACGCTTTGCATCTCCGTTGTACTGGTCTTCGAGGCATCGGGACTTCTTAGTGGTGTCATGAGCGGCCGGAAACTCGCTTTGGGATGCTGAATTTGTCTTTGCAGCTTTGCGCGGCTGCGACATAATATGTCGTTCATTTGACCCAAGGAACCTCAGACATGTACTCTTTTGCGAGACAGCGAGCTTCCTCGGGGAAGGTCGCCGAAAACATGAAGTAGAGGTGGTCCCGTCGACCAATTTACTCTGCTACCTGACTGTCAGAAAGTACTGCTAGCGAGAAAAGAAGGACTAGACACTGAATGAACGTACCGTACTTGCGAGATGAGAGTATCCCTTCTGCTCCCAATGACAGCATGTCACGGAGAGCGGGAAGGCGATTCAGCATTCTGTAGAGACAGCAAGTAGGCGTGTAGCCGGAACAGAGCAAAGCCAAGAAGTAGAAGCACGACTCGTCCCCGAGCTATGTGGGACAGAGCCACTTCTACGGCACAACCTCAGAGGCACCCATGGTGTACATCGCGGCGTTGGCGTTGCTGACTCTGTTGAACCTCTGTCGCACACGCATCTCCATGGATGTACAAGGCGCTGTACGAGGCTTGTGCATGATGGCGCGCTGACTCAGGGAGACTCAAGTATAACTCCGGGGTGATCGTTTGGAAGAGCCCGCTCAGCTCTGTGTCGTTCTCGGCTGGCATGTTGCGGCGCTCCTCCTCCTCCTTGTGGCTCAAGGTAACGTGCATTACTCGGGAGTCAATAACGTGGGGACTGGTTGCCCATGTCGAGAAGCCCACACCAATCATGTCGGAGGCTGTCTGAGGAGGAAGTGGGTAAGCGGCCATTTTGGAAAGGCCATGCTCCGCCATTGAGTCTTTGGCCGGCTGGGGAGGCGTTGGCTGCGTTCCCTTCCCTACTGCCAATCCGCTCGGATTGACTGGATCGGACTCTCTTCGACGGCTGTTCCACTGGGTTCAGAAGAGCACCCTGTACCGTTGAGACATCCGTCAGTATTGTGCAAGAGAAGGAAGAGCATGTTTGACTCACCAGTAACAAAAGTACGAAGGACGTCGATGTACCTATGCAAGGTCTTGTGTCTGAGGATCCTCTATCCCTGGCCAAGGTCGAAGCCGCGTGGGTCAATTCGCACTATTGTCAAACATGTCAGAGTCGTCGAGGGGAAGAGCCAGAGTGGTTGACTCACCAGCGAAACGGTGCATATCCCAAGCCTCTCCCCAGCAGTGTTTTGCTGCGACTTCCCCGAGCCTGACGAGAAACCGTGAGCGGGTGCGCCTTGTCTCGCGCTATTCGCCCTGCATGAATGACAGCTGTGTTGTTGTAGATTGTTCGTGGAATGCGAGAAAAGTGTTGGCCGAGCAGAAAGAACCTCATGTGCTGACGTGTCTACCTTTCCAACCCACGCGTGGACCACGCACTCAGCCGCGGACCTTGCGACCAGCGCAGCCAGACGTAGTGCGCCTGGCATGTTTTGCTACACCATGTGAGATGCCCGCTCGGTGTACCGATGGAAACAATTGCTCGTGGTGTTTCCTCTTCTTCTTGTGGACGGTATTCTCATGGCGAGATTTGGATCGATTACCGTCAAAGGTGGCGGCACATTGTTGGAATGGTGGCAGTCCCTCTTCTCCGGCCGGAGAAAGGATTTTTGTCTGCGCGCCTCTCCACAGACGGCTCAACAAGAATGGTGGCATGGATATGGCACCGTGAAGCCTAAGTATTGTGATGTACCCGGGGCTGCTCATGCTGTGCCACTTCTTTCCCATCGCTGTGATGATGGCTCGCAGTTTGGGAGGCTAGTGTCGCAGGACTTCCGACTGCCAGGGATGTCGAGACCGGAATGGATGATTTACAAGTGCTGGAGCTGGGGGAAGAGTTGGCAGACCCAGTTCTGGAGATGGAAAAGATGGTTAGGTTGGAAAGCTTTTAGAAGCGAGTTGAGGGTGCATAGAAGTACTCACCAGCTCAGCGAACAGGATACAGTCCCGACCATGGCGATTTTTGGGTCCCATTCACCCATCTCTGGGGAAAACGTCAGTCTTTGCCGTTCGGAAGAGAAGAGACACCAAAGCAAGAAAGGCGCTTGCTTACTTGAAGGATGGCGCGTTCTGTCGAATAGTGTTGACGGGCTGACGGTCAGAGCGCTCGTCGTCCCGGTCGCGCATGAGCACATTCATTCTGAGTTTCTCCGCCATCTTAACCCTCTTTTCCGTGACCCTCGGAGCTGAAAAGCGACTGCGTTAGCGACTGATCTACGATGGCTTGGCCTGCAAGCGACTAACGTATGGTCCTCGTTGTTGATGGTGGGTTTGGGTTTTTGGGGGCTTTTGTTGAAGTTCGATGTTTGGGTTTGTGTAGAGGTTTCCATGTGGACTTAGGCAGCGTCCGCGCAGGCTGGGCCGCGCGGGAAGGCGCAAGAGAGACATGACATCATCGGGAGTCGCCAGCAGCACACTTCACAGGACACTATCGGGCACGAAGTTTAGGCATACAAACCACTCCTGTCAAGCCGTCATAGCTCACAGAAGACCACAGAAGCACCCATCGTCCTTCCGCTACATGACACCTGTGGTTATGCGTGCTACTCGCGCGAGGCTAACAGTTGGCGCTCTCCCGAAATGGAAGGGGGTGCATGGGACGAGCAAGGCATCATGGATACTTCAAAGGTGACAGTGCTTGAAGCATCTTGCATCATGCAAAATCTGTGTTTATTTCTTACAAATTCTGATGAATTCGGGTGAGAGGCTTCGTTCTGCTTCCATTGAGTTTTGCGCGTTGTGCACTTGCTGCCAAACCAAGACCTGATTCTCGCCCGTCAAATGGCAACTATTCTAATCTTGTGTTTTTCGTTGTTGACTGAGCTCAGAGCAGAACGAATCGATTGATTTCTGCCACAGCGAGCAGAGCAGCTAACTAACTAGGTGCGCATCTTGCGCTACGCCATGGGATGATGCTATGAGAGAAGCTTTGCGAAACAAGTGACGTCTCTACTGACGCAATGGAGAGAGTGGATACGACTCCAACACTCTTCCTTCGACCCCACGTGCCCCCCGTCCATCCTTCCATCACCTGTACCGCTCCTGGGAGCGTAGCCTGACTGGAAGACCCAAGGACATGGCCGCTGGGTTTTTGACCCCTCCTTTTCGGTTTCTGAACCTGGAAGACGCACTGGACGACGCGCTGGACAATGCAGTAGTTTCTCTTCCGATGAATCGTGGCGCGATTGGCTCGGCGAAGCAGAACCCTTCAAATCTTCCATCTCCATCTTTGGCTCGTTGGGGTCTTTGGCGATCGGCATGTCCGAGGCGAGACGTACGGCTCCTTTGGACTCTCGGAGCTGGCGCACTGATGACCTTCCTCTGGTTGTACTTGCTCTTGAGTCGGATGCGAGCTTCCACCTTCGGAGTCTCCTGTCCGCCAAATTGCTCGCAGTAATGCGCCATCACATTGACCTGGTTGTAGTTGCTCTTTGGCTGGGTACCAATATCCATCTTCAGAGTCTCTTCTCCGCCGAATCGCGGGTAGTATGAGGCCGGTCCTGGAACCCAACCACTAAGACTCCACAATGCCCGGTCTCTCGTACTATTCTCTGGCTCCCAGTCGTCCAGATCAATCACTTCTGGTTCAGGCTCAGGGATCTGGTGAGGCTTTGCCCTTCCTTTGCTCTTCTAATCAACGGGACCCGCCGCCGGATCATTTCTGAAGAATAATGCGTTCCCTTGTATCCATCGTTGGAGGTCTGTCCATACTTGTGGTCCTCCATGTCGAAGTCGTTTTCGTGCATCGGCTTCTTGAGGCCGGCGCCGGCTTGGAATCGAATGGCCTACAGTACGCGATTGCACTTGGTCTCGGTAATGGGGAGGGTTGGCAAGTCATAGGGCTCTTCGGCGAACTAGAAGGCAGCGCGCTTAGAGGTAGGAGGCTTAATGCTCATGTGGCTGACGTGACAGGAATGGGCATTGCGAATTCTAGATTCGGAAGAGACAGTACTCGGAGTCCACCATGTCGAAGTCGTTGTCGTGCATCGGCTTCTTGAAGCCGGCCTCGGCGGGCTTGGAATTGAATGGCCTACGGCACGTGCTTGCGCTTGGTCTTAGTGATGGGGAGGGTTGGTAAGTTATAGGGCTCTTCAGTGAACTAGAAGGCAGCGCGCTTAGAGGTAGGAGGCTTGACGCTTATATAGCTGATATAATAGGAATAGGTGTTATAAATTCTAGATTTAGAAGAGATAGAACTTAGAGTCCACTATATTAAAGTTGTTGTCGTGCATTAGCTTCTTGAAGCTAGCCTTGGTAGGCTTGGAATTAAATGGCCTACGGCACGTGCTTACACTTGGTCTTAGTGATAGGGAGGGTCGGCAAGTTATAGGGCTCTTTGGCGAACTGGAAGGCAGCGTGCTTAGAGGTAGGAGGCTCGACGCTCATGTGACTGACGTGACAAGAATGGGTGTTGCGGGGCGGGCCCCTCAAATTCCAGATTCGGAAGAGCCATTCCCTGGTCTCCTCCATGCCGAAGTCGTTGTCGCGCATCGGCTTCTTGAAGCCGGCCTCGGCTTGGAATCGAATGGCCTGCAGTACGCGATTGCGCTTGGTATCGGTGTTGGCAGTGGCAGGGGTACCCGAGCCCGCGGGCGACATTTGCTTTCTTGTGATTTGCAAATTTTGAAATGTGTTGATTGAACTTCGTCGTCCTCGCTTCTGGAAGATGAGTGCCGCATAGTTCGATCGCATAGTTCGATCGCATAGTTCGATCGCATAGTTCGACAAAGTCCGAATTGGACCGTAGGACGAGGACTCCTTCTCGGCCATCACCGGAGCTTTAGCAGAAAGTCTGAAGTTGGCCATTGATTAGGACTTCTGATGCGACTCAATTACTTACATGTTGCAGGTGACATCTGCTCAGAACGGTAGCCTTAGACCTGTGGTGTCCTCGAGACTTTGGTTTGTATGCGAGACACGAATACCTAGGAGGGTACATGTGGCGGTGGGGACCTTCGCAGTGAAGGAACTGGCACCAGCCCTCGCCTCCGTCATGAGCTTTTCGGCCGAGGTTGTAGTCCGTGAGTCCCTTGAGACCGTTTCCGCAGCGCATCAAGTCTCGTCGCAAAACTTCAAGTCGCAACCGCCGTTCTTGACGCGCGACTGACAGCATTCAACGGACGAAACTCCTCCGCAGATGCTGCACCACTTGTCATTGGCTGCTGGCGTGCTGGTGTAGATACGCTGCATTTGCGCAGCGCACGCGTGGTGTTTCGTCACACTATCCATCGAGAGTGGGCACAGGCTGCGGAAGTCCTGTGGTTTCTAGGGGTGCTTGTAACTTTGGATAACTTTGGATTCCAGCGCGCCTTCCAAGCACATATCCCTTCTTCGGATTTTCTTCCAGGTATGACTTTCGTCCACCTCCGTGTAGCCGCAAGTGTCGGCCCAAGCGATGACCGGCGGCTGGGTTGTTTCTGCCGTAACTTGGTTCCGGGGAGGGTGGCGCGAGGCGAGATGCTTTCTTCGTCTGTAGAGGTGATCTTATCGACGGTTTGAGTTGCTCGATTTGTACTCTGGATCCAACGGTGGGTGGGAGAAGGCGACGGGGGCGTGGACGGATCGTTGCGCCAGTCGCCATAGCCGCTTTTGTGAGGGTTTTTGTTCTGGCGAGGCTTGTACGTGGAAAGCTAGGACCAGTGGATGGCGTGAGCGACCGCGAGAGGTGGTCTTGTTGTCGTTCCGCGGGTGATGCTGGCCGCACGACCAAGGCCAGCACGCAGAATTTGGATGACGCGCGCCTGGTGATTGCTCAAGGCTCGCTGCTTGCCGCCACTGCTGGCAGTAGATGGGCAAGGACCAGCGACGGGCGGCGTTCGTCGCACGGGCTTCAGGGTTGGTAAATACGGCATGCTTGAGAGCGGCAGCCGGCGTGACTATGTGCTTGTCAGATACTGCAAGCGGCAAGGGTTGGAGATTCGATTCACCAGCGGCTTACCGTTCATGTTTGCTTCGATGGTGGGAGGAAGATTGCCCGAAGCACGAAGGCCTGCGGCTGCGGCTGCGGCTGCGGGCGAAACAGCACGCTTCGCTCACTGGGCGATTTCACGACCAATTTGGAGTGATGATATCGTGGTGGCACGCGGAGATAGGAGGGATCTCAAGGATGGAGATGTTGTGATGATGTGTCGTGATGATGGGTCACGATGATAGGAGGTGGAGGTGGAGTTGAGCGGCGAAACCAAATGATGTAAACAAGGCGTGGTGCAGGAACGGGCCGATTCAAAATGACTTGCACGACGGCCGGCACTGGCTGTGAGTTGGACAATCTGGGCGACAGAAGCAACTCCATCGTCAGTCATTACAATGAGATCTTTGCTCAAATATAAACCCGAATTGCAGTGCTAGGCTGCAAATATCAAGCAGGCATCGTCAAAACATGTCACACCACAACTTCTCTGAAAAGTAGAGATTTATTGAATCCAACTCGCAATATTGACCTATGCTTGCAGCAAGACAAGAAGTTCTCACTCGTCCGTCCACGCACGAACTGAATAAAGTAGATGTCCAGCCCCGCAATCCCCGATTAACTTGAACAATCCGGATGACACAGCTTTATCCTAGCGTTATTGTCATCTTGCCTCTCGTTCCGGCCTCCTATGCCTTCCGAATCTCTTAGATTCCAACACTTAGCACCTGTGTGTCAAGCCCTGCATTCCTTGTGAAAAAGCGTCAGTCAAAAGGCAAGAACTCGGCAATGATGTACATACCCATTTGGTCATCATTCAGCTTGAATTCGATGCTCCAACATGGAACGAGCAGTCGGGCAGTGGTTCAGCATTCTAATCTGTTCCCAAGACCAAGTCCAGTTGTGCAGAGATTCGTGAATCACTTCTTTGCCTCTTTCTCCTGGCCAGGGAACAGACCAAGCACGGTGCTGCGGCGGAATTTGCCATGGTTGCGCTTTGGGACGTCGGTAGGCAGAGGTCCGATGACCGTGCCGGTGTCGCTCTCGGAGGAGGCCGGGCTGGCTGGCCGGTGGGCACGGAGACGAGAAGGTCGGACGGTGTCTTCGTTGATGCTTATGTTGCGCTTGATCATGGTGCGGATGTCCTTGTTGACTGGCTGAGGCTTCTTCTCGGAGGGTTGGGAACGACGGACCGGGCCTGGGTTACCGTTGGTAGGAGCTTGGTGGATTTTGTTCGCAGTGGAGACAGTCCTCTGAGTCGTGCGCTGGACGGTCTGCATGACGACAGGACCTTGGTGCTGGGTGGGAACCATCTCCTGGATGGAGATATCCTTGACCCTCTGCTGCGTGTATGTGCCAGTGCTCGTAACCCTGATTGTGCTGTACATGGTCTCAGTGACTTTCCAGCCGCGAGGCTGCGCAGTGGTCGGAGCCGGAGGATGGAGACCGGCAAGGAGAACGTTCGTCTCCCGAGCTTGGGCGTTGGCGAACAGGCTCTGGTTGCCAGCTGCTCCAGTGAGACGGGCAGTAGGAATGAGACCGGCCAGTGTGACGTTCGTAGTGCGGGCCTGCGGGTTGCCGAAAAGACCATGCTTGCCAGCGGCCTCGTTGCCACGTGCGTCAAGATCGGTACCAGCGAGAGCCACGTTCGTGGCACGAGCACGAGGGTTGCCGAGAACGTTGTTGCGTGGAGCACGCTGCTTGTCTATGCGGCTGTTAGAAGCTTTCTACTGTGGAGGGGGAATGGAGGATCTCACCAGTCTTCTCTGCCATGGTGCAGTCAGGGTTTGGAGCCGGAGCGCGGTAGGAGCTGTCATTTGTCATCTTGACCTGGCGTTTGGCCTCCGGCTGCGGGTGCATCGCAGGGCGACGTGGGTTGATCATCTTGATGATTCAAGTTCGAATTCGATTAGATTATGATGAGGAAGTAGGTGATCTCGAGTATGAAGTGGATGGTTGAATCTGAAGGGAAGGAGTTTGACGACGACGTGGAGCTTGGGCAGTTGGGGGACGACGTCAACAAGCCGTGGCGCACGGACCGTACCCAAATTTCGCGCCCGACGCGATGTTTGGCCTGGCTCTCATAGGGAGGATCTGGGGGATTTGAAAGCAGGTCAGATTTGCAGGGGCGGCAAGGGATCACCAAGCGCCATCTTCAACACAAAATGGTAGTGTTATTGCATCACGACATCTTCGAATGGTATGCTACTTTTTGAGCCGTCTTCCTAAACTGGAGTATTCCAACCATCCAATAATGCTTGCTGTTGAAGCCCCGACGCGTCTGTCCCAAGCTCAACCTTGATAGAGGACATGAACCAAAGCAGGCAACCAGTCCAGTCATGGGAAATGGCTTGGTGCTGGCCTGGATGAATACCTCTAGCAGGCGTCCTCCCTTCCTACTTGACAGTTTCCAGTCCATCATCTTGTACCACGCCCAATTTCCGGGCATGAATCCATGGGTTGTCTGCCGAAAATATCAGTTCATGGGTACCTTCTCTTGAGTGGTGGACATACCATTCTAGCAATTCGTCCACTCGCTGTGCGTACACATCTGCATGAATTTTACAGCCGTGACTGCAGACACTCAATCTCGTATATGGACCTTGATTGACTCCAACTGCTTCACCTATTTGGGCCTAAGACAGTAAGGAGTGGAGTATCCGAAACCTCGAGCATTTGGTCGCTCCGTCAAAGAGACTTCCTCTGTAGCAGCCTCGTCGAAGACGTCTGGCCGTCTACTCCTTTTTCTCCTTGTCAACAGTAGCCTTCTCTTGGTCCTGGTCTGAGAGGCAAAGTGACGCTGAGATTTTGAAGTCAAAAGACTGCAATTCACTTCTTGTTGTGCGGCGGCTGACTGGGAAACAATCCAAGAACCGAGTTGCGACGGCATTTGCCATCATTGCGCTTCGGGCACTCGACGGGAACAGGTCCGATAGCCGTGTCAGCGTCGCTGTTGGCCGAGGTCGAGCTTTTTGGCTGGCGTCTGGACAGACGATACTGTTTGACGATGTCTGTTTCGCTGCTGTGGTTGTCGTTCGTCATGTCTCCCTCTTTCTTGGTCTGCGTCGCCGGGGGCAGATGAATACGACGAACGTTGCCAGTCTCGGTGACAGAGGTGTTGTTGCTGATGCTGCGCTTGTCTTTGGTGATGTTGGCTGACTTGTGCTTAGGTAGATGGGGATGGTGGAATTGTCCGGAATTGCCGCTATTGTTGAAAACAGAGAAGTCGCTCTGGTCGGTGCCGGCGAGAAAAAAGTTGGATCGTCGGGCTTCGGGGTTGCTCAGGAGGCCTGGCTTGTCGGGGGACTCGGCGCAACCAGCAGGACGGTGGAGACCGGAGAGCGCAGCATTGTTGTGGCGGGCTTTCGCTTTGGCGGAGATGGCTTGCTGGCCGGTAGACTCCCTGCGACGAGCAGTGGGATTGATGCCCGAGTGGGGAACGTTCGTGGCACTGGCTTTGGGGTTGTTGAGAAGTTCTTGCTTGCCAGTCGGCTCAGTGCTGCGAGCGGCGGGAACACCGGCTAGGGCAGTGTTCGTGGCACGCGCGTGAGGGTTGCTGAGCAAAGTGTTGCGCGCAACCGGCTGCTCGGCTACGCGGATGTCAGCGTTTCTCCACGACGTTTGGATTGAGAAGCTGGGGAGCATGCCGTTCTTGTCTTCTTCAGCGCGATGGGAAACTGGGACGAAAGCTCGAATAGCCCTTCTCTTGAGCAATTCGACCTGTTCTTTGGTCATGCCTTGCGGCTGGGGCACAGGGCGACGCGGGCTTGACATCGTGATGTCAATTGAATGATGGAACAATGACGATGTGGTAGACGCAAGGGCTTTTTGAATCGAAACCACGAAGTTGAAGTTGAAAGAACGATATCCAAGGATGTGGTTGAGATGGTTCTAGCAGTGACTGAGCGACGGGAGAGCAAGATGTAAACAGCGGAAGCGAGCAGCCCACGCAATAGAGCATTGTGCACGGACCTCCGCGACAGAGACGGTTTTTCGACTCCTGTCTGCCCGTCACTTATCGAAAACACAGGACTTCAACTAATTAGGTCGCTGTGTGGCATGTCATGTCCTCCTTTATAGTATACCTCTCTCTTGCGCGTGCTTTTCCGCAATGTTCGTGTTGCGGCAAAGCTACAATGACATTGTTCTATCAGTCTCAGGCTGACACCCAAGACGAAAGGTCGAAAACCTTTGAAGTTTGAACCCGCAGTTCTTACTCCTGGAACGATAACGCACTTAAAGGGTGTTTTCTATAAACCTTCTCCAGCTTTACTGTGCTCCTAGTGCCTTCTCCTGCATCGATATATTCGAAGGCCCCTTCTCCCTATACCGAACATCGATCATTTCATGCATAGCTTCCCACCGACGGATCCCTTCTCCCCCGAAATGCAGTATTGCTGTGCATTTCAGTCTCATTGGAAGCCCTGGCCGGGCCTCATTGAGACTGAATTCAATCCTCGCCTTTGAGCTTGTCGCCGGGACAGGGCGAAGAACAGTGTTGCGTCCCGACTTGGCCTTTGAAGCCTTGAGAAATTGTAATGCACATGTCTAGTAAAGCTTGCGCTGGCGAAGTGCTTGTTGACTGATGGCTGGGCGTCATGCGCGTCTTATAGAATACCAAGTGGCTTTACGTCCTTGTTGCCACGGGCGGAGATGGCCTTGTCGACGTACTCAATGTTCCTCCGAACCATAAGCGCAGAAGCTATGGACAATTGGGACGGCTCGGTCAATGAGGGTTAAACGGTGCGGGCTTCCTCGCGAGATGCGACGCACGTGAAAGTACTTGGCGTTCACTTTTTTAGCGCCAGGATCGGGGACTCGCTCGATCTCTATCTACTCCTGCTACGGAAGAAGATTGGAAACAGGAGTGCGACGGAGGTTGCCCTTTTGTCCTTGGAGTAGTCGTTTTACACAGATCAAATTTGGGGTCTTTCGTTCGAAAGCGAGCGGTGCAGATAAAAAAGCAGCACGGTCGTCACTGGAAACGACTTCTCCAACAAAGCGTGTGTCTTTTTCAGATGACCTCGGCCTGGAGATGGGCAGAGAGGACGAATTAGTCGCGCCCGAGCAACGGCCAGTCTCGCATTTCCGTTGTTCGCCTTCGGCTTGTACGCCAGCATGGCAGTGATGGATTACGCAGTCACCTTTGAGACCTCTTTCCTCGCCGTGCGCGGGTTACTGTCCTTGGTCTTCGGCTTTTGCGTTGGAAAGGCACGTCGGAAGAGTGAGCGGTCGCTGTCAGCCTCAAGTGTGTCAGAAGAGATGGATTGAGAACGACTGAGCCACTGAAGGAGAAAGGTGCTTGTCGTTCTTCCGAGGCTTGACATCTTCGGTCGCAAAAGGGACGGCGGCTTGACCGCGCCCCATTCTGACTGAAGATATCATGGTTCTTGTGGCTAACGTAGGTAGGTTCCAGTACTGGTGACCCTTGTCGAGTGGATCATGTTCTCAGTGTCAAGCCCAGCCAGAGTGACGTTCGTGGCAACCGCCTCGCGCTAGCTCAAGGGAGGGAGCGTTGTGTTTGCAGCCGACTGGGTGGTTGGGGCACTGGTATCAAGACCATTTTACGAAGGAGAACGTGCGCTGATGGACCGGACGCGTTGGCTATGTTGCTGTCAGAGACATGTGGTCCTACGATCGGAGGGCGAATGAGCTTACCGTCCGACATTGGTCTGACCGAACGCGGGATGCGAGCATCGAAGCTGAGTCCAGGTGTGACATGGGCGACCATCTCTGGCCTCGATACTGTTGCTGCAATGTTGATGATGATAACAGAGCATGGCCTGGAAAGCGACGGTTGAAGTTGGGGGCTTGGGTGAACATAGCGCAAAGACTTGAACAAGAGCAGCGCGTGGAAGAGATCATTGCACATGGGAAATCCTGAAATTGACTTTTCCTCGATCATGACTACGCCGTGACTTGAGAATCACGTCTTGAAACGATTTCGATTGAAAGCTGATCTGGTCATTCGCCTTTGTATATGTACCACCTTCTCTGAAACATCCATTTGCAATTTTTCCACGTCAATATTTCCAGGTCCAATCAGTGCGAAGATCCATCAAAAGCTTCCCAGCCACCGTCTGCAGCCAAACTTATAGTATTCTGCAAACGAGGAGTGAGTAAAGCTGATCCTCTCGTACTCTAAAGATGGGAGGCACATACCAGCCGATTCGAAGAGGGCCTGCTCCGAAGACGTTCATTACGCGGTACTCGTCTCTCCAACAAATCGTCGGGCATGTGCTTGAGAGGCAACGCGGTCTCTTGGTTTTAGTCCCTCGACAAGCCGAAGAAAGGTGCGACGTCCCGGAGCGAAGCTATGGCTGTATATTTGGCCGTTTGCCCGGCGGGCGTTGCGGTTTGACGTGCAGTGTGAGGGGGCTTGCTTGCTTAAGTCCGCGGCAGGTGGTAGTCGTTGTGGGTGACAGTAGGCTCTGTGAGCTGCGCTGCGAAGGTTGATTAGCCTTGCTTTCTTGACAATCAACGAGCGCCTTGGGAACAGGCGTCGATGGCGGAGTCTCCCAGTTTGACTCACATGAATAGGCAGTAGCATTCCTGAGCAGTGTCGACAAGTCCCCCGAAGATTTCAACAGCTGCTGCTCCTGGTCTTGCTAGGAATGATGAGTGTAGACAGGGATTTTTGTTGACGATCTCTATCAAGTCGACGTTTTGAATGTAAGACACTCTGAATATGGCGTACGGTATTCTCCTCCTGGGGTGTTCTTCTTGCCGTATGGCCAGTTGTCGGGGGCGGCGCGGAGTGCGCGCTGGCTGTGCTGGTAGGCCTCGCGCAGCTGAATCTCCGCGGGTTCGGGGTCGCGAGTCGTCGGGTGCTCGAGGTTGTGAAGCTGCATCTTGTGGATCTTGGCGAGGTAGTGCTGGGTGATGGCAGCCTTTTCCTCCTCGTAGTGTGTCTTCATCCACTCAATTCCCGCATCAGACTTCAGCTGGAGAAGCATACTCCGCTGTTGCTAGCACTTGAACAAATTCCGAGAGTCCGCAAGATGTCAGCAGGACTAGACGAAGATGGAAGAAAGAGGAAAGAGAACTTACGGTATCCATCTTGTTGGGAATGTTTCGAACCATGACCGTGGTGCGCACGTCGACCCCGTCACGGATAGTGCGTACGTCAACTCCGTCACGAATGTTGCGCAGGTTAATGGTACCTGCTCGTCCACTCGACAAAGGGCTGCGACCCTGCCGACATTGAGCGAGCGCAGGGATAAATCCTTTGCAGACGACCGAGCTGTGTGGCGGCGATGGTGGTAGAGATTTGAGACTTTGACTTGGTTAGCACATTGAGGAGAGGAGAGATGTGAAGAATGAAGAATCACCTTTTGTTCTTTTTCCTTGTTTTGTTTTTGTGTCGTTGTTTGATCCATGTGGTTTGTTGTTGATGATGTGGTTTTGAGGTTGAGGAGATGGAATGGCTGGAGAGTGTGCGGCGTACCAGGGAAGCGAGACTCGGCTGAACGAAAGGCCGTCTCGCCGGGTGAGCACAGTTTGGCACCTCTTGGGCCAGTGTAGAAGGTGCGCCTGGCCGATGATGCTGAAGTTTCTTGGACTTACCACTGTGGCTCAGCAGACTTCTAGAAGGAGTCTGGTTGCCGAATCGAGCATAGTGGAGAACCCGAGCTACGTACTTGATGTGTTCTTGCACGATAGAACCACAAACCTCGGGAATTGCGACAGCTGATTCTAGGAGTCTCGCCGTCTTGGTTCGAAGAGAAGCAGCGCAGCTTGTACAGTCTCACATAATTTGACAACACACAAAACCATTCAAAGCAGATGAACGGGCTTTGGTAATGAGACTTGAATTACTGATTATGTCTATTTCTGTGCATACTGCGACATCCGAAGTCAAAGATCCCAAATATCCCCTGCCTCCGTCCATCCCTACAAGAAAGCTTCCGCGTTTTGGAACCCTTTCAACGAAGCTTGCTTGATCTGCTTGAAAGTGTTGTGTCCGCGTTTTGCCCCTGGAGCAGCCCGTCGCGTGCGAGATCAATGTCCCCTCGTTCCGTCTTTTGCATGTCGGACCAAGAGCCCGTGGCTGGGGCTGGGGTGCATTTGGAGAGTACAGGCTGGCTGAAAGTCGATGTTGGTTCACAGAAAGTTGCGCATCGCGAAGAGCAACTGCTGCAGGACCAGGCCTTTGGCCACATCACGCCTTGACGAGTTAGACGATTGTCCCAAAGCATCAGGACGGAAGTCTTCCGAACGAACGCTTCAATGCTACCAGAAGACTATACGAAGTTCGCGGTTCCCAGCCATGAGTCTCGTGCACCAGTGATGTAACCAGTCTTTCAACCGCCGTATCTTTTTCCTGCTTCTTTTTTACAAATCACTGGTGCATTTCCCCGCACACCCTTCTTGCCCGTCTTTTGTATCCCAACGCCGATCCAACGTACATCCTCGTTTTCGCTGTAGTCCTAAACATCTCCATCTACTGCCCCTTCTTCCACTTCGTCGTGGGGAAGATGTCGAAGAGGCTCTTCCTGGCGAACTTGGGCTTCGTGCGCTTGCGAAGCTTGCGGCGGACATGAGAGCTTGTCGAGGTAGAGGACAGCTCTCCTTCGGAGGTTGCGGCGGCCCTCAGCAATGGGAACTGCCTCAAGCGCGACTCAATGTCGTTCTGCAAGGCGGCTTCTACGAACGACGCGGGATGGGCGGTGGGAAAGTGCTCTGCTTGAACCTTTCGGGCATGGCCATCGTGACTGTCGTTCTGCGCAGCGCTTGTCGAAGGGAGAGCGGCCCTTTTCTTCCGGCGCTCGACCCTGTCCAGAAGGCGTCCCCAGCCGCGAAAGACGCTGACCGGCTTGCTGCGGTGGTGTTCAGATTCGGGATTGACTTGGAAGCTGTCTACCCGTGCTCGAACAGTTGTCAGTTTCTTGATAGTAATAGCACGTGAAACAGCGTCATAGTACCGATGTCGCCGACCTTCCGCTGGCGCAAAAGCTCCTTCCTCGCTTCGTTGATCTGGTATATCTTTACGTCGGCTGCTGCATTGATATCACTGGTAGAGGCATCGTGAGCAACACCCAGTAGGTCGTATAGGTACTCGATGTCTTCGAACTCCATGGCGCGGGATGGCTGACGGGAAGATTGGGTGTGCAGTGGTATCGACCGCTGAAGCTGGTCGGGAGTGGAAGATGGAAGGCGAGGGTGCTTCGGTCAAACACTCGAGATGCACCGAAAGCGTGCTCGTCTATATGGTGGTGTCAAGCTTCCAACGAAAATACATCCTGGTCTAGACATCCAAGAACCAGGTAGGCTGCAATATTATCGCAGAATCGAACCCCAGAATATATACCATATCAGATTCAATCAACAAATTCAATTCGACTTCCTGATTCCACGACCCATCCTCTCATCCTCTCAATCTCTCCGCGACCAACGATTCATCTGTCCAGTAGCTGATTCCACCTAGCCTCAGTATCTGCAGCCCTCGCATTCGCCGTATCACCACCCTTCCTCTTGCACATCTTGTCGAAATCAATCGGCTCCTGGATGAGTAGACAATCTAGAGTGCGAACACGCGATGCCGCGACGTACGAAAGGCCCTTGATAAACTCAGGGTGGTTGACGATCACAACGACTCGGTCAGCAGTAATACCTTGCGACTTGTGGATAGTCACGGCATGGGTGCAGAATCTAACCCCAGAATATATACCGTGTCAAATACAAGTTACAGCCAACATGTGGGTCCGGCATATTCAATTTGGCTCAAAGCAGTTTGCCATCCGCGAAAGCTATCTGAACGAGCCTGAAAAGGCGAAATAATCAAGTCATTTGGCAGAGTATGATCGCGTACACGGGATGGCGTTTCGCAGACGACAAAGGTAGCAAAGCCGGTCCGGCATCGCCTTTCTCGACAGCCACAACGCCGATTGTCGGGTCATGCGTTGACTTCCGCGTGGGTCACTGATTCCAAGGAAGAGAAGCAGTAAGTGGAAGAGTCAAGGCTTGCCATCCAAACGAGAGCTCCCTGACCTTGACCTCGGGAAGACGTCCTGCCACGATACTTGAACAGCGGTATCACGACGAAATTTGAACGCAGGATACTGGTCCTTCTGATTCCTTCTTGCTTGCCTGTCTTTTCGAGTTGCTGAGGCCCTTTTACTGTCATCGATTTGGTCGCGGACGCCGTGCGCAACCCGGCAAGGGTTGATGGAAGATTAAATCGTTTGGGCTCCGGCTTGCTTCGGGGATTTGTAACTCAGTGTCAGAGGCTTCCAATCTTCCTGGGCGAGTTCGTCTTTGCACGGGACAAAGCAGAAGCAGTCGACATGATCCTGTTGCCTGTTAGCCGTCACCATCATGCTAGGGAATGCTAGGGATCGTGCATATGCCATAGTCACCTTCTTCTTCGCCTTGGCGAAAGTGACGAGCTCCGCAAGGGCTGCTGGAACAGTCGCTTCGCTGCAAACACGCAGTTCTTGGATAGTCGTCGCTGTCGGTGGTTTTGTGCGGGCGGTTGGAGCAGCGGCTCAAAGACGTGGTACGCAACACGCAGGTAATGGTGACTTTTTTCGATGCTGATGACGGCCAAGCCGGCTGGGTATTCTGCTATGGAGGACTCTCGCCAGAAGACGCGCCTATCTACTGCCCATGGAATCATGAGTGACTGCGCCGGAACTCCCAGACTTCCCTCTCTGTCCGAACCTCTCTTTTCAGATTCCTGATCCCGCCTTCCCGGATATCCGAGTCGCAGAATCCGATCATCTTGTCCCACATGCAGTTGTGCCATTATTCGATGGACTTGGCACGTTGATGTAGGCATGCAAGCATGAAGCTTTCGTTCAACTTCAGAAGCCGCTCCGTGACCCTTCGCTCCGCTCCGGGACGTCGCACCCTAATCGGGTTGCCAGGGACGGATCAAGTCGAATGTCTCCTCGTCGAGGACCATGTCAAAGGCGAGCTTGAACAAGAGCTCGTTGTTGGCATTGTTCGGATCCTCGTCAATGAGCAGTGTGAGTAGGAAGATGTTCCGGGCTGAGGATTGAGTGTCAGCAGACGTCCTCTCGTCATTGGATTTGACAAACTCACCAATCACTGCCTTTTCGACATCGCAGCAGGTGATCTGCATTTCAGACCCAAGGTGACCCAGTTGATCTTCCCAGCTCCAAATTCTTCTCTGGCTGTCGCTTTCCCACCGCTTGGATTGCAACACTAGATGCAGCCGTCTGGGAGAGACACAAAACATCCTAACTGGCCTGCGTAACGCGCAAGCTTGTTGCCAGCTGACGGAAGGCCCAGGTTGTTTCGCTTGTCCAACTGTAAAGTTTAGTACATAGAAAACAAGCGCGGTGTGAGGGAAACACTTACTTGCATCATGCACCTCGTTTTGTCACGCCCACAGTGACATCCTTCTTCTGATTCCTCTTCCGTTTCGTCTCTGGAGTTGCCGAGTCGAAGATGTCCTTGCAGGGCCACAAGACGCCTTTGAGCTTAGATGCCTCGCTGACAGTCGTGTCAATGTCCAGCCTCAAGCTGCTTCGAGCTGGACCAGTTAGGGGGTGTCGTCCGCCTGTTGGTCTTCGAGCTCCGCGTTGAGCACCCAAGGCCTGGTGCGCCTCCAATGCCCTACTTCTTCAGACGCCATTCCTTGTGTTCCTGACAGCGCCGGATCAGGGTGACTCGACTGCATGGCGGTGTTGTGGTAGGATGGAGCTGTTGTTATTCCTTGTGTTCCTCCCAGTGCTGGATTAATACGACTGGGGTACATGGGGTTCGATTGGTACACCGCAGCTGGAGCCATTCCTTGGTCATAAGCATTAGGTTGCATCCAATCACCTGATGAGGCTCGTTGCTGGCCATAGCTATCATACTGCTCATTGTTCCAATTTCTGGAGCAGCTTCTTGAGCTTGACTGAGAAGTGCCTCTTGAGCTTGGCCAAGAAGTACTTCTTGCATTTGGTGGGATGCAGCCTCGAGCTGCTTCAAGCTAGACCAGTTAGGGGTGTCGACCGCCTGTTGGTGTTCGAGCTCCGCGTTGAGCACCCAAGAACTAGTTGGACTCCAATGCCCTACTTCTTCAGACCCAATTTCTTGAGGAGCTTCTTGAGCTTAGCCGAGAAGCGCTTCTTGCGGTTGGCGGAATGCAGCTCTGCTGTCCTGGCGGAATCGCTGGCTGGGTCTGCGTGGATTGAGATCTGCTGCTGTGTGAAGAAATCATCGTTGCGATGCTGGAGCACTGGATTCGATTGTTGGGCCGCCTGGTGCAGGTCCGTCTCCATCTGGTAGTTCGTCTCTGTGTTCTGTATCATGTTTGCCCCTCAAGCTGCTTCTTGAGCTTGGCCGAGAAGCACTTCCTGCAGTTGGCTGGATGCAGCCTAAAGCTGCTTCGAGCCTGACCAGTTAGGAGAAGCGTCCACTACGAGCTCGTTAGCATCATGAGTATGGTATTCGCTGCTGACTCCCTTACCGCCAGAACCATCGTTCTTGACACTTCCGCCGCTGTCAACCTCCGTCTCCGCGTCGCTGTTGACTTCTTCGCCACCACCAGAAGCCTCTCTCTCCACCTCCATCCTGATCTGATGCTCGATCAAGGCATCAATCCAACCGACGACAACCTCAACCCAGCGCCTTCTGGAGTCGGGCGGGTCCCACGGACAGCAGAGCAGCAGAACTCTGCCCAGAGTGGACTCGGCCAGAGCTCTGGCGCGACCACCCTCATCAACCGGGTAGAGTCCCGCAGTAGTTAGGCAACCACGAGTCTCTCATTCTCCTTGGGGTTCATCCGCTCAGACATGAGCCTATTAACGCCCCATGGAGAGATCTGGATGCTCTGCCAGCTCAAGAATGGCGAGAATGGGCTGGAGTGAACCAGTCGCTTTGTGTAAGCTAGGTCATGATGCTCAATTTGTGACTGCCATTGAGTACTCCCCACAATCTGGAAGCTATGGAAGCTCGGAACTGGTGTGAACTTGCCAGAGGCGAAGCGGCTCACTTTCGAACAGTCGCCAGAGTCAGGCGTCATCAAGGCCCTGTCTGTTGTGGTGGTGGAAGAGAGACAGCCCCCACAGCTGAAGTTAATGTAGCAGTCCGCGTGGTGGAACAAGGTTCCCCAAACTCGGAATGTAATTGCTGACTGCAACACTTTTGTCGTAGATCTAGTTGCGTGCAAGAAACGAACATTTCGACTGTTGGCCGTGCATCCGGGAGAGACCGTCTGAAAGCCGCCCGTGTTGAACGAGTTGCCCGAGTGAGGAGTCATGACCGCCGTAAACATTGTGCTCGCAGAAGAGAGGGCCCCCACAGCTGAAGTTGATGTAGCAGTCGGCGTGGTAGAACAAGGTTCCCGTGTTGGAACGCTTCCCTATCCCCCAAGCGCTGCTGATGTTGAGAGTGGAGCGGTGATTGTCGTGGATATTTGTTGGTTGCAGCAGCCCGTCGTCCACAGCCGGCTCAAATTTCCAAATAGAGCCATCTTCCTTGTCCAACTTACATCCCATGGATTGCACCAAGTGGAGAAGGTTGACCCACTTGATCTTCCCGGGAGAGCGGCCCTCATGAGAGCAGAAGAGGATCTGCGCAAACTTCCAGAGCACACTCGACCACGTAGAAGATGTGTTTTGGCTGTGGTGGATTTGGCCCGGCATGTGGATGGTTGCCAAGCATGCGACAAAAGGTCTCATCAGCTGGTCGCTGTCCATGGTGTTCTCATAGGCTGTAGCTACCAAGCTCATAAGGGATGGTGCTGGGCATGTCTTGGTCATGAGAAGTCGGACGAATCGCTCCAAGGCCATCCGCTGAAGGCTCGAAACTCGGAGCCTGCTTGTAGGCTGACCACACCAGCCCTTTCCCACTTGGCTGTGAATTCAGCCGAGACTGTCTGAGCGCTGCGCATGGCTGGACCGACGCCCGGGAAGTAAGACTGAGCAAAGGCACGGTCGTGCGCCTCGCCCAGCTCTAAACAAAAGAAAGACGGCAAAGCACCACAGCTCAGGTCTTCGGTGACCTGTGAATTGCTCGTAAAGGCTGTTCTCCAGTTGCTCGAGGATCCGACCAACCTCAACGATTGGAGCCAAGATGGCTTTTGAGGAACGCATGGACAGCGTTCAGATCCATAGGCCCTGTTCAGGAAAGCTTGCAACCTTGGGCGAAGCTCAACGCCGCTGTTAATGGTCTCCATTTCAAAATGCAGTACCTTGACGAGCGCGACGGCAGGACCAAAATGCATTGTCGGGAGCCGGGGCGGAGCTGGCGGACTGGGCTGACGAGGAGAGCGGACGTCGCCGGGCCCGAGGACGGAGGAGCCGCCGTCGATTGTAAGGTGCAAGATAGTGGACGCTGTAATTGCCAATGTAGCGTATGTTTGTGGTTTGACTGCTGCGGTGGAGATGATCGGTTGATGCAGTGCTCATTTGAGGCGTATTGGTGAGTGCATGCGGTGCAATGCGGTTGCTAGCTCCTGTTCCAGGCATGACTCGGACATCATCCTCGGCTCATGCGAGCCGTTGGTGGAGGAGATGGTGGAGAGTTTGGCGCTGCTGGCGCCGGTGGCGGCGAGGACTGGAGCGGCCTCCTCTGTGTACTGAGAAAAGTCAGCATCCGTCCTTGGGGTTGGAGGCGAGTGCGCGTTGGCAGTTGCACGAGGAAGGGCGGGGGCACAGAGTGCGGCATACATTTGCTGATGTCCAACCCTCCAACACAACAGTCAAAGACCCGAGCCTCAGCTTCGGCGGTCCAGCTGTATGTCATGTTAGCTTTGTGGAAGGAAGACTAGAGTAGATTTCACGTACAGCTTCACCGCTCCTGGATGTCTACCGATAAACTCGGTATCGACGAGCCAAACCAATGTACCAAAGGAGGTATATTCCGTGTCGACTAACCAAACTTGCGGTTACGAGCCATCGGAAACAACAGTGTTTTGGACGAGGTTGCTGTAAAACACCCCGTCGCTTGGGCCGCAGCGGTGTGCACGCACCCCAGTTCTTCACCTGGCATTCGCGCGAACAGTACGTGGCCGTGCGGCAGCGACCACAGCGCTTCGGCCGGCTGGCCGAGACGGACGATTCCGTTTCCCAGTCGCTGCCGTTGTCGTCGTCGGCGACTACTTCGGCGATGTTGACTCCGGCGCCGTCGTCTTGGGCGTTGGCGTCTCCAGCATTGGAAGTGGAGCCTTCGTTACGAATTGTCCGTCATCTCGGCCTCAAATTCGTCGCCGGAGTTGTCGCCCTTGTTCAGCATATCGGCGCTGTCGCCGACTTTGCTCGTCCAGTACTTGCTAGTCTCGTCCGGAGTGGCCCAGCACTGGGCAGCCTCTTTTCCCACGTGCTCATAGTACTTGAAACAGTACATAGCCTCGTGCAAGGGCTCGAGGTCACCCGGAGGACGCGAGCATGTGACCACTCTGCGCAGGCGCTTAGCTTTCCGAATGGGAGATGGAATGCGCATGAGTGGGAAGGAGAGCCGCAGCCTCCGTCGCGGTCACGTACCTTGGAAAACACACAATCGATCATTCTTACGAACGATCAAGGCGGAGTGGTTGGATGAATGCAAGAAGATTGTCTGATGGAGTTGAGGATGGTAGAGTTGAAGATGGAGGAGTTGGTGAGGGATGCCAGGGCGACGACGGGCGAAGCCATTGTGCGCCCGTGCAGCCGAATCGGCCCGACAAGCGAGGAGCAACATTACGTCATGCACTGGGAACCGGCGGAAGGTCGAGCTGCGCCGCAGGCTTCTGGCAGGGAACTGCAGGACGAGGACGCCGTGCTGGCGGAGATCGTTTCACTAAATGGTACGAAAAGCAATCGTTTCATTCCATAAAACCAATTGGACCAAATGGTTGTCTCTAACACAGAAGCATCTGGAACTACTTTACCAATCTGTCTTTGCGAGCTGCCCAACAAAGCATCATTGTTTTGCTACAATCGTTTAGACATTCGCTTTCATGGACTTCCCCTACTGTCCCTCGTCGCAAGCGAAAGAGTTTTTGATCTTTTGGTAATCAACTGTCTATCCTGCCCTTCCTGCAACCTGCCCAGACCCTTGTAGATATCTTTCATGCCGGACAAGGATCGATGCCCCCAGAATGGTTCAAGAAGCATCTTTCGCAAAGAGGATATTGAGACACCCAGGGGGAAGAGACGGCAGGGAAAGCAACGGAGCTTGGCCAACGTCTTTGGCGTTTGGCGGCCGTTTTCCAAGGCTGCCAGTATTGAAGCCTTGCGACCGATGGTCGCTTTTGCGGTCGCTGATGGGCAGGCAAAGACCAACAAGCAAAGCAAATAGGACAGGACAAATCCAGCCGCGGCACGAAACTCAACCTCGTTCCGACTCGTAAAGCCGCCGCCGCAACAAGCGCAGCTCTGCCTGGCGCTTCGCCCTGGACACCACGTTTTCCGGTCGTCCAGGCGCAGGCAGTCCAACCAGCCCCCCTTCTCGTGACTACTGCTCCCTGCACCGTAGAAATCGAGCTCTGCCCAACCACACAGCATGCGAGCGATGTTTCTCGCCCCATATTCTCCACCAAGCGTGTCACGAAAGACGTCGAAACAAGCTCCAGCAAGGGATGCGTAGCGTTGCCGATCGAACTGCCTTCTCAGGAAGTGGCGCGCGACTGGGCCCATGCATGCATGGCCCCCGCATGCGCGGCTGAGCGGGGAAAACGACCACGACCACGAGCAACAAGTCGTGCTTCGCAAAATCATCTTTTGAAGCACAAATAGCCGGGGACGGAGATGCGCGCGGCTGGATGGTCGTAGGGGAGGAGGCGTTTTCTGCGAGGGACGTAAGGGGAAACGCGTTCGGCTTGCGGAGCGTCGAGAGCGACCAAGCGACCAGCGGGTGCGCTTTGCGTGATTCCACAAGCATGCAACAAAAGCGAAGCTTGCTATGCTCTTACTATCTTTCTCTCAGTCGTATAAATATACGTCATTTCGCTCGTGGGGTGGTGCGCCGCGGGATAGTCGTTGGACGCCGTTGCGCACTTGCCATTGCTTTGCGCTTCTATACGCCTAAATTTGTCTTTTGCCGTTTTATAAAGCGCGGACATATAGCCCCATGAACATTGGAATCGTTTTCGTTGTGCTCCAGAAGACGCCTCTTTCAATAGTCGTTGCAAAATGGTGAGGGGTGGTTCTTTGCGTCTTTGCCCCGTCCGATGCAGTCCAGACGACTGCGGGATAGGGAGCCACCAAGTGACTTCCAGGGGCAAGGCTCTGTGACTATTCGACGGAGTAGGGTCTGAGAATGGCACGTCGATTGTCGATGTTCAGGTGAGTCTCTCTGTGGTGCTGGAAAGCAGCACTTCGAGGGAAAAGGGTCGCCTGGCATTGGAAAAGGAGAAGACCAGGTGGAACAGTTCCGGCGCGACTTTGGCTGACTGAGGTGTTGATGTCCAGGAGCCAATGCGATGTAAGGAGTGGGCTTGTGAGATGTCCTGGTAACAGTCAGTGAAAGCAGGGGGTTTAGCAGCGCGAAGAGACATGCCTTGGGGGGTGTCGGAGGGTATGGGCATGAAGAGCGTCGAACTGACGACGATGAAGTCTGCAGCAGGACGACAGCTCGACGCGTTCGATACTCAAAGTCGGGGTTGCTAGGGTGAGTCTAGGATTCAGCGAGGTACTCGTGAGCAAGCAGTCAAAGCAATTTGCAAGACCGAAATGCAGAGTCTTGGCAACCAGTGTTATTTTTTGGAGCAACATGGCGACAGAGGACTGCGGCTAGCCGGATTGGGACGCGAGCGTGACACGACGAAATACCCGGACATGAGCCAGCTGCGCGAGCTGATGTGAATGCCCCCCACCCCAAGTTGATCTGCTCGTTCTCTCCTCTTCTTCCTTTTCCTCTTCACTCCATCGCGTGCTGCATCTGCGTCACCATCTCGTCCTGATTCCAGCATCCGATACCTCCTCCTCATCACGTCTGTCTTGCTTCCGTCTGTCACGACCCGGCATCTCCAATTCTCTCTTCGTTGCCATCATGGCGTTCTCTCCACCTCCAAAGATACCTGGCGCCTTTCCTCGTTCTGCGACTCCATCACCCCAGAAGCAGCCTGCGCCGCAGCTCCCTCCCAACGAACTACCACCAGTTCCCGCACTGACCATTCCTGCACTCTTGCCAATGGATCAGCAGCCTGCGGCCATCCCTGCGTCCTCGGAAATGGTCCCCATCAAGACGGCCGTCCCTCCCTTCGGGCACACGGACCGCACCAGCACTGGCTCCGGTAAGCACGCAACGTTCCTCGTGCAGATACATGTCTGATCAGACGTTCTAGACCAGATGCATATGGCCATCCCTGCCGGAGGGCAAATGGACGAGCAAAGCATGGCAGTCCCTGCTGAAAAGCAAACTGACCATAGCGCCGCGGCCATCACTGCCCTCCGGCAAATGGACCACCAGAGCAGCTCCAGCTGTGGCTCCGGTAAGTTTGCATCAATTTCAGGGGCGAATCGTGTCTAATGTAATGTCGTAGGCGTCATAGCCGTTGAGCGGGTCGATTCGCCGTTGGAAGAGCAAGTGACGCCCACCAAGGCCCACTCTGTCTCTTCGAACGAAGACCCCTTCCAGTACGACGACCTGGACGCGCCGGACAATTCCTTGACCGCATTGCCCTCGATGGATGAGTCCCCTGAAAAGCTCCGTCTGTCACAAGAGTCCGCTGTCTCCCTTGACTTGGACAAGGACCTGCCGGCGCCCCCACCAACCCGACGTCTGTTCAGCTTCCGCACCAAGGACAAATCTGCGGCGAAGGAGTCTTCGACACGCGACAGCTGGAGCACCACGCGGACGACCGCCTCGGACGAGACAGTCGCAACACGCGCCAGCAAGGCCCGACGCGTCATCACCAGCGTTGGTGGGGGTCTGCGTTCTCTGAAGCTCATGAATCGTAGTACCAGAGTCGTTCCCTCCCAGGACTCCACGCGCAGCTCCCCGGGCAAGTTCACACTCCAGTCTTTTGATCCCTTCAAGGACAGATACGTGTCGCCAGTCAAGTCGTCGGAAGCGCCAAGGGCCAAAAGCGAGGAATTCAAGAATCCCGACTGGCTCGAATTCCCCATCCCACCAGGTGCCCATGCCATCAATCCTGACCAGATGAGAATTCGTGCCGCGTTAGACGAGCAGGAACAAGAGCTCGAGAGCTTGCGTCTCGCTCTGGAAGAGTCAGATCCCCCCGACGTTGACCCAGTCGACTGGTCAAGTCCTGCAATGCATAAGGCTCGCCGTCGCAGCCAAAAGAAAATTGACAGGGGCATGAGCTCCGGCCCCTCAAGCCCAGACTCGATCACTACGGTGAAGAGGCACCGTCGCCGCCGTCCGTTCAAGCCGCCGGTTTCCAGATCCTCGAGCACCGAAACGGTCATTCGGCACCCCGTCGCCGCTCCTCGTCGCTCTTCCAGCACCGAGACGGTGATCCGCCATCCCGTCACCACCAGCGCCGCCAACGATGACAAAACCCGCCACGAGACCGCCACGGGCAGCAACTCCGCCACTAATGTCGAAGCTCGTGAGAAAGATGAGAGCAGTCACCACAACAACAATCGGAGTGCTTGTGCAAAGACACCCCCCAACTACTCTCTTTTCCCCTCCATCAAGGATCCTCGGGAGCGGCCAGCCCCTGTCCGTCCAACCCCCGCCGCGCGCAGAGCCAGTGTCCCGGCCCGCCTCCCGCTCAGCCCGGCTCTTCTGGGCCAGCCGGTGCATGCAGCTGGTCCATCTGCCCGTTCTTCTCCCGCCGTCGCCTCTCCTGCTAGCTTGCTTTCCCGCCGCACGTCCACCAACGCAGACCACCGTGCCGCCCGCCGCCAGTCAAGGAACTTTTCCCGGCCCTTTGCCATTGCAGGTCACGAGGCAGTCGATCGCCGCGAAGAGAGCCCAGAGATGAACGGCGAAATGGGTGACGTCGGTCTGGCCTGCTCTGTGGGGGACTCCCCCGTCAAGACACTTCAGTCCCAACAGGTGGCGGCATCCTCTGATGACAGCATGTGCACTCCCATCGAGGGCACGCCAGATGATTGGCCGCTGGGCCCAGGCTCTGTCGACAGCTCTGAGCTCGACAAGCCGCTGCCCAAGGTTCCCGAGGAAGAGTAGTAGGGGCCTTTGAACTTGAATTGAGTCCGGGTGTTTTCTGGGAGGTTTTGGGGTTCTTTTCGCCTAGTTCCTGGGGTTGGTAAAATG
The DNA here is from genome assembly GCF_038381095.1 of Phyllosticta capitalensis. Classification (NCBI taxonomy): domain Eukaryota; kingdom Fungi; phylum Ascomycota; class Dothideomycetes; order Botryosphaeriales; family Phyllostictaceae; genus Phyllosticta; species Phyllosticta capitalensis. The sequence continues at coordinate 309,172 of NW_027117452.1, read as the reverse complement.
GTCTCATATGGGCGCAGCGGGGGGAAAGGTCCTGATAGTCCGAATTCGTGCAGCATGAAGCCTAGCTTTGGACTTGGCGATTACGACTCGGGGTTGGCTTCTTCTCATTACTCATGTACCTTATCTTCCGTCTTGAATGACGACGACTAAGAGCGTAACAAATGCTCTGGCAATCCATTTGCTTTTCGATTTGTCCTTGTCATGCTCCTTCCTTTATTCACAAGTATCAGAATCAAAGTGCCCACTCCAACATCCATATCTGGGCAAACGGCTTTCTTCTCTTGTCGTTGGTTTTAAAGTCACGAAATGAGTACTCAAAATCCCGTCGCTACCAGCTGCAAATACCTCGGGAATATATACGAATCCTTGCAACAGTTATAACGTTGGCCACCCACAATTTCCAGTGCGCATTGCATTCATACTTTTCGCAACTTAAATATCATAATTTTGTTTTACGCCATACCTATCTACCTGAAGGTTTGTCGTATCGCGGTGTTTCCCAAGCGTCGAGCCGCCGTACGCCGTTGCCCCAGCCCGCACACTCCATCGTGCGTTTCTTTAGATCACGAATCCTCCACCTCCAACCGACCGACCTCCGAACGACATCGACTACCAACCTGATATCCATCTCCATTCATCATGGCGGGCGCATCTCTCGTTTCCCGCATCCGTGAACTCAAGGACCGACTCGATTCTGTCAAAAAGCCCTCTCGCGACTCCCGCACAGCTCGTGCCAACGCCATTGAAGCCGAAATCTCAATTCTCCGCGACCTTGTCGAAGCTCTTGAAAAGCAGCTGAACCGTTCAAAGACCACAGAAACCGAGCTCAGAGAGCAAGTTCAGAAATCTGAGGAAGCCAACCGCGCGCTCAAGGTAAGGCTTCATAAGCTCGAGCATGGCAACGAGGAAATGAAGCTCTTTTTTAACGATAGCGTGAATGGAGCCAGTGGTTCGTGAAATCAAAATACAGCGTTGAGTTGGTAAAGGCGTGGGGCGAGGACCAGTGTCAAAAAGTGTGCAAGAGATGAAACATGCACCAATTCCCGGATTAAGTAGTAGTGAGCGTGAAATTGGGGCAGAACAAAGGCCTCTTCGCGAACGGGTCCGATTTCATGAGAAAGCAAGGCGAGACGCTCGGCAGAGCGGAGAAAATGAGAGATGCCTCCAAGGCTTTGACTGAGCAGGACCATGATGAATCGACTGCTACAACGCTCTATTTGCCTCTCGAAGCCACTTTGTGGCGTGTAGTTGGCGAAATACCGCGTGGCTGCGAACTGTTGCCCAGGCCTGTGCCGCGGCTCGCGGGGCCGCTTCCTCCGCATGTGAACCTGGATCTCGACCCTCCGCGCACCACAATCCGCACTTCTTTCTCATCGTCTGCCACCTCGATTTTCCGTCTTCAAACTGTTCTTTTCCATCATTTTCTTACCCGTCAGTCATCGATCTTCCGGAGCGCTGTCCACATCGCCTTGCCTACATGGCTGCGAATGTCACCTCGATCGACGTTCAGGCTCCGAAAATTCAATTCCTGTACCAGTCGAGTCGCGCAACACTCCAAAGCCATCGAGCAGCGGAACCCTTTGTCGAAAAGGACTACCCTTTCGAAATGGCTGCTGACATAGTCAATTACTCCCCAGACAGCCTCCGACATGATGGCTGTGCCGGGCTTCTCGAATTTCACGAGGAATGACGACTACTAGTCTGCCTCTTTCCCCGGCTATGAACCAGAAAACCCGAGCTACTGCGCAGCAAGCCGACCTAAGCCGGGAGGATGGCACGGCCAACCACATCCCGTACCCTGGATCTGGACGCGCACCTCGGTCGCCCAGGTGTGAGCGTTGACCCGCCTTCCCGACGCGGCTGATACCGTTTTCACCGACATCCAAAACAATCGCCAAAAAACTTTGAAATCACCAAAACAATCACCAAAAACATTTCAAACCCTCAATCACATCCATCACCAAAAAAGGTCAAAAGCCAAGGCTGCCTCCTTTACCATTTTCTGCGCCTGGCCACTTGCTCAGATTGTGTACACTTGTGGATTCACCCTCCCATTCAGAGCTGCATTCCCAAACAACTCAAATCGTCGAAGGAGCGACAATCTAGTCGAAACGTCGTTAAAATTCCCAACGACGAGCCTTCCGCTCTGAAGGCTCTTATCGAATTCTTGTACGTGGGCGACTACGACATTATGACTGCGACAGACAACGACATCGTCTTGGACTTCCATCTTCAGGTCTACATGATCGGGGTAAACTATGCTTAGACTGCCCGCCACATACGGGATTCTCAACCTCTATGACGCCCCGTTCCTGATGACACCCTACCGCCGCAGAGTAAGCTCACTGTCTCTATCGTGCATTCATCAGGCTGACTTTCACCAGAAGCCGGCAAAGAGGACAAGGTTTTTGGCACTCCGCAGCGAGGGAATGCCCACGTTACTGGCGCTCCGTTTGGCTCAGCAAACCAACGACAAGCTCCTTCCCCGCGTCGAAGTTGACAATGGGTTCGCCGGTCCGAACAATGACGCGGCGCCCCCAAAGTAACAAGACCCGCCCCTACGCCCTTCCTCTTCTTTGGATTTGCTAACTCCGATTCAGGCGTGTGGGCTGCCCACACGCGCGAGGACCAGACTCGTGCACGCCGCATAGCGCTCCATGGCTACCAGCGACGCTGTCTGCCACACTGTCCCCAATGACTGCGACCACAACATCAACCACTCTCCAGTCCACCGCAACCGCATTTTCTTCCTCTCGCCCACGTTGACCACACGCGCTAGGACCTGGGGAGCCTTCTGGGGGGCTACAGCTAGGAGTTTCAATCGACAAGTGCGTTTTCTTAAGGCTATCATTCTGATGCTCTGGCTTACTTTCTCGACTTCAGCACATACCCACAGGGCCCAGCAATGTCGAGAGGGGAAATTACTAGAAGGGTCTATCAAGATAGACAGCGAGGATGAAGGCGTCGTTCTACTGCTCAGATCGAACAAAATACTTGCCAGAGATTTAGGGACGACACAAGATCAAGCGTGATTTCCCCGCATGCTGGAGGAAGGTGCGAAGTCCTAGGGCGGAGCGAAAGGCCCAAACTCTCCGGGGTGCTTTGGTAGATTCCTGCACCAATTCTTCTACGGTCTATAGTGGCTTAGAAGAGTGGGCGGACCTCTACTGTGACGTGTTCCGCGAGGCGTCTATCCAAAGCGTGTGGCGTATGCATGAGCTCAAAAATCCAATCATGTCGCGGAACGTCGTCCATTACCTGTACACTTAAGCAATGAGGCCATACTCCCATCAAGCCTGATTCATGTTCCGAATTGATCATTGAAAGCAATCTTGCAGAGACCCTGGCTCTGGCTCTCGTTCACAGTGACTTCTTTGGCAGTACGCGGACGTCTTCAGCGAAGGGTGGCCATTTCAGCACTGGCACGCCCGCAGCCCAGTGTTTGCATCATGCTCTGCACCGCGCACTCGTCTCTGTGACGAATCTTGACCACAGCGCAGACCGTCAAGCCTAGTCGCCCTGCCACCTTTCTCGTCTGCCTACTCGATATCAGTGTACCCGAGATAGCTGGCCCTTCCAGCGTCGTGGCCGTTACGCAAATCAATTTGTATGTGTAAGCCTTGCCGAAGCCTACCGTCCCGCTGGCAGACGATGATATACCTCGTTTAGACATCGAAACCCTTAGCCGGGGCTTGCATCATGGCGGGCTTGATTCCCACTGGATTCACGACCTCGAGGGAACCAACGGCACGGCGCTTTTCGGTAATGTCCGCGCCAAAGAGTTTTAGAGCCTTCGACCGACCAATGATTCGTTGGTCATGTACCTCGCGCGCCTACAGGAGTAGCGAATCCAGCTCCGGAATCAAGACAACAAGTTGCGAGCCCGCCTAGACCAGAGCAAAGACTGGATTGACCCTTTTCGCGACGGAAGAGGCACAGAGTCAGTCCAGCACATGCTATCGCTAGAGGAGATTCTTGACAATGCAAGGGCCAAGGACGGCGGACAGTTCACGGACTCGGCAATGGAGAAAACTTCCTCTGGAAGCAAGCTTGACAAGGCAGAGGAGGGGATTGCTGCCATCATTCCGCTGCTCCGATAGGTCTGTCTTCGCCACCATCCGCACCGAGCGAAGATTTTGATACAGCCATTACAAACCACTCTGTCCTGTGTCACTGTTCGTCGAGGTCTGGCTTATTTGCGCTGTCAAGGGCATACGGCCACTTGCTCGAGTACTCCTAGAACTTCCACTTTAAACGTTGATTATAGTTCATCGATCTTATGTAGAAAGAAATCGGACGTCAAGTTGCCAGTCGTTCTTTTATTGCGATCGCTTTTTTCAAAATTCAGGGTTCGCTTGGCAGTAGTCAATTAGCTCCAATTAGGACAGAGCGAGCGCGGACAAGTGAATTCTTCACACGGCATAGCCAGTTCACAGCCCCCCAACCAAGCCACCTTCACTTAGTCTTGCCCCACACACCAGCTGTTGGCCTACGTGCTCATCTTCACAGCATCGTCGCGCGGTAGCCTGCTCTTCTGGACCCAACTGGCTCTCCACCAATCCAAAGTTCGCCTATCCGACCCTCACAACCACGGTCTCTCAAGGACTTCAGTTTAACCTCAGTCTCGAGAGCCCCAGACTTTGAACACTTGCCCGGGTGATCTGAACTCCGTGCGCCGAAAGCATTCGCTCATAGTTGGCTCGAGAAATCTTCCACCCATCCGGCATTCTCATCCTCAACAGCCCAGGTAGGTCCTATCTGGGCTTCTCGCTCCCTTCGTTCTCTTACTTATAGCTTACAGTCACAGACGATCAAGGAGAAGAACACCATGGCGCGTCTCACGACCATCATGAGCAAGAGGATCCAGGACCTGGAGAAGCAGGTCGACAAGCTCTTGCTCGAGTTGAAGTCCTCCACCGACGACACGCGTACCGCACAAGATCAGACTATGGCCAGCGAGAACAAGAGCATCCGCGACGCCAACCTCGCGCTCGTCGAGTGCTCTTTCCAGCTGCAGGATGAGAAGCGCAAGCTCCTCAGGGAGAATGAAGCGATCAAAGCGGAGCTTGAGGACACCAAAGGCTGGCTGGAGGCCTACCGGGAGGAGTTCGGCAAAGACTTTCTTCAGCACGCCCTCCAAATTGCGCGGGCGAAAGATTTCATCGACGACAAGACCAAGCAGTGGGCCAAAGAGAAGGCAGCTCTGACCGGCAAGGTTGAAGAGATGGAGAACGAAGTCGCGTCCATGGTTTCGCAGATTCGAGAGGTCTTGCATGCTCTGGACATATTCAAGGGCGCGTCAAAGAGCGCGAGGATTGCGGCGAAAAAGGTTCAGGACTGGATTGACACCAAGAGTGCGGGTTCATGAACGTCCCAGTATGGATGGTCTTGCAGCAGCCGCGCGAGATGATGTGGCTCGGAAACATCCCTCACCGGACGCAAAACTTTGGTCGGCCTTCCATCTGACAGGAGGAACTCCCTACTCTCATTTGCTAATTGTTTTCAGCAGACAACAAGACTTCAAATCAGGGAATACGCGTTGGATGCGATCGACTTCAGCCCCCAGAAGAAACGCGAAGTCGGGGCGTTCAAAAGCACAAAGAGTTCCTTTTTCCAGCACACATCTGGCCTGACTAAGTCCCATAATCCATTCTTGAGACTTTGCCGATTACCGCCAGCCAGGTCTGCCACTTGATGCATCAAGAGGACAGCTCTGCCGTAGTATTCCTCCTACTGCGCCCTGACGAATTTCCTTTGCCACCATTTCAACAGATTGCGGATCACCGGACTCGACCCATCAAACAGGCCATGAGCTTTATATCACAAAACTATCGGTCGCTGGACCCGCCTTTTCATATCTCGAACGGCCAATAATCTGCGCATTACAAATCGCCTGGCCAAAACGAGCGTCGACCTTATGATTGGCAGCCACCGACATCGACATCTCCTTGACTTTTGCTTAGCACTGCTTCACTGGCATGCGCTCTTTCGTCTTTTAATTCCCGCTCCCACCTAGATTGGAACAAAACCGGTCGGTGAAAAGAATCCTGGACGCTGCCTTAGCTGATACTGACTCTGGCCATAGCAGATAGGACAAATCGAGGGAGTCTGAAGGTGCAGACACGGGGCAAAATTCCGGGTAGTAGATAGCAGCTCAATACACTTTCAAATTTCACTATCTTCCCGCGCTGAGTTCTTCTTCTTCTTTTTGTAAAGTATATTGTGACTACTAAATGTCTTGGACAGATCCGCTGAAGTTGTATTACTTTGTTTCAATCTCGCTCCGTTCGTCTTATAGCGCACCACCTCTCCACAAATCAACAGGAAACCCAGTCACCACGACCAGCCTGTCGCCGCGGGTGCAGGAGCGTAGAAAAGGCCTGGCGAGGCCCGTTTACCATGGCTACCCACCTTATAAGTCAGTGAACCGGATAGGGTGCCCGAGATTCGCATCGAAGGCTGCGTTGCCACTGCGTAGTCTTTCGTAGACTTGATGTACGTGCGACTATAGATACGAAGTGTTGTGGAGCTCTTGTTGCAAAATACGGTTCAGTCCAATAGGATCGCAACGCGGCGCATTTTGGCCAGAGACGTCAAAATTCTCTGATTGTGTTGAAGAAGAATGAGTGCCTCAAAGCTCCCCAAAGGGCAGTCGGCGGCGGGTTCGCAGAGCTGCGTGTGGCCGTCGGTGTCTGGCTCGGTTGCGCACCGCCTCCTTACCGTCGTCTTTCCAACCAGACCTTCTTCCTCCTTCCGTCTCATCACCAGAACGGACGCCAAATCTCACCTCGCCTGCCTTCAGCTGAAGCCCGCCATCACCACCACGTCAACCGCTGACGATCTCATTTCGGAGGCTCAGTTGACTCCCATACAGCAACCCGAAGTTGAGCTCTCGAAAATACTCTCGACTCTCGTCTGCCATAAACTCACATGATCCAATCTTCAGCAGGACCAACGCTACCATGCCGGCACTTACATCCATCCTCGAGAAAAGGATTTCAGACCTTGAAGACGAGCTGGACCAAGTCAAATGGGCGCGAAAGTATGCCATGACCGATCGGCGCGTGTTGGAGGACAGCGCGATTTCGCAGCGACACGTGTACCAACGAATACGATACCTGTACGTGGAGGGTTCCATGCGGCTGTAATTACATACGTAGTTTTGGGGAGAGCTCGTTGGGTAGGGCTATTGGATTAAATGGAATTGGAAGCAAGCCCGATCATGACCCCAGGCGCTTGGTTTCTTTGGCCATTTTGAAATGAGTGCCTTAAATATATGTTCTTATGTGCGAAGATTTGTCTGTGTTGCAGTGCGCCAGCGGCGGGTTCGAAAACCCCGGTGTGGCCGACGGCACCTATTGAGTTGAGCCGCGCACCACCTCCGCCTCTCTTCGCTTTCTTCACCAAAACTCCTCCCCTCCGGTCACCGCAACCCGACAACGGAACTGAATCTCGTCTTCCTTACCTTCACTGATCGCTTCCTCCATCCTGACAACCGCCATCGAAGATCATATTCTAAGGGCCCAGTCCTGGCCCCCCTCGTCTTTTGATTCTCCGAATCCCCTACTACACACCTAAGGTACGCTCTCACCGATGCTTTTGTCGTTCGTCTACCACAAGCTCACATGATCTGATCTCCCACAGGAAGAACGCATCATGTCGAGCCTTATTTCAATCTTGGATCAGAGGATTGCAGACCTCGAGGAGAAGCTCGACCAAATCAAGTCCTCCCGCAAGTACACCATGACCGACGGACGTCTTTTAGAAGACAAGGCGATTGCCAGCAGATTGAGGGACATTCGTGATGCGGCTCTCTCCGTGACAGAGGATTTGGAGAGGCTTGTGGACGAGAAGTCCCAGATCACGAAGGAAAATGCCCGGATCAAAGGTGAGCTCCAGGACGCCAAGGAGTGGCTCCAGCTATACCGCGAAGAGACCGACAAGGACGCAGTCATGAGAATGACTGACGAAGAAAAGCTCAAGCAGCAGCTGGCTGCGGCAAAGAAGGAGACGGAGCTCTCCGAGAAGGAAAATAAACGCTTGGACGCGAGCATCAAGGGCATCATTCCCGAGCTTCGCAAGATCGTTGATGCCATGTCCAAATTCAAGGACGCCTCTCAGAGTGCCCGGAAGGCGGCGAATAAGGTGAAGGATTGGGTTGAAGCTTGCAGCAAAGGCCGTTAATCTCGGCGATCTGTAAGGGTCCTTTCTCCATGAAAGTGCTTTACCAGCTGCTAACATGATTTGGAAGCTTTCGTCACGGTCTGCGCCAATATTTTGCACTGTCGCAATTGCTTGAGCCTTTTCCGCTGACCCAAGGCATCTGATATCTTACATTTTGGCACACTCTGCTGGGTAAATCAAGTCAAAGCCCGTGCTCCGAGCTGGACTGACAGCCGACCAGAGTTCCAGCGTTTATGCTCATCGGATGGCGCACTTCCATGAAATCAGTTGCCAGAACAAAGTCAGCTGAGGTGCCGCCTCTCTTTTGACAGTTTTTACTTCCACGGGGCTCCTTCCCCTTTACGGCGGGCATATCAGCTCGGCTTTGCGCACTTGAGCCAGCATAGAGTACCGATGGTCTCGTTCAAAATCGCTCCAAGGGCTCGCTCAAGACCTGCGAAGCAAAAATGTGGGGTCAAACATGAAATCTATTGAAAGAGTCGGGAGCTCCTTCACTCGCAGGGATTGCAACAGATTTCCCATACAAAAGTCACTTTTCTTTCACATGGACGACGCCCCATCGCGTGGTATTAATGAACACCAGAAGGATGGTGGTGGTCGTTCTGAACCCCTTAGCTACTTTTTTCAAAACTCACAATGCATTTGGACTCGATTGAAAACTCACTGATCATGTGCCAAGCTGCTGAAGGCGATGCAGAGACATGTTGGGAAAGCGTGCTTTGCTGAAAGCATGGTACAAGCACATTCATAGCCTCAGTGAAGAGGTGAGCGAGATTTGCATATACCGCAAGTATTCCACGGCGGACAAGCGGCAGCCGGAGGACGTTGTCCTTGGCAAAGAACTGCAGAAGGTCCGCGTTGCGAACCAGAGTCTTGTTTGGAGTGGCGTTCAAGACAGAGGCAAAGTGCTGTGCTGTGCTGACAAAGCTTCGGAAGAAACATTGGCAGGTTGCAATGGGTGTTTGACATAGCCTTGCGGTTGCAAAAACCTTTTGAAACGCACGGAATGCCGGCAGACCACGGATCCTCCAAGAGCGACTATGTCGCCTTGTCTTCTCAGCAACAGATGCAACTTCGCCACCAAACCAAAAATAACCCTTGCACTGCGACAGCAAAGCTCTGGACCAGAATTCCATCGGGAATGGTATGAAAATCATCACTCGAGTAGCTTTGAGCTCACCATGGTCATCTACAGTCAAGTTTCCAAGCAATCGATGCACGGGTGTGCTCCAACGCCATTCGAGCTGCTCGGTGTCATTATTCAAGTCCCAAGTTAAACGAGCAAGCCGCCCAGCTGCAGCTGCATCCCGTCACTTGGATTTACTCGACCCGCCTGCCCCGCTGGTGCTGCATTATCCAAGCCGGTGGCGTTTCCCAATGTTCAAAAACAACGCGGATTGTCCAGATGTTGGCACACAAGCCGGGTACCATCCAAGACATTCCTGATCTGTCACACGTCTTCCCAACGCCAGTATTCACGAAGCGACATCGGAATTCCTTCCCAGACGGACCCCCAGAGCGCCGGCACAAGAAGATGGGTCCCCAAGCTCGGGCAAGTCCGCGATTCCGACAGCAAGTGCGATATGCAAGACACAATCGATGACAGTGGCTCGATCGAGGAGGGCGCGACAAACCTATGCATCTGAGGTTGAGAAAGTTACGAAAACGTCTTCCGCCGCGGCCAACTGGCCTACTAACACTCTGAAAAGGATCGATGCTGCCAACGCGATATTAAGGAGCTCTCGGCGGAACACCAACCCTCGTATCGCTGCAGGGGTATTCAATGCGTGAATGCATTGGACGTGTGTCCCCTTGTTTGCGCTCTGCCGACTGACATCCTTTGCTGCCAATTGATTCTGGCCCATGCGGATGGTGGGCTTTGGTCCGTCGTATTGCGGGAGTCGCAACTTGCGCCCCTGCCCCCTCAATCAAGAATTTCTTCTTGCCCCATCAGTATCCCAATCCAGATCGACTGTCCAATGGCCATGCTCCGGTTTCGCGACTTTTCCACGGCACGCTTCGCAGGAAGACCCCGTCCAAGACACAAATGCGTGTCGACAGCCACTTAGTGCGCTGTGTGTTCTATGCTTGATGCAGCCAATAATCGGACAGCCCCCTTTTTCATTCCGCTTGTCCGTCTTTTTGATTCGAGAACTGTCCAGTACTGCCCAGCGAAGACCTAAGTGATACTGCTCTTTCAGTCAAGGTGACCTGACTTTTGACTCACCTTTACCAGGATTGCTCGGCCTCTTTGTGAGCTGGCTTGCGCCTGCGGCTTTTCAACCCGGCTCCTGGCTACTGCTACCAACCAACACCGCGCGTTGAACCTCAACTTTCTGCCCACGCCCATCCTCAATCCACCAAAAATCAATCTCGATTGACTGTTTTCGTCCTACATCCACCAGAAAGCTGGCTCAAGTACGAGACCCTTCCGGCACCATGTACCAGGCCTTCAGGAAGAGCAAAGAAAAAGAGGCCGAGTACATTCGCGAGATCGCAAGGCTTAAGATGGACAACGACACGCTGCGAAGTGCGGCGAAGAAAACGGACGCAGCCATCAATGAGCTCGAAGAGAAGCTCAGGACAGCAACCAAGCAGGTTTCCGACAGCAAGCACGAGCTGGACAAAGCACACAACAGACTGTATGAAAATGCCTCTACGATTGGAAAGCCCGAGCTCCACCTCACGAATACCAAGACCAAGCTTGCAGACATCATTCCTGATATTCGCGCGGTGCTGCTATCCATTGACCGGGACAAGCACGCCTCTCTGGAAGCGAAGAGAGCATCTCAGCGGCTCTGCAAAGAGCTGGCGACGATCTCCACATGGACCTGAGATTTTCCCCTTGCGGGGGTATGTGAATGGTTCCAGCGGCTGATCAAATACTTCGCCATCCTGAACTTTGGTCACCATACGTCTTCTTTACAGCTTAACATCACACGTTCATACGTCCAAAACGAATCCTTGCGCAAGGATGCAGGGCGACGACGGCAAAGCTCGCTGAAGCCGAAGCCACAATGGCGGACATGGCACCAGATATTTGCGAAGCGGTCCTCGCAATCGAGAGAGATAAGGCGGCCCCGCTCAGCGCGAAGAGGGCAGCGAAGCGCCTTCCGACCGCGGATCGCACCATGGCTGGATCTACCTGAAGCTTCAAAAGCAGTTGAGGCATGCAAATCGTCCCAAAATAAGTGGAATACAAGCTGATAGCTTCCCAGGCCGCCTCCATTATCTTAAGCGCCACCTCACAGACACACCGACAGACTTTTCTGCGTCACCATGACGGGGACGGAGCCCATTGGATGGTGCACATGCTGTAGTCCAATATATATGATTTCAGAAGCACTGGAACACATAGTATAGAAAACAGATTTGCTTTTTCATCTTGCAAGATAACACGATCTGATCTTGCTGCTCCACCCCTCTCTTCTCCTTTTTTGTTTCTGATTTCTGTTTTCTGCTCACCCGTCCCAATCAGTCCAGCTTGTCCCGCCAGTTATTCGGTTGACTTCCTCCTTCATAATGTGTGCGGTGTTCTTCAAGCCGTTTTGTATACCCTGCGGTGACCTGCCTGCAGCAATAACCAAGGCAAGCTGAGAGCCGGCGGCTGAGGCAAGGCACGTGGTAAGCTCGTTGAAACCTTTCGCTCAGATGTGGTAAAAGAGGTGGTATAGTGGCCTGTTCTTCTAAACTGCCGCATCTGGAGCTGATGTCGAGAAGGACTCGATGCGTCCAAGTGCAAGTTTAACGAAGACGAAAAGTCCCAGCGCGAGAAACGGTGAGCCAATGGAGCCGCGCATAGTCACTGGCAACGCCAGTCTTATCCATCATTAGATGAATACTTGCCTGCCCATGCGGCCATCGGCGCACTTGTCCAAATGCGGCTAGCATCACGTGCACGGAGACCCTGCGAGGCACTCGGGCCCGGCACCTCGACAGTCGAGGTCGTTCCACCAGTGTTCGCCCCCTTCTCCCACCACCCACCAACAATTCTCCCAACCCGATTCGTTTTCTCCGGCGGATTCTCAATCATGACTGGAGCATCTCAAAGACGACACGAAGCGGACCTCGAGCATCTCCGCACGTGCAATGCAGATCTTCGCAAGCAAATTGAAGCCCTCCGAAAGGACAACCAAGCCGCGGCTTCAAAGCTTTCCGAGAAGACCAGGCAGCTTGCCTCCGTCAACACCAAGCTAGCTGACCTGGTACCCGATATCCGAGAGGCAGCAATCGCCGTGGAGAACGACAAGAAGGCGTCGTTGAGCGCACAGAGGGCAGTCAAACGTCTGAGAGACTTCCTTGGCAAATATAATTCCAACTAAGGATCACATTGCGACGGAGGTATGAGAGTTGTCCCAAGCAAGCAACAGAAGAATCCAAACTCATAAGCTTCCAGGACCCCCACAAAGACCATCAGTGATGACCGGCACCGATATTCGAATGCCTACACAGTGCGAATAGCTTGGCAAAAAAAGGACGGATCGGACTCTCTCCGCAAGGTGCTCCCGCAACGGAATCTGGAAGAGTACGTCATGGACACCACCTACAAACCGTCCTACGAGATTGGCTAGAGGAGGGCCAAAAGGGCCTCCGGACCATCAACAAGACCGAGAGATGCCAGGGGGTCACGTCAATGAGCCCCGCGCAATCACAGTACCGGACGTGGAGAGGTTCAAAGGAACAAAACCTGCATTTCATTACGAGAAGGGTAGTAGTTGCTGGCAGTGAAAGCATTAAATATAATTAGCAATTCGCTGTGCAGTTCATCAAAGCATTTCATTTTAGTGTTGCAAGCACCAGGTATTGACGCTCAGTCAGGGATTGCAAAATGAGCCCAGCCAGAAGTTGCGTCAGGAGAATGACCGCAGACCCTGATGCTATTTGGTTTTGCTGTCAGGAAGTACAAGAGTAGTTGTACGCGAGAAGTGGGCAGTAGGTACTGCCCATACCGCAGCGTTCTGGAGAAGGCGCGGCCTTGTCCGAAAGCGGTTAGTGCTGCTGCCCCGGACACCCACGAAGGACTTTGAAATTACATCCCGCCAAACATTCGCAACCTTTGACCACCAAGAGTCGACTTTCAGGAACGACTTCAAATCAACGTCCAACTACTTTATCAACATCCACCGCTCATCCTTGTGTTTCCACAGGTCAGTCATGGCCGGGGCGAGTAGAAGAAGAGAGGAGGCAGACAGAGAAGCCCTCCACAAGGACAAAGACGCTCTCCGCAAAGAGATCGAGGTCCTCGTTCAATCCAACCGCAAGCTCCAAGAGGAGAACAAGTCTCTGCGTGAGAAAGACCAGACCAACACGGGCACCATCACTCGTGGGATGGCTGCCAACGAGACCCTCAAGTCTCGCCTCGCCAAGGCAGAGACCAAGCTGGCAGACTTGGTTCCAGACATCCGGGAAGCTGCCATGGCGGCGGAGAAAGCTCCCTCAGCGCCCCTCAGCGCCCAGCGGGCTGCGAAGCGCCTGCAAGCCTTCCTCACTCACTACTCTCGTTAGGCAATTGTGGTGCAAAACCCGTCCCCAAACGAACGGCAGAGAGTTCGAAGCTGACGATTTTCAAGACCGCCACCACGCAGACCACCAGCGATCACCGACGCTGAGATTCCGTACCTCCACAATGCCAATGACCTCACAAAAGAGAGGGAAACAGACTATCCCTACGAGGTGCTCGCGCAACACCATCTCAAAGGGTGCGTCACACCACCTGCAAACTTTCCTACAAGGTACTGATACGTAGGAATTGCGCCAGACAAGGGGAAATTTCCTGGACTCTTGGGAGGAGTCTATCGACAGCTGCCCTTTGCCGATTGGAAGACTCATAAGCAGACTCAGCCCGCACCGATCGCAACCTCCTCTCTTCTCACGCCTCCGTCTCTGACAAATGGGGCGAGATGCGTCCTCTCCTCGAACTTGGAATCGGTGCTTTCTCTATTCTGGCAATCGAGCCAGCACTCGCGGCAGTAAAAATCACGATGGCAGTCTTTGAATCGTGACCTAGCGTTGGACGGATATTCATGGCACGCACTGCAGCAATAAAAGTCTAGTTGGGCCTTGCTGCGGTGCGTAAATTTGGTGACATCAGCGATCATTGGCGCCTCGGGACGGATGACCACGGCCAATCACTCGACAAGCTGGTCGAAGCCTTGCGTTTCCCTAGGTAGTGATATGATCCGCACGGGCTCTTACAGAACACTTAGAAGTGATCCGTAGATAGTCCTCCGCATGCTAGCTGACGAGTTTATCCGGCGCGTTTCACTTACTTCGCTCTTTTGGCTTCGTCGAGAGCAAAGCCAGCTTGTGACTTATTTTACCAAGACCTTTTAGTCAATCGCGTCCCACTCCACACGGCGTCATTCCAGTGAACTCCGGGAACCGAATCGAGGAATCGACTTGGCGAGCGAGGCGCTCCGCAAGGAGGCGAAATCGGCGGCGGCGAAGGAGGCGGAGAAGGACAACGAAAACAAGAAGCTCAAGAGTCGCCTGACTGCAGCGGAAGACAACATGGCGGATTGGGCTCCAGATCTTCGAGGCGTCATTCTAGCGGTCGAGGACAACAAGTCAGCGCCCCTCAGTGCTCAGAGAGCGACGAAGCGTCTGCAAAGCGCCCTCAACAACGATCCTCATTAGGCTATTTGTAACTGTCTCTAGGGCGCTCTCATTGTCAGCGCCAAGTCGAGCTGAGTGCCGCAAAAGCGATGCAGGTATGCGAATCGTTCGGAGTGACCGGCATCAGAGTCCAAGCTCAGAAGCACATCGAATAGAACCCTCTACAGAATGAGGGAAAGTACGTCACAACAAGCGCATAGTCGCCTCGACCATGCTGACCAGGACCTTTTTGCGCACCAGTAAATGGGATTCACCACGGATGGCTTTGCCATCCTGACCGTAGAAGTAACTTCATTGATTGAATTTCGTGACCTTAGGACGCGCTCGCGCGGAATTCCTGGTGATTACATCAAACACTCGTCGTTTTTGCTTGAAGATGACCAGGTATACGGCGTCATGTTTTTGAAGGAAGTGCTTCCAGGTTTCAAATGCGTTCGCCATGCTCAGCTGTACAACAACGCCTTCGGCGTCGGACACCACCTGAAGGCTCACGGTACGGATCGGGCAGTCCCAAAACGCAAGTGCTCAGAGAGCTGGCAGGTTGGGGCGCAGAGAGATATTTTCGGATGGCCGACTTTCACCAGGAATCCAACCTGGCCATGAGCGTGATAGCGGGCACTTCCTGTAGTAAAGGTGATCCGCTTTCAGACTGACCTAATTGGGACATTGCTGACAGCCAGAAAGTACAGGGCGACTACACGGCAACCCGGGAACGTCCCAAAAATACCAGGCAGTACTGAGCTGGCGGTGAGCGAAGAAACATGACCAGGCACCAAGAAGACAAGCATTTGAAGCCAGCGCGCTATTTCTGGAGCTGGACTTCGCCAACCAACATCCTTAAGAGCCGTCCCGTTCCCCTGGTCGATCATGAAGAACACCTGCTCGGCGTCCTCCGCGCGATTCCTGAGCCCGATGTGGAAAAAGATGAGGATTTGGTTAAGGACGCGTGGCACTGAGCGAACCCTGCTGGCGAGCCTAAGCTTCCCGTTTGAATCCTGGGTAGCAAGGTGAACTGGAGAACGCGGCTGCCGGACGTGCACATGGTCCACGGCATCCTAATATTCACGCCACTCGAACTGGATGGCTTTCCTCCTGTCCCGCTAGCCAGTCCCAAAGAGGCCCGGGATTCTGAGTGGGAGGAACTTATCGACGCCGGACAGCCCAGCGACGAGCAGCCGGCAGAACCAGTCTGAAGGAGAATGTAATGGCGCAAGAGTTGAGCAACATTTGCAAGACAAACCGGTTCCTGGTACACCGTTGAGACCAGCTTAGCGAGTAGAATGCTAAGGTCATCAGGGAAAATGCCGAGATTCAAGCCAAGCTCAAGGACGTCCAGGAATGGCTTGACCTGTACGGAGAGGAAGACGGGCCTGTCGATGCCGGTGACCTTCTGGAATGGCGCCACCTACGCGCCGATGGGAACGCTGGTAACTCCTGTCGCTATCGCCACTTGATGTTTCAATGGGAGCGCTGACTTTTCATCTAGGCGGATATGAGCAGCAACAGGAAAAAAGGAAGACTGCCGGGCCCCTTTCCAGCCAAAATCATCCGATGGTGGAGAAAGTCGAGGCATACCCACGACTTGACGACAGATCGATCTGACCAACAGAGGGCAAAGTGACTACGCAATTCTCTTTGACGAAGCTGAGATGGTGTCGGAAGGATTTGCTGTCACGCGACAAGATGTTCAAGGCTCAGTCCATACTGCGTGCGCTCATATCGTGCGAGTGCTGCCGCCGTGAGTCCCCCCGTGGTTTGGCAAGTCTGCCTGGCCAAACTATTGAGCATTTCAAGTTGCTAATTTGTCTTTCTTGCACGCCCGTTGCCATCGTCTCTCAAGCAGACAAGCATCAATATGCTCGCGATAGGCAAACCGCGAAGGGGACGGCCGACTCCGCCGAGCATGGCCAGCCCGCGCAGATTCCAGCGGCCGAAACTTCGCTCGCGCAGGCACTGTAGACTCGTGCATGCTGTATACAAGTCTCGCTGACTTGAGCTTTCCCAAAGACATTCACGGGCATTGTCCGCTGCGAACAGGCACCATGAGATCATGCTCTCGCCATTTTGACCTCCCAAGTGCCGTTCATAATCCAGGTCGCCTCTCGCAAGTCGCCAAGCCAAGATCCGCTGCCCCAGATCCGCCACCTTGGTTCTTTTGGGCTCAACCATGGTCCGCATCGTGTCTCATCAAACCCTGGGTCCAATTCACTGTCAACGCATATCACGTCCGAGGAAAGGTATGTCAATTCGCCAAATGATGCTGGAGCCGCCACGGCCCTCGCATGCACTGCCGCAAGGATCGAGATTCGATACAGCAGGAGGATTGAGGGACTATGGTTAGGAAGAACACATTTGCAGGTCAAGAGCAACATGGTCAAATGAAGTCACTGACTGGTTTGCGAGCATTTCATTGCTCAGCACAGATCATACTCCGGGGGCCTCCAGATAGAGCTCAGGGGTTGCAGAAATGCACATACGCGGACTCCAAGATTCTCAGCACGGGAGTAGATTGAGAGCTGTCTCACGAAATTCCCGCAAGGTAAGACGCATGGACGCGAGCAAAGCAACCAAAAGATGAGCGGAAACATCAAGAAGCTTTCATTAAGAACAAGTGACTCCAAGCGGGCACCCGAACACTGGGCCGAAGTTCAGTCGCGAAACGTGGAGTGGGATACTGGCAATCACTGCGGGGACAGAACAGACAAGTAGACATTATAGTGCGAAAGGTACTTCCAAACCCGAGTTGGAACCTTGGCTGCTGAAAGTGATGCAAGATTCCACTCGTTTGCGGTCTGACAAATGTCGCGCATTGTTTGAAAACTCTTGGTGGTTCTGCCTTATTTAGGAGCGTGTCCTTCTTTGTCTTCGTCTTATCGATCGATTCACCTAGGGCGTCCGCCTCTTTGTCAAAGTCAGATTCTTGCTTCATCAGCTGCAGAGGATTTTGGCTGAGACGTTGAGCGGCAAGTAGACTAGACTCTGTTCTCCCTTCGAGCCTGGCCTACATGACGCTTTGTCCGTCGGCAGCGAACATCGACGATGCACCTGCCAAAAAACGTGAAGCGAGCTCTAGTTGGGGCGCGCACTTACGGATGACATCATTCGATGAATTGCTGGTAGTTGAGCGCATCCGGATCCACTCCGCGCGCACCTCTGCCTCACAACACCAACACCTCTACCACCCTCTCGCCGATTCAACTTCAACATCATCATCAATTTCTCCTTCCACTGCCCTCTACTCAACAATCATCACACCATTCTCATTCTCTAAATTCTTCTCCGTCCTCGCCGTACACAACGACCCTTCGACCGATTATCCTACCAAGGCTGCACTCCGTGCACTGCAAAAGACGAATGCCGATCTTAGGTCCCCTGCGGCTTCGAGCCACTTGGTGGTGCGCGTCTGTCTGAGCGCATCTCCACTGAGTGGCGAGAGTCGGCACGCATGGTCTACCTGTCGGAATCCTTTCCAGCGGAGGATCGCGAGAGTCGCTGCGCATGTTCCGCCTGTCGGAGCGCTTCTCCACTGAGAACGGCAAAAGTCGCTACGCATGGTCCGCCTGTCGGAATACCTCTGAGCGGAGAGCGGCAAGGAGAGCTACGCCATGGACCGCCTCTCTGTTGCGGAGCACTCAATGACCCCGGACTTTGTGGCAAGTCTTTCCTACATTTCCTTCTGTCCTTCCGCCCACTTCTCCCCGCACCTTTGAGAAGAGACATAAACTGATTGCATCATCATCTAGCCCTCGATCGCCTGGCCCGAAGACAAGGCCACAGAAGCGATTGCCGAGCAAGAGCTTCTAGACATGACGGCTTCGACTGGCTTTTCGAAATACACACGAATTACGGATACCAGTCAGCTTGTTACACTGGCTGTGAATCAGCAAACCTGGATATCAACAACATTATCCCCTTCCTCAACGAACGCCGCGACCTTAGGACCCAACGACCTCTCACGAAGCACGACCCCAAGGTCCAAGCCCTGCGACGAGAAACACCCGCCAAAGATCTGTTCTTTCTCAACCCCGGGTAATCCGGAGGAAGGTGTGAGACGGCTTATTGAGTCTTGCGCAACCTTGCCGGGGGTGTTTAGATGGATTCTCGCACCAATCTATCTGCAGTCCATATTTTTCAAGAAGGGCAGGGCAACACTGAGACGAGGGATGGTAACAAAAGGACAGAGAGCAAGTTTGATACCAATGAATTCAAGGGCTATTATTCTGCACTTCGTCCTCCGTGACATTGTAACGGCCGCTTCTCTCAACACACTGTGTCATGCCTTCGATGCCACCAGCCCTACCAGTAGACAGTCGCAGAACAGGTCCTCGAGCTCAGGCTCTGCGCATGGCTCCATTCACTCCGACGTCGACTAAACCGCTGCGGGCAGCAACGTTGGCTTGGGTTCCTCCGGTGCTTCTGCTCGTTCAATGGCATTGTTCACAGCTCCTTTGTGCATTCTTCCTTGCCCTTACACCATCACCACACCTTCAATGCTTCTCAGCTGAATTTTCTGGCCATCAAAATGGCGTCCTGCGGCGGCGAGCGGCAGGTTTGAAGCTCCATAGTCTGTCAGCGTCTCTTATCCTATACGTCCCAATCCTCTCCTCCCCTTCATTGACTGTCCTTTGATCGAGTACACCGCGAGCAAGATCGTCTATCTCAACCCTTGTGACGTCCATTTTGCTGACCTCTTTGTGACTTGTAGCCTACAGACAGGACACTAACCAGCCAAATCACCGTCACATGGCAGTAGCCTTGGAAGAACTCGGCCCATCGACAAAACTGCTGACTTCACGTCTGACCGTATGACCGCAGCGTTGATGCGCTGCTTCCCCCGACGGCGCCCGAATCGCCTCTCAAGGCTTCGAATCCATCCCCAGTCCTCGTACTTCGCTGACGAGACCGACGGCAACGATCCAGCGAAAACGACGACCCACCACTTGCGACAGGACAACGCCAAGCTTCTACCAACGTCAAAGTGTGCTCAGTCAACGTCCATGGCCTTACATTGGAGACCACTGGTCTGCCCCATCGACTCCACAGGCGTGGGTTCAGCGGGGCCAGATTGTCAAAGGCAACTTCAAGCCCAGACAAACGCTCCGCGGCATAGAACCAGCACCAGCACAGCAACAGGAGGTCCGCCTTTGTCCTGACCATCCAGCACTCTCCACACGAGATCACGCAATGTTTTCACTGCGTCCCTCTCGACGCCCTCGTGCCCATTGACCATGCTTTTTCGCAGCATCTGGGCAAGCCCATCTGGAGATCCGGCAATTCTGAACCACAGGTTGCTCGTACGTGCGTGGAAGGGCTAGCTGCGACATACTAGCACAAGGCCCGCGGCATCGAGAGCATGTTCAATTTGAGCCTTGAAACCCAGCAGCGGTGGTGCGAGACGCTTGGCAAGATCATGGCTGACTACTCGTGTCCTTGAGAGGTGACCAAAGCCTTTTGTTCTATTCGCATCCTGATGAGCACGGATGGCGACAACTGCAACGGGATTTCCTGGACTCCAACCGGTATTCAAACGCGGTGTATACGCAGGCTGTCGGCCGAGCCCAACACTTGCAATGCATATCCTTTGCCAGATGCTGAGTTGGTCATGGAGAATTTAGCAACAAGTGTACCACTGCCAGTCCAAGAACTCAGGAGAGCCATGCACATGCCGTCGTCGATTTGGGTTGGTCATGCCTAGGGCTAGTCAGATATCGGCCGCGGCGCACGGGCGTCTTGAACGTGAGGAGAAAGGCGTTGAGAGGCACGATCTTGAGCGTCGCACAGCCAGCAACAAGTAATTTGATGCTCGTGGATTCCAGGACTGGATGCGCCAGGCTGAGCAAGGTGCCGTCGAAAACCAGAGGCACCATGAAAAGTCTGTGCAAGCCAAAGGACAAGGCAAGACCCAATGCAAAGGAAAGCAAAAGAAAGAGCCCAAGAGGTACGCGCGAGAAAGCCGCTTGAGTGACGACGAGCAGGGGGACGGTCCAGCACCAGGATACAGTCCCATGACTGACAGGGGCAACGACCGGAGGCGTCAATAGATGTGGGCATGGCCGGGAGACTTTAAATTTGACGAGAGTCGAGTTGAGCTGCGTTATGCTTTTGCTACACCTTGCCCAGCGACGCCCCCGTCTTGCATCGTTTCAGTCACCAGCGCATCTGTACCTCGACGGGGTTGATTCATGTCACAGTTCACACCCTCGGAAACCGATTCCGCATCTTCAAGTCTTGAGAGAGTACTGCTACTCAGAAAGAGGAATCAGTAGGAGGTAGAGCAGGAAATTGGCCGAGGTGAATTTGCTAAATGTGGCAATACTGGGCTTGATTTCTTGGACTGGAACGACTATGAAATGTTTTTTAGAGCAAAAGGGGCTGGCGAAACGTTCAACTCTCCAGAGGAAAGCCAGGTGCCATTTCAAAGAGACCACAGGTAAGCCTCGCCGCGCCGCCCTGTGCAGTCTGCTACCCATGGCATCATCTGACGAAGTGCCTGCCCGCAACGACAGCCGCGCGCCTCGATGCGGCGGGCCCTTCCACCTCTCAACACCAACATTCCACCACCCCCTCACCGACTCTGATCTAACACTTTTTCTATGCCCCCGCGAATTTCCACCATGAAGCCGTTCAACCAAACCACGTCCACCCACGTTCTCGCCGCCAGCAACGATGCGAAAACCAACGATCCCCCAAAATCAACGCTCATCTCGCTGCAGAGACGCTAATGGCAAGTCGGAAGGACAAGTTCGGGCCATGACCACCGAGTCGTCCGTTTGCAGTTCTCCTCGACTGGGCCATCCACGACATGGTTCCTGATACGACGCAGCTGTTGGGTATGCCCGCCTCGGCCGACACTCGTGAAGTAGAATTCTTGAAGGCGCTCTACAATAGCCAGCCGGAGGCGCCGTTCCTCAAGGCCTACATTTTCGGCCGCCGCTACAAAATCCAGGACTTCTGCAACGACATGTTCGATTGCCTGTGGGAGGTCGTCACCAAGCGCTACTACACAGAGGTAGAGGGCCTTCAGATGGAGCTCCAGACATGGGACTTTGATGCAGTCATCTACGACTCTCTTGAGGAGCATCCTGGACGTACCCCGTCACTGGCTACGCTCTGTCTTCTAGCCGTACTTCTACGAGCTATACGTCCTCTGCTGGCCGTACATCTATCAGGAACACATCCTCTACTGCGCACATCTCGACCAGCCACACTCTTCCGCGATACTCTGCATCTGGAAACACATCCTCTTCTGCTCGTACTTCTGCCGGCAACGCGTCCCTTGCTGGCCATATTTCTGACAGCTATACCTTACCTTCCCGCTACTCTTCTCCTGCCTACACCTCTCGCAGCGTCTCTTCTGGCTACCTCTCTCCATATCCCGCTCTGCCGCACGACCGCAGCATCGACAACAACAACAGCAACAACGACCTTCCGTATCCAATCATGGCTACCAACCACACCACTCGCAACGGCACCAACTCTGCAAACCGCAGCAGCATCGTCCGCCCCTTGAACTCCAGCAACGTGGCGCCCCGCTCTACCTCGTTCACGGTCAAGATCGAGCTTCGCGAGGTGGATCAGAAGACCATGGCTCTCAAAAAGAGTTGGACGAGGCTCGTAACGGCCAAGCTTAGCTCCTTTCGCACTTGACGGCTCTTCGCCGAACTGCGCACGAAGACCTCTGGAACATCTCCGACCAGCTATGTGCTGCCGTCGGAAGCGTCTCGTAGAAGGTGGTCGGTCCGTGGGGCTCACCCAGTGGTACCTGGATGGACCGGTAAGGTTGCGTACCCCAGTGCGTCGTGCTGTGGCTGATCCGGTTTACTCAGGCTTTCTGTGTCTTTTACGACTTCCGAAAGCAACCACCAGCGGCCCGATCCCAGAGCATCTTCCAAAACTCTCTACAGCATCACCACTTCTCGTCCAAGATTCCGAACGCAACGGCGCATAGAAGCCAAAGCCGCCCGCGGACTCAGCACAATACAGTCCCCAGACTGCGCAGGCTCGGCATCCACTCCGTCCTGGCGTTTTGAAAAACAGGCAGCCGGGGAACTGTCGTCCAGGGGTATGTATATCAATGCTCGGCAATTGGTGAAGAGGCCGGAGAAGGACGTTTTGCTTCGGTTGTGAGGCACTTGGGCTAGTCTTTTGGAGTCCTGGTGCACAATACTCTCTTAATCGACGCGGGACAGGTGTGAATTCGGTCAAGGACGCGGGACACGACGACCATCTACTTTGCTGTCGCGAACAGATTGAAAACATGTTCAAGAGACTTCCTCCTACTGAACAAGAGTTGATGTTGCGACAATGGCAGCCTTTTCCAGACAGATGACTATTTAGATGGCGCTGACTTGTGTATTGCTCCAGCTTCCCAGGGCACAAACTATTGGACCAATAGTCGAAGGCAAAAGGCGGACTTGCGAAGACTCTGAGTATGGAAGAGACGTGCGATCAATGCAGTACCAGCCAGTCTGTCCGACGCGCCGTTGCTCTTGAAGCCATCCCGCGAATCGAAGCCGAGCGTACGACATACTCGTCGAGGAAAAAATGGTCCCCTACGAGTTCAACGAATCCTGCTGCTACATCAAGCCAAACAATGGCTTTGTTCGTCCTCCACGTCATGGTGTCCAAGCCATTCAGGCACTTACATACCGAAATGACTCTCAAATTTGATCATGGATAATGTTCCCGCCCTCGCGGATGTGTTTCCTGGCCGGTCGCCTTTGTTGTTTTCATTGGCCTCTTTACCCACGCTATTTTTAGCTCAGGTGCGCAAGATTTCCTTTCTTTTTTGAATCAACCTGAATTCTTTGCTTCGTTACTTGCTAAATTGGTCGTCCACATCACAAGGAGCAATCCATTCGTGATATACCATTTCACGCTTTCCTTTGACTTTTCCGCAACAAGCCAGTGCAAACTGAGGGCTTACTTGCCCAGCCCTTGCTTGCGTGCATCCGCGCATGGCGTAATAGTAGTGAATTTGATTTCAACAAAGTGCCTGAGTTTTCTGCTTGTTGTATAGTGCCAGGTCACCATGAAAGCCCCTGAGGGACGCCCGAACCCTGTGTAGAATGAAGTCGACAAGGAAATCAATGAAGTCCCGCGCTCCGACCTTGAGCAGGACGCCGCGGAAGTCCAAGCTTCATTGAAGTGAGGAAGGTAAGACCGAAGCTTTTCTGAGTGCTTTAACAGGCGACATATTGAACATTCAAGGAAGATGTACCCTCATCCTTTGCATTGGCGGTCACTCGGAGCCATGAGGCTGTCGTCGGACGATCACAGGGCCAAAACGCCAAAACCCGCCGCATCAAGTTTGTATAACGAGTAAAGGGGTGAGTCGCTTCCTTATTGAGCGCACAGTCGATTAGTCATTTGGCCACCCCAATCGCACGCCGACTGGTAATTCCTCTGCAGTCGCACCACCGCCTCACGACCTACAGAGCGCACCTCAACCAACCGACGCACGCCTTCACTGCGATCACAGCGCTACATCCCTCCCTTACGATCATCATCTCTCAGTCCCCCCAGCGGCGATCCACAGTCTACACAATGGCACCGGCCAAGCCCTCCAAGTCCTCAACAGTTCTCGCTATTGCGGACGATCGCAACAATGACGATCCAGCGAAGACCACCATCCTGCGACTGCGAGAAGAAAATGCGGAGCTGGCTGCGAAGCTCGCAGAGCTCTCATCGAAGACCACCAATTTCATCCGTCGACTTCACAATCATGAGACCAAGGAGGCTGAGCTGACTTGCGCGAACTTCGAGCTTGAAGAGAAGGTTCGCACGATTGAACGTCTGTTGGAGGGTCAACGCCAGGCGAGCACCATTGACCAAGCCGAGATCTCTCACCTCCAAGAATTGAGAGAGTATTGCTATCGTCACATTGATGATCTGGAGCAGGAGCTTCAGATGAAGAATCTCGAAGCCAAGGGTGCCGAGGAGGATATCAACACCAAGTCGCAAATCGCCGCGGAGTACATCTCCGCCCTCTGGCGTAGCCATGATGATGTCAAGGTACTGGAACGGAAATTGTCAAAGACGCAGCAGGAGAACGAAGCCGTGAAGCGGGAGTTGGAGCAGGCAAAGAATGCGCAGCAGAAGAATCAAATCTTGAAGCAAAAGTTGGAGAAAGCCAAGAATGGTCAAGCTGAGCTATTTACCGATCTCACTACTCTCCTTCGCCTCGCCCACGAAGACATTCTCAATGTCCCCGCAAAGATTCGTGCCGCGATGAGGACTATCTCAGAGAGAATCGTCGGACCATGGAAGCCTTGAGCGGAGCACTAAATCACGTAAGTGGCTGGACACAGCTAGGTTGTACAGACTCAGACTGACCTTGAATCAGATACTCAGGCATGACGGGGGAGCGGTATTTTGCGCATGCTTGCGTTTCATTCCCTTCTTGGAGGGGGTCTCGTCGTCGCCGTTGCGTCCACGGGAAGCCTTTCCATTTTTCTTCGGCTTCTCTTCCTCAGAGCTGTCGCCATCGTCGTCCTTGGAAGGCTTGGCCTTCTTTTTGCTGCCGGCTTTCTCTAGACGACCGGCACGGCGCTTGCGGCGTTCGCTATCCTTGTCCTGGGGTTCGGCTTCAGACCCCGATTCCGAAGATTCGGAGGACCTGGAGCTGCTTGGCGAGTCCGATTTCAGCATTCGGGTTCTGGTGTCCAAGCCTTTGTCGCCTTCATCATCAGAGGAAGATTCTTCAGCGTCGTCGAGGCTGATGATCTTTTTGGGAGGCTTGGAGGGCGTTGATGGGGCGGATCGGTTCTTCTTTCTGGCCCTCGCGGAATCCTTTTTCGAGCTGTGCTTCGAAGGAGTGTTCTTTTTGCCAGAGCCGCCCTACAATTTCAGACAAGCGCCAACCTCATCCACCCTTGAAACTCCCTTCGCAAATTACGAGTACACCACAGCAACCAGCGAGACTCTACCAAATTCGCGGAGCTTAACCGGCTTTACATTCCTGAACCTAAGGAACGTTCCCCTCCTCCGAACAAAAACGGCCATGGTCCATTCGGCCCAAGATATACAAGCCCATCGTGCCAAAGCCGCATCCGGTCCACCGACGACCATTCCCACAGTTTAAAGGGGTAGCGGTGCCGTTCGGAAAGGGCGGTTGAATTTTCTTTCTTGTCCTTTCGTCACAATTCTATCCTGGATAAGGGGATCGAGGTCTCGGCCTACAGTATCAGGTAGACCACAAACATACTTTTCAGCCCAGCGCGTATACTTTTATATTACCTCTGACTTGTGATGTTTTTCGTCCCACTTACTCACTATGGCGTAGCTTCCAATCAAAGAGCGGTTGACAGATCTCAAAAGGCGGCCCAATGATTCTGTCTTGCCCTGCGGACCGAGGTGCGCTAGATGCGCCATGGAATCGAATCATTTCCCCTGACATTGGCCGTAGCGAAAGTGGAGATCCGCCAACTGCAGGAATTGAGGGATCACTGTTACTAGGAGAGGACGTGAAGCTGCCAAGGTAGCAAAGGCGAATATCGACCTCCGCACACCAACAGCAGCAAGCGACCCTGACGACCACAACCTGTCTACTACATCCGCTACCTCTCTGCTCCACCATCACGATACCTCCGATCTCGCTCAGCTTTCCCTTTCAAATGGCGCCCCAAAAGCCTTCCAAGTCCTCCACCGTTCTGGCTGTCGCCGACCACTCCAACAGCAACGACCCGGCAAAGACGACGATCCTCCACTTGCGAGAGGAGAACTCCAAGTTTTCTAGCAAGTTCAAAGTGTGCTCTGCCAAGGTCTACGACCTCCTTAATCACCAGCGCAAGCACGAGACGAGGGAACGTCGAAGTCACTTATGACATGATCGGATTAACCTCCGGCAGGTGCAGCTGGGCGCGTCCGCGCGGCACGAACCTCCGTCCCACAACACCGACACCTCCATCCTTCTGACGCGAATTTCTAGTCAGAGGTCACCACCGTCGCGTATCTCACCTTTCTCGACATGGCGCCCAAATCCTCTACGGTACTCGCTGTCCACAACGACCACTCTACCGAGTATCCCTCAAAAGCAGTTCTCCGCAACCTGCAAATCACCAATGCCGAGCTCGAGAGGCAGGTCCAGACCATGGCCCGCGAGCTGGAGGAGTTACGCAAATCGGCGAGATTGACGACTTGGCACATGACCTTAAGATAAAGGAGCTGGAGGCCAAAGGCATGCTTGAGGATATCAGCAACTGGTGCGAGTAGACTAGGGACACAAAGTGCAATAAATATCGCCTGACAACCATGCTGTTTCATCTTGTATACCAACTGTTTCGGCATGATCCGAGGATTTCAACGTGCGCAACCCCATTGCGCTACGCCTAACAGCGCTGATATTTGTAGGGGGAAGGACAAGGGGGTGATGGCGAAGTTATTATGACATTATCAAATAAACATCCGGCAAGTGCAGCTCGCGCCGCGCACACCTCCGCCTCACAACACCAACAGTTCCATCCTCCACTTACCACTCTCCAGCACCTCACTCGTCCACTCTCGAACTCAAGATGATACCCTTCAACGAGGTCAAGCCTTCCACCGTTCTCGCCGTTCACGACGACCCTTCGACCGACTATCCTAGTAAGGCTGCGCTGCGTGCACTGCAAGAGAAGAATGCGGAGCTGGAGAGGAAGGTTCACCAGATGGCCTGTGCGATTGAGGAGATGCGCGATGCCCGTGCAAAGGATCAGGAGGAGATCATGCATCTGAATGATGACAGGGAGCAAAATCACACAGAGATATGATAGACTAGGGACACAAGTGCAATGACTTTGGGTTGCGGGAGAAATTTGGTTTTGACAGAACGCCTTCTTTGTCTTGTATAGATAGAAGTCAAAAACTTCTCAGACGAGATAAGCGATTGTGGAAACTGTGCGAGAAAGGGGCCTAGACACCGGCGCAAACCTCATTTGTTATTTCCAAGAGGTACAGGCCGTGCAGCGAGGGTAACAATCTACATGTAGGTAGGTGGGTAGGGCCGCCGGCGAAGTCACGTATGACATCATCGAATAATTGCCGGCAGGGGCAGATAGGCGCATCGACGCGGCACACCTCCGCCTCCCAACACCGACACTTCCATCGTCCTCTCGCGAACGCCCAATCAGAGCTCAACACCATCACGGATCGCACCTTTCCCACCATGGCTTCCAAGTCCCCCGCCGTCCCTTCTGCTCACAACGACCGTTCGAGCGAGTACCCTACCAAAACAGCGCTTCACACTCTGCAAAGCACTACTGTCGAGCTCGAGAGAAACATTGAGATGATGACCCGCGAGATCAAGGATCTACGCACGGCCAGGGCCAGAGACAAAGAGGAGATTCGATACCTGAATGAACTCAGGCACTGCAGCTACCGCGAGATCGACGACTTGGAGTGGGACATCAAAATCAAGGAGCTCGAGGCTAAAGGGATGGTCGAAGACATCAGCGGCTGGCGCCAGAGGGTTCTCGCGTACAGCTCAACGCTGTGGCGCTACCGTGACGAGCAGACCACCTTGAAGAAGGAGATCAGCGACCAGCGCAAAAAGATCGAAACTTTGACGCAGGACTTGGAGAAGGCCAAAGTGGGTCAAGCAGAACTTTTCTCAGATCTCACCACTCTCCTGCGCCTCATCCACGATAACTTCGTGATCGTCCCAGACAGCATCCGCGCTGCCATGCGGAAGATCTCGGAGCGGATTGTAGGGCCGTGGGGTCAGTGATCGACTGGTGGGTTGAAGCGCCTAAGCAAAAGGTACTAAATCAAGCTGACTCTCTGTTCGACGCCCAGATATTTTCATGGACATCTCTTTCGCGGTCTTAGGCCAAGGAGCGGCAATTTCCCCGCCTCAAACCTTCCACAAGCCGCTCGAACGTCGCGAGTTCCTTCTTGATCAGTCTGAATCGGAATCTTCCCTTCCCTGTTTACGGAAATTCTGATCCACAGCACGGCACGTACGGCACTTCATCCACGGGGTACGATCAGGCCCAACTTCTCTAATTGAGCACAACCGTCGGCCAACCGGCACAAGGCACGAAGTCTACTTGCACAGCCTCACTCCGAATACTGGCACTGTCTCCTCGTCATCAGATGCATAAGCTATGGCTCACATCGGGTCGGCCCGCGGTGCCTCTTACAGCAAGAACAGGGACTTCAAAAGACGGACTACATAGAGATCAAAAGCTCGGAGATCCAGAGTTGTCACGTGTTAGACAAAGGGAATGGAATATGTCGAATTTTGAATACACCGCAGCCACTTGAGCGCCAATTTTGACTCGTGAGGTCTTTCGTCTTTCTGAGTGTGAGACGGAGCTTTCTCTCCAATTGAACGCGCCCTGGGCGTAAAAGAGCTTGGAAAGAAACCGTTCTTTGGGCAGGTTTTTGAGAAGTAGACAGAGGTAGGACATGGAGATTTTCGTGACATGGAAGACCAGTGGTGTGATGCATCTTGAAAGACCCCTTTCCCAAATGTTCCCCTTGCGTTTGAGAGCCCGACATGTTCATAGGCGCTTGCGACGTCGTGAAGATTCCATCTTAGCCTGCGCGTAGAGTTGCCTGGACATTTGACAAATATGATAGGTTGAAATCGCGGCTTGAACATGGTTTGCGGGGGCTCCTGGGAATGGAAAAGGTATCGCAGTCCGGTCTTGCTGAGCCACAGGGGAGGGCAACGGCCAAAGAAGATTCTTGTATGTTCCCCATTTGATTTGGCTATTGCGACTGTGGCCGAGTAATCACTGACGTGTGGTTCCTCCGCACTTGAGTCTTGATGCCAGCTTGCCAGCCGGGCAGGGGGGTTGACTGCGCGGTCTGTGCGGCGACGTCGCTGCCTCGTCCACAAGCAACACGCGCAAACCTTTCCTGATCATTCACCCCAACCTCCTCCGCATCCTTTTCAATCCCTTCACTCGCACCCTTTGCCTCAAGTTATCCTTCTTCTTCTTCTTCTTCTCCCATCGACAGCTTGTCTTCCCATCGTCAATCACCTCGCACCTCAATGTTACGCCATCCGCTGGCCGCGTCGCCGACAGTCAACAAGCGGCGCCGATGGCGGGCTCTCTCAAAGTAGGTCAAGACTGCTGTTTCCGCTCGACGGATACAAAGCTAACCTCATCTCCCAGGACGCTCGCCATCAACGCCGATCTAAGATTCAGGCTCTTCAAAGGCCTCCGACACCCAAATGCCTATTGACGGGCAGTGCATGTTCAGAGGGATGCAATATCCTCCCATGCAGCTCGGCGCTCTCTTTGACCGCATTTACAACACAATGTTCCGGGAAGGAAAGAAGAAGACGGGAGCGCTGCAGCGCACCCCGGCTATGTTTGCTGCCCTGCTTCTGAGGATCAAGCAGGACGAAGCCGATCGCTGGCCACAGTCTCTTCTACCGCATTTACAACACGATGTTCCGGGAAGGAGAGAAGAAGGTCGGAGCGCTACAGCGCACCCCGGATACCTTGGCCGCCCTACTTCAGAGGATCAAGCAGGACGACGCTGACCGTTGACCCGTGATTATGGCCAGCATAATGGACTACTTCAGGACTGATCCCGACAACGGGTTCGCTCAACTGCCTCGATGATCGACAGCCCGCACAGAAGCAGACCCAATACTGGTCGTGAGATGACCCGCCTGATCAACGAGACGACGCGGGCCTGGAACAACACAATCCCATCAACGACGATCACCGCAGCTGCCCCCACCTCGCCCCAGTTCCAAACCCACGATCACCACCACGGTCCCCTCCCCCGCACTCAGTCCCAGTACAGCCCACCTCTGTCGCCACCTCTCACGTCGCCGCCGCCAGCTGCTACCGTCTCGAGCTGACCGGCCAAGAGACCCTTGCGACAGAAGAGCAGTCGTTGCACTTCGCCCTGGCCGTCGCCTCAGCTTGACGGCGCTGGTGACGTCAATGTCCACGTGCCTGATGACAAGGGCTCCTTGGGAGCTCGCTACCACCACTCGGGTCTCGAGGAAGACGACGAGGAGACGTTGGCGAAGTACTTTGCGCAGTAAACGGCTGGACGGAATAAGCGCGACCTCCAGCATTTCCGCCATACATTGGCTGCTCGCCAGCCTGGTCTCCCATTCATGGATTCTCTACCACGCGGCTTTGGGATTGTAGTCCGTGCGGACGAACGACCAATGCTGTTCTGTGTTGGCGAAGCAGTACGCTTGCCCTGCCCCCTTCCGCTATGACTATGGAGGCCGCATGGAGTGGCCGCTCGTGAAGGGCCATTCTGCAGTACAGCTCGAACGCAAAGCAGAGCCCAACCTCAACCTCTCTCTCAAGGCCTAGAAGGCTATCACGAGCAACTGATTTTTCATGGGTCGCTTCGGCATCTTCGTCAACCACAGGGATGCCATCGGCAAGGGACTCTGTCAGAGAAACTTCGGCGTGAATCTTCACTCGCGCTTGGGTTTGTACCTCTTGAGAAATCTTCCCCAGTCGCTGGAGAATACGACGAAACCAAGAGCATCGACTGGATCATTGATGACATGAAGATTCGATTCCGTCCTTTGGCTGCCGTCTTTGGCCAACATCGTTCTGCGCTTCGTTATCGGCGATGCTCTGGCTTTTTGTCATACATTGGACGCTCGCCAGCCTGACTTCCCGATCTTGAATGGTCTGGCCTGCGGTCCAATGACTATCAAGTCAATGAAGTGGGCAGCCAAGAAGATCGACGACGATTTTGGGCGGGCCGGATTACCTCTATTTCCTACCTGGATCAGAGCACCAGTTCTTCCATGCGCCAACATTTTCAACTCGATCGACACTTCAAGTCTCATCAACCAAAGCCACTTTCAGGATGAAGAAGCGTTGGGGTGGACTTCTCGACCAAAGGCACTCAGAAAATCCGCGCTTTGCTCCTCCCTTTGAAGCCGACCCTACATCCATGAAGGTCCCCAGAACGATCAAACTACCTCGCATTGCAGTCCCGTCCAGCATGGCAGTCCTCTTCAGCGCAACCAAATGCCTTTGACTACATTTGGCCACCATCATCATGCTCAAGAACCTATCTAAAGGCTGACTCTGATCGGCCGAAGTGGTCAGTCCAAACCAAGCCAGCTACTCATCAGCCTGACTTACTAATTACGCACAGGTCTACCCCGCGGCCTTTGGTCGCATGTACCGTAAAGCCAACATCGTTCTGCGCTTTATTATCGGCGACGCTCTGGCTTTTTGTCACACATTCGCTGCCCGTCAGTCTGACTTCCCAATCTTGAACGGTCTTCCCCGCGGTCCTATGACGCTTAAGCCCATGAACTTAGACAGCACAGACTACCTCTACTTCCAGCCTGGATCAGAGGGCCAGTTCTTTAATGCGCCCATCGTATTGAACTCGATCGACGGCCTTGACTAAGGGCGCTCAGCATTTCCGCGCGCTGCTCCTCCCTTTGAAGCCGACCTTGCATTCATGGCAGTCAATCTGAAGACTGAATTTGATTGGCCAAACTCGTCGGTCAGAACCAGGGAAGCCATCCTGGAGAGATTGCAGACGCCCGCGGTGAATCCGTAAGTACCATGCATGACATTGCAATTAAGCTGCTAATATCGCTACAGAGCAGCTCAACCCAACTCCGGAATACCAGTCTGCCGATGTACTCTGCCAACCCAAAGCCATACCAATAGTCTTGCACGACAGCAGAAGACAAGAAGGGAAGGACTGATGCTGATATCGTTTCAACGTCCATGACCTGGACAAAACAAGCCACACAGAGTAGGATGGGATTCCGAAGATGTCGTCACGGGAGCGTAACGGACGTGTTGCTTTCTGCTTTAGGATGTTAGACTATGGATCCCTCCTTCATAGAGTTGAGAATTGAACCTTGCTTGAACCTCTCATCGCTCGTATATATTTGCTTTTGTGCTAGTCATCGTAGTCGTTCGCCTTTTTCTTGTTTGATCATCGCACGGTTTCTGTGGAAAATTCTCATCCAAGGGAAGAGACTTGAAGCGGAACTAAGCCACTGATCAGCGCAAAAATCAAGAGTTCAGACTCACAGGGGCTCCATTTTGTGCGGTCCCTACTTTGAACATACAAGTCTTCAAGTCCTTAGCTTTGTCTCGTTTTCTGATTTGCAGCGCGCTGCCTGTGGGCTATGTACCTGCCTCTAGCGCAGCCCAGGTTGTGAATCGTGCGCTGCTTTCCCATTCATCCAGATCATCTTTTCGTGATCTGAACAACGCCGACTCAACACCATCCAGCCCCATCTCTTGCCGCGAACTTCAAGTGAACAGTCGACCAACCAACTTCCCCTTCAGCCCCGTTGCATCGTTGCACAAGCATCAGGTTTTTCAACCATCTCTCTTCTTCCGGCCATCTTACTCTTCCCGACAAAAACGTCTCGACACGCTACCAACACGCCCCATTCCATAGCACCGCGACACCCAAAGCTTGCACCATGCCGGTGAGTAGTCGCTTGGACACCGACAGCAAATCTACTTGCTGATTTCCCAGCAGCGAGCGCCACTGCAACCGAAGGACGATGGACATGACGGTCGACTGCGTCGTCAGTCTGACGAGATCAACAGGAAACTCCTGCACGAACTCCACGAGCTGAGGAAGGAACTTCGCATCGCCAAGGCCGGCAAGGAGCAACTGGCACAAGAGTACACCAGATACAGCAAGACGATGGACGAGGAATTCTTCAGGTGGAGGCATGTTACCGGCAAGGTTGATGCGGAGAAGGACAAGCTTAGGGCTGAGAACGCCGTTCTCAAGGACAAAGTCAAGGAGCAAAAGCAAGCCATCGACGCATCTGCCGCCGCGAACGCCCGCCTTAACGAGAAAATCAAGGAGCTAGAGGGCAAGGTCGCTCGCAGAGACGGCGATCTCGCCAGGATCAGAAGCGAGCGCGCGGAACTACAGGACAAGAGCAGGGACAGCGGAGTCAAGGCCCAAGAGTTTGAGGTTAAGTGGCTTGCTGCCGACCGTGAGAAAGAGGAGCTGAAGGAGGAGCTGAGTTATGTCAAGAAGACACGCGGCGAGCTTCTTACAGAGGCCCAGAACCTGTTAAGGGTTCTCTCGGGTTTTTCAACCATGCCAGACAAGGTTTCCGAGGCCGTGCGCCGCATGGCCGGATACAGAGGCAAATAGATGACGCAGCAAAAGTAAGTAGGAGACCTGAACCAGTGACCGCTGAAACTAACTCCAACAGGATCTCGGATGCTGTTCCGCTTTTGCAAGAGCCATCAACAAAGCTTTCCCAAGGCCATCACTGCGACAATCTGACCCTGAAGCTGGACCCGCGAACTTTGCTTCATACCATACGCTTCGACAGGCTGCGGACTCTGGTTTTGAATAACTTCATACCTCCCCCACTTGTCTGCTCCGACTCGACAATTACAACTTTAATTTCTGGAGAGCTTCGGTATTGCCTCGATTGGACGGGGGCGGTAGACACCATCAGTGGGGTGTCTTTTACTTCCACTCCTCAGACTCGTAAGGACGGCATATCGATGAGGACATGATTATTCGGGGGCACTATCGACTATTACCTCTGATCCCTTTCTCCAGACAGTACTCAGTGGACGGTCACCTCGTTGAGTAGTCGGCGTGGATATGGAACTAGACCCTTCGGTAGTAGTCTAAATAAACCAATCAACATCTTGCGTTTAAGTTTTGCATCTTCAGTGCGGCAGAATGCATCAGATAGCAGACAATTTAGGCCGAGAACCTCTTCCATAACTTGCATTGGGCCCTGGAGCGCAAGATCGCCGACAAAGAAAAGGACCTCACCTGTATCAGGGGAGAGCGTTCGGATGCTCAGGAGAAGGTGAGGGAGTGGATTGTGAAGAGCCAGGAATTCGAGGTCAAGTGGCTGGCGATGGACTGTGACATGGAGGTACTGCGATGCGAGCTCAGCTTTGTCACTAGAACTCGTGAGGAGTCTCTCACCGAAGTTCGCAAGCCCCTCGACGTCCTCTCTGGGTTTTTCTCCCTCCCGGAGAAGGACGCTGATGCCATCCGCCGGATGGCCCGGTACAAGAGGAAGTAGTAGGTCGACAGATGTAAGTAAGGAAGCCCCGACTGTTGCCATTTTAGCTGACTGTAGAAGGTTTCAACCGGCAACTCACTGATTCAGTTGCGTCTGCAAGATTGCAAGAACAAATGACGTTAGAAGGATTGCTCGAAACAACCATTCCTGCCAGCGACTGCAGAGATTGAAGCCCAGATATCTAGACTGCAGTGAAGGAGTCTTCGGGATTGAACGGGGTGGGGCATAAACGGGTTGCAGCCGAAAGCCGTTTGAAATTGCATCTAGCATGCTCTGGGTGCTAGAACACGACTCAGCTTTAAAGCATGTTCACACGACGACCTTCAAGTGGAGCGGTCTGAGATCGTATTGACAGCCCAAGGCTCGGGCGATGCTTCGAAATTGCAGCTCTATAGAGAAAGAATAAAGATTATGCGGCACCTGCACCGCCGCGGCAATTCTTCGAAGTATATTTGAATTCTTGTGTCCAATAATCGTAGTATAACCAGGCATGGAAGCGCAATATCTTGGAGAATAGATACTCGAGTCAGAGGCAAACAAGAGAGCTACTTGCACGAAGGAATGCAGGAAATGTAGAGCAGGATCGCTCGCAGGGTCCATGACCATCATCGGGGACGAGGACGAATAATCCCCGGCAAGTCTAATCACCATCTATTTATTCATCCCACCCGGCCTCAACACCTCGCGGGCTTTCGCCTTCTCCTCAACCAGACACGCCCATGCCCACCATCGAGCCCGAAGACGCCAGTGACGTTTCCGACGACAACGAAATTGCCGTCAGCGAGTGGGTTTCTAAGACCATCACCCTTGGCGGCCTGAGGCAAACGATCCGCTACAAGCCTGAGGACAGAGCCGCGACCATGCAGCGCCTCAACGAGTATTACCAGTTTTGCGACCGGGGCCACAACCCTCACCGCATCAAGTTCGAGGCACGCCGCCCTGAAACGAATCAGGTGTGAACGCTCCGAATCGTAGAAAAAAGCGAGAGAGTGGATGGTCAAGGACTAGGAGCACGATGTCAAGTGGCTCGTGGCAGAGAGGGACAAGAAGGAATCGAGTAGCGAGCTCAACACCGTCATGTCAACTCGCGCGGAGCTTCGATCTGAAGTCCGCTGTCCGCAGGCTTCTTGATATTCTCGCCAGCTTCTCCAACCTCCCGGACAGAGTCGCCGCTGCCACTCGCCGCATGGCGAAATACAAGAGCAAGCAGATGGGGCGACAGAGCAAGTCTGATCGACTTAGCAGGTATTAGGACTATAGATACGTAGTCTCCTAGGAAGACCCCCGCGAGCATGGCGGCAGCAGCTTCGAGGGTCCACTTTGTCGATCGGAACGTAGGAGTATCGACCTGGCGTGGCAGGTGCAGAAGTTGGAGAACGAGAAGGCACGGATCATACAGGAGAGCAGGGGGACGAAGAGGACAGAAAAGGTGTACTGGAAGGCGCGATATCGTGAGGAGCAGTTGGCTTCGGCCAACGACAAACTCAAAACGGAGAGCTCCCGTCTGCAGCGCGCAGGACGACGTCAACGGGCAGAAGCAGTTCATCGACGAGTCTGCCGCCGAGATTGCCCACCTCAATGAGAAAAGCAAGGAGCTAGGGGGCAAGGTCGCTCACAGAGACGCCGACCTCAAGCAAATCAGATTTGAACGCTCGGACTTGCAGAACAAAAGCAGGGACAGGATGGGCGAGGCGCAGGAGTAAGATGTTGCGCCCCCAACTTGATGGGTGTGTCGCTGCCAAGGATGGCGAGCTGGAGTATGAGAAGCTCAGTCTCAGGGGCGAGCTCCGCAAGCTCAAGAAGGACAGGGGCGTCATTGGCAAAGACTTTGAAGAATTGTTGGAGTCGACCGATACTGCTGCTTATCAAGGCCCGCTTGAGCAGTTCAAGCATGATCAAGCCAGATTGGCTAAGCTAAAGTCAACCTTTTCCTGACGACCGCGACAAGCCGGCCTGACACGAGCTCCATTTGCTCGCGGAGGTGCAGGGCGCGCCCTTAAAAGCTCGAGCATAGCGCAAGTGGAGGCAAGAAGGTAGATTCGCAGCATTTTTTGGAATTCCAAAAGGGGGTATGCTGACCATTATGAACAAGTCAAGCTCAGTCTCGACGCCGACGCGGCGTCGCGCGTGTACTTTGAAAGCCGGGTCTGCCGCTGGTGTATCGAAGCGCAAGCTGTGAAGTGTGCACAGCGAATCCGCCAGACCAAGCAAGTCCACATCGACACGCTCGTACTCGAAGCCCGCCAGAGGAGCCTTGAAACAGAACCTTCTTTGCGGGCACCAGCAAAGCGCTCCGGTTGGCATGAGCCTCAGGCAGCTCCAGAGTCCATGGGGCGAAGTGTATGGGAGTGGCTTTATTCAGACTTCATTGCGTGTACTTCGATCAGCAACTGAGGTTGAGACGGCGGGAGACTGAGCTCAAGCTGGGATATGAAGCAGAGCGGGTCCGATTCGAAGGTTGTTAGTGCGAGGACTAAGAGTCGACAGCAGCGGAGAGGACGTACACATCTTTGGGCGAGCAGGCGAGCGGCGCGACGAGGTCGTGTGGCATTCCCAGGACTGGACAGTATCGAGGGGCAGCGGTCCATTTCGAAGGAAGCGAAGGTCAATTGTCCATGTGACAAGCCAGGGGAAAATGGAGGGACAGACGGTAATGAGCTGGGCCTGGAATGATTGGGACTCGTCAAAGGGGTCAGTGATGGACGAACGCTTACATAGAAGTTTCGAGCAACCCCTGCGCAAATGAAAGAGCCTTGGTGAATGTCCTTGTCCACTTGTTGCCCCGGGCTGCTGTTTTCTCACGTGCAAACCGCGTTTTAACATCAAACAGTGCTAAAATGTCGACGGGCAACTGGCCGATGGCCTACTCCACAGTCTTTGCTTTGTGTTTACCGCTTGCAGCCTACGACCCCACGACCTCCACTTCCCACCATATCCACCACATCCGCCTCAAACGCTTTCTCCTTTGCTAGCGACCCTCGCCTCGTCATTGACTGTAAAAGGCCCCACTCATAATGCCGCCAAATTCGCACGGCGCCCTCTTCGACATGTTCGCCATCGTGTGCTCCATGCGACATTCTCTGCTCCACGTAGGCAAGCAGGCCCATCCACACTTGTATTTTCTCCGCTGACAGATGGTAGAATCATCACGTCCACTTGGTGGAGAACCCTTACGCGACCGGGAGGCTCCGTCTGCCCAGCCACACACCCCGCTGACTGTCGGACACAAGACCCGCGTTCCGCTCACCTTTACTCTGCGAGCATCATGAGTACCGCCAAAATGATGCCCATCACTGGTAACTCATTCAGCGCTGGCGACTGCCCCTCCCAGCGTCCAAACTTTCCATGGACGGGCGCTCTCGCCCACACGCATGAAGGCATCTTCTCGCCGATGGATATTCTCCTCTCGCTTGGCGAAAGGTATTGTCCCATATTTCCTTGCCGGCATCTTCATCCGCTTACCCAGTCCAGACTCATCGACCAGCCATTCGACAGCGAGGACCGGAGTCAAGCCGCTCCCCCTCCACCTTTGGGTCCGATTTCGTGCATGACACCATCGATGCTTCGGCGTTTATGCTTCCCAGTTTGAGATGCGATTTGAATACCCCTGCGACTGGCGTCAACAGCCTTCCCGCTCGCGAAAAACCAACGGTTTCGCCCATCACTCCCATCAAGGACGGATCCAATGCCTACGCAAACATTCCCTTCGTATCACCACCTACGGCAACGCCCGTCGTGGATGGGTCAGCCGAAGATGGATTAATACTGGAGGAGCACTTCATGCTGTCAGCAGAGGCTGCCAGGCCTCACTGCTTGCCTGTGCAAGGAAGCTTGTCACAAGGAAATCCATCAACCCCCATGATCTTCTGCATCCCCACGAACACCATTCTGGCGCTGAACCCGGGGCCCCAGGAGCTGGACCTCATCGTGGCGCCGTACAGCGCCAAACACTACGAGCAGACAATTGCGCTGGCCGAGTTGAGTGACGACGACAACGACAACGACAACTACGAAGTGGGCCGTTTCCTCCGCGACGCCGACATCCACCCCGTCGACCAATATCGCATCCCAAAGTAAGCAGCTCATGCTGAGACCGAGGAGCCCTACCTGGAGCGGCTTTCAGCCCTGGCGCCGCGCCTCAAGGTGCGCTTCCTCGCGCTCGAGTACACGACGGCGCGCAATGCGCAATTAACCGACACCAAGGTAGACGAGCACTGGAGGCAGGTCGAGCAAAAGTGTCGCAAATGGGGCTTCGAGTACGTCAAGCTGGCCGACGAGAAGGATTGGGACGAGTCACAGCGGGCAAGCAACGACAGGCAACACGCCACTGCTCATGCAAAACATCGGATCGAGGGCAGACACAGTTTGCGGATGAATTTCTTTCGCGAGGAGGCCGTGGAAGATTTCAGCGCCGAGATAACTCGCAGTCTCCCTTGGGTGAACTGGAGGAAGGTGCGACATCCCGGAGCGCAGCGTAGGGCCACGGGGTGCCGTCTGAGGTGTGGCTGGTAATCACGTACAGGTAGATAGGTACGTAGCATTGAGTGCTTGGAAGGTTCACACGAGACCAAAAATGGAGACAATCAAAGTTGGACAGGTAGACGACAAAAAGGAACGGTAGATTTTTAGAAAGGAACAGCGACAACAAAAGGCAACAGCAGCCCAAACGAGTGTGCGCTCCTCTTCAATTCTTCGCCGGCTCTTGCTTGGTAGGTCCTGCGGGACCTCGTCAGGGGCGAGTTGATGGACTCTTGCACGACTCAATCTGCTCACCATAGTAACGAGTCACTAGTCGGCAACTATCCACAATCGCTCGGCGTCCAAAACCTCCTCGTGCACGCTCTTCAGACATTGGCCACGTCGCCAGACCAGGCGCGGAGCGACCCTCGCACGTGTTCGCTCAACGTCTCTCGCGCCAGAGCTGCTGTAGTTCCTCCCTGCCCACCTGTACACGAAGATAATGACAAGTCCTGCTCCCCCTATGGACACTACAGGCAGCCACCAGGTCCCGTTTGAGCGAATCGATTTTAAATTCGCCGCTGCCACCAAGGAGAAGCGAAAGGCGTATCAGCAGTACTACCGTCTCCCTGTGGAACATGCCTGCCGCAACCGCGCAAAAGCTCTGGGACGCCGAATGCTACAGTGGCCCATTGCCGGACAACTATTCCGGCCGTCTGCTTTGCAAAGAAGAAACACGGAGAATCACGTCAAGCCCGTCGAATCGAAGTCAAAGAAACGGACCGTCTATTCAGAGCATGCAGTGGGCTTCGGATTGTGCTGAGCTGGTTGGTTCACTCCACGATCTGCAAATCACTTCTCGTCCATGGTTATCGGCGCCGCAGAGAATCTCGCAGACTGGATTGGCTGGACTCGCAGGTTGAAGAAAGAGGCGTGGCCTGCGGATACGCACGTAGGTTCCATGTTCAAGCTGAGTCTTCGGACCTGCTTAAGACAACTGTCCGGACTGGCGGCGCCTGTTGAAACTATGGAGCATAGTCACTTTGAGACTGAGCTTGGCGTGTCAGGCGAATCCATGACTGTGCAAGTTTGGTCGGCCGCGGATTGAAGGTGGGAAGATATCGGGGCAGGGGACATCGGCAGAGCCTGGGTAATCTTGAGAGGCATTTGGGAGGAGGGTCTTTGGAATACCTCAATCCATGCACAGTTTCCTGTATCTTATTGAAGCTCACTGTGATTTGATCAGACGGGTAAAGGGACAGGGGGTGAAATTCAGTTCTCCGTGAAAGCCTCGCAGCCACTTGGCTGGTCAGAAGGTGTCCAGGAGCAGCGAGACCGGCAGAACCATTCGCCGAGCGATGGGAAGTGAAAGGACATGATGTTATTGCCCGCGCTGCTTCCCAGTTGTGACCAACGGGGCACAGTCGCTTGCTGCGCGGTCTGCACGGAGAGTGTTTACTCGGACTTTTTCCTCCCTCCTCGTCATGACTTGACCTTCACTCCTGCAAACATTCAGCATCCCAACCGTCTTTGACAATCTTCTTGCATTCATCCAATCATTCGCTGGCGGCGATGTATGGGTAGCACGCTTGAGCGCCATCCATTTCCAGGGCTTCTGGAAGGTATACAACTCATGCATTGCAAAACGCAAAATGGACACCGTGATACCTCCTCATCTTTCCACAATTCCCGTCCAGTTTCGCTGACGTCTTGCAGCACGCCTTGCACGACACTCTGCAGGAGCTTGCCTTCGGGCGTTTCGACTTTGTCTACCTGCGGATCGACTTCCGCAACGGCTTCAATGTTGGCTACGCGTTCGTCAATTCCTCGAACGCAATCGACATGCGCGACGGACAGGACACGGCAAGACCTCCTCCTCCTCCTCCTCCTTCCCCAATTCTCGTCCACTTCCGCTGACATCTTGCAGCATACCTTGCACGATGGTCTACAGAGACTTGTCATGGGGCATTCTGACTTAGTGTACCTGCGGATCGATTTTCGCAACTGCTTCAACGTTGGCTACGCATTTAACAACTTCTCCACCGCCACTTTCACATGTCTCAC
Organism: Phyllosticta capitalensis; assembly: GCF_038381095.1. Classification (NCBI taxonomy): domain Eukaryota; kingdom Fungi; phylum Ascomycota; class Dothideomycetes; order Botryosphaeriales; family Phyllostictaceae; genus Phyllosticta; species Phyllosticta capitalensis. Next base: position 267,870 of record NW_027117452.1, on the reverse strand, counting down.
TGGAAAAAGGCTTTCCGAGACGGAGGTCTACATGTGGCCTACGATGACGAGCACTCCATCCCCAAGGACGGTAGTGACAGCAATCGACATGCGGAGCAAAGAAACGCCTGACTTGATGAGGACCATTTTCAAGAGGTCGCATCAACAAGAAATTGAGATACTCATGGTTAACCCACTGAGTTTGGCCCTGGAAAGAGCACCGCCATGTCTTGAGCGCGGTAAGTACACAAAACGACGCCGCAGACCAAGGTACTGACTTACTCCACAGCAGCCGTTCGAGATCCAGGTGCGCGAACGAATTCGACGGTCCGCAGAATCGTCCAGCTGCGCAGCAGCAGGAGATATCAACCACTGGAGTCGTGTTGCGGCTTTGAGGTTGGATATTCAAATGGGCACGCGGTATTAAGTGAAGGGCGGACAAAACACAGCTTCTCTGTCACTTTATGTACCAGGGGAAATTGGCCGGGCAGGTGGTAGCCAAGAGCATCGCGTTGGCAGAGTCCTTCGTCTAATAATGAGTATTGCCATCTTTACTCAGCCACAGACTGGTGGCTGATATCCAATCTACGAACTGTCCCAGCTGCGAAGAGGCGCCTGCTGCATGGTCTGTGCGCCGAATGTTTACTCGTCTGCTCGTCCACATTTTCCATGCTCCACGTCGTCACTTGATCTTCACTCCACCACATCCAGACGTCTACCATCCAAACCGTCTCGACCAACAATCCATCATCAATCATCATCCTCTCTTCTCCAAATCTACGAACGAATCTGTCCCTCTTCAAATCCATCATTATGCCACGCAACGGCTACGGCTTCATCTTCGAGGTGATGGCTGGGGTCCACAGCAAACCCAAGAAGACCACAGGCAACTCCACCCGCCAGGCTTCCACCGCGGCCAAGAGAGACAACAAGGGCAAGGGATGCTGGGTTCGTCACAGAGACCGCAAGCACTCTTCTGCTTCCAAGAACGACCTGAAGAGCCACGACACCTCCAGCGACACCAGACGCAACAGCTCGGACAACCCCAAGCATATCAACCGCGCCGACTCAGTCATGGAATCTGAGACGAGTGATGATGACACGGCTAGCGACGATGATATGGCCAGCGATGACACGGTAAGTGAATGCAACGACGACAGAGATCAACGTACTGACGTATTGCACAGCAGACCTCCGAGATCGAAGCACGTCAAAACAAGGAGTGCTCAAGCGACTTTGACGCCCGCAAGATGAAAGCCATGCCCGATGAGATCATCGCCCTTCAAAATCGTCAAGCTGCTCTCGAGAGGAAGGTCAAGCATTGGAGACGCGCGTACGAAGAGATCAAGCAGGAGAGGGACGGCTACCCCTACGACCGCAGAGCCAACGTCGACCATCTTGTCGAGTCCGCCAATCAGAGGAACGAGATCGAAGTTTTGCGCAAGGAGGTCAAGAAGTTGGAGAAGAAGTTGGAGGGAGCCGAGAACGAGCGTGTCAAAGCCCAGCGCGGCTATGAGCGCGAGCTTTCCAAGGCGAAGCACGCCTACAAGAAGCTGGTCTCTGACTGCGCAGAGCTGCTCGACACGATTCACGACATTGACAATGAGCTCCCGTCCATGGTCATCGCCGCTGCCCGGAAGCTGGCAGACAAGCTTGGTCGTCCTTGGAAGGACGGCAAGCATTGTTCATAAACAGTACGAGTATGTTCGGGCCATCGATCCAGGTTCGCCAAAGCTGACAAAGAGCTCCAGATGCGTCAAAACACTGCCTACACTTTGTACTTTGAATCACTGTACGGACGGAATAGCGGCGTCAGGAACACGAGGGAGACATCATGAAGCAGGCATGGACGCGAGCGAGATGGAAAGGGGGAAGTCGGCGAGATGAGCAAGGTGGTCATTCTATGGACCAGGAGAAAGTACAATGAGGGAAAAAGGCCGGGAGTTGGTGCTTGTTGTTCTCGACGGCTTCGTTTATCAATCTGCAGCGAGAGCTTGAATAAATCTTGGGACGGGCTCAAAGATTAAACACTTCTTGAATAACACTTCTTTACTTCGAGCATAGTGCCAAGGTTTTCATGCTTTGCACCTGGCAACGGGCTGACTCCTACGCGACGGATGGTGTCATTTCTGCACTTGTTGATACCACTTGCCCTTGCGCGTGGTGGTCGTCTGGTGCATGGCCCGTGCGGGATGTGTTCACTTACTTCACCCATCTCTTCCCTTCGTGACTTGACCACCACTCCTCCACACCAACCACATCCATCCCACAACCCGACCTCCACCACACATCATCTTCCATCTCCCCAAACCACGTCTCTTCATTCCACAATTCATCCCATCATGCCTGGCAAGGGTCACTCGTTCCATCGCGAAGCAATGGCCGGCGTCCACAGCAAGCCGAAGCAGGAAATTCGCCGCGTCGCCTCCAACGTTTCCGCCGCCAAGTCTACCAGCAGGGTGATGCAAGGTGTCCGAGCTGGTCCAAGCGATGCAATCCCCAAAATCATTGTCACTCCTGTCGAGACTACCGATATCGAGCGCTACGACGTCCAGAAGCGCTCGCATGACAACGAGGAATCCGTCAATCACGACGGCAACAATGGTGGTGTTCACACGGTACGTCATTGCCATGGAACCGCAAGTCAATATCCTGACGTCTCACATAGCAGGCCAAGGTCGAGCCCCACTCGCGCAACAACATGATCAGCCTTGACGAGCTCCAAGAGATCTCCCAGGAGATCAAGTCCCTCAAGAAGAGCCAAGCAGCATTGGAGGCGGCCAACAAGGAATGGCGTCACGCTTTCGCCGCACTTGAAGAGGAGAACATTGAGTTGCTTGACGCCAGCAACAAGGCCTCTGACAAGCACCTCATCACCACTTCGCAGCTCAAGGGTGAAATCGACTTTTTGCGTGCTCGGGTCAACAAGCTCGAGCAGCAGCTTGGGACGTCCAAGCTGGACACCCGCGACGCAAACCATCAGCTCAGCAAGTCCAAGGACCAGCGTCTCGAGATGGAAAAGACTCTCAAGAAGAAGGTGCATGAGCTCGAAGCCAAGCTCAGCAACGCGTACAAGTCGGTCAGCGCGCTCAAATCCGACCTGGGCGAGCGTCTCGAGATGGAGAAGACTTTCAAGAAGAAGGTGCATGAGCTCGAAGCCAAGCTCAGCAACGCGTACAGATCGATCAGCGGACTCAAGTCCGACCACGGCATAGCCCTCCACAAGAACGCGGAGCTGGTCTCGGCCGCTGCTGACCTCAACGAGGCCATCCGCAGCCTCGAAAACGTCCCATCCACGGTGGTCAGAGCTATGAACAAGTTCTCCGACAAGGTGTTCCGACCTTGGAAGCTCCACAAGAGCAAGGACTGAATGGTGGTATGTAAGCTTGACTCGAAAGTTAACGCGCGAAAGCTGACGTCGTGTGTGGACAGCTCAACTCGCTCTCAAACCGGCACGTCAAAGGCCGTACATCATCACAACATCGAGTGACAAAGGAACGCGGAACTAGACTTTGCATCAAAAGCGACCTTATTGGGAGACTTGGCAGTCGGCGTGATGGTGGGATTACGGGTGGGAGCACAACACGGTATACTTCTTTGTGGATGAAGTTGCACTGGTCAGTCTCACGTTATCCTCCCGTCGCTCTTCCTTTCGTTCTAATGTCGCTTTGCAGGGCTTGATCACGGAGACGTTTGCAAGAATTGTTCAGAATTGGTTCTTTTGGGTCCCGATATTGGTTTCGAAGGACTCTGCAGATTGCCTGCCTTTTTTGTATAACATCACTTGGGATAGGATCAAACATTACAAACTCTCTGATTTTCAATCATCCGTGTCTCGCTTTGTGTATGAATGACCGAGGCTTCGGCTCCTACGCGCTCAGAAAACATGCATTTCCACACGAGACAGTCCCATTGCTCTTCGCTTATGGACCTGAATTGTGCAGGAAGCCAGAATAAATAGACTGTGTCAAGGCGCAAGGGTGAAGTCCATTAGTTGCTTGGCTAGGAGAATGGTGGTTCTAAGTGTATGTACCACGACAAGACGACCGGCCACTGCTACTGCCGCCATATCCTTCTTTTATCACTTCTGGAATCCCGGTTGCGCAAAGGTGGCTAGAAACCTGCCAACAACGCCAACCACACCTGTCTGCGTCGTCTGTTTCATGGCCCATGTGTTGCGTTTTACTTCCGGCTCCCGTCTCTTCCCATCGTGGCTTGACCTCCTCTCCACCACATCCGACTCATCCATCATCCCAATCTCCTTTCATCACCAACATCTTCCATTCTGTTTGACTGCATTGTATGTCATCACCTCAACTCCTCCATTATCACCGTCATCTTCGATTCTCCCTTCGCGACGAGTCATCGCCTCCGGTTGCAACCGATTATGCCTCGCGGAGGTTGTGGTCTGCGCTTTGAGGCCGCGGCCGGTCTCTTCACCAAACGCAAGGACAAGAGCCGCGCTTTCGACGATGTCCCTGTCACCACGGACGCCAACGAGTGAAAGCGCGCTTCTTCTTCTTCCAAAATCCACAGAGCAATGTACCGCAACAAGCCTCTGCCGTACCTTCCACCTCCCTCCACAGCGGAACTGAATCAGCTACGCAGCAACGCCGCCGACAACAGCGCTAAGTTTGAGGCAACGTGGAGCGCAAGTGGCAGCCACCCACTTGCATACTCCCACCCAAACAACCACATTAACGTCAACGCCGACCCGCCTTTACCTAATGCTCCGACTAGAAATGCCAGTGATGCCACCCCTGTCGCTCGCAACTTCTGTCAAGAGGATATTGACTTGAGCGCCGTCTCCCGTCCGCTCACGATTGTTAAGAAAAGGCCGTCTGCAGCTTTGAGCAAGGCCACCGCCTCATCTTCTGAGCCCGTCTCCGCCGCCACTGCCCAGACCGGATCCGAGGATGGGGAAGACAGATCAGACGTTGACAACCAGACCGACCGAGCCGATTCTGTCAACAACTCCGAGGAACATGATGAGTGCAAGGTTGGCCGCGCTGTGGTAAGTGTCTGTTACCGGTCCGTTCGTCGAAGCTAACGCATCCCACAGATGGAGATGTCCGAGTCCAAACCCCGCCATGTCCAGCAGCACTCACGCAACAAGGACACTGCCCAAGAACTTCGCGCAATCATCCAGGAGATCAACGCCCTCAAGGAGAGTCAGGCAATGCTCGAGGAGGAGAACGAGCAGTGGAGGCGCGCCTACCTGGAGATGAAGCAAGAAAGAGACGGCCTTATCCAAGCCGGCCGTGCCGCCCTTGAAAAACGCGTTATTGAGGGCTCCAAGCGCATGAAAATCATCAGGCACTTGAACAAGGAGGTGGACAAGCTTGAGCAAGAGCTGGAGGAAGCCGACCGCGACACTGATGCCGCCAAGCGAGAGCTGTCCAGGTTCAAAGAACAGCACGCCAACACCAGCAAGGGCAAAGTCAGGGAGTTCGAGGCCAAGCTTGTTAGGGCTTACAAGGTTATCAACGCGCTCAAGTACGACCTCGCCAAGGCCCAAGACCTCTATACAAAGCTCATCTCCGATGCCACGGAGCTTGTGAAGACCATTCACGCGCTTGACAACAGTCCATCAATGGTGATCGAGGCCGCGCAGAAATTTTCCAACAAGATTGTTCGTCCGTGGATTTCCAAGAAGGATTGACCGATTGGGAGTCAGTTTCGCTTCCCTCTAAGTGCGCTGAAGCTGACATGGTACGCAGATGGAACCATCTAGTCGTTTATCGCGAATGGAGTTGTTACATTATAGGGAAAATTAGGTGTAGATGTCACCTGGAGCCGTAGGATGCGGGTAGCCGATCACTGTGGCAGCAGCATCGGCCGCTGTAAAGACAAACGGGAACGAAGCTGTATTCTTCAGTGCAGAAGCCTCTCACAAGTAAGCCTTCCCCTCACCATCCGTCCAGCTGCCGTCCATTCTGACCCCAACGCGTTGCAGGATACCAGTGCAACCACTTGGTATTTGGTCCGATGATGGCCTTTCTCGGTAGTTACATTGGGATCTCTGGGGGTGTTCTTCGTGTTTCCCATCTTCCTTGAGCATTAGATACAATGCATGCTCTGCCTTTCGCAAGTGTTGTTGCGAAACACTGCCCTTTGTTCCGGATAAATAAGAGTGACGCCGCTGAATGCAGCCGGTATATACGAAGCCCACAGCGTCAAAAGCACAGCCCATGCGGTATCCACGCCTCGGGCGAACTCCAAGCAGCTTTACATCATGAGATCAACACTCTGAAGAACATCCAGGCTGAGCTCGAGAGGGAAAACCATCAATAGAGGCGCGCCTACCAGATCTTCAAGGCAGACATGGACCGCCTTTTCTAGAGAATGGAGCGTCGCGTTATCGACGCCTCAAAGCAGAAGGGAGAGGTTCACGATCTGCGGAGGAAAATTTCCAGGCTGGAGTATAAGCTGGGGGCCAGCCGATGAGAAGTGCCGTGGCACCAAGAGACAGTTCCGCAGGGCTGAGGGAGACCACGCCGAGACGAAGAAGACTTTAAACAGCACGAAGGGGAAGACCACGTAGCTTCAGGCCAAGCCCGCTGAAGCGCAGAAGATCATCAAGGCTTTGAAGTCTGATGTCGGCAAGGACTAAGACACGTACACTCAGTTCGTGTCTGACATTGTGAGATCAATTTAGACGAAAGAAGGGATCTTCCAAGGGTGTTTAGATTGGCGGATTGAGATAAAGTACGGATAAGTGTGAGCCAAAAACAGGGGCAAGACGGTGGCAGGGCTATCAAAAAGTAGGCGAGGAGACTGTACATGAGTTCGCGGCTCCTGACCATCGCTCACCAGATGTGTCTCTCGAAATATTTAGTGGCTGCATACATCGCTCCAGGATACATGGAAACTTGGGCTTCAAGCAGGTCTGGTTCGGACAAAGAAGCAAATCCGAGGCCACTTTTAACACAATGGACGGAGGACTGGTCCTCCTCCACTTCAACGTCGCCTGCTGCATGGTCCGTGCGTCACGTGTTTACTTCCAATGCCCGCCGGCACCCATGTTCGCGACTCGACGACCTTCACTCCACCACATCCACCATCTCATCTCTCCCTCCAACCATCCCTTGAAACCCCCATTACCGTCAGACATCTCCCATCCTCTGTTATTACAAGACCAGCACCAACCTAGTCCAGGATGCCTCGCACATCCCTCGATGAGATGGCCGGGATCCACGCGACTTCGAAGAGGACCAAGTCAAACATTGCGGGCGATTCCAATGTCGACATGATCATGGGAAAATGCAACAAAGGTCTCTTCACAACGCAGGACAAGGTTTTCACCAGAGTCAACCCCTCTACGGCCGCTGCGGCCGGACGCGACGGTGATGAGGACAGCTCGGACGGCGATGGACTTGCAGACTGCTATTCTGAAGACGACGATGAGAGCCTGAAGAGCGACCGCTCGGTACGTATCTCCCGCAACTTTTCTGTTCCAGTTTCTGACGCATCCCGTAGGAGAAGGTGATGACCAAGGCTGGCCAGGGCAAACACGAATCCCGCAACATGGTTCCAGCGAGCGAGCTTGAAGCCATTGTGCGTGAGATTCGCGCTCTCAAGGAGAGCAAAGCCATTCTGGAAAGCGATAACCAGCAGTCCCGCCGCGCCTTTGAAGACTTGAAGAGGGACAATGAACACTTGCGCCGGACAAGCCGCATAGCTACGGAGCACCTCACCCAGGAGCGATCTCAGCACAATGATGAAGTCAATGCTTTGCATCGTCAGATCGAGAAGATGGAGCAAGAATTGAAGGCCGCCGAGGAGGAGACCCACGTTCTCAAGAAGCGCCTTCGCAGCTACAAAAGCGAGACTTGGGAGCTCCGGGGCGAGCTCGCCTACGCCATTAAGGTCATCAAGCCTTTCCAGAACGACTTTGACAATACCCAGCGCAGCTTCAACAGCCTTCTCTCGCACACGACCGATCTTCTTCAGGCTATCCATTCGTTCGACAATGTCCCGTCTAAGGTAGCCGCCGCCGCAAAGACGCTCTCTGACAAGATCAAGATCATCCGCCTGCAGAAGTCCAAGAAGAATGGACCGGATCCTTCCGCTTAGTGGCTCTTCGATACACTGATCCCGTCGCTTCGCAAGGTTGTTGAGCTTGAGGCGATGATGGACTCCGGATGAAGCGTCAAACCTTAATCGGCACGCCAGTGGTAAAGTTGGTCGGATAGACTGCGGAGTAGTCATGGACAACGATGGGTTCTCCCTTGCGCGTACATCTCGTGCAGGTAAGTCTTGGACCCGTTGCCATGGAAGCTGCGCATCATTCTGACCTCGAGAGTTCCCAGGAGAGGTATACGTGGGCAAGTTGGTTCGGCGGCAGTCATACGGAGTTTCTGGATTGGATTTCCCAAGAAGAGTCTCTGGTTGCTCTCTTCTTTTGGTCAAATTTGTGTACAAACAAAGCATTGGCTCCCATGCTTACTAGCACAAAACGTTCCACTTCAGTACCACTTCCATGATTTATGATGACCCAGATAGAAGCCTTTGTGCGTAGAAGCGCCACCCCTTTGATGGATTGTTTACACAGTGCGGAGGATGGAATACATCCACCCAACCATGCAATGAGTCCCCGCTTCATTTTGGCGCAATCCACCGCCGTGGCTTCACAGCATTGGCTTTGCTGCCGAAAGGCGCCGCCGCCTTCAGCTCCACCAGCTCGCGGGCAAGGAGTCACCCTCCTCCCCTTGCTCCTGAAAAAATACTTGCCTCTCAATGTCTAATCCGCGGTCGAGTGGGTCGCGATACGTGCAATCACTTGCTGGGCTTGAAATTTCTCCTTAGAGCCGGCGCAGCTGTTTTTGTAGAGTGCACATGGAATCGAGCAGCCGTGCTGTGGTCGACATTCGGCATCGATTGCTCCCACGACATAAGGCATTCGACCAAGACCGTCTGCTTGCTGTCGTACCATGAACGCGAATGTCCCTCGAGAGACCAAGGCCGCGCACTGCTTTGCCGACCAGCATCGGTCCTGCGGTAGAGTGTCTTACGTCTATATGCGAAGGACAATTCCAAGAAGTTCCTGTTGATCAGAGAGGGGGTTGCATCACGCAAAGACTAACTAGCTTGCTGCGAGACCAATGGGGCAAATCAATCTTTTATCGATACCACCGCGTCTTTAAGCCGTCTCATCTTTTAAACACCCGAGTGAGCAGCTAGGTGAGTCGCCTGCTGCATGGTCTGTGCTTTACGTGTTTGATTGCACCAGTCGCCTTGACTCGGCCTTCGCTCCACCACCAACCATCCCTTCAACCATCCAATCCCATTCACATCAAATTCATCCTTCCATCTGAAGTCCTCATTGTCTACATCAAATCCAACCATGGCTCGCAAGGGGTACGGTTTTATTCTCGAGGCCATGTCCGGCTTCCACGGCAAGCTAAAAGCTGATTCATACGTCGATGCTGACTCCGACGCGATGAAGCGGACCGAGAGCGGCAAACAGGGGCACCGTTCCGCGACTACCAACAAATTCAAAGTTACTGGCGCTTCCAACACGGCTGAATGCACTGGAAACAAGATGAAGCATTTCAGTGAGGAGGACCTCGACGAAGAATCCGGAGACGGCGCCGAAGATAGCGAGAACCGCTCGGTAAGTGCCTGCCCCAACTTGACATGCCAACGTCCTAACGCATGCTGCAGGAGATTATCAAGACCCTCACCAGCCATGGCAAGCGCGCCTCGCGCAACGTCGTTACTGCCGGAGATCTCGCAGCCATCACAAATTAGATCGAATCCCTCAAGGAGAGCAATGCGATCCTCGAATCCCAGAACCGTCAGTGGAAAGAGGCATACCAGGCCATGAGAGACGACAAAGATCGCTTGGGATACCGCAAAGACGAGCTCACCCAGCGAAGCGCGGACGAACGGCTCAAGAAGCATCACCAGACGAAGGCGCTGCGCAACAACATCACCAAGCTGGAGTCGAGCCTGGCGCAGAAGCAGCGCAACAACCGCGAGCTGAAGCATGAATTGGTCAAGGCAGGAGATGACCGCAAGAAATTCGAGCGGAGCTTTGAGGCCAAGCTCGCCCAGGCTCACAAGGCCATCAAGACTCTCAAGTCTGACCTGGAGAAAGCTCGTGGCATGTACACTGAACTTGTCTCCGACGTCACTGAGCTTGTCAAATCTATCCATGCCTTCGACAACGTCCCGTCCGTGGTAGCCTCGGCTACCCAGAAGATGTCTGACAAGATCGTCAGGCCATGGAAGTTCCGCAAGGACTAAGCGCTTACATCCGATCGTCCATTCACTGCATTTGCGGTTCAAGCTTGACGGGGCTTTAGACGTACGGCAGCCAACCAATCCAAGGTCAGTTCCGTCGTTTGACCCGCTGTCCGGCGGCGAGAGCGGGATTCTTTCTTGGTGACAGCTTCAAACAAACGGCTGGCAGACGGGCCCACCTCCACCGCGGTCTTTATGTGAGCGACGTCTGCTTGGTTCCACGACGCCCGCCAATGAGTCTCCAGCCAACGATAACATGACGCCAAAGTCCTGAAGATCCTGCTTCATGGTCTTCATACCGCACAGCTGATGCTGTCGCCATTCGCTCCTTCCACCACACCACACCGCCGACCACATGTTGGCTTGACCAACTGGAGCGATTGCGCAGGCAACATTTCAACGCGCTGCTGTTCGGAATCCCGATGATCGACGCGCGCTCTTGAAGACTGCTCTGGTCACACCTGATTCAATGATCTTCTTAAAGGCTGCACAAATGGGAACGATTTCAGATGCCCCAGGCGAGCTTAGACCAAAAGGCAGAGCTCTGACGTCGTCTCCGGGTCCGACAGGGGGAAATGGTCCGTTTGCAAAGCAGCAGCAAGGATACGGAGCCTCGGGCGAAGCGGGCAGTCTGGTGGGCAAACACTTGATCGGAGCCTCTTTCACATTGTACATAGACAATACGCAATGACAAAGAGCGCCTCTAGCAGTTGCCATCGATTTTGTGATGGAAGTTTCGAACAGATGCAGCATGTGTGTTCCTGTCTGTTCTCCTGTCCGTCCCCCTTTCCGCAGTCCAGCCTGCCGTTGACCACGCATCATCGCGACAATAAGAAGCAGGACCAACCGATCAAATTCGTACTCTACTCCTTGACGCGCTGAATGAGAACAGAGGTGATAGCATACATGCCTCTTTATGTGTCCGTCGCTTTTGCCGTGACCCCCTTTTCGCCCAATCTAAGCCTTGGAATACCGCCCTCGCTCAACTTTCCTCGTCTCACACGGCCACTTTGACGAGCATAGCAAACACACAAAGGCGTAATGGCTGCTTGCGGGTAAGTTTCAACTTCATCTCTCATCGGCTTGATTGCCTTGCGCCGCTTCGAGCCCTTGAGCCTGGGTTTGACGACGGCATACTCGCTTCGACTCGACGGGCAAATGCGACTTCATGGAGCTGCTTGACTCGCCACAAACCCCTATGCGGGCTTGGGAATGGAATTGTGGCCAGAAACGCGGGGAAGCTCTGTCCCCGGTCGGAAGGATTGCCTTCTCAAAACGGCAGGGCATTTTTTCGTTCGTCTTTGCGGTCTTGGAAGCGTCGTTCTTCCTCTATGCCACGGACTGTGTTATCGACTCTGGCTCATTCTTGGAACCGCATTCCTCGATCTTGGTGGAACTCATTCTGGTCTTTTTCCCCGTTGGGGCGGTTCAGGGCTTAGCTCAGCTGGTACAAGGCGGCATCGTGTTTGCCTTTTGGCATCCGCGTGCGCCGCGCGACCTCGTGAATCTATCATCTATGTCAGTGGCCACGGTCGTGTCGCGTATCGTGGGAGGATTGGAAGCTGTTGAAGCGTGGATTGGGCACTGTTCTGACTGGGCTTTCGTCTATGGCGGGCAGCCGCTGAGTAGATGACCAGAGGACTGTTATCTGCCGGGCGTGGTAAGGATGGCTCCGGCCGGACATGGAGGGTCCTTGCTAAGAGTATAGGCCATTCAAACCTACGCATAGCAAAGGCTGGCGCTATAAGATCGGGACGTTCACAGCCTGAATATGAGGCAAAGTCACAGTAGTCAAGAATCTTTCTCGTTTCATTCGATTCAAATGCAAAACAATCTTGAGTTTCAATTCCTGGGCACTGATTTCATACTTCCATACAGCGGCAGAGGCCGCCGGCAATGCTTTCCTCCAGCAAACACGAATCCTCGATCCCCTTCGTCATCAATGTGCCCCTGTTTCGTATTCCCGTGCCCGCTCAAAAGCCCGCGGAGGTGAAGTGTAAAGAGCTATTGCTGCTGTCATCCACATGTTCGCGTTGCTCGGCGGTGTGTTGGGTCGTTACACCTTCAGACCTGGTCCGCCCAGCGGACTTTCTTTGGGGGCTTTTTCGTAAGCGGTCGTGGCTGAGCGAAACTGCCCGTCTCAACTATGAGGCTGTCGGTGACATGGCGGATGCGTGAGAATGGGCCATCGTAGGAGGTGTGAAGAGAGGGGCTGCTTTGCTGCTCGCGAAGGAAGATGCTTTGGTCCTCCTTGAGTTGGCGTCTACCTCCAGTCTCGACCACCATGCTCATCTGCTTTTTCATGTCCGCCTCTTTGTTCTGCTTGCCGGGTCCTCCAAGGGCCTGCACAGTTGACTGTTTGTGCTGTTGGACGAATTGAGCACACCTGGCGAGGGCCATCTGGTTCTCTCGTTCCATCGCAGCGACCTTCCTTGCGGCCGCGTCAAGGCGCCTCTCCATGGTGTGGCCATCGGTCACTGGATTGCAGTTTGCGCATGTGGGGTTGCTGTAGAACCTGGCATCAGCAGTTGATCCTGAAGAGTTGTGTCTCTGAAGAATACGGACCGGCGACGCCTGTGCGCTTCGCACTTCGTCGAGAGCTTCTGCGTCTTCTCTTGAGAGAATGCCATCATTGCGTTGCGTTGGAGATCTGCTGTCGATGTCGGATGGCCAGAGCACGAGGATATTTCAGTGTGGGTGATTGCTGTTGATGGGCTCGAGAATATGGAATTTTGGGATGAGAATTGGATGTAAAGGAGCAAATCGTCTTTGAAGATGAGCGACTGTCGATGTTCCTGTTGGGAGAATGCTGCGCGCGACGTCGAGACGCGACATGGACCTGCCCGGTGGATGGGCAACCGGGATGGTCCGTGCGCACTGGTGGACGAGCCTGCTCCCGTCGGCGACGCGAGTCTGGACGAGACTGCGGATTTGTAGTCGCATCGGACTATTATGTTTCTGCACAAATCATCTTCCGGCTTAGCTTCTATGATTCTGTGTATATACAGTAAACTCGTTAGCGCGACGTGCCTTCTCTCCATCTGAAGATCCGCGCCAACTATTTCCACAGCCCCTGAAAGTATGGCATTATAAAAGGGATGCAGGAAGATGTCCACGTATACCCTTGAACTGGCTGTCAATGAAAAGCCCCGTGGAGGCGCATTCGTCCGAACGCATGCTGTGACTTCACAACTCCAAAATGACAAGTCAACCTCGACGACGACAAAAAGAAGACACTTGACAGTGCAGGCAGGCCGGGCAAAAGTAAGCAACAGACACATACCAGACATGTCTCTTTGAGGTGCAATAGCGTCGGGAGTGCCCCGTCGACGAGTCTGGCACTTTTCGGTTTTTTGGTGGGGGCAAAAAAAACTTGAACAGGCCAGAAGCAAAAGATCAACACTATACCTGAGGCATGAGATGGACGTCTCTCCGACGGGGAATCGAACCCCGGTCTCCCGCGCTTGCACCACGCTGTAATGACAAGCGGAAATCATCACCACTAGACCATCGAAGATGTTGTGTTGTTGTTGAAAAGAGCCCTGTCAAAATGCATTATATACTGCAAACGCTCACAACCAGTTCCACAAGGCAATTGAAACACCAGAGAATTTCTTTCCACTGCGCTTCGAGGTATCTCGAATGGACGTGCAGAAAAGTCTCCTGTTGGTCGGGCCGAAAGTGTTGACGAGAAGGTCCGGGCACCAGACCGACGGCCCCACTCTTGACGAGCACCGTTTTTGAGATGAAAGAACCTCATTACTACTCGAGATTTCAGTGTAGAGTGTCTTCAATTCAATGCCATCTTTTTTGTTCGGTCGGTACCATTATTCCCAGCGCGTTTGCGAAGTGATTCGTGGATATGATCAGCCGCTGAAGATTTTTTCGCGGAACCATAATTTTCATAGACCAAAACAACTCTCGTTTTATTTAATCGAGGGCTCAATTGTTTCTTTCACCAACAGTATACGGATACGTACAATGAATGAAGCTAAATTCAAACAGCTTCGAGTGCCAAAGCAATCCAATTCATGTTGTGACAAGTAGGAGTTTGCATATCAAATTATTTGGAGCAGCTCGTCCAAGTAGGCGTCGCTGGTCTCAAGAAATCAGGAGCTGTCCGCTACACGTTGGCCAGATTTGAAAACCAGAAAGAGAGGATGAAATGCAAGCCTGAGGATGCGCAGGAAGACGAGAGCTGCATATCACTGGGCCTGGCCTGACGAGTGTGTCTGGTAGAGCCATTTCTGGCTTGCAGACTAGACGCCGTCGTCCCGAACTTCCTGCAGACGCAAAAGAAGCGAATTTATGTTCCCAGAACTGTTGCGGCACTTATGACTCTTGCACAAGCCCGCTTGCAAGCAAGAGCGTGGACAAAGCAAGCGCGGAAGCTTGTTGGCAATCGATGCGGTAAGTGGATAAAAAGAGGGAACTGCGCACGATCTTGCATGGCAGGTATCAGCTGTATATACAGTCAAAAATAGATGGCGTTTTTTGGAAATTGAGAAAACCCTGCCCGCGTCTGGAGCGGCTGCCTTTGGAGGACCACAACCACAGCTGTGCAACCTTCTTCTACCCCACCGCTCCACTATCGACGATGCGGCAACTCTCTTCTCGAGTCTCCACCCAGAGCAAGTCTCAACACCACGCTGCGAATTCTCACCTCGCCGTAAGAACATGTTCTCTCCTCAACAGCTTGGACTGCAAGCATGTTTACTGACCAAAGACAGCCACACAAACATCGAGACCATGCCGCTCGTCAAGCGTCGACCCATACCATCCAAGCCAGCCCCAGTCAAGTCCAGCCCGGCCAAAAACGGCAAGGCAACAGCGCAACGCCACCGCAACAAGCTGGTCAAGCCGCGCCCCCCGATTCCGCAAGACAAGAAGCCTGGCAGCAAGGGCAGCGCCAGCCCAAAGCCGCACAAGGACAAGCAAGACGACAAGCAGCCGGAAGGCAAGCGATTGTCTTGTTCCTCTTCCGTGGGCGTAGAGCTGGAGACTCTTCGCGCGCGCAACACAAAGCTCCACCAAGAAAACATTGTTTTGAAGGCCGAAAACAATGTGTTGAGGGGCCAGGTGGAGTGTTGGAAGAAGATCTGCGGTGTGCAGACGGATGGAAGCCCCGAGAAAACAGGGGACAAAAATATGAAGCCCTGAGAGTAGAGGGGGAGTGTGCGGTGTGGTATGGGAAGTTCTGGCTTTGTCTGTACCGTTTCTGAATTTGGCCCTAAGAGGAAGATGACAGCTACAATTGAGCAGGTTCCATTAGAAATGAGAGTTCCCCAGAGAAGCTTTGCTGAGGTTTGCACACTATCAAATTTCATTTCAATGCGAAGAACGTGACACTGTTTGCTTGTCGCAAAATAACTGAGAACTCGGAGCAAATCTGCCAATGTGAACCAGCCACTTCTACGATATTCCAGCTGCGAACATGCAGCATAGTTGTCTGTGGCTGAGACAAAAGTACCATAGCCTTTGACTGCGTACATACCCCTCGTATCCAAAGCGTATGCCGCAAACTCTTACATCACTTCCCTCCTGCACGTCAACGCCAAAGACCTGCACCAATCTACTCGCATCTCCAGCCTTCTTCCTCTGCGTCCTTCACTCTACCTCCGCAATTGGGTGCTCCCTGGTCTTCTTCTCGTCCGCGTCGTTGCTGTCGCTCTCCAGCCACCATGTCAAACGTCCAATACTCGCCCTCCCAGTCTCGCCATCAACCGCAGCGGCCCGCCAATTCAGACCGGAAACGAGGAGCGTCGCATGACCACCACTCTCTAGCACAGCAGGACAGGGCGCTCTTGTGGCAGGGCGTCACCCAAGGCCCAGCCCAAATGCCGTCGAACCCAGGCACGACAGCCAATGGGCAGAGGACAGAACAAGTCTGGATGCCGTCTGGCAAAGCGGAAACTCCCAAGATGGTCGAATTCACCTCTTCAACGTCGAGCCCAGAGCGGCTTGAGCCCAAGACGTCTGCGCCCCGCCCCATGGAAAACACATCTTTGACGACGCCCGTTTCGTCTACCCTGCCAAACGGCAAATGGCATGCCATACCCAAGCACCTCGTTCCAAACAAAGCTGACACTTAAAAGGGAGCCAACACGCAACTCGCAAGAAGAATACAAGGGCCGCCGCAGTCCTGCTGCTCTTCCCCAGCTTCAAACGGCTGGCGACCCCTTCAAGTTCACCCCTGCGCCTATGATGCCAGGATCTGGTGACTTGAGCCGGGACGAATCAGCCACCGTACGTCTTTATGCCGCGCAGATCGCTCGTGCCCGTAGCAATGTCGACACTGAAGAGAAGTACCACGAGAACATGGCCCGTCTCTTCGCTCCTCTGGATGCGCAACCCCCCAACTTAGCTTCCACCCTTGTGACCAGCGATCGCATTGACGGTGCTTCCGCCCCTGCTGTGGCTGCGACCAACACTGAGCACACTGCTGGAACTCAACCCAGGAATGGCCTTTCAGCTATGGTCAGTCAGGAGGTGTCATTGTCTCCTACCGTACCTATTCCTGGCGCGAGTAAGCCGAGCGAAGTCCGGTCCGGTGACCCAACCATCTCGAAGACGAATACCAACGTCACAGATGACGATTTGGCCGCAGCTGATGCTGCCAACAACTAGCAGACAGACGGAGCCCAAGTCCAGCTTGATGCTGCAGCTCAGGCCTCTGTGGGGCCCATCACTCCTCCACGACACTGACTTCAAGGAGTAGGAAAGCATTGCGCCTTGTAGCCGCCGTCGACGATGGTACTTCGAATTGGAGGCTTCGTCGTCTCTACCACCCCTTCACACGTCCTGACCATGGCAGACCGCCAGCCTCTTGCCCCGGACTCGGCTTCATCGGTCGCGGTAGACGGCGTCATACTGTCATTCTTTCGATCAGCCTGTGCTGTCTTTTCCATACTTCCTACTGCGCCGCCTTTCATCCAGCAGGCCACCAGCCCGAGCGTTCCACCCCTACCGCCCAGTCTGCCGCTTTTGGCCTTTGGCTTCGGCCCATCGACGCCAGCGCAAAGACGAGCATCACGTCTACTGGCACGAAACGGGCTGAGGACCCTGTGCCAGTGTCCAAGACGTGCATCACGCCAGCCCACTCCGTCTTCTTTTCCATGCAAATGGCTCTGCATACCGCTTCACCGCAGACTTTTCTGCAGATGTGCATACCCAACAAGGCTCCGCATCCAGCATGCGAACTTTCCCCCGCAGCTAGAAAGCTTTCAATCCGCCGCGGGTCCCTTTTCCAGTTCCATTATCACATACCCAAGGCCAAGGGAGAGCAAATATAGTCTGCGTTTGGCTTTGCATGTCGTTTGGGGACAAACCAGGAGATATGGCACCAAGAAGCACCAAATTCTGCCGCGTTGGCCTCGTTCTTGTCGACATCAAGGCCCTTGACTTGAAGCGGTAAGTCTTTGCGGCCTGAGTCTATTCTCTCCCGCAAGCCGAAGGCAAAGAGTACAGGGGAGCGATTCCACGTTGGACTTTGGAGCCTGTAGGGATCTTCAGGATAGCCTTTCGCATCTGGGACGATTGGACTTTGCCTGCAAAAGCAGAAGATTTCATTCGAGTATGTAGTCGTACAGCGGAAATGCAAGGTCTAGTATTCTCCAAACTGCCACTTTTTCCTTGATGTTCATATCAAATGAGATGCACCGTATGCGTGCTACAAACATGTCAAGGGCAACAAGTTTCGAGGACGCTCTTGAAAGTCCTGTGTAACAATTATGGCTTGCAAAATCCTGCCTGGACATTTGCAACAGTCACCTCGGTGGGTGCAAAGTCATCTGGCCGCACATACGGCCTCAACAGTACGTATTGCATAACCTTCCCTCTGAATGCCATCCACGTCACTGACGCTTCCCAGACAGGATCGGTCAACGGACAAGCTCTCTTTCCCTCAACGGCGAGCCTTGCTCCAGACAAGAACCTCAGCTGGAACCACGCACGAGCACCAGCACTCGAAGATGCTCAAGGTACGCTCCTCTTCTCCATTTGCAAAGCCCTGAGCAATCAGACGATGCCGACCATCTCCTCGAACAGGCGTCACTCCCATTCCCCTCGATTTCAATCCCTCTCCTCCAGCAAACTTTGCTTCAATACTCCATGGAGGAGACGGACTACACCATAGCGTGGGACCTCTCCCGAGACAGGCCAACACCATCTTTGGCCCACACTTCGATGCCCTCCGCGGAGGCCTGGAGCTCTCCCGAGACCACATCGACGCCATCCTCGACGCCGTCAGCCGCTTCGAGGAGCGCGAGGAGCAGATCAACTTCTTGCGCAGTGTTGGCATCACCTCACTGAGTTGTGCTGGATGCGACGAGAGCTTACAGCGAGACACTCTCCTCAGACACTTCAACGCCATCTTTGGTTCCTACTCTGGCGCCCTCCGCGGAGGTTTGGAGCTCTCCCGAGACCAGATCGACGCCATCCTCGACGCAGTCAGCCGTCACGAGGATAGCCCGTGACCAGCTCTTCCGCTCCACAAAACAAGCGTGCCGGCAACTCAGCTTGGCCGCAGGCGACCGACCACCAACTACGGCAGTGGGAGTTCTCTCCCGGCTCTCGTTGTTTAACCCAGCCCCGACCAGACCGACGGCACTCAGGACCAGGCCCACATTGCAGCCATACCCTCCGAGGAACGCGTTTTTGGCCTCGGGATTTCCATGCCCGACGGCAATGAGCTTGAAGAAGGGGAGACCAACAGCGAAAACCCCGACGAGGGCGAGCCCAGTGCCAGCGCTCCAACAACACTTCTGCTGCCGCTGACAACACCCAGTCGGTCACCAAGACCGTCTCGAGCAATGAGCCGGAGTCAAAAACCTTCATGCCGCGATCAAGGTAAGCGTGCTATGGAGACCGATTCCTCGATTGTCCCGCTTTTGATAAACCCATTCGACAGGACCATGAGGTTCAGACCGAGGACAAGGTCAGATTCGGGCTGAAATTTGGCCAGTCGTCCATGGTGTCGGCTATGGGCCACTGCCCGACGCCATTCAACCACTACTCGCTGCCAGTACCCGACATGCACAACAAGAACGATCTCGTTGAGGTTTAACAGGGCTTTAAGCAGCTGCGAGACACGGTTTGCGAAAACCCGAAGCAGGCCGCAGCTGTAAGTGATCCCCAGCCTGGAGCTCACTGCATTCACTTGGTTCGACTACCGCTCTTCCAACTCGCCCTAGTACACACGGAGGAAGACCGCAGTGAGCGCAGGCTACTACTCTCACACCACTGTCAGCATAGCAAGTCATGTCGCCGGCCTTGACGGCAGCATCCTCCTCCGTCGTGTCGTACACATCAGGACAGTCACCGATTTCGGTCAACTGCGACGATACCAGGTCGCCTGCTATCCGACGCTCCAACAAGCCGCTTGTGAAAGCTTACGCGATAGCGCTTTTTCTTGAACATCCAGACTCTTTCTCATGTAGTCTAAAAGGAAGCGAAGATGGTGGAGTCAAATGGAGCGCGTCGTAGCCGTCTCGAACCTTCCGCTAGCTTACCGGGGGACTACTCGGTCAGATTTTTCAAATATCGCAGGGGATTGAGTAGTTTCAAGTTATGTCAAAATCAATGGCGTGGATGCGCGGCGCAAGGACCCAGGGGATCCGATTTTGGGAATGGTGAAGTCAAGGGAGCAGTCTCTAGACACATGCAAACGCTGATTCTTGTGCAAAATTATTTGACGTGAAATTTTACCATCTTCATGGATTTTTCCGGAGCTTTCTTGCTGCCTGAACCTGCCTGGCGTCGTCTGGTAGCGTCTCGCTTGTGCCACACCAATATTCTCGCATTGCGACGCCTGCTGCCAACACCATCACCATCTCCACGCAACTTCAACTTTCCTCGCAAGCTTCTCCTCCATCACCGCGGCCTGCAATTCAAGGCTCCGCATTACTGTAAGTGATTAAGATATGGCTGTGCCATTGAGAGTGAAGTGATTCTGACACCTTTTCTCCCAGCCTTGCGTTCAGTGTGTCACCCACTGATGTGGGAGCACTCTACCTACGCAACCCGCCGTCCTATGCGCAAGTCAGAGGTCTCGAGAGAATCGGTGTCGTCCTCAACCCTCGTCCCAACATCAACAACAGGGAGACTGCTATGATCAACCTGGTCAAGGTCGCCAGACCTACAACTATGCTCATGCACTTGCTTGGCCCGGAGGTTTGAAGTCAGTCAAAAAACCGAAGCACAGCATGACTACTCCGACAACCACGGTCGCCAGACCTACAACTACGCCCATGCCCCTGCTTGCGGCAGCTTCAACCCCGTCGCCACGCCTTACGCCCCGCCGACGTGGATGCAGAGTGCTCCACCCGTCAACCACTACATGCCCTACCAGTATGGCTACGGTCAGCCCGGTCCCTATCTCCGCAACATGGAGGCCGCGATGAACTACCTCATCTACGCAATGGTGTACATGTTGCAGGCTGAGAGACTGCTCGCGGGATGGTGAGGCACCATCAAGTAGCAAAAACGTGCATCGTCTTCTTACAGGCATCGCAAACTCAAACGTTCTCATTCGTATGTGCTGTGCGTCCTCCCTTCCAAGTAAATCTGGCTGACCCATCAAAGCGCAACAAACTCCAAAATATCACGATGGGAGCGCTTTTGCTGCAGGGTACACCTTGCACATACTGGAGACCGTTTCACAGACCAAGCGAATCAGGAACTGCTAAGGAGTCAACCAAATGGATCAGTGGTAGGAGAGAAGGAGTCGGGGTTATAATTGGAGTATAGCAAAGATACAGGAGCAGGTTTCAGACAAGGAAGCAGTTTTTCTTCTCAAGTCGCTTGACGATATGAATTTTGGCTATCGTGATGCTTTTTTGCAAGGAGGTTTCCGCTGCCGGCACCTGCGTCGTGTCGTCTGGTGCATTGTCTGATGGCGTCATCTGGTCGCGTCGCTTGGTCGCGTCTCGCTTGTGCCAGACCAAAACACTTGCACCGCGACGCCCGGCTGCCAACACCATCACTATCACCGTCTCCACACAGCTTCAGCTCTACAAGCACACTTCTCTTCCATCACTCAAACCGTCGACCCGATCTCGAAGCTTGCAAACTTTATCGAAGTATATACCGCAACTTTGTCTCTTCTCCGCCAATCGACTCAACATCGCGCCCAAGTTCAAGTGTGTCCATTCCACGATCTGAGAAGCAATACCGAGCATCTCAGGACCAACCAGCACTTCGAGGATTCGCGTCACAGTAAGTCATGAGGTTACAGATGCTCCATTGAGAACGAAGAGGGTCTGACTCCTTTGCGCCCAGATCCACTGCTCTGAACCGTTATCCTTCGTTGCCGAGCAAGTCGCCGACCAGTGGCACATAATTGCTGTAAACACTCCCGATATGAGCGCTATCTACGCCCACAACCTACCACACTATGCAGAGATCAGAGACATGGAAAGGATCGGTGTGATGCTCGTCCCTCGTCCCAACATCAACAGCAGGGAGACCGCCATGAGCCATCTCATCTACGCGATGGTGTACATGGTGCAGGCCGAGAGACTGCTCGCGGCATACCGAGGCTTCCCCGAGTAGCAAAATCTGGAACGTTTTCGGTCAGGGCTAGAAATAGGGAACAAAGGGCCGAAGCTCTCAGCAACAGCAATCAGACGAGATGAGAATGCCTCCGCCTCAGAATTTCTCTTGACTTCCCAGACCCACACGCAGTCAGGTAAGTTCTTCTGCTACTTGGCAAGATTGGAAAACCTTCTGACCTTTTCACGAGCCAAGAATATCAAGCCCTGCGTCGACTTGATCAATTGTCCCTGCCAGGTTCCCTCGATCAAGGCCGTGGATTACGTGAAGGGGGCTCGGATGCTGCTACCCCTCGCACAAGAGTTGGAGTACTAAGATACGCAGAGTACTGGCTGTCAGGCCTCGCACGGACCAAGGGTCCACTTGTTACTAATCCAACTGACGTCGCCTGTGGCGATTGAAGATCACTCGTTATACAACTTGGAAAACTTGGAAGACTTGACTCCATACTGATGTCAGCCCCTGATGTCAAGGTACCTCTGATCTCATAGAAATTTGTATGGCAACTCATGTATATAATCATTTGCGACAGACAAAGTCAATGGATCAAGCGTTCAGTCAATTTCTCTCTCATATTCGTCTGACACTGGCAGTAGTGTGAGGGAAAATGGCTAGTTCAGGTGCTTCTCGGAGAAATAAGCAATGCAATAGTGGGAAAGGGATGTAAGAAGGGCCATAGTGTCACGAGAATATTGCAAACACTCTCCGCAAACTCTTCTGGGCTGAGACATGGAAAGGATCAGCGTGATTCTTGTCCCTCGTCTCCACCTCAACAACAGGGACACTGTAATGAGCTACTTGATCTATGCCATGGTCTACATGTTGCAGGCCGAGCAGCTTCTCGCGGCATATAGAGGCTCCACTCAGTAGCAGAAGTTTAAAGGTCTTCGGATAGGGCAATTAATGAGGAGAAAGGGGCCGAAGCACTCTGCAAAGGAGAAATCAGACGAGATGAGAACACCTCTGCTTGAGAGTCCTCCCCGAACCCCCAGGAGCCGCACTCAGGTAAGTTCTCCCGCCACGTGGCAAAATCGGACAGCCTTCTGACCCTTGCACAGGCGAAGGATATCAGACCCTACGTGGAGACGACCAATTCCCCTTGCCAAGTTCCCTCTGACCAAGACCATGGTTTACCTCAAGGAGACCCAGATGCTGCTAGCCCTTTTCAGAGAGTTGGAGTGAGAGAATGATCGGAGCTTCGGAGTACTTGCAATAGTGTGGAGGACGGCGGCTAAACCACATTTTTCTCGGAGCAACGAGCAGTGCCTGAATTGGATAGATAGTGCTCTTAAAATGTTTTGAGAGCAACTGGCAACACCTATTCACCTTGTGATTCTACCCATCTAAAACACGCCTGGCACGACTTCATGCGGATGTGCTTTTGCCTTTGCCAACTTTTACATGTGCCTTCATCCCACCTTTTCGTCTTTTCGCAATTCTGAATGTAGCATGCAAGTGATTTTGTAGACCATGGAGTGCACGAGGAGACACGAGTGCAGAGAAACCAGCCGATGTAAGAAAGCGCTTGGAGAGTGAGTGGCTTTCTGGCAAAGAGATAGTGTAAGACCTCCGATAACCCCCCTTTTTCTTGGTACAACCCCAGAGTATCCATGGACAAGCATCGGAACGACTGGCTAACAGATCTACATGTATTTTCCCCGGTAGGGTTGGACTTGCGGACGGACGCTTTCAGGGCCGCGAAGGAAAGAGTCATGGACGAACAGTTTAAACACTTCTCAGTGTTATCTTCCGGCTGGTGCCGAGTCACCTGCAGCAGTGGGATTATGTAAGACACTTAATGGAGCGCACCATGGGCAGTCTTTGTCTACTCGTCGCTCGTTGCGCCTCGCTTGCGCCAGACCAGACTTCCGCTGCCGAGCAACCAGTCGCCGACTCCACACAATCAACAACCAAAAACCATTAACCCTCCAGACACAGCATTGGCAAAGATTTTAATGGCAGACGTGCCATTTCACTCCTGGGGAATACTCTCGCTTCTCGGAGTGATCGTGCGCGCACAGAACGCTCCACCCGGTATGTGGACCAGCGCCGAAAGCCAAACTCAATCTCCTCCCAGCTGACAT
Source organism: Phyllosticta capitalensis (assembly GCF_038381095.1). Lineage (NCBI taxonomy): Eukaryota > Fungi > Ascomycota > Dothideomycetes > Botryosphaeriales > Phyllostictaceae > Phyllosticta > Phyllosticta capitalensis. The sequence goes on along the minus strand of NW_027117452.1, from coordinate 244,009 downwards.
TTTCTCCAGTCAAGCTTGGCTCCTGGCGACGGTTCCACTCACTTCCTCATCCATCTTGTGGAGACGAGAAGGCTCTACAAAGGCTCTCTCAGCTCGATGAGATCCGTTCCGTGGTGCCAGTCGAAATTGCAGTTCAGCGCTCTGGCTCCCATTTCGTCGAAGAGCCCTATGACTAGCCGACTCTCCCAGCCACCAACTTCTACAATCTACCCAAGAGAGAACCCAGACAAAACAGGCTTGGCTGTCTTCCCATGCAGCCGGTGAGAAGTACCCACTCATGCAATCGTCATTCATCTGGATGGACCATATCAACACCATGGGAATCGCGTACATGCTGGCCTTCCAGCCTTCGACGGCGCCCAGCTACGCGAGTGCGACGAGTTCAGAAACCTCATCGCCCACATGCAGTCCGACCGCGAGGCGGAATGGAGCGGTACCCGGATCTGAAAGATGAACTCGTACACCCGCCCATGAGTGAACCCAGACAAGCTTGGTACGTAACCCCTCCCTAAGCAGGAACCATCGCTCCTTACTGACGTCCATGTCCATCCAGGAGCGCAATGACTCGGAGCTTCATTCGCCCTTATCCTTTCCTTCCCGGCTTTGTCAAAGAGCCACGATGAGACCCCGCAGACCAGCCCCATTCACGACTTTCTTGCTGCGTCTTGGTGGCTGACACTCCATCCGGGGAACCTCCCTTTCAACTGCTTCCCTCTTTCTTCGCTTTGCTCTAGTAGTTTCTTCCACCACTTCGTCCAACAGCCATGACGACTCTCTGGGGAGTCGTCCAACAGCCATGATGGCTCTCTGGAGAGGAGTTTGAGCGGGTACCAAATGCACAGCAGCTTCTAAACGACACGGAAAACCCACACAAAAGTCACAAGGCGCACAATCAATATCGCTGCGCTCAGCTTGAAGACATAATGCCGACCACGCAAGCCACCCTAGACGGGTGGATACAAGAAGATGTCGTTCCGTGCCCATGGTGCCAACCAGACCTTCCGGACTCCAGAAGGCGCTGGGTCGAGCTCGTCGTCGATTGGATTGATGCCTTGATCGAGCATCAGATCAGGATGGAAGTAGAGAGAGATGCCTCTGGTGGTGGCGAGGAAGTCAACAGCGAAGCTGAGACGGAGGTTGAGGCCGGTGGAAGCATGAACGATGCTTCTGGTGGCGAGGGAGTCAGCAGTGAGGCTGAAACGGAGGTTGAGGAGGGCGGAGGAGAGGACCCTACGGTCGCAAAAGACATCCCTACTCAAGCATGCCCTACGACAAATGGTTACCACCCTCGGAATACCCCAAAGATTCTATTGGCGACCGATACAGCATCGGTCGGTCGATAATGGCCCCAGCAGTCTCAGTGAACCAGAGGAAAGCATCGAAGTTCGCGAATACACTTCTGAAAGAGCTGACATTGCTTCGACATCCAGCAAGCCCCTCCCTCACAGAAAGCGGGCCGGGAGAATGATGGTGCCGGCAACGCTGCGGCCTTTGAAGATAAAGGCTTTTACAACGGGCCGGGAGAATGATGATGCCGGCAACGCTGCGGCTTTTCAAGACAAAGGCTTTCATCACCGCCGGCCAGAAGCCTGATCAGTACGAAGTGAGCCATCTCTGCCACAATGCCGGCTGCTTCAACTCCGAACAGTGCGCGTGCGAAACGGAGGACCGGGGCTTGAATGAAGTATGGCATCAATCCACGGTCAAGGACGACTCGTGTCAGCGCAAGAGGAAAACTGGAGAGGGCGATGAAAAGCCGAAGATAGACAAGTCCCGCAAGCGCGAGAGGAGCTGCCAGATTAAGGAGGAGATTGACAACGCTTCGAATGAAGAAGCCGCCCTCCCCATCATCGACCAGAAGCGTTGCAAGTGTGGAAGGAGCTAGTCAAAGCCGACCCTAACTTCGTTGACTGCATCATCGCAAAGCTTTCTTGATCAATCATTCACATGTCTTTTCTTTTCATGCCTGTTGCTTTGCCTTGTTACGTGAGCGATACTGTGGCAATTGACATGCGGAAATGTCGTTCGGCCGCCTGCTGAGCGTCGCACGGTCGCACCGCAAGCAGGAACCACCAAACCCAAACATCCAATGCGCCCACCTCTTCTGAATCTTCGCTTCCGAATCGTTACGTCGATGGATCCCTTATCGCGCTCCTCAATCCTTTATATGTAAGTGTCACGACAAAGAGAAGCATGGTTCAGCCTTTCTAACCGAGCCACATTAGTACATGCACGAGCACCCCATGAAGCCATGTCTGCCGAAGCCGAAAATGGGGTTCTCATGGATCTGACCGATGATAACAAAGCCGACGTCACGTCGCTCAAGGCTGTCATTGACCCGTCAAATGGCCGCTTTTCGTCGTTCCTCCACGAGAGTGTTGCTTCTCGTCAATCAGCACTTGAGCGAAGCAGATACTATCTCCACGTTTCAGCCACCATCAATGCGCTCTTTGCTCAAGAGTCTGTGAAGATGAGTGCCGCTTTCAAGAGCGGTTGGTAAATAGCCCCAATTGTTGGATTGGCCCTGTTCATCGTCAGAAACCAACTCTCAATGAAGACGTCATGAGGCTCTGCAACCGTTGCCAGGAACATTGGTTCGGGATGCACCTCAATGCTACTGGCGTCTGTGCTCGTTACTCACGGCGTGATGCCAACATTGGCAAAGACATGCCTCACATGTACTCGGACGCGAATAGCCTCGACCCCGGCGAATTCCCTATCGACGCAGACCTGCCTGAGTTGACCCAGGTCGAGGAGATGTTGATTGCGCGCGTACATGTCAAGGTTCAACAGGTCCAGGGAGCACAGTACTCATACAGAGGACATGTGATCAACTTCCTTTGTGACACGGGAAGGTTGTATAACCAGCTGCCTCTCAGGAAGAGGGGAATCAGGTGTGTAGAAAGATAAATTGGGGCTGCGAGTAGCCGTAAGGGAGGTTGCGCTTATTTGAAGCCAGAGTGCTCATAGATGGTCTACATGGCCCCAGACCACCAGGTATTGAAGCACGAGAAATTGCGTTCAGGACGTTAGAGCATTGCGCCGTTTTCGACCAAGGCCAGGGAGGTAATGAAAGCTCTTTCTGCGGTTGCTTCAAACCCATCAGCGAGTAGTAAATCAGTGAATTCACTTGCCCGCCCTCTCCTTCCCTTTTCTTTCACACGTGCACTTTGATGGACCAAACACTTGTCCTGTATCCAGGGATGGTGGTGGACGAAATTGGGGCATGCGTTCTGGAGAAAAAGAGGCACGAGAGGCATATCGAATATCCATTAAAATCTTTTCATGTCAAACTGAAGCAGGGCAATGTCACCCATGAACATCAATATTCTGTTCTCAATATCTCATTGCCTCTATTCACGTATGGCCTTGCCGCGATTTCTCAAGGCGTACAAGTCTTTCCAGCGTTTGCTTGTCGATTACTAAGGCCGCCGCAACTGCACCTTCCCCGGGAGCCATTCGCATGCTGGGGCTCGCAGCTTGAGCACAACCGCTTCCTGCGCTAGTCGAAATCGCATCCTCAACTTTGCGCGTGCACTTGCTTCGGCACATCCACCATCTCCTTTCACTGTTTCCTACGCTCCAGACTCGCATCCTCGATCGTCAACGACGCCAAACCTCTGCTCTTGTCCCTCGATTCCGGTAGGTGTTCCAAGCTGGAGAGCAAGTCAATCTTGCTGATCCGTCTGAACCAGATCGAGCACAAGCATACCTCGAAGCCATGTCTTCCAACACCAACCCTCCGACTTCTCTAGAGCTGCCCGAAGAGGGCAAGCCTCTCCCCCCTCACCCATCCGCCACCGGCCCCCGCATTGCCAGCGACATCGAGGTATCGGAGCAACCAAGTCACATTACACACCCTTGACACTGACAACAACGCAACAGGCCGCCCTCAAGGCTCGGATCACCAAGGACTCGACCGAGCTCGACGAGAAGTTCCGCCAGGCCGCGGCCGACATCAGCAAGCGCTCGCAGCTCCAGCAGATCCGCCAGGAGCAGCTCGAGCAGCGCTCCGACCAGATCTCCAGGGAGAGGCTCCAGACGACGCTCAACGCCATCGGCGAGATCAACATGGCTACCAAGAAGCCCAAGCGTGGACTACTCACATCTGTCCCAGTCGGAATCGAGCCGCTGGACGGCATCGGCTTCTCGGAGCGTTTCGCCGTACCTAACCCCCAAATATTGGACTCACAATGGTACTCGTAACTGACAATGTAACAGACTGAGAAGGCGAGCGCCACGGACAATGGAGTATCTGACAAAGACCACATCCGCTATGAGATTGAGTAACAGAAGCTCATCACCTTCGGCCGCAAAATCTCTGGAGTCGAGGGAAAGGCCCGAGATCTTGACCACGATGCGAGCCCAAAGACTTGGAAGGCATTGTCATCGTGGCGGAGCGGATATTGAAAGTCATGCAGTTGGAAGGGAGAAGTGATAGTCAAAATAGACTCCTGCGCTTGCAACTAGAGTCCTACCAGCTGGTCTGCTTGACCCCTCGTCAGTAGACAATGAAGGCATTCGAATCAGTCGAAACAGCCAAGTCTCTTCTGCCGTTCCCTGTATACACACGTAGCCTTGCCAGACTGGAAAAGCTTGATCGTGATCAACGACGAGTACGCTCAGCGCGGGAAGAAGAAAGAAGAACAAGAGCCCGTCGCCGGCGAGCTGGCGGCCGCTAAGAAGAAGTGAAGAATGGTAGGAGGGATGGATCTGGCCAGATGTCCTCACTACATCGTCAGCGTAGCCATGCGCTGTTATAGTTCCACAAAATGTTCCTGAATGAAAGACTGGCAACAAAGTGATTGTCCAATCAATTCCGGCTTTGAGGATGAGGACAAGGTTGCTATATTAGAAAGGCCGGTGGAGATGGATGCTTTACGGCTTTTGGGACTCGTGCACTAAATTTTCAAGAACAAAAGTGTGTTATAATAACGAGGGGCCGACACCTTTGAGCTCCAGTTCAAGGGTTATTTACGAGCGCATCCGATTCCGAAACAAACTAAACATGTTCTTGTGCGGCTCGTTTTAGACTATATTCGCGGCGGCAGTTGAAGTGCAAGTGTCTTTGTCCCAGTACAATGGGTGGATCGGTTTTGCTGCCCGCGAGCCTACTGCAAGCCGCCTGTCCTCCACACGACAACCATCAGCGTCATCAGCCGCACCAACAACCGCCACCATTGACTTTCCACTCCTACCATCCCGCCATCTTTCAACCATCTCTCTCGAATCCCTCTCACTCTCTTGTCCTCCAACAATCGACACAAGCTACACGGCAAGAAAATGGCTCCCCGCGCTTCCGATGAGAATTCTTCTATCCCGCAGACCGGCGAGCCTGTCTCTTCCCAGGGCCGCGTTTCTCAGAGGCGTGCTATGCAGCAACGCGACAACCAGGTACGCGTGCTCTGTAAAATGGACAGCAATGATATTCTGGCTAACTTCACTCGGAGGGCCTGCCGCCAGCGCAAGAAAGAGCACGTGGAGTCGTTGAAGCACCAGCTGGACCAGCTCCAGCAAACTGCCGACAAGTAACGCGCTCTCCAGGCCGAAAACAACGCCCTCCGCGAGTATGCGTTGAAGCTCCGGACCGAACTTCTTTGGTCCCAGGGAACGTTACCTGACCCGCCGAATGGGATCAGCCTCGCTGGTCCACACACCGACCGTCTCTTCGCAGAGATTAAGGCTTTATTGTCGCAAGAAAACGAAAACGGTACTCAGCACTCCCACGAAGAACCTAAGGGCGGCTCCGCCTCGAGCGACCATCAGCACATGAGACCGAGCAAGGAATGAATTGCCTCTGGGTCAGTCCCTCCAGCTGATTATCTGATGCTCAACACTGACAGTACTTCAAGAGCATGGCTGCCAAGCAGGACGACGTACACACGGACGACGAGGGTAACGAGGGCGCCCCAGAAAGCCCTCCCACGATCGACGAGCAGGTCAGCCTCAAGGCTGGTTTCAAGGACGGCCTTAGGGACGCCGGCCTCGCCGTCGAGCGGCAGTGAACGCGGCGGCAACTGTACCACCAGCCAATGTACAGTACGACTTTCGGACAAAAGCGAATGCTGTTTACTTTTCCTTTCGCGCTTTCTTTCGGAGCACTACCGACGACATCTTGTACAGTACTTGCATCAGGACAGCAGACTGTCGAGGACTTTTCATCAGACGCGTTGGACAGCACCGGGACTTTACAGAGTCTCCTCAAACACTTTCAAGAAATTATTCAAATGAAGGAAATTGTGGACCGGGACAGCAGATTTCGTCGCCGGGGAGACGATTAGATATAGACGCGTCTGTCGGTGCAGACCTGCCGCAGCAGAACGATGAATGACTCACTTTTCGTGACCTCAAGATCTATTGCGTAACTGACTAAAGCCACCTATTCCGGCGGTCAAAGCTCATGCAAAGGCCGGTGCTGTTAGAAGGGAAGAACGCCGTCACCAAGCATGGACTGGTGGTTGCGGGATCACCAGGTTTCCCGCTCTCCTGAACGCCTAGGGATCATTTGGAAGCACCGTATAGTGTTCAGTGGGAGCGGTAAAAGCATAAAGTCTTTGGGCATGGTATACTGTACCACCAAGGTGGAAAACGACTCCCTTCGCAAGTACGCTCTTGAGCTTCAGGCTCGCCTGCTTTGGCTCCAGGGGATGAGCCTTTCATCCCGGAGCCATTCGGCTATACTCGCGTGGACCAGACTACTGGAAACGAATTCGACGACGATGTGCTGTTCTTCAGACAGCAGTTTTACCAAAATTAAGCGCATTAGTGGAAATCAACTAAACTTGTTCTTGGGTGGCTTCTTGACGAGTAAATGCGCGGCTATAGTTGCGCGCGAGCCTTCCGCACGCCAGCCAGCCGCAACAAATACCAGCTTCGGGGGACGTACAACCACATCGTCCGATCCACACCATCCAATCCGAGCATCCGACCATCCAACCATCCAACCAGCCTACCCCCTTGCCACCTTCCGTCTTTCTAACCCTACCCTCTTCGGACGTCTCAATCGCGCACTCGCAAAATGTCACCCAGCACTAGTGACAAGACCAGCCCTGCCCCGGAGACCACTGAGCCTGTTGGCTCTGGCCGGAGCACCAAACCCAAGAAGCAGAGGAACGCTGCGAAGGAGCGTGACATCCAGGTATGTACGCTCCCCCACGTAGAATCGAAGTCTGGCTAACTGGACCAAGCGCGCGTGCCGCCAGCGAAGGAAGGAGTCTACCAAGGCCCTCGAAGATGATTTGAAGCAGTTGCAGGGAACTGAGGACAAGTTCCGCTCCGCAAAGGCGGAGAACGACTCTCTCCATAAGTACATACTTGAGCTCCAGGCTCGACTTCTCTGGCTCGAGGTCGCCTTCCCCGACCCTCCCTCGGGCATCAGCCTTGCTGGAGAACCTGTCGACCTTCTTCCCCTTCTTGCTCTGGCGGACGCGGCCGAGAAAGAGGCGGCCTCCATGGGAATTGGCGGCGCCGGCGTGAGCGAGAACCGCACCCACTGAATGAGCTGTGAGTCAGCCTCTCCAGTTTCATAACTGACGCTCAGAACTGACAGTATTCCCAGTTGCCTCCCAGACCCCCCGAACGTCGTCAACGTGCACGAAGAAAGGATGGACTATGATAGCTGTTGGCGTATGGGATTTGCGCGGGAGATAGGTGGCGATTGGCGCATACCTGCGGGAGCAGGATAATCAATGGAAGACAGGAAAGTGTTCAGCGGGAGCATTGTAGCGAGCATGGTGCAACGAAGACAGAACCTACAGCAGTCTACTCTTGAGCATCAAATCAAGTTTTGCCATTGAAGAAACTCGAAGATGCCATGTTTCGTGACCAAAATCATCTCCAAGAGTTCGTTGTGCACGAGCAAAGCTTGCTTCATGCCGGACTTGTCAGCCCTATTTCGAAGACGACTGTCCCTATTCTCCAACAGTTGCCTACCGTGCCTGAAGCTTTTGCCAATGGAAGCGGATAATACCAACAGTCTGAAGGTGACATCGTTGTTTGCGAGCCCACAGTCCGGGAATGCCGCAGAAAATGTGGCTCGAAGATGCTTGGATCACCCGGGCAATCCAGTATGCCAAAGTGCGTATGGAGTATTGCCATATTCGACGCACCACGTGAATGCTTCCACCATGACGCTGTAGCAAAGATTCTCCCAGGTGACATCAGATTTACCACAGGAAAAACCAAGTGCGTGCTCACCTTGCCTTGTAACTGGAACCAAGACTCAAAGCCGCATGCTGAGGGAATCCATTGAAGCAAGTCGTACGTCATCAGGGCCCCAAGAGGCAGGTGCGGAGTCGCAAGGTCGTCTGGCCTCGCTGAAGGCAGCACCGCCGTAGCCGAACACCTCAAAACAAAACAAACACACTCTTCGTCAATTGCACCCAACTACTCTCCTTCCAACTCTTCCCACTACATCAGCCGTGCCATCTTGTTCCTCCTCTCAACCTCTGGGCCTGAGTACGTTCTCTTTCACATTGGACGACCTTGGCTTGCCCGTGCCAACCTTCCTACTCCTCCACAGGCACCAAATGCTCAAACGCACTGTCGAGACCTCCGCTGGCCCGTCACAGCAGCAACTTGGAAGGTCCTGCCAGCCCTCACTTTGCCGTCGTCGGTTTCTCAAGAAGAAGTCAGAGACGGCGACCGACAAGAAGCCCGTCCCTTCGAAAGCGACAAGGCCACTGTCCAGAGCTCGCCTCGCCGGAGCACCTCGCCCGACGACACTTTCCAAGCTCCTCCCCAACCTTTATCTGACATCGCTGCCTTCTCTTTCTTTTTTTCAAGAAGAAGTCAAAGAAGCGTACCGCGACCGACAAGAAGCCCGTCGCCCAAGCTTAGCAGTAGTCCACCATTTGTCTTCTCCCACTGCCCCGAAAGGCTTGACTGTGGTGAGCCAAAAGAGACACTTGCAACGTTTGCGCGGACATTCCGTCCATGGCACCGACAAACATCAGCGACAGCTTCAGCCTGATCAATGTCTTGAAGCGCCCTCTTCCAGAAAGAATCCTTTCCGGTTACCGACTACAGCGAAATCCGTTCTACTCAGAGCCACTTGCTCAAGAGGACCGACGACACCGCCGCTGCTCGGACACGACAGCTGCACACCACCCACGACGCTCGCCCACTTGCGCAGAGCCACCAGGTCGTCCAAGCCTCTCGCTACTTTCCTGCCCAGACCTCAGGGTCCCGTTCCTCACCACTTCAACCCTTCTGCCCAGAACCCACAGGGCTCCCTCCTTCCACCAACCGACACAGTCCCCCTTGCGCCCAGTGTGGTCCTTTGCCAACCCGAACGGATTCCACCAACTTTTCTTGGTGGTTGCCATCAAATACTCCTCCAGTAAGTACTCTCAGTGTTGGCCCAGTCTTCAAGCGCTGACGCATTCCTCAGAAAGAGAGAGTTGAGCCAGCCAGGCTTGGAAGCACGCTGACGGTCACGTGTGCTGTCGAAGGGCCCGGAGAGGTCGCGCAGAAATTCTCCATTTTCAGCATGACCTTCGGACTGGTTTGTGTGTGTGGTCCTTTGCCAACCCGAGCGGCTTCCATCAAATATTCGTGGTGGTTGCCATCAAACATGCCTCCGGTGAGTACTCTCTTTACTGACACAGTGTTAAGATGCTGATGAAATTCCTAGAAAGATGGCGAAAAACGAAGCTACGGCAAGGAAGATTTCCTTGCTCTTCCCTCTTTCTCTCATGACTTTCCTCAGCCCATTCGGTCTTGACGGGTTTCAAAAAGCGAACAGGAGCGATTCGGAGCCTACGACCTTGTCGACCCGCTCCCTCTGACCGGCCAACCGCGGACCACAAAAGTATATCCCAGCCACGTCACCCTACTCGTTCCACGCTGCGATCTCGGTTGCTTCATGAAAGAGAGAGTTGAGCTGGCCAGACTTGGAAGCACACTGTCGGTCACGTGTACTGTAAAAGCACCTGGAGAGGTCGCTCAGAAATTCTCGATCTTCAGCGTTACCTTTACGGACAAATTCTCCAGCGGCAGCGTGACCTTTGGATGGGTCCGCATCTCGCAGAAGTGGTTCGGCAAGAGACTGGACTACCCGGAGCCCATGCACAACGGCAGCCGCGACGTCAACCGAAACGAATACCACACTTCACGGACCTATGTCGCGCAGGAAAGGCTTTGCTCTCCACGACATCAGGAAGAAGGACGATACGCAGACGGAGAAGAAGATCAAGCTCGAGGAGAGTGCGGCTCGTCGCTAAGGGGGAAGAGGGTTTCTGTGCTGATGCTCGTCTAAACAGCATTCGACTGATACGTTTGCTTGCGCTCCAGCCTGAATGAGAATCGGAAGTAGATGTTCCAGGGCTCGATGAGCTCCTCCTCCGGCGTGGGGTAGGCGATCGCCCCTCCTGGTCACCTTCATTGCTCGACCCACGGTCGAATGGGTCCGCGTTTCAGAGTAGGGGTTCAGCAAGAGGGACTGGACACTGGAAGTTCACGGAGACCCTTTTCGTTGGGTTCGATGGTGCCCCGTTCTGGCTACGTTTGGAATTATGTGTTAGACCTAGGCACGTTGATGAGGCGAGAATAAAGTCTTGGATTGAGTGGCAGTAGGCGCACGATGCGCATGGATCACTGGGCGCAAAACAAAGAACTTCGCGCGAATGAGCCAGAATCAATGAGAAACCAACGTGGCGAGACAGTCAGCACATCGTGAACAATGAGAGATGCTTCCAGCGCTTTCACAAATAATGAAAGACCCCAGAGACCATGTCGCCCTTTCGAATGGCACCCACGGAGGGTGAAGGATCAAGTGGTCGACAAGTGTGTAGGATAATCGGATGCGCAGTCTCAATTTGAGGGATATGCGCGCCCTTCAAATTCGCGTGTCTTCTTCAAGTCTGCGTAATATGTGAAGACTGCGCCGATGCTATCGTAGACCAAATATCGCCCCATTTCTTCCTCGAGCCATGCGCTCGCTTAGCCTCAACCCAACGCGGACCGCGCGCACCGCACACCATCACCAAATAACAAACAGTGCTGCCCTCACCACTTCACCACACTATGCTTTCGCGGCTTGAAACGTAATCCTTGTCCCAAGAGCCGTATTCGTTCGCGCCTCATCACTGACACGGTCGCGCAGGACGTGTTTTTCACCAGCACCAAAAATTTGCCTGCGATAGAAATCTTGGCTACCATGTCTGGTACGGCCGTCGCTGAGAATCCAGCGGCCGCGCAGACTGCGCAACCCGCCCAGCAAACCTCAACTCAACAACATGTCCAACAGCATGCCCAGCAAGCTCAGAAGTCTCACCAGGTCGCCAGCAGAAGGTTTTCGAGACCGACGCCCGCGCCTACCGCGAGAAAAGCTTCCGTTCTGAGCAGGCCCACGCTAAGGAGATCGAGACCCTCAAGAACGAAATTTTCTCTCTCACTTCCAAGCTCAAGGCCACAGAGAGCGCCTACGGCGACGAGTTGGACCGTCGGGGTGCTTCCTTCGACCGCGAGGGCTTCTCCAAGGAGTCTGCCCTTCGGAACCTGAAGTTGAAAGAGGACAAGCTCTCGCGCTTAAAGAAGGATCTCGACACGTAAGTTTGAGCTTTGCAGACTACGTATGTATTCGCGCCTCGACTCAGGTGCGCCCGCTGACTGTCGCAGGGATTCATTTCCGCGCCCATCGTCTTGAATCTCGATCAAGAACATCCTAAGGTCCGGTCACTGCCCTGCCAATGGGGCAGCTGCCGTAGGCAGACCATGAAGAGGGACCACATCACCTCCCATGCCCACGTTCACGTGCCTTTGAAGCCTCACAAGTGCCCCACTTGCAACAAGGCATTCAAGCGTCCCCAGGATTTGAAGAAGCACGTCAAAACCCACGCCGACGACTCAGTTCTACTTTCGCGACAGACAAGGGAGCTACTTCCAAATGTTAACTCTGGCCTGCAGTCCATGGCCCAAGGCCGTGCGGTACGTCTTCTCCAAACCTCTTTTAGCCTTGTCGCTAACCATTCTTTCAGAAGTCGTGCTCTGGTTCGCAGTCCATGGCCCATCGCCTTCAAGTTTGACAGTATGAGGGACGCCGAGCGCGCCGTCAAGCACCCAAACCCGGCAATTGCTCGTGAGACCCTTGACCTCCTCGGTCCGAGTGAGTTCATGAAGGCGTCCGAGTGGGTGCGCCTGGCAGGCACCTCAGAGCCTTGCCATTTTGATCATGCGTTCGAGGGCCATGTCTTCCTCGAAGCCGGCAGATGGTAGCTTCGCGGCACTGGGCGGTCGGACAGCCGCAAAAACCAATTATCTGAATGACTACGGAGCATCTGGTGTACTCAGGCACGTCTCAAAAACCCCGACCATCTGCAGCTGCTGACATGCCATGCAAAGGACTAGACAGGCCTATCGGGCCCCACAGTCTCATTGTGGTCTGTCGGCTTGCCCCGCGACATACTTTGCCTGGCTTTGAAAAACTATCTACCGGAGGAGGAGCACGAGTTCATCAGTTCCCGCCTCTGGCGACGCAGTCCAAAATACATGGTCTCGAAGCAGGCCATGCGCTGCGGCGAAAAGGTAGCATGAATGGGAGATTGGTAATAAGGAGGACTGGGACATGGCATCAACGGCAAATGATTTGAGGCCCACGGGAGGATGGCTAAGGGAGCCAAGTCCGACGGACAGGAGGGGACGAGATCCGACAGGGAGTGGTGGACTTGGACTGGATACTTGGTTTCTTTGCGTTTCGGAACTTCTCAATCACCAACCCAATTTGCTTGAATGATGCGTTCCCTTGATTCCCTTTTGCTTGTATCGTTTGCTTCAGTCATAATTGAGTCCAGTAAATTCTCTTACTTGTTGCTTTGTCTCTTTTGGGCGCATCCCGTCGCTTTGTCGCTGAAGCCTGATTGCCATGATTCTTTTCCCAGCAAAAACTTTTTTTGCGGTGTTACAGTCATTTGATCTAATCCATGCTCACAGCGCACTTCAGCGACACCCAGGGCACTCGACGCGGGCGAGTGGATCCTTTCACAATCGTTACCTGGGAGGCTCCAGGCCGGCCTCGCTTAATCGAGCGAGTGGCCGAAAACAACACAACGACCGCCCGACCAAAACATCACAACCACACACACCTCCACCACCACCATGTCGTCCTTTGCCAACCCGAACGTGCCCACCTACGGTTCACCTCAGTAGCCATCAAGTATGGCTGCGGTAAGTATTATCAGCAGGCGCGCAGGTTCTGCAACGGCTGACAAGTGCTCCAGGCGCCTGAAGATGCGTACGGGGAGCCTTCGACTATTCCCGGGTCGCGAGGAGGACCGCGCCCGCCTTGCATCAGACGGTTACCGCAGCCCCCGTTCTATCAATTCGCCAGTCAGCGCAGCAGCATGACGTCTCCAACCCGTCTGCTTCCTGAGCGTTTGTTACGTCCGACTGGCAACTCTCCGCCGGTCAATCTTGCTCAATACTTTGCACAAGAGAAGCCTGCAAGGGCATGCGTCGTGGAAATATTCGCAACATTCTCTTTACGGCGTATTGCGAGGCGGATAGTGGTAAGCGACTACACGGACTGACGCGAAAAAGGTCGCATGAGCTGACCGTCTCCGACAGGCCGGCACCTTGACATACTGGCTCAGGAAGGTCGGCAACGACCACCCAGAGCCGGAAAGTTCGACAATGACGGTTGTCGATTCCACGCAACCCAGCGTTGAGCCGGTTCAGAACACGGCTCTGATGTCTTCTGTCACTGGTTATCAACACAAAGCTGGGTTGTGGTCGTGCTGCCTCCCCGGCTGGACGTCCTCCCTCCTCCTCTTCCTAGGCCCCAAGATGCCCTCACCATCGCCAGCGTTGAACTCGTTCACTTCTCTCTCGCCACCCTTGACAATCTCTTCGCGCACCACCTCCTCCTCAGCCGTGTCCCGCTCGTTCCGGGCCCCATCGGCAACGAGATGTGGTACGTGGCCAACGACTACGCGCTGGCGGGCTCTCTTGTCGTTCGTCGCCCCCGATTTTGTCAAAACAACCACCAAAAAAATTCAAAACCCAGAAAGCAATCGCCAAAAAACTTCAAAACAACAAACATCACCAAAACATATCAAACCCAACAAAACAATCACCAAAAAAGGTCAAAACTACAAAACAAGCATAGGGAAGACGACTGAGAGCTGTCGGGTCACTCCTAAGAGCTACTTTGCGCTGCGGCTTTCGGTACTGCCTCGAGGTTGACCTGCTTCGAGTTGCTGCAAGTCTGCCTCTGGCGAGTCTTCTGTCCTGCCCGCGGCTCGTCCAAGCTCAAGGCTGACCACCGTGGCACACGCGGAGTGCCACAACCTCCGCCAGATCACGTTGAGGACAACATCGACTGCTATGGCGTCGGGAACGTTGGTCATCCGATCTCTGGAAGTAAAGTCCCGAAGCTGAGCACTATCTCATTCGAGCCACCGATCTGTGAGAGCTTCCACAATCTCATCATGGATTTTCTCAGCGATCTCGGCGTGCTCCAAGGCATCCGCATCAGAGTATGTCCTTCCCTTCGTCGCTCGTGCCCCCGCTGATAGAGTCCCAGGAAATGTGTAGTCGATGACGGTCGTCAATTACACGCAGCCCCGCGTTGAGCCAGTTCAGAACACGGCTTGTCGTCCACGAGCTTTTTTGGATGGTAATGAACTGGAAGTCGAAGACGACCTCCTAGTCCATGACGGCGGTCGACTACACGCAACACTGCGGGGCCGGTCTACTACTCAGCCCCCATGTGGCTGGATTCGAGCTGGCTGTGGACGACGGGCTGCTACAACCGACGAATATCCACGACGGTCACGCTATCAAGGTCAGAGCACCACGGCGATGTTCCTGGGCGAAATGCATCTACTCCATCTGCCCCAAAACGTCAACATTCAGCGATGTCTCCCACCTACTCACGCACGTTGCCTCCTTCTGCTCCCTCCAACACCACGGTCAGTTTCCCACCTCGCAGGCAGACAAGAGGGTGGAGATCTGCGGCTGAAGCCGGTCTTGAAGAGAGCGTTCGCCACGTGATTGACAACAAAGATGGACGCAATATGCCCGTCTTCCCACTGTGGGACCGTGTCCAAGGGACACTTGTCGCACTACTACAAGATCAAGGTCAAAGCTGCTGGTAAGTCCGAATCTTCGCGCCCTCGATGCACAAGCACAGTGCCATCGACTGACATTCGGTTCAGATTTCAAGCAGAAGCGGCCGCTCAGCATTCCAAAGCGAGATAATGTGCACCGTTGATGGATTGGTGCAAGAATCCATCAAAACACCCCCGGCAAGGTTGCGCAAGACTCACCAAGCCGGAGGAGGCGGGGACGGGGAACTGGACCATATCGTCGCCCTGACCGTGGTCCTGCACCTTGCTCCGGGGCGTTCCTCGAGCGCCCTTCCAATGAATCCATTGCTGTCTCTGGGGCCCTCGACATGGACCTGCTTGAACACGATGTCTGCACTTGCGGTCTGCTGGAATTCAGCACGAGTACGAGCAGCCAAGTACGAACTCAAACCGGGCTCCTCTCGCACAATCGATCCCTTGAGCATCGCCATTGAATTGAGGAACGGCAAGGCAGTTGAGATTTTACTTGAGCGGAAGCCATGGTGAGTATCATAGGAAACGCGATTCGTCAAGAGTCAGGGCACTGACACTTGACAGGCAACTGCGCCAACCATTCGACTCTCAGCACCATCAATTCTTAGCGACCAGCCCTTGCAGCAGACTGTCCAGAGTGACAGCACTTCTACCATTCTTCTCCCTCTTTTTTCCTCCATCCGACACACTCAAAAGTCGCGGATCGATGCACAGCCACCTTTTCAGACAATGGCGGAATAGCTGACTGTCCCTTTTGAATAACTGACGCTACCCTCATACCTGGGTAAGCCTACGACGGCTTCCACTTTGACTATCAGGCGGTGGAAGACTCGTGATACATGAATGGTTCTTCTGGGATGTCTGTGTGCGGCGCTCAAATCGTCAGGCTTGAGTATCTCAGGCTTGATGAGCTTGCACCGCAGGCCTTGCGTAGTGCCTACCTTTTATGGTGCGCTCTGCCGACTGTCTCACCTTATTCGTTTCCCATGGATTCTTGTCCATACGGCAGGGACAGATGCCTTATGCGCCTGCTCAATCAATTAAGTCTGATTCCAAATTCATGCTTTGTCAACCTTCTTCCTCTTCCATTCTTCTGCGTGTCATTGTGTCGATCCCGCGAAGCTTTCGTGGCTCGCAAATTTCCTTTACATGCCTGGATGGCGACCATGCTGCGAGCACAACGTGAAAGTGAAGGCATCTATTTGCATATTGAAGAACCTGGATATAGGGCAAGAAAGAACTTTAAGAAATATTCCAGTGGATTGGACAGACGTCGGTCTAAAACGGGACACTGGGCTCTCTGCATTCAAAAGTCCAAATTCAAACTGGCCCAACCGGTCCATTGCCACAATCCTTGACCCATCCAGCATTCTGTGCCCACTCTGCCTCCATCTTTTGCTGCGTACAAGCCAACCTCGCGCAGTCCGTTCATCTCGTTGCCTACAAGCCGATAGTCAGCGCCGCAAACAACGCCTTGCTTTTTGCGTCTTTCTCCCCTTCGCCCACGGCTTTAAGTCCAAGCTCGTCGTGACCATTCATCAGCACCGTACGTGCAAGTCATACGCGCGCTTCGTCTGTGCCAGTATCTGCGGGTAGCGCGTGGCGTGCAGACGCACGCAGACGGCGAGGGTGGGCTCAAACACGATCTCCTCGGCCGCAATCTTGTGCAACAGCGCGCTCGACGCGAAGTAGCTGCAGTCGATGGTCGTCACGCCGGGAATTACGGCTACCATCCCCGCCTGGACAGTCCCTAATCGCGCCGCCACGGGGGGCCTAGCAAGCTTGGCCTCACGCAGTATCAAGTCCATGCCCTCCTGTGGAAACACCATGACATCTGGATTGAGCGTTTCGGGCGGATACAGACATGTACGCCTCGCATCTTCTGCTCTAGGCCATGACGACGCCGCTGACCAATGGATCAAGATCCAAACGCCTCGACTCCACTTCCCGATCCGGAATCCAGAAAATGCTGCCCAGTATGGCTGAGGCGAGTGTTCATGAAGCGGACCCTTACATCTCTCGACCAACCCGAACGATTCGAAGAAGCAGACTGGATGCCGTTGGAATGCCGCAGCTGGTCCGCTTCCCGCGTTTTGACTAGGTCAAAGAACGTTCGAACAGCATCTGCAAGCCAGGCATCTCCGACGATGTGGACAGCGGCAAGGCTGGGATGGAGACGTATCAAGGGTTGTTTTTGGCTGTCTACCGTCTGCGAATGCAACCTAGAAATCATTTCTGGTACTTGATGCTTCTCTTGATTGTGGCGTCCTGGTACTCTCTTCCCTTGGCTCCTCGAGCTGACACGCTGCTTCTGACCTTCTTACTCTAATGCTGTTTGTCTGTCTACCCGTTTGCCGGAATTCCTGTCAAACCACTTCTCCTTTTCCATGTCTGTTGGTATGCTCCCGCTGCTGCTCTCGTGCTAGCTCTGGCTCTACTCTCTGGTCCTCCTGTTGCTGCACAGGTCTGTTGGCCAAGCAAAGCTCATCCACCCGCCTCGAAAGGCCGAATGAAATCTCGCCCACTCGCCATCCACTAAAGAGCCTTCGGCCTGCTCGCGGCTTGCTCCCAGGAAGGGTGAGGGTCACCGGTGCTGCTTGCCCGGTGGTCGGCCACTGGCTGCTACTCTCGCTGCTCTCCTGTGCCTGGTCTCCTCTCTGGCCTCTCTCCCCCCTTGTGGATCTTGCGTCTGTCTGTCCCCGTCGGCAACTCAACCTGCCGCCAATCGCCTCAAATGCCATCCCGCCCTCGCTCTGTCAACATGGCCACTAATGAGACACCCTCTCGCCCTTGTCGCACGCAGAGCGGGAAGAGGCTCGTGTGCTCGCTGCCTGCTTGCCAAAAGAATGCCCCATTTCGACTGACCAATTGCAGACCGTGACCGACACTCCGACTGCTTTCCCGACCATGATGTCCCTCATTCCACCTGCTGGCCCGTCGAATCCAACACATCGCAGACGGTCAGGGTTCGCAACGCAACACGTTGCCATCAAGCAACAGATGACCCCGGATATCCTCAAGTCCGACGACCTGTTTGTCGAGGCCGCGGCGGCGATTCAGCCACTCTGAACCGTCGAGAGGAGCTCCTGCCGTCGCATCCAGACCCAAGCATAAGACCGCCGTTGTGGAATATATTAGGGAAGGCAATTGGAAGCCGGCCGACGGGCTGAGATGTTGGAAGAGGGAGCGGGAATGCGAGGGAACGGCCAAGGGTGCTATCGGCGAGGACCATCGCAGACGAAGCGGCCGGGCCGGCTCTCGCAAGTCTACTGTCAATTGAAAGATGACACGGGATTCGCTACCGGGCGAGCATGAAGGGTTGTCTGGCAGGGTCTTCAAATTGGTCGTACAGCTTCAGGAAGGGAACGGGGCGCTGGCGATCAGGCTGACGCGTGAGAAGAGGGACTGGAAATGGAAGGAATCGGCCAAAGGCACCATCAGCGAGGACCCATTACAGCCAGGGCGACTGCGGCGGCTCGAAGCAAGGCCGCTGTCAACTGAAGTGACGACAAAAGAGTTGCGACCGGGCGAGAATCGTGGGGATCTGGTACACTCTTCTACAGGGTAGATATTGAATCATGGTTGGGGCTGTGCGAGATAGGGCGCAAGAAAACGCAAGCTTGGTACGCCGGAGTCACTTAAGCGGCTGATTCGGCGCAAAGCTTGGGAGAGCCATGAAAGCGAGCGGCTGCATGGTGATTGGAGACGGTCAGATTGTGGCATTGTGCCTGAGCTTGATACACACGCCGCAGAGTTTCTGACGCAAACGGACAATCCGAAATGGCTGTATTCATCTGGTTTGACGGCCCTGCGTGATGAATGCTTGAATTTGTCTACATGGACTGGTGTGTTTGTGCCCCATTTGCTACGATATGTCGCCCTCGCAACGCGTCCGCTTGTGCCTCCGCCGAATCGTCTGAATCCGTATCCGAAAAGCCGCAAAGGCCATCGTATCCTGAGCGCAAGCACCTAGTATCATAGGCACGATAGCCTCCGGCGCTCGTCGTGTGTTGACGTCTAGTTTGCTCGCCGGCCCGAGAGAGAAGACGCCCAACATGGTGGAATGTTTGAGAGAGCTGCGGCGCTCTGGCGGAGGCACTTGGTGACCCGGGTGATTGAGACTCCAGCGGTGCTCGTCGCATGCGGCTTTTGTGCACGCGACGCGGTGGTCTCGCGAGTCGTCGAAGTGATGGATGACGGGACTGGATCATGAGGCGCTGCTCAAGCGCATGCCTACAGCGAGCTGGCCTGTTGCGCGTGGACGCGCGGGTCGCGAATGATCGGAACGTCGGATTCAATTTCGGCGAGCACTGTTATGGGAAAGCGAGCAGTCGTTCCTTGAGGTAGGCCTAGTATCGCCGGTACGAGAGCGTCCGGCGCTCATGGCGCGTTGCGTGTGGCTTGCTCGTCGGCGCGAGAGAAAAAACGCCCAACTTGACTGAATGTTTGAGAGCGACGCGCCAGTCTGGCGGAGACATCTGCTGCCCAGCTGCGAGAGCCTCCAGCAACACTCGTCGTACGTCGTTTTCGCAGGCGCGGCGCGGTGTTGCTGCGAGCTTGCGAAGTGATTCATCGAGGGATTCAATCTTCAGGCACTGTTTGCTGAAAGAGATCCGTCAGACGAGCTCGCCCAGAGGGCATGTACGCGCACGCCACGAATATTCGTGACCCGGAATTCGATTTCAGCGCCCACTGGTATGGATACTCGAGTAGCCCGTCGTTGAGGTGCGCTTGTGAGTATCCTCCGAAAGCACACGAGATGGCCGCCAGCGTTGCCAATCACTTCGGCCAAAAGCCATACACCAGCGCAATCAAGTGCGAGTCTTGAATCGAAGCAGAACGAGTCTTCTCAAATGCCATCTATCCACAGTCTTTTAAGCATCAAGTACACAAGAACATGTAGGCCAGCAGGGCTCTGCGCAGCCTGGCGCTTCCGCGAAACGTCAACACCACCGGGCCAAATCTTCGCACCACCGAGCAAAGAGGCAATCTTCCTCAACGTCCCGCGCAAGGCGAAACCGTCAATGAAAAAAGCGGAAATCAAAAATTGTGCCATCGAAGCCCCCGGAGGAGATTCGCACCGGTTAGCCGCCGCGGTGTGCAATGCAGGGCCGGCCAGTGGCTTTGTGCTTTTTTGAGGTCACTCCGCATGGCTAGGTAAGTATGAAAAGAGAGGAAAAGAGTTCGTTGGGCAGAGGGTGGAGGCTCCTTAAGTAGTCGTCGGGAGCCTCGCTTAATTGTGAAATCACTCGGATGTGTCAGCAGGTGGTTGACGCCTGAGGCAACTGTGGCAGCGGAGGGGAGGTGTTGCGTCCCGATCCGGTATCCCCCAGTGATCCGGTGTCCATCCTGTTGATCTGGTGTTCCCCCAGTTGATCTGACATCACCAGGTGATCTGGCAGCGTCTAGTTGATCTGGGCCGGCATGGTGACTGCGGCCAGCGGTGCGGCACAGAGCGCAACCCTTCACAGCCTCCCACAGCCTTCATCACCCAGCAAACCAATCAGGCTTAGCGTCTGTCAATCATGGTGATCTGATGGACTCCGAATGATCTGGCGGACCAAGAGTGATCTACCGTGCCAGCGGATCTGGTCAAGCTTCCCAGCCGGAGGCTTCCCTTGCCTCTTTCCTTCCCTTTTCAGCTCTGCCTGCCAATTGGCTTGGATCAATCGAGTATTTGTTCAGTTACGCTTGACATGTTGACCAGTCCACGGGCCTCAATTGCATCGTCTGTTTTTGGATCTCGAGGACGCGCCTCTGACCTTGCTCATGTGCTACCTTGCAGTGTCCCCCGTTTAGTACTACAACAGGCTGACACGGCCTTCTTTTCATTGAGTGACTCGCCTTGAGCGGGTCCTTGAAGACAAGAGATTTGCTACGGGATGCAGTTGCTGCACTGGTTGATATCGGGGCTGGGCAGCCATCTGCAGGCGGTGGTCTCAGCACTTGGTCACTGGAAGCGCTACTCGCGCCAGACGGCAAAGGTTTGATTCGAGGAACACAGTAAGCAATGTCAACTGGCTATGGTAGGCAGTTGGGGACTAGAAAAGCACGAGACGGTCTTGAGTCGCCATGGTCGCTGGCCGCAGCTGGCGGGCGGCGCCGTGAAAGCCTTGGTTGATTTTTACCACGCTGTGGACCCAATCCATGCCCCATACCAGTGATGCGCACTCTGAAAGCTTTGAAGACAGATAGGTCATGTCCATGGCACATTTGGAATGCGCGCTCGTCTAAAACAGTTCACTGACGGCGACGGGCAGAGCTGGAGGTGGCCGCAGAGCGCGTGGTTGCAACGCCGACCGCAAGACAACCATACACCTGATGGCTCAGCAAGCCATTTGCGCTCTGAAATACATGGACTGCGGTCGTAAATGGAACGATGGAAGCTTCGAAGAACACGCGCAACTGGCGTTGCATTGTAGAGACCTTCAGCACTTAGTGCGTAAACAATGGCGAGCAAGACGAACAAAGCACATCGCACACAAAGCAGAGGTTTCAAGGTGAAATCTTCATTGAAGCTACAGAATCAAAGCAAGGCCTGTCCGCACGGTAGGTACGCCAGCAAGCACAAGTTGCATTGCCAGCGATTGAAATTGCGTTGTCAATGTCCACCGGCGTCACGTCTCAAGGCGGCAAATCGAGCCTTGAGCCCTTTCCACCGGTGGCAACCAAGAGTATCCCCAGGTGAGTATGTAGGTATGTTGAAGAAGAAGAAAAGGAGCGGAGATTCGAGGGCGGGAGGCGTCGGTTTTGTGCACCCGCGGTTGGTCTGTGCGCGCGTGGTGATCTGGCGAGCGAGTGACTGAGCGGGCCTGCGGGCGACGACGCAGAGCAGGAATGGTCCACGCAGGCTGAAAGAGCCTGAAGCTTCCGTGTATGGGTCGGACAGAGGCAGATGGCGTTGGCAGCATTATTTGGCAAAGGTTTTCAGAGTCAATTCAAGCATATTGAGATGTCACATTGCAAGACTGGAGCATTTCGAGAGCAGAAAAATACAAGCTTTTGATTTTTGAAGGCCAGGAGCCTTCTCTGCATGAGCTATCACGCCGTTTGATCCCGCTTCCCTCACTACTCGTAGATATACGCCGCCTTGCGGCCTTCTTCGCTGGCTGGCTGTCCGGGCGGGTCATGACGCTCGAGGACCTCCAGCCAGAAGGTCCCGTCATTGCGCGGTGGCGGCAGGGGGCGCGCGGGCGGGTCAACTTCCTCCTCGTCGCAGCGGCCGTCCTGGCGCCTCTCCCTCCACAGCTGCGTGGTCCAAAAGGCGATGAAGCCTAGGACCACGACAGCCATGGAGATGCCCAGGACGATGCCGATGGTGCGGTTGTCCATTTTGCTTCTCGGAGAAGTCAGTGACTTGCTTGATGGGAGAACTTGAGTGTACTTACGGGCGCTGGTGCTGCCGGGGGGTGAGAGAAGGGAGGGAAGGCGGTGGAGGAGAGACGGTCTGATTGAACACATTGCGTCAGTGACTTGTTTCATTGAGAGAGCTTGAGTGTACTCACACGGCGCTGGGGCTGCTGGGGCGGAGAAAGAGGATGGTGGGTAGGAGCGCGGCGCGGGGAAGAGCTACATACATTGCGTCAGTGACTGATTTGGAAGAGAGAACCTGAATGTACCTACAGAAGATGGGGCGGGCGCGGCGCAGGGAGGAGGAACAGGGCGGAGGGCGAGCGGGCGAGCGGCCAGAGAGACAGTCTGGGTTGAGCACGCGTCAGTAAGACGGCCACTTTGAGCAAAGACGATGCTTCATACCTGTTGTGGGCTCAAGAGAGCCAAAGCGCAAAAACGGGCAGGGGCCAAAAGCGCGAGAGCAAGCGCCAAAAGGAGCAAAAACGGCAACAAAAAGGCGTCTGATGGTGGTGGTGGCGCTGCGGCTTTTGGTGCTCGGGTTGGGAAAGGCGACGATGGATCGTGGTGGTTTTGGGTACTGGCAACAGGTAGCTCGCTGACTCATCCTCAAAATGACCACATCAGAGAGAAGAAACAAGTTTGTACTTACTCGGCATAGTATACAATTCATGAGACGAAAATCCAAAGATTCGCATGCAAAGATGAGGCACAAGATATAACCATATACGAGACATTTCAAGGCTTTGAAGTCGCCATGTCCGCAATTTTCATGAGGGTCATCTGCATACACTGGCTTAGATTCTTCCAAGTCTTGCTTTGGAAATGCAGGCCCTGGCAGCAAGCCAATTATGTCCGATTCTGCCCTCGTGCCGTCTGATTTTGCTGCAACTCCTGGCAGTGACACCCACTCCAGCATCCTTCCAAAACTGCGCACTTCCCTCCAGGCTCTCAAGCGGTCTGTGCTCGAGGACAGTAATCCAGACTCCTCCTTTGCTTCGCTGGATGTGCGTTTGAGCCTCCTTGTCCTGCCAACGATTCCCGCGCCCTTCGTGCCACTTGGCAAAGCCTACTGCGTCGAAGACACCACGGATAGATCGCCGGTCTGCTCATGCCCGCTGGCCGGTTGCGCCCTTTATGCCGGAATCGCCTTTGAGCTATTCGGAGTCGACTTCTTCTTGATGCAAGGGCCCGGGGCTTCCTCCGGCGAATGGAATAGCCGATTGCCGGCGGAATTGAGGATTGCAAGAGGCATCTTGAACTGGCTCCCGTCGCGAATGTCGTCAAACAGCTCGCTGGCTTCTTTTTGGAATGCCGCGTTGATCCACTTCAGCGTGCCGTGCCTCCTTCCGAGAGGAAGAGCTTTTGCCGTCGAAATGTCGAGCGCGTGGTTCTTGCGGTTACTGATGATCCTTCAGGCCTTGGACAACCTTGAGCATGTAGATGAGCCACTGGATTTCGTGGGACGGCGTTTGATCGGGTGGACTGTCCTTGAGCCTTTCAGTAGCTGTTTCGAGGAGGCGAGGAGGGACAGAGCGTGTACGGACTGCGGCTGGCATGCCGATGGCTTTGAGCCAGACGGCGAATGGGAAAGGCGGGTCAACGGGTCTGGATTGCGTGAGCGCGCGAATGATAGACGAGGAGCGTTGGCGGGACTTACCTTTTCGAAGAAGCGGGAGCATAGGATGGGACGGCCAGAAGATACCGCCTTGCCTGTGTGCGAGAATGTCGGAGGAGTGAAACACTGACGGTCGATTTCGAATGCGGAGAGAAGGCTTGCCAATTGATCTGCCCGTATGGAGCTTTCGGGAAGTAAGCGTACAGGTCCATCAGGATCGAAGTCCAAAGCGCAGGCTTCAAAGCGTCGATAGAAATACGTATATCGAGGGGCAAGGTTTCCGCGGCAAAGCAGTAGAAAGCCAGAGCAAGGTACACGAAAGCTTGAACACTGAACAATGCGGAGAATACAAAGAAGGCTGGCGGACTGATCGGAGAACAAGATCTCTCATTCAGATCAAACGAGGTCACGGATCACAGGCAAAGAGAACGAAGTTTGCGGGCACAACGAGCGAGGCTTGATTGGTGCACGTTGAAGGGCATTCGCCCGCCCTCAAGGCGCCGGGGGCAGCACGCCGATGGAGCCCGGCGGCGGCACCCAGGTGAGCTCGTGCTCTTCGAAGAGCCGACCGCTCCCTGGGCGCCGCGCCCTCTCCCTCTCCTCCTCCTCCTCCTCCTCCCTCCTCTCCCTCTTCACCCTCCTCCACTTTTGGACCCCGAGGGCCCCCGCGACGACAACAACCAGGACGCCAAAGGTGGACAGCACCACCACCAGGGCACCGGGCGCGCCGCCAGGCAACTTGCCGTTGTCTGGGACGGTCTGAGAGATGTTAGTGGTGTTTGGAGATGGGAGAGGAGGGGAGAACTTACACCCGGGCCGCTGGTGGTGGACACGTTCGGGTTGGCAAAGGAGGACATGGTGGTGGTGTGGTGGTGGTGGTGGTTGTGGTTGTGGTTGTGGTGGTGGTTGTTGTTGGTGGTCTGGGAGGGGTGGGAGACGTCAGTGAGATGAAAATTCCCGAGAGAACAAGCAGGGCATGTCTCAGAAGCGTGGATGGGGTCAGACGTACGGTCCTTTGAGTGTGCCAGATGGAGGAAAGAAGAGGGAGAAGGTTGAGGGTTGAGGTTGTTTAAAAGGAAGTGCCTGCGTCGCCGGATCACTCGCTTACTCATCGCTGGACTGGCATCGCGAGGGAAGCGCAGCACCACCTTCGTGATCTAGACTTGCGGGCTTGTGAAGCATTTTCCTCTGTGATACCAGAGACAAGTGAAAGCACAGAGCAACGAACGCCTTACACTCTTGGAGCAGGCACGACATGGAAGTGAGTATAGAGCAATGCACTACCCGCCAGAATCGGACGGCAAGCTTTATTACGACGGTGCGTTTAAGACTCCAAGAACTCGCGAAAGTGATATACAGAGGCAATGAATTTGCAAATATGTCAAGTGTTCGATGTACACGTGCAGAAAATATAGAAAGACTGCCGAAAATGTCATATTTCAAGTCTGTTGCAGCAGGTCTCAGAATTTACATATCGCGCCTTCCCAACAAAGCCAAGCGGTATGTACGCGCAATGAAAACCCGACAGGTTTTGTAAGCTCTTGGTCGACGGCATTGTTGCTGCTAGGGTGGAAGCAGTCCTTGTTTCCAGCATCACACAGATGATAATCAAGCGCTTGTTACTTGGCTCGTCTTCTTTGGCGGCGGCCAAATATTTACGGCACTATGACGGGACGTGGTTTCTTGCACGCGCACAACCCGGCGTTGGACCCGATTGGGACGCCATGTTCTGCTGGCCCGCCGGACCCACCGCAACCACATCTTGTCCGCCTTGAGTTTCTCACCCCTCCACGCCCTTTTGGCAGCGCCTCCTCTCTCTCTTCTCTCTTTACAACTCTCTCGTCCATCGGCTTCCATCGGTCCCTTCGATACTCCTGTCTTCTGTCCGCCAGCGACGATGTATTGCTCCAGCTTTGACCACGCTTCATCACCACACTCGCGCGCGGTGTTTCGCAGTCAGGCCGCTGGCGGGAAGATATTTACCTGTCCTCGACATGTTCGGGTGCCGGGCCGAATAAAGAGACGTTCCTGGTAAGTCCCGGGCTTTCCCATGCGACACTCCTTCTGCGCTGTGCACCGCATAGAGTCGCACCTACTACTTGCACAAGCTCACTCTTATCCAGAAATATTCCATCCACATCCACTTCGACGTTGTCGCTCATTCCATTACGACTGCGTCCCCGGAACCTTCGACCTTTCGCCGAGAGGCCCACCTGTGCTGCTCGCATCTGAGGATTCCTTGTTTTTCGATCCTGCCACGGCCAATCCTCTTTGATCAAGCATCGCTCACTGGCTTGATACGATTGCTTCTGGGCCAAGCTTGATGGAAACATCGTCCTTGGGCGTCCTCATCCAGTCGACAGATTGCGAAATCGGGCTTCCGTGGGTGCAGCGATCCCACCCATCTGCCCCGACAAGGTTCCACCCGCAACAACCCGCCAAAAAGAATCAAAAGAGTTACGCTGCTCTGCACGATGCCACTCGTCGTGTATGTGTCCATCCGGCCTTTTTCATACAAGTCCCTTTGGTGCCACACTTCAAACTTCGGCATGGGACATCTTGAGGCAGATGCGCTTCCATTCGCTGTTTCTCATGTATCCGAGCCAAGATCGACCTGCCCTGTCCGCCAGCAGCATCTCGGCTTCTCATGGGCTCGCCGGCGGATTGCAAAATCGGGCATCTGTGGGCCATGTGAGAGGTCGATGCAAGTCACAAGATCCATCAAATGGACATAAAGCGGGAGAGGGAATGGAATGAGTACAGACAACCAGCGCTGTGGCCCTGTCCCATCTTCGGATGGAGCAGCGGCCTCGGGACAGCGTTTCCTTCAAGACACGGGCAGACATACTGATCAAGACTTCGCCCAGGCATCTTATCCAATTCCTCAGTGCTGAGCTTTGTGCAGATCCCCGTGCCTCCGCTGCGCAGCCAACTTCGGCACCTCCCAACCGACAGTCCAGCCATTTCAATGCTCGACTGCACATGGTTGTGGCCTACATGGAACTGCCTCCTCGCGTTGCGGATCCGCTGGCAGGTTCCAAAACCGGGCATCAATGGATCGCCTGGCAACGTCGAGATTTGTGAGTCCAGTAGGTCGTTCTGTTTCGTTGCGCCAGTGCCTACCAAATGGCGCTTTGTTGACTCAAAGAGTCATTCAAGAGGCATACACGTCGTCTCGTTTACTTCTTTGGTCTATTCCAGCTGATCCACCACCAATTCAAGTCTGCTCCAGTCACCTCCGCCTGCCTTAGAGTCCTTTCAACGAACCGTCGACCTACCGCTTCCACTCAATGCCATCCTACCGCAACCGTCCCATCCTCGTCACACGGGGTCGTCGGAAGCCAACTTCACACGACCGCCCAGTCCAAATCCCAATACCCAGCGGCCCGCATCCGCCCCTTGTCCATACTCGCCGACAGGAATCTCCACACACTGTTCGTTACACTTCCCGAGAACTGGTCAGGCCTACTCCGCAGCCGCAGTGACGCCCTTCTCCATGGTTGACTGCTTCGACCTTGGCCGAAATCGAACTGCCTTCCTCTCGTTGCGGGCTCGCCGGCAGATTGCAAAATCGGGTGTCGATGAGCCTTCCAAACGACGGGTAGATTGGAATCTGGGAAATTGCTGCAGCCGACACTAATTCCAGGCTCCATGTTGCAACCACCCTCCTGTCCCCGGACGGATTGTGGAATTGCATTGACGTTCTGGTCACCAGGCGGACAGACCTTCTCTCCAGCACTTGATCAATCAAGTGCGACTTTCTTTGCTGACCTTGCTACTCCAGAAACGTTTGCATTCTCCTGCCGACCGGGCCTTGTCTACACCTCCTGTCATACCGTTTCCATGGTTGGCTGCTCCTGGTCATGGCCGACATCGAATTGCCTCTCTTCGCCTCGGACTTGCCGGCGGATTGCAAAATCGGGCGCCAATAGGTCCGGCGACGAAGAGCGTTGTGGAATTTGGACTCAGTTGCGTATGTTGGAAGCAACCACCCTTCTGTCTCTGGACGGTTGCACGGATGCTTTCATCCAACGGCAGACACACCCCGCTCAGCTACTCCATCAATCGAACTTGACCGACTTCGCTGACCTCCGTGATGCAGACTTCCCTTCGTTCTCGTGCAAAGCGGCCCATTCACATCTTCAGTCATGCCCTTTCAATGGTTGACTGCTGTCGGTTGGGGCCAACATCGAATGGCCTTTCTCTCGTGTCAGACCCGCCGGCAGATTGCAAAATCGGGCATCTGTGGGTCTGGCAACGATGAGACTCGTGGATTGATGTGTCTGACCACGATGACCCTTATGAGTCAGCTTGGAGCTCAGACTTCATGGTGCAACCACCTTCTTAGGTTTTATTTTTGGCCATCCGAGGGCACGGTGGCTCTGCACGACTCTATTGCTCTCATCAAGGCCGACAGACCTCGCTCGCGTACTTCATCAATGCAATTCCTTTCCGCTGATTTTTGTGACCTAGGACATCCTCCATTCGCGTGCGAAATGGGCCTTCTTCACACCTTCATCCAAGCCCTCGCAATGGCTGGCTGTAAGTGGTTGCAAAGGCCAACATCAAACTGCCTTCTCGCGTCGCGGATTCGCCGACAGATTGCAAAATCGGGCACCGATGGATCTCGCGGCGTTGAGCTACGCGGGGTCCGGGGGAATGTCAAAACTCAAACAGGTAATCTCAAGATACCACATCATAGCCCTGTATCACGGGGGCAGGGCATCTCGTATCGCAAAGGCAAACAAATCAGGTCGACTCAATTCATGTCTTGTGTCTTCCAGTCCACCTTCACTAGTTTCCCAGTCCGTCGCTTTCGTCCCAACGCCACTTTCCAACGGCCCTGTCTCTACCTGCTGTCACACCGCTTTCCATGGTTGGCTGCAAGTGGCTTCAGGGCCAAGATGAAACTGCCTTCCCAGCGCTGCCCATGCCGCCGACGGATTGACAAATCGGGCATCCATCGTTTTTCGCAGCGCTTGCCAGCGTGGGTTCCGGGGGGTTTGCATCTTCTACAAAATCGCGATACTGAACGAGGCACAACTGCAACCATTATCCTGTCTCTTGACGGGATGGTGGCTGGGCTTTAACTTGATAGTCACAAAGGCAGACAGACATTTAGTAGTGTAGGCATTGTTTTTGATCAAGGTGCATTTGTAGAGGCTGTGATTGCGCTTTGTTGGCATGTGACTCGTGCCAAATACAAATCGAAAATGTTTGAAATGTGTATACCTTGAAGCGACCCAAGTGACGCGAATACAGCCACTCATCTGCCATTTTCTGAATGTCTATGCTTGGTTCCTCCCGCATGCGGCCCCCTGAATCCATTGCTTTGGATCCCCGCGTTTCGGAGAGACGGCTTTGGCGTATCACAGTCCCTGCGACGTTTGTCACTGTCCGTCCGTCGCTGTCCACCTGTCCGCCCCTTGCTGTCCACCTGTCGCGTTTTCGACTGTGCGCGAGTACTATGCCATACAAATACGACGACCCTCCAGCATAAAATCCAAACAAATGTGGCACCAGTGGCAGATGTCCATTGCAATGTCCTCCTAGAATGTGCACAGCATGTAGCCCCTCCCTCCGGCTCTCCATGTTGGGATGGGGCCCTCTTATGGGCTCTATCCCATTTTCTCTACCAACCCTGTAGCTGCATACACATCGCTGCTATCCGCGGATGAGCTAGAAGCCTTTGTGTACCTTCGTCCTGACGTCTGGAGACTCCCTGCTCTCGATTGCGTCGGCCACGGGTACCACATGCGTTGACTCTGTGACTGTGTCCGTTGCCCTTGTCTTGCCGGTCGAATGACATGTCGCTGCGAGCCATGGAAGTTCCGGATCCTTTCCATTCTCTGTTGTACTGTTGCTGTACCACACGGCTTCGATGCCGCGGTCTCTTTGGCCACTCGAGTTCTCCCTGTCATGTAGTGAAACGCTACCCCATCCTCGTCGCGAAGACTAATCCATGCGGCCTCGCCGACGCCCCTGTGCTCGGCCGTTTCGCGGCCAGCGACGTGCAGAATCTGCTCCTCCTCCTCCCATTCTTCTCTGGCCGTGTCGGCGGCCTGGTTGGCCTCTTGCATGTTCTTCGCCTTGGGCGGCGAGATGCTCCACGAGTAGAGTGGGCCGTAGCGCAGGGCGTTGAGGATGGTCATGATGGAGTTGCGCTCGTCGTGCAGCGTGTCGAGCGTCAGCTAGCAGCAGCACCGGAGCAGGCCATGCTCCCACGATGTCCACAGCCTCTCAGTCCCTCGAGTCTCGCCAATGTGCTGTTCCTCGGCTTCCTCGTGGTGCGGCTAGCCGCCGTTTTGGCGTTCCCGCGATGCAAGGGACGGCTGCAGCGGGCCCCTGCACATTGCCGATCTCTAACCGCCTGTGGCAGTTCGGACGTGCGCGCGTTCCAAACTTTGTTCGAACGTCATCCCATGCCGTCCCAGTTGCAATGCTGCGTGGAGAAAGGGAGCCCCATGACTTGGGTCGTCGAGTGGGGGATTTGGGCACCAGGAGCAGAGGGATTTGCGGTCGATGTGCCATCGTTCGGAGCCAAAGATTGCCTGCGGGAATTCTGACATGCGCGTGGGATCTCCAGGTGGCTCATGGGTAAAGTGCTGCACTTGGTAGTTCATCCAGACTCCAAAATGAGCTTGCAGGGGAACGTCTGAGCGATGGGACCGCGGAGTCGCAGAAACCCTCGTGCAACCGACCCCGCTGTTCCTCGATGCCCGCGGCGGTTCTGATGTGCCTCTCCTGCGGTCGCATCGCTCACGGACGGTTTGTGGCTGGCTCAAGCAGCGGACTGGTACCCGGCAAGGCTTTCTGGGCATGTAGGGGCAATACGACGGTTCCTCCTTGAAGTATATCGTGTCATCCTGTCTTGTATGGCCTGGGAAGAAGACGAGCAAGCGAGTATGTAGCAGGTCTTGGAGATGTGGAAGGGTTCCCGGTTGCCAGGGGACAGAACGGAGTTTGCCAGCTGGAAGCGCTTGCGCGAGTTTAACGTGTTGATGTGCCTGGAGCAGGCCGGCGAGCAGCTGTGCTGAGTTAGCAGTTGGTACGACGCAAAAGCTTTCACAAAGCGTTCCCAAACCTTGAAATAGCATGTCGGGCTTTCAGGCAGGCGAAGATATCAGCGTTTCTAAGCATGGAGGCCCAGGGTAAAGGCAGCTGAATACCGGGAGATATCGCTTTAGCGTATGGCAAAATCCGACGCAGAGCGATTCTCGCAGATCTGTTCCGATGCCTGGTATGGCTGGCGTGCCAAGACTGCGAGTGTGAGTGTGCCTCTGAACATGCGTCTGGGGCAACCCAATTAGCTTGTGGCCTGCGTAGTCCATTGTTTACATCCGCCCACCACCTCCGCCCACCACCTCCGACCATCACCTTCAAAGCTTTTCCGGACCATCATTCGAACACCAACCACGGTCCATTCAAACGTCAAGGTATGCACTTGTGTCCTTTTCATCTCCCCTTCTTTCCCTCCATGATGAGCACAGAGCAGAGTTGAGCGCCGACGAGGTAGCTCGCTCTGAGCTCAGCTCCACGCGCTGCAACCGCAGGCATTCCGCTTGGACCTTTGGCTGAGTTGCAGACGTGGATGCTGAGCGACGAGAACCCTCGCTGGTCCATGATCACAGACCTTTCTGACAATCTTCTCTTCTCCGCGTTTGCAACCTCCCCGAAGCAATCCATCACTGACGCCTGCTCCCAGACCACGGGCGCTCCACCGCGTCCCTCCGACCGGCAGCGGTCATCGTTCCGACAGCCTCGCTTTCCCACAAGGTCACAAAGCTGATCAACTCGCTCTTCTTTGGTAAGTCTGCTCCATCGGATCCCAACACATCACGTCCATGATGATTCCCTTGCGGAAACACTTGATCGCTGAGGCCGATGCCGCTGCTCCTTGGGTTTGTGTCCGCTCTGCGTTTCATTTCGCTGACGGACAACCGGGCGGACCACCCTTGGTGAAGCGGTCGTTGGCAATGCTGCACTTAAGAGTGTTCTGATGCGACGCTCCCAGCAACTCGTCCCAGCAAGCCATCTCTGCGAACCATCACTGACTGTTCCCAGGCCGCAGACTCTCCGCGCTTTCCCTTGCCGCACAATGTTGGTGAGCCCTCGCACCCTGCCTCCCTGTCCACATCCTCCTCCCACATGATGACCGTTCTTACTCTTGACATGAGGCTCGCATCTTCGCACCTCTGTGTTCCCACGCCGTGGAAACCGGGGAGCATGAGCGGGGCCCCTGATTGAACGAATCCTGATCCAACGTCCATCACTTCGTCGATTTGTTTCATGCCGATGACCCAAAGCTAACATGAAGCCTCTGCAGGTCTTGCGATATCCTCTCGCGCCGGGTCCTACGCCCTGCCTTTGGTCAGTCCACCATCCTTTGCCCACCCGCCCCACATGATGACCCATTACTACACCTGTCTCAGTCGCCTGCCTGTCGACGTGGTCTGCTGCTGGGAAGGACGGCAAACCCGGGCTGGCCGAGGCTGACGATGACGATACTGTGGCTCTGAACCTTACGACTTCCACTTTCACGTCCTCATTCCCATCTCTGGCTTTGTGCTGACCATGAAAGCAGAAAAAGCTCGAAGCCAATTCCGTCGCGAATCGCAGTCCACATGCCATCTTCTCTCATTGCAATCGTCGGCGGCTGTTGCGGTCGCGCATGATAAGGTCGGCGGTCAGGCAATTGCAACTGCAACTGCGGGTTGGTTTACCTCCACCCTCATGACAGCACTGCATGATGACAACATTGAACTGCCATTCATCTGATCTAACCCTCGAGGTTAATGATTACACACCCGGCTCACCACCCCTACCGTCTGACGCTACCCTTTTTCCATTGGCTTTTAAAGCTGGGGAAAAGAAAAGAATGCACTCGCTAATGCTTTGGACAGAGCGGATCGGCGGCAAGTGGGTTTCAAGACGGTAAGTCGATCGCTTTCCCTACCCAACCGCTGCATGATGACCAATTCACTTCAACCTTGTCATTCTGAGTCCTCTGACGACAGACCTCTTCTGATGCCACCCTCTTCCCTTTATCTCCTTCGTTCCTTTTTCTTCCACATGCGCTAATTTTCCCTAGCGCACAGGCGAGACGCAACCGCTACCTCAATGCTCCGTACGTTCGACCTTCCCTTACTTCCACGACCCCGGCGCGTGATGAACAACCACAAAAGTCTTCAATCGGACTCTTGTGACGACAATCTTCCAGTCTTCCTCTGATGCCGTTGCTCCCATCCCGTTCTTTTGCAGTTTACGACCGTTGCTCTTTGCTAAATTTGCATCCAAAGCAGATCGCTTGAAACTGTCACGGCGCAGTTTACCATCTTTCGTAAGTTCTCCTGCCCTTCGTCTCCTCCCGCTGCATGATGATACAAAATTGCATCATTTTCCATCTGAGACACAATGATGGGACAAAGTTCTCGCCTGATGCGGCTACCCTCTGCTGAAAAGATTATTCGCTGACACTTGACGGCGTACAGGTCTGATGCAATTCCGTCGCAATTTCGTCGCGAGTTGAGGACTTGTTCCATCTCGCGACCGTCCCACCCGGCATGATACTCTCAAGACGTGCTCAAATCTCGACGAGGAGGCCATGATACCGCTGCACCTTCCCTCTTGGATTGGCCCCGCGCGGTGCTTGGGCGTTGCTTTGCAGTAAGTGATACCAACTCCTCTTGGCCCCACACACCGCATGATGATACCAAATCTCCTTTTCTTCTGTTTGAGCTACATGATACAAACCTTGCGTGATCTGATGCTGTTCCAACCCATCAACCGTCGAATTCTTTGTCGAGGCGAAGGCTAACTGTCGAGCAGGTCTGCGGCACCAGCACGCTTTCGAGGTTGTCTTCGCTGTGAGTACATTCCACCAGTGTCTCCGGCAAGCCCTCTGCATGATGATCCAAACTCAAATTCTTCGCTATCACTTTGAGTCTCATGATACAAACCATCTTTTGACGCACCTCTGCTCCACGCTCTCTCTTTGTTCCACTATTAAGACGCCTTGCTGACTCGTTTCCAGAATGCTACCCTACCTCCGAAGTCTCTCTTTGCGGTGAGTAGACTTCATGTTCCCAAAGAACCCTGCGACATGATGACCAAGCAATCATCTAAGTCTTCCTTTTGAGGCCCATGAAACAAAGTCGTTCTCTCTGACGCTAGCTCAAACCACATCTCATTGACGTCTTTGCTGGTTACTCCGGCTGATTCTTGCTCAGACTTCCCGCGACATCTGCCTCGAGCGCTTCACTGCGGTAAGTGCATCCGAGGCTGCGCATACTTTCGCTCGACAATGAGGGCAAGCAGCTCACACGCGTCGTTGGGACAGGCGAGCTACACTCCTTTTGCGCGTCGCGTTTCGGTAAGTCGTTCTTCCCTTTTCCATTGACGTTTCCCACATGATGACCTTTGCTTTTGTTCATGTGTTTATCTGACACCTCCGTGATCGACAAAACGCATTCTGACTTTACCTCCCCCTCCAATTGCTCGCTTCATCTCTTTAAACACAGCGCTGACTCTTCTGACGCAGATCAACCCGCGGAGACGATTCGCCGTCGGATCAGCTGCAAGCCTCGGGCGCTGCGTGTTGCTGTCCGGTAAGTCGCGACCGGTCTTCCCCCCTCAACATCTCACCCAAATGATGAAGCCCAAATTCTTGTTTTCTGTCTTCAGACCTTCCATGATTGAAAGCTTTTTCTGACTTTCGACATCTTCATCTACCCTACGCCGACAGTTGGTGACCACTGCTGACTTGCTTCGATTCCCAGACATGCCGCAATCCAGAAGCGGTTTGCGGGCCGGATTGCCAGAGAAACAGTCAGTCTGAACGTCAATGCGCGGCGCGTTTGGCACCGAGACTTGCTTTGCGGGCCCGAAAAGATGTGAGTCTCCATCGCTTCCCCGCGGAGCCTTTTGAGTGATGAACCTGATACCTTGTGCTTTGACCAATCTGCATGATTGACACCCTTTTCCTTCTCTGACTTACCTCACTTCTGCCTTCTTTCAGCACCCAGTTCATGACACGTGCTGACCTGGTTCCAGCATTCAGACTCGCGTTTATTGGGGGCAGAGCTCCGCACATCGGTACACCTCACGCGCTTGCCCACAAAATTTTCCCACATAATGAGCTTCCATATCTTGTTCTCGGTCTGATCCTCATGATCGAAACTCATCTCTGATTCGCAAACACTTTGTTCGCTTTTGACCATTCGGCGATATCAATTGCTAATATTTTGTCAGGCTCTCGAGCTGGACGTTGAGCACTGCATGGCTGTGAGTCTTCCGCACTTGCCCACAGGTGATTCCATTTGCCAACTTGAGCTCAGGACGCACAGACGCTCCCGCCTGTTGCGCAAGTGTGAGCATCCCCCCGAGTAGCTTGAGCACTCGTGATGACAACAAGCTGCTGAGTCTGAGTTGCAATCTTCTCTTCAGAAGTCTGCAGCCATGACCGTCAAATACTGTGTCTGATCCTGCTCGCTCCTCCCAAAATCCTCGCTCCAAGCAATCCGACCACTTGCTGACATTGCGCCTTAGGTTTCGCCGCCACCTGTCAAGAATTGCTCAAATGTGAGTCTGCTCCTGATCAAACAATCCCCGTCTGCGCATGATGACATTTACGCAAAACCGATGTAGTCTGATCCTCTCACATTCTGTCCCTGCCTTCAAACCCCCGAAATGAGCATCTGCTAATGTGTTGCTTGCAGGTCATCGAACGCCCCGGACACTCGGTGTCTTGAGATTTTCTCATCTTTCCAGCACTCCACATGCCGCAACGCCCGCCAGTGGACTGGAAGGACTGGAGCCCCCATTGTTAAGTCGCATCCCCCTCTTCACCGACAAAGCACATGATGAAAGAAACCTCTCGATCTGCTTCCTTCGTCTTATGAGGGTCCAGGAACAGCGACGATATGCAACTCATTGGTCTGATGCTATCTCTCACATTGACAACCGTTACCTCCTCCCTGAAGTGTTGCACCGGCTGATTGGAACGTTGTAGGCACAGGACATTGCAGCCTCTGATCGACGCTTGCGGATCCAATTGCGGTCTTCAAGACTATTACAACATCGCTGAAGTAAGTTCTCCTGTGCTACCCCCCTCTGCACCAACAAAGCACATGATGAAACAAAGCTCTTGAGTGGCTCTCCCAGTGTGTATTATTTAACTTTGGTTGGGAAAGCGCGAAGATCGGCCAATGGCCACCGTGGTTAGCCTGATTTGCAACCCTCGTTTTGACGATCACTGGCTCTTTTCAAGTGTTCCGCGAGCTGACTCGAGCATTGCAGGTATAGAGCGCGTGGTAGCCAGTGGAAGTCTGATAATGAGTTGCTGGAGAAAGATGCAGCCTAGAGGCCTCTCACGACACCATTCAAGTAAGTCCCTGTTCCGCCATCACCCCTCGCACAAAGCACATGATGAAATAAAGCTCTTGAGTGGCTTCCCCAGTGTGTATTATTTAACTTTGGCCGGGAAAGCGCAAAGATTGCCTACCGTGGTTCGTCTGATTCTCAAAACTCGTTTTGATAATTACTGCATCTTGTTTCAATGTTCCGCGAGCTGACTCGAGCAATCCAGGCACGAAGCGCCGTGACGCCTAACAGTCCAGCAGAGCGGCGAGGTCCGTGTCGCAAAGGGGTGCGCTTTAGCGAACACTGGAGGAGCCCCGCGTCGGGCGAAGCTCTGCAAAGGTAAGTTCGGTTTTTGTCCCGTTGAGATGCCCAGGCGTGTGATGAGACCACAGTCGTCCTGAGTTGCAGTCTCCTTGGTTGCAACCTTGATGCTCACAGCACTTGTTCTGATTTTGCCTCACGTCCCCTGATTTCTCCTTTTCTTGATCCAGGCTACGAGCTGATGCATTAGCATGCGCAGATTTCTGTCGGGTGTGGCTGCTACACGTGTCGGCGAAAGCTCCAACCTTGCTTCTTCCTGTCAAATTCCTCGACTTGGTGCTGCATACAAGAATGGCGAACCGACAGACATTTGCGGGCATACACACCTAGTCTCAGCTGCAGATTGTGTCATCCTGGGAAAGGTAAATCGATCCAGCCTTTTCAAAACCCCAGCACATGATGAAAACACGCCCACGAGTCGCACTCTTTTCGTAGGAGGACGCTACGAAGATTGGTCTCAAAGAAGTGTCATTGGTCTGACTACTTACTTCCTTTCCATCCGTCAGTGTGTGTTGTGCATTCCACAGGCTAATCCAGCTCTGCAGACTCACCTCAAGCCTGTTGGCTGTGTGTATTTGCGCTTGTCACACCATAATAGAGGCACTTAGCTGTCCTCTCCTCTCTCAAACACGCCCCTGCTATTCGAAGTCAGCCCCTCCCCCTCCTCCCTCCCCTGAACACCACCGCAAATAATGATTCAAACACTTGCTCCTGGATGAAAGTCGTTACTCGTCGAGCGCGACAAAGATCAACAACTCCTGGTCCTTCTGAGGCGGCCGCTTCCTTTAATGCATCCACTTTCCCCTCTTTTACAAAAGACTAATCTCCAATCGTAGGTCTCTTCGACTCGGAGAGTTCGCCATCTTCGTTTGATGGTGAATGTGCGCAGCACATGACGACAACATCTTTTTCTTTCTAACCCCCTTTTCTCTTCCCAAATTCATCTCTGATTCTTGTGTCCTGAACAATTTCTGATATATATTGTGTGTGCGCTCAGGGGGAGTGATCTTTTTCTCTTTACTTATCTTTTCAGGACCAAATTGGATTCGACATGGCACCACACACCGAACTGTAGGCTCGAAGGCAACTCCCTTATTTCGCACGATGGCTGCGCGCGAGCTCTGGCCGAACGGGGAAGCTACTGCGCGCGGAGACTTGCGCGCGGGAAACCACCCCCGACCATCACCACTCGCCATGGTCCGCCAAATTTGGACTAGTGCGCGCGCGGAGGTGCCTTAGTCAGCTCCGCACTTCACCCGCTTAACTCCGGCTCACCTCCGACGTTCCTCCGCTCCTCAACACCAACCACATCGCCCTTCTACCATGGCCAACAACGCGTTTCCCACGCGTCCCTTGAAGAAACCTCGTCTACACAAGGAGTCGCAGGTAAGTTTCAATCTCCTGCAGTTCTCGCCGACGCGTCCCTCACTTGGTCGCGCACAGCCCGGCTTCCGCAACACTTGCCTCGGCGGCTCGACTCGAGCCTACACTCGCCCTCAACCGTTCGCATCTTTCCAATTGATTGCTGACCTCGTCGCACCAGACTACCCTCAATTATGCGTCCATCAATGATGCCGTGGAGCCTCCGCTTCCGTACGTGCCGTCGCATGACGTCCGCCCAATCAAGCCCACCCTCGCAGACCGCTGCCCCATCGACGGCATGAAGACGACCATTGTCTCCCGCCGATACCGTAACAAGTGCGGTGATCCCATTTTCACCGTTCGCCTGGAGCGGCTCCACCCCAAAGATGATGACGACCTCCCGGCGGTGAAAGAGAAGGAGATTGGCTTTGAAGACATTGAGGACTACGTCTCCAAGGCGGAGCTGGAACGTTTCGAGACAACGTGGTATGATCCCGACGAGGTCATGCCTGGCATCGTCATTGGTGCGCCGGGCTTCGAAAAAACTCAGACATGGGAGGGACCGTCCACAACCACAAGCACAAGTGACGAGGGCAGCGGACGGAGTAGCAAGAGGACAAAGAAGGTTCCCACTCGCGAGTTTGTCGACATGCTGCCTCCCATCAGAAGGCCCGGTCGGCCACCAAAGAAGACGGCGGCCGTCATGGGCGTTGGGCCAGCTCCAGCCGTCAATTCGCACGATGGTCATCAGAGCGAGGAGGAGGCGTACGACTTTGACGCCGACATTGAGGATGAAGTCGACCCCGCCAACGTCCGCGGTACCGGTGGTTTCGTCCTCATTCCTTCCTCACGCAGTGCCAGCGCCTCCAGCCAAGTCAAAGCAGGCGCGAGC
Source organism: Phyllosticta capitalensis (assembly GCF_038381095.1). NCBI lineage: Eukaryota > Fungi > Ascomycota > Dothideomycetes > Botryosphaeriales > Phyllostictaceae > Phyllosticta > Phyllosticta capitalensis. The sequence continues at coordinate 205,047 of NW_027117452.1, read as the reverse complement.
GTTGGAGATCCTGTGAGGAAGCTGCCTGTGGTATCTGAACATTCATCATCCGCGTCAGAAGACGGCAGCAGCGCCAGCGAGGACGAGGAGCCAGACGAGCTTCTCATGGGTTTCAATCCTCACCGCACAAAAGATCAGGATCACCGTGCGCCGACCAGTGCTTCGAGTGTGAACAGACGAGGACGTGGACCAAGACCCAGTCGAGCGGGCAAATCAACCGAGCCAAGGTCTGGGAGCTTGCTTGCCTACGTCGAGTCCAACCACATAGCCACAAATCCAGCAATCCGTAAGTCTCCCACGCACAAACCTACTTCGCCCACACATGCCAACATCCTGGCTGAAAAGGCCGCCCAAGAGGGAGAGGGAGAGGGAGAGGAAGAGGAAGACGCGGTCTTGCCTGACGCCATGCCGGTCACGTACGAAAGCATCGAGCGTGATGAGGATCCTACCAACAATGACCCTCTTCCCGCGCCAGCCCCCGCTGCCGAAGCCGAAGGTCAAGCTCCTCCCAAACGTCCAGTAGAAATTATCGAAATATCATCAGATTCAGAGTCGGAGCTCTCCCCTTCGTCGACGCCAAACCAGAAACAACTAGCCGATTTGTCTCCCGCCCGGCGGCAGCGGATGGCAGAGCTTGAAAGGGAGGGAGAACAGCTGCAAATCGAGAGAGCCGCAATGGAGGCCAGGCGAGCGGAGATTATGCGCGCGCGGGAAGAAGAACATCGCCGGAATTTTCAGGCTGAAGAGGAGCAAAAGAACATTCTACGGGCGCAAGAAGAACGAGAGCAGATCCGATTGGCAGAAGAGTATGAACGTCGGGCTGCTCAGCAACATCTTCCTGCACCTGGTTCTAGCCCACCTACCTTTACAGCAACCATCCGCCCGTCTCCCAAGGCCGTGCGAAGCCCTACAACCATCCGTCGGCGCGGGTCTTCTGGGGCCGCTCGAAGCCCTACCTTGCGTCGGCGTGGATCTTCTGGAGCCGCTCGAAGCCCTACGGCCATCCGTCGGTCGTTTTTGCACAGTGCCAGGCCCCACATGCAACATGCCCAAGGCACGTCTGCCGACAATGCCATCTGCCTGGATGACGACGAGGACGACACGCAAGGCAACAACATCGGCGACGGCGCCGGCGGAAACCCTCAAGACGGAACCGTTCCTGATGAATACTACGACGACTCGACCAACGACGACGACAACAGCAGCATTACGGACTCTGTACGTGGCTTCTCCTATTCCTCCGTCATCGACCACAAGAAGGAGGACGGCGTCTTCGTATACCTGGTCAAGTGGGACGAGAAGCCTCATCCTCCCGAAGACGAGAGCTGGTTCCCAGAAGACGAGATGGGCCACGGCGCCAAGCAGATTATCGACAACTACCTCCGGGAGCTCCGCAAGCCGTCGTCGCCCAACACGCTCAGGAATCCGACCATCGAGTACACGGTGCGGCCTCGCTGGCGCCTCATGCAGGAGAGGGAGAAGGCGAGGAAGGCGCAGGAGAAGCGGAGGGCGCGGATGGAGCGGGAGCGCGAGCGGCAGATGGCGAGTGGACGGGTGGGTTGACAGACAGGCGACGGTTTACGGTTTGGCATCCATTTTCTTTGGCGTTGCGGGCTCATTTATCTCTTTTTCAAGTCGGACGGCGTGGTGCTCGGGAGTCATCAGCTGCGGGGCGACAGGGACTTCATTGCTTGATCGGAGACGCCTGCCTGGCGTACGGCATGGTATGGATTGGGAGTTATCGGGCCCGGTAGGCATTTGATACTTACGACATGGGTTATTTCATGGAATGGAAGTCTTGCTTTGCTTTGCTTTGTTTGCTGCGTCTCTCTCTTACATACCCCGATGACCACACTAACCCAGCCAACCTAGCTCCTCGCCGGCCACCGCAGCCGCTCCCACCATCACGTCCGTCGCCGTTGCTCCAGTCAGCTGGTCTGTCACTACCACAGTCGTCTGCCCTGCGCCCGTTTTGTGCTTAGGTTGTGTTCGAAGAGAAGCGCAGGGCGTCGGCTGCCACCGCCCGCGTCGCGTCACTACTACTGCTAGCTAGCTGCTGCAAGGCCAACGTGTTGGAACGAGTTGTGTGAAGACAGATGGGACGGTGCATGTAGGCCGACATATTGGTTTGCGGTCGAAGAGCACGAGTGGATGTCGTGTTGGACCTGTTGGACCAGTCTGCCTGGCCGCCGGCCGGCCGGCCGCAGTCTCGTGTTGCAAAAACACAATTCCTTCGAAATACCGCCATAGAAACGAGGCCCACATGTTGGCGAATCAACGCCAATTTCCCTGCGCAACATCTCGTCCGAGGCGTCGAGGGAGACTGCGCTGTGCTGCGCGGTTGTTGTGCGTCGTCTGGCTGGCTGAGTACTAAGTTGGAGGACTGCCTGACTAACAGCCAGCGTCTCGGCCACTTCCTTGGGACCATTGGGCGACTGTACGCAGGTGCGTCGTTTTGCCATAGTCATGGTGGTTCTTGGTAGTTGGACGCGCCAGGCTCAGATGACTGCTTTGGGCTTCGGCACTCCAGCCTGCATCCGCCGACCAAAAGGGCTATTCCATACTTTACAAAAAGAAGGCTGCTGCTCACACTGGGACTTGAACTGGTGCTCGCAGAGCTGCCTATTTGGGCGCCCACCAAAAAGCAAAAAGAAATGTCGACCTGCAATCCGCGCTCTTTTACCACTGACCAATCGGTTGCAATTGTATCGTTGACGGCATTTCATTGGGCGTCTTCCAGGCCGATGTATTCTGAGTGACGGTTTGATCTTATAAACATGCTAAGTTGGTCATTTGCTGCTTTTCTGCTGTCTTGCGAGGGATGCTGTTGAGGCTGCCCCCTCCGCCTTTCCTGCGTCTTCTCTGCTTTTGGTCCCTGTTCTTTCACCGGAACATCAACTCTGAATGGAGCTGTGTTTTGTGGCTGTGCAATGCCAACGCGGTGTCGGCGGGCACCTCTATCTTGTGTTTTCACTCTCATCGTGTGGTGTGTCACAAGGCGGTGTGCAGGTAGTTTGTGGGATTTCTGACAGCGGTTGGCGCAAGCGGCCGCGGCTGAAGGCCAGAAGCTGCGTCTCCAGGGACTGGGCTAAGCCGGGCCAAATGACACTGTATACATGTCCAGAACAAGTACGTGTCGTCGATCGCGATGTCTCTGATAAGAAGGATGCGTATAAAACCTGGACATCAAAGTGGGATGTCCTCCTCGAAGTCCTTTGGCATCAATACTGAGCCAGCGGCTGGCTGCCAGCCAAATAAGCATGGTACAATCTCTACGATACCCTTTTTCCCGCCACACGTGTGCTTCTGGATGACGGTTTCGCGGCTCCGCAATGTCTCTCAAATGGTGTCAAGGAAATTCGCTCTGTCGTGTAGTTTGGTAGGCACGGCCAGGGAATCGAGGTATATGGGGCGACTGCTGTGACCGCTGAACTCTGATCCATGGTCAGTGAAACGAGCCGCCCGTCGTCGCAGGAAACAGCGCGAGACAGCGCAAGACGAGGGTTGTCCAGGAGACAAAGAAGGATCGAGGAGCAGCATGCCAGTGGGACGCAAGAAGAAGGCTTCGCGCCCTTGACCGTTTGTGTGCTGGTCGCAGCTCGCCATCCGGGCCCCTCCCGCATCGCAGGCCGGGAAGTGCGCTTGCCGATGGCCCAAGAGGATGTCGGAGGATCTTGTGACCCTGCGATTATGCCCTTCTTTGCGGTGTTGTTTGGCATCACTCTCGTTTCCGGGGACAAGGTGTTTTCCAGCAATGGCCGTGCTGGTGGATGCGGTTGTGAGGCGCAAGATGGCAGACAGAGATGGACTGTTTTGATCCTGCAGAGGCTGATGCACACAATTACTGAGTTACTCGTTCGTTTCGATGGGCCACACGCATTTGACTGACGGCAGCAAGGCACACAGCTTTGGCAGCGTCATTTGTGCGTTCGGTCGAGCAGGACTTGTGTGAGCTGAGAAGGAATTGTTCCTGGGATGACAAAGTTACCCTGGAGCGCCGACAGCGGGTCAGAGGATTGCTCGGCGATGGGATTATAGCGTTGGACGGTGGCGTGCAAGTGACGCTGGTGGTGGCGGGCTGTGTTTGTGGTGCCGCTGGCTCGAGGATACTTGACTGAGTGGCACACTTAACAGAGAGAGAGCAGTCGACGTCGCCATGAAGCTTTGATGATGAACTAGACTACAAAAAGCCCTACGAATTCCAGAAGGCCGAGGTTAGACAAGAGACTCGAGGCACTATTGACCCCACACACCACACGCCAGAACGGGAAACGAGAAGAAGAGGTCAAGGTTTTGGACTTGTATTCAACGAGATCGGCTTGTAATGAAGGCCGCGTTCACTCCGGCCACGTCATGGCATGATGGCATGAAGTGGCGAGCGACTTTCCACTGAGGATAGGAAGCCAGTCCATAAAAGACTCCTGCGGTCCCATCTCTCTACCAACCCATCTTGATTCCACCCATCCACAACATAGACATAGCTGATTTCTACCCCCCTCTCTGGCCAACATTCCCCCGCGGTGTTTTGATGGATTCTTGCACCAATCCATCGACTCTCAGAGATTCGACGCATACTCGCGGAGGGCACCGTTGTTGGCCTGGATGGCGTGGTGCTTGTCGGCGATTTGCTGCAGCTGGTTGACCTGGTCTTTCACTCGTGCTTGACGAGGTGTTCGGAGAGACGAGGGTCAAGAGAGTTGGTGGCCTTTCGGCGAAGTTGGTCAGGAGCCGGGGTTGACGATAGCTTCGCTCGAGTCTGTAAATATTAGAATCAGGGAAGGTGAAGAGCTGTAAGGGAGAAGCTTACTTAAAACACTCTCCCAGTGATCTTTTGATGGCTTCTCATACCCAAATATTCGTGCTTGACGAGGTGTTCGAAAAGACGAGGATTGCAGTAGCTGGGGAATCCGGAGGCCTACTGCGGCGTCGTACATGCGCGCGTGCCATCGGAGAGTGAGTGCGCCCTCGGGGACGTTGTAGTATTTGCAGTTGGAGCGCGTGGACAGGAGCGCCTCGAGGATGACGAAGCGGTCCATGTCGCTGTCCTTCATGTTGACCGTGTCGGTACTCCCGTCCTGCTGGGAGACGAGGTGGCCTTTCGGCGAAGTTGGTCAGGAGCTGGGGTTGACGATTGCTTCGCTCGAGAGTCTGGAAGTGTTAGAACAAGGAAAGGTGAAGAGGATTGGGGGAGGAGCTTACTCGCAGCACGTGTACGAGTCTTTTTCTTCTCCTTCAGGTTCCCGCACGTGCCTGACTTGGAGCTTGGGGATTGCAGTAGGGAGCCAGTCTGGGCGGAGAAGATTTCCCGGGAAATGTCTGCGCATTGATTGTGGATCGAAGATGAGCTCTTCAACGCCCCAGTCGGAGTACCAACGTTCGTAGGCCTCGATCTGCACCAGGCCCACAAGCAGTAGGCACTGAATAGTAAGCTTGGTGATATCTGTAGGAGTCAGCGAGGCCAGGTCGCGAATAAGAAAGGGGAAGACGACGTACCCAGCCCAATACCTCAAGCTTCGTCCATTTAGTAACGCGCGGAACGGACTCGTCATGATGCTCGCAGAAGCGAAGCAAGCCAAACCCAGTGGGCGCACGGTCAATGCCGTGGACGCCCTCCAAAACCCTTTTCTTCGAATACCAGCACACTTGCAGCTCAATGTGATGCATAAATGACGCCGGCAACAACAGTATGTTTTCTGTTGCTTCCGCTGGGGCATGCAGCATCGCGGTGGCGTCGCACGGTCAGCGCCGTCGAGGACGCAGGAGGGTGGAGCATGGCGATGGCGTTGGGGTTGCCCCAATCGTAAGTTGTGTGTCGAGCACGACGCTGGTCCTCGCGGGTGTGGGCAGCCCAGAGACCTGGATTGGGGTCAGTAAAGCCAAGTAAGAGGCAAAGCTGACGGGAAGTGCTTGCTTACCTTGAGTCTCAGCGTTCTGGCGGGAACGCTGGAGCTTTGCCTCGTTGTTTGGGCCAGGTAACTGTGTTCCTAAAGGCCAGACTCAAGTCAAGGCCTGTGGGAGGTTTCTGAAGTTGCAGGCTTAAGTGTTGAAAGCTGTGGGACCCAGGATGGGAATTCAGACCGGGCGCTCGGCGCGGCGAAGCAAAGGACTGCGAAGAGGAATGGTGGCGACGCTGTTTTCACTCGCGACGTCAGCGATGACCTCTGATTTTTCGTTGTTGACCTGCAAACAGATCTTTGTTGACAGCGGTCAAGTCGAGAATGAGCTGAATGAAGGGAACGACATACATGTATTGCTCGGAGGCTCAGAGAGCGCGCCAGCAGTATTGCAAGGGATTGAGTGTGGTGTTGATGTTTGATACTGATGTTTGGTGTTGTTTGTAAGGGCTCAAGAGCTGCGGGCTCGTGGGGCATGTCACTTAAGCGAGTGAAACACTGCTGGCATGTTCAGGTATCGACGAGTCTGATTGTGGAAGCAACATGTGCCTGCAAGGCGAGGGAGCGTCCTGAGCTAGTCTCGGGGCCACCGCACGACTGATGCCTATCTAATCTATCCACATCTGTAAACTTCTGAGCGCGCTCGGAATCCTTTGCGTGTGGTACAAGGAAGCGCAGTCTCCGTGCACCGCAACAAGAGGCAAGCACCTGAAGTCAGTGAAGCTTTAAGGGCCATTGAGGCCATCAGTCCCCACGGTAATGAAGATGTGCATTCATTCACCCTTTCCTGCTCATTATTCACAGGTATTACGCTCCAAGAAACTCAATCAAGAAGCGGTCATTGAGAAAACACTCGACTTACACCACTATTTGACAGAATGGCTATGTTGAGCCGCTTGTTGGCGGCATCTTTTGCTATGTATGTATGTTCTATGTATACAAGTAGTCTTTTCTGTACATCCCAAGTCATGCCTCACACGACTCACTTCCAATCAACACTTCCTCTAGTAATCTGCCACGACTATTGCCCAGTGCTTTGTCTTGAGTCTCGTAAAGAGTAATGCCCAAAGAGCAGAAACACAACCTGCTGCCTGGCTGGATGCCTTCTTCCATCGCTTTCCACGACGAAGTTGGTCTTCGCAAGACTCGTTGCGCGCCAAAATAGGACTGTTCGAGAAATGGAAAGCCGTGAACTCGGTCTAATCATAGGGTTCGTGCTGTGCCATTCTAACCTTGCCTCCCCTCCGCCGGCGCGCTTTACCCTGCGTTTGATGTGTGTTGGGAAAGAGAAACCTGTTGTGATTCTTTTCGTGGAGACTCGCGGCTGCAGTTGAAACCTATGGAAGGAATGGACGTGCCATTGGCGTACTGGCACCCAACATTAAGATCTCCTCCGGTTCGGTTCTTGACAATTTGTCTGACCCCGGTGGTCAAGCCACTGATCAATGTCCATGTGGCATCGATTGCGGCATTGTGCGCGTGCTTGCAAGAAAGGTCGAGCTCTTCGACAGCGTACCGGAGTGCCAACGGGTGGGCGAAACCATGGCGGTCGATCCGCGGCAGAGTCGGAATGCAGAGTGCTCTGCGAGCATCGACCACCGGTCTCAGTTCGAACGGCATCCAACTCATCGTGACCACGCGCTGCGTGCGCCTCTGGCGACATGGAACCCTCACCCGACTCGATGAGGTCGGGTCGTCGCATGTACGTGCATGGATTACCTGAATTCTTGAAAAGGCAGTTCGCGCACTCGTCCTCGAGCTCGCCTGGAACCACGCGACAACCGGCAAACGACATGAGACTGGACAGTGTGCTACTGTATATTTATCGTATAACGAGCATCACTGCTCTTCCTTTCCCGCAAAGCGACGAGTAAAGCTGCAAAAACAGTGTCCGATACTTGTACATGAGGAGTGCACCACCGCTCTGCCTGACTCAACGTTCAGTCTTGCCGTCAACAGAGCTTCTGTTCGACTACTTGGGAGCTTTCTTCTTCTTGGTTCCCTTGGCTTGAACTTTATTCTCGGGGGCTTCTTGTCGTTGTACTGACGTTTTGAAATGAAGCTTGTTGTTGTTCTTTTGGTGGAGCGCCGCAACGGCTGCTGCAACTGAAGGAATGAATGATCCTTTGAAGTAGCGACCCTGGAAACTGATGCGTTGGTGCGTGCGATAGAACACAATCTGGTCGATTCCAGTGGCTAAGCCACTGATCAAAGTCCATGTGGCGTCATTGGAGGCATTGTGCGCATGGGTATAGGCAAGTCCGAGTTGTTCGACGGCATGTCTGAGAGCCAGTGGGTGGGCGTGACCGTAGTTGTCAATCCGCTGTTCATTAATTTGCTGCAAGTCGAGCAGGCGAACGTGGTCGGTCTTGATGTCGATGCCGAGATTCTCAATGGTTGCAACATCCCCACTTCCCTGCATGAGCAACGCCGCGGGTCTGAATGCGGCAGAGCCGTCCTTCTCCTTCTCGTCCAAATGACTTGAGACGATCTGACCGACGTTCTCTCTCTTCACAACCTCAGTCTTGCAGTATAGTGCGTGGTCCTGGCAGCCGCCAGGACACACAAAAAAGTTGGGTGGTACATTTCTATCGTTGACGAGAGAAGTGACCTCTTGTATACGGACATGACGCGTCTTTATCAAGGAAATGGCAGTCGTCAGCCAAGCCGGATGGGTGAAATTCCATTTGAGGCGATCGGGCATCCAGTGAGGGTCGAAAACGGCTATTCCCACCTCCTGGATTTCAGGCGTTTCTCGGCTGTGCTTGGGGATGTATCTTTCCTCGTCAAAGGCGATCAAGCGGAATGACTTGCGTATGGCATAGTTCCACTGTGACGTGTGGTACGCGCGATCTTCGCGAATCTTGATCTTACGTGAAGCTGTGGGACGAGGCTCGAGACTTTGTGGAGCGAGCGCACTTTGAGCTCCAACAGCCAATGAAGAAGAAGAAGAAGGAGAAGCCAATCTCATGCTAGCTTCGGGAAGAGTCGAGAGGGGCATGCGGCCTTCAGAAGGAGAAGCCAAGGGGAAGCGAGAGAAGGGAGAAGAAGATGACTCCGTGCTGCCATCTGCAGAGTAAGGCGAGAGACTGCCGTTTTTGGAGGAAGGAGATGCGAGTGTGCCGGGCTCTGGAGCGCTGGACAATTCCTTGCGCGGGGCTGGAGGATTTGGTCAGGAGGAGTTATACAAGGCTGAGGTACTGGACTCACCAGTGCTTTGACGTTTGGCATCTTGCAGCGACAGGAAGTCGCTGTCCTGCAGCTGAAATTGGTTTTCCGACGTCGCAGACGAGGTCACTCTGGGTAGTGGTGCAGCGGAGGACGACAGTTGGACACGGGCTGATGAGGGCTTCAGTCAGTGGCATCTACAGGAAGCCATAGTGATTGACTCACGGGAACTTTGGCTGCTGACTTCTCGGAGTGACGGGAAGCCACTCTCCCTGAGCTCAAAAGCGAGACGTCCTGCTCTTGACGTTGTCTTCCGTTGTTTCCCCATCTTGGGTGTCGGAGATGAGGCAAACGATGGTGCTGTGCGCGTGGGACAATGACAGGCTTGTAGAGGATGAATTACGACGAGGATTTGGGGGGGTGAGGGTTGGGGGATGAGGTTGCACCATGGTGGTGGAAGGGAAGAGGGTAATTGCAGCAGCAGACAACGCGATGAACGGTGCAAGTGCAGCTTACTAATGAGAACGACAGCCATGAAGTGGTGAAGACGCGCAGCAGAGCTCCGGTGTCCAGACATTTCTTGGCAGAACTAGCAACGCAGTCACCTCTTAGTGTTATTTCGAACGCCTGAAACTTGGAGCTTTCCGGCTCTTCGGCTTTCAAACTGTTTCTATACAATGTTCTGCACTTAGAGACGAAGAGCTCGAGCCCAGGAACAAAAGTCAATTCGCGACTGTCCTGCACCACTTTCCATCTGACCTCGACCCCTTCTTGTCCAACGGTTCCGCTCTCGCGGCTGAGCATGTTCTTCAAGACATTATTCATGCCTACGTGGAGTATTATGAACAGGGATCTTCGGGATCTTGGAATTTCAGAGTAGTCAGGAATCTGTGTGCTGTGCGCGACGACGTCACGAGACTAACATTCAGCGTTGGTCTGAATTTTCGTCCGGCATCGTGGGAGGAACCAGGGCGGAAATTTCGCGTCTCAGTGCACGGCTTCTGATGCGGGTATTGGAGAGAAACGTGATGTTGGTTGTGTGGCGCTTCGTCGTGAGCCGGACATGCTTTGACTTGCCGCACGGAGCGGCCTGCTCGTAATCGTCTTGAGGCTCTTGGTCCTGGTGAATTGCGAGCTGCATGCCCGTCCCCTGTTTCTGGAGCTGTTGGTAGATGCCCATTGCCGTTTCTTGCATGGCACCCTTCGAGTCCACTGCAGCCTCCAGGTTGCCATCAGCTGTCTCCAAGTCGCGGTAGTCGTCAACGGCAAGGTTGCGATACCCGCGAACTACCAACCTGCTCATTGAGTTTTCTTTGCCTCAATTGCCCCTTCATGACGAGCGCTTCGGGCGAGTAGATGACTTGGACGAAAGTAGGCCGGGTTGGATGGTTTGGATGGAGGGAAGCAGTGCTGACAGAGGAATCCTGCGTTTTTCCTTGTTGTGCTTCTTGTTGACAGTTGCCTCAGTCATGATCTCATCCAACGAGAACATGAGCTTGTCGGCGTTTTTGATGTGGAGGGTTTGGACGGCCGCGGGCAGCGATGGAATGAACACGCCGTCTTTGATTGTGCTTCCCAAATCCAGGGGCAGGCCAGTCGTCTGTTGAATTAAGCTGTTGATGCCAGTGGCGAGGCGACTGACTAGCGTCCAAGTGGCATCGTTTGACGCGTTATGCGCATGTTGGTAACTGAGGCCTAATTGCTCAACTGCATACCGCGGCCCGAGGGAGTAGAGACTTCCGTCGTCAGTCCTTCGTGGAGGGTTGATCTGTTGTTGGTCGAGGAGTTTGACACACTGAGGGATTTCAACGCGAAGACCGCGGATGGCTTGAACATCGCCTCCATCTCGCATCAGGAATTGCTGAATGCTGTTGTCTTCGCGCGCACCGTGCCTATCTACCTAATCCAGACGAAACTCCAAGACCGCCGCCAATTCTATTTCGGAAATCCTACTCCGCGTTATCCGCTCCGAGTCGCTTTAGTAACTTTTACACAAATATACGTGCACATCACTCATTGTGTGCCCCGGTCAGTTAAGTACAAAAGCATTGAGAGCAGACAATTGAGGAAAGGGGTTGAATTGAAGTCATTGGGAAGGAAAACCTGCATCTCTCGCTGTCAAATCTCAGATTCTTATGAAGGTACCTATGGGATATCTCCGTCTGCACTGTTGTTGCAATCCTCTATTCCCAGAACAGTTGCCATCGGCCCGCGCCAAGTTCCTATGTCTCAGGGGTTCGACAGGATCTCCTTCAAGTTCAGACGTTTGAACTTTTGCTTGGGCCGCGCCTTTCCATTACATTTGACATGACCGCTGCTTTCTTCCTTAGGTGAAGACGTGGAGAACAAAAGCTTGTCTTGATTTGCGAGATGCATCGTCGTGAGCGCTGTTGGGATGGATGGGATGAAAACCCCATCGACGAATTTGCTGTTGAGATCCAATTTCTTGCCGATCTCGTGTTGTGTGATGCCTTGGATCGCCGTGACCAATCCACTAACCAGCGTCCATGTCGCGTCGTTGGCGGAGTTGTGTGCATGCTTATAGCTGATTCCCATCTGCTCGACCGCGTACCGGAGTGAAAGGGGATAGATGCTTCCGTCGTGAGCTCTCCGTGGAAGGTTGATCTGCTGGAGATCCAGCAATCGGATATGATTCGTGTTGAGTTCAACGTCGAGATCGCGAAGAGTTGTGACGTCTCCGCAGCCTTGCATGAGCAGGGCGGTCGGCCGATAGTTGCCTTTTGACTTGAACTGTTCGCATTGAACGTTGAGGTGCTCTGCCATGACACTGGCGATCTCCTTCTTCTTGAGAATCTCAGTCGTACAATATAAGGAGTGATTTTGACAACCACCGGGGCACACATGGAATTTTGGGGGAATGGAGTTGTCGTTCAACAGGTGAAGCGTTTCCTCAATTCTGACATGTCGAGTGCGTAGGAGAGAGATCGCCGTCGGAAGCCAAGCAGGGTTCGTGAAGTCAGTCTTTAGGCTGTTTGGCATCAATTCCGGGTCAAAAATGCAAAGTCCGATCTCCTGAATGTCTTTGGTGTCGCTGTGCTGTTTTGGAATGAAACGTTCATCATCAAAGGCAACAAGCCTGTGAGAGTCTTTAACGGCGCTCGTCCAATTCAGCGTGTGGTAGAGCCGCGATTGAGGAATCTCATCGGATGAGGTGGGAAATGGAAGGTCAATTGTCTCTGTTGAGGTGGGAGATGATTTGCCAGACGAGTTGCTGCCCGATGAAGAGGACACCGAATTGACGAGGGCTGAATATTTGATTCAGTTGCGGAACTCTGAGGGCTGGCGGCTGAACTTACGTGAAGTGCGGTCATTGGCCTCCTGAAACGACGGGAACTCGTTTTGCTCGAGAGTGAAAGGTACGGGGTCGGGGCTGGAGTCAGGGGCCGGGACCTTGACCTGAACGTCTGTCGATATCAAGCCCGCCTGCTTCTTCTTCTTCCTCCCCATCGTGAGTGCTGACGGTTCAAGCAATGATGGTGTTGCAAGAAAATCTCTGTATTGTGCTCGGAGCTTCAGACGCGAAGGCAGCTCATTGGAAATTCAGGGGTTGATGACAGGATGATGATGCGGTACTCCAGGAATGAAGCGTTGAGCTTGACCAAAGCAGGATAGGTGTAGAGGCAGACTCAAAGAATGATACGAGCGCTTGAAGCTGGTGATTGTGCAGGTTGCAGCAAAGAAAGGATGCTGACTAGGGGCACCAAAGAAGAAGCCTTGGCAGGATGTCTGGTCGCCTCCGGCCGCGACCTGTAGTCACCTACCCCCGTCACCACAGAAACGGCTCATCGCTCATAACAGACAGTCATGATGCGATCACGAACTATTCACTGCTTACTCAGGGGACTCAACAGTTCTTTCTGTGCACACATGTGCACAAATGTGCAAGACTTCTAGCTAGGTCTTGACCGGATGCTGCCACAATCTTTACTTCCATTGAAGTCTGATTCTGGTTTACCGCCTCTGTGAGCTATCAGTAGGTCAGCATGCATCTTGGGTTGAGTGGCCTACCATCAAGCTGCTTGTACCATTCAACCACTGTCTCCAAATCCTTGTTGTCTGCTTTGACCTTCCGGGCAGGCTTGGTTATACAGACGTTGCCATATTGGTGCGCTGGTCAACATTGAAGTTTACGGCTCATGTCGACGTCCGTGCAATTTTTGCGCTCCCGCTGTCCAGTTCCCGCTCTGCGTCGTTCCCGTGTCCGAAAGCCTCCCGTGCTCCAGACAACACTTCGAGATCAGGGTCTTGAGGGTCTTTCTCTCCCTGTCTTGCTGCAGCTGGTCGACTTGCTATTGGGCCGCAGTCCTCTGATCTGATGCACTTCTCTCGATATTCCGGTTGGCCAACAAATCTTCGGTTTGCTTGCTGCGCGCTTCTACCCCTGATGGCGTCCCTTTCTGTTTCAAGGAGGGGCAACTTTGGCTCCAGCAGAGTCTTTGTTCCTTCAATTCTGTGCGTCTGGACTTAGATCCTCAGCGCATCCACCCGCCTCCGGGTTCCCACTCGTCGCTCGTTGAGGTCTTTCTCCAGATCTTGCGTCGGTGGCGCCGAGAGTGCAGAAGGCGGACGGCCATGGCTGGGGGTGCGACGAAGTCGTAGCCCAGAAATGACCCGATAGCGAGCATGTTGAGACAAAGCCTCAGAGGGTGGAGGAGCTTCGTGGTACGATTCCAAAGTATCACGCGCGCAAAGGCTGATCAGTTCAAAGCGCGATTTCCTCGACCTTGATGTTCCTGGCGTGACTTTTCGAGCGAGTGGCACGCGCGCCTTCGAAGAAACAAGCTCCTCTCTCGTTAAGAACACTAAGATGCCCCGCGCGATTTCTGTTGTGTGGGCGCAGGCGTTGGGAAACGACGCGCGAGCGGTGTGCGGCTGCCAACACGATTACTGAGCGTCTGCCCAGCTTCTGTGGCCCTGGATGGCCGGAGCAGGCTGGCCGTGGCTCTGGCGTAGAAGATGCGGCCTGGGATATTGTGGTTGCAAGCGGCGGCCCTGAGCCCCGTGACCAGGCCGCTGACCATATTTCCCGCCCTCACGTCTCTTTTTGATATGTAGTGCTTGCCGCGGAAAGAAGCCAGTCGATGCGAGCTCAGTAAAGTATTCATCCATTCGGCGGTATGGTAGGCGCAGGACAGGGGATTCTCAACGACGACTTTCAGGATCACTGCCATCCGAAGAATCCGAGACTGCTTCAATGGGGAGTATATTCGTCGATAACGACTTTCAGACGTTCTACCATCCGAAGATTTCGAGAATTTTTCGATGAGGAGTCTTGTCGAGGTGGCTCGTTCTTTGCTGCTTCAGGGATTTAGCGATTACTTCTCAAGACGGCTGCATTGGGCGTACCTGAGCTCCCTGGTCCGGGACCAGGTAGATCCGGAAAATCACTTTCCACTATCCGCTCGAGCTCGTTCTTGCGCATCGAAAGAACGTGCGTGCGGCTGCGGGAATTTGCAAGCAGGCAGTCGCGAAGCTTGGTGATGGGCAGGCCGCTATACTGCTGCCGAGTTAGCCATTGTCAAGATAGGTTGTGCAAGCACTTACTCGGGCCAAATCTGTGTACTTGCCGCCAGGTCCACCACAAGCAGCGGCGTGGGCAGAAGACTCTTCCACGCGGGGTCTGATGCTCACTGTGCCCCTGCTGCGTCATCCAGGCCATGATCTCGCCCATATCCACGTCCTTGTCGGTCAGCAAATTTTCCAACTCACTCAGGCCACTAGATCCAGATGCTGTGACATTAGAAAGAAAGTATCGGTCAGCAAACTTCAGGTCAGTGGAGGGGACGCCCAGCCTCAACCGAAGTCTCCGACACTTCGTGGCGGTGCCTCATGCTGCCGGCTTCTCGTGGTGTGGGTTCGCCTTGTGCGCTAGGCAGATTGCCCTCCTCCGACTTGAACGATGGCGGCTAGTCTTGCAGACATTGCGGCCTTCCTACCGTCTTCTTGCTTACGTTTGATGCGTGTCTCCTGCCAAGAAAGTGCCCGATGCACAAAGCACCGTGTGCCGATGGGAGAGGAGCAGTACAACCACAACCAAACTGATCAAACTGAACACACGAGAAGAAACCAATCTCAGACCAAGGGCTCGAGCAGATCAAAAAGGGAAACCCAGATTCTTGATTATTCTATAACAAGAGAAAACATCTTGAATCACTTATACATGCATCCTCAACTCCTCTCCTTCAACTCCCAAATTTTCCCCGCGCTGCAACAAGCCGACTCGTCAGCCGCGCAACTGTCGATCAGCCAAAATTTACCTATTCTTGCACCATGATGAGCGGTGGACGTATCCGCACTTCTTGCACGCCGCCTTAAAAAGACACTTATCAGCATTAGCCTCGCTGAGCTCCTGCAGGGCTCTAGCAGGCGACCGCAGGAATGCCGGCTCTTCGAGGCGGTCCTGGAGAGAAATGCTGCGGATACCAGTAACGATGCCGCTAACAAGCGTCCAAGTAGCATCATTAGCCGCATTATGAGCATGTTTGTAGCTCACGCCAATATCAGCAACAGCTTGCCTCAACGCCATGGGGTGCGGCTCGCCGTCTTGCGCGACGACCAACGGGTTGATCTGCTGCAGGTCCAGCAGTGCGACGTGGCGCGGATTCGCGTCGACGTGGAGGTCTTTGAGCGTCTGGAGGTCGTCTTGGCCCTGGAACAGGAGGGCGACGCGTCTGTAGACCGGCCTACGGACGTACTGGTGGAGGTGGTGCCGGAGGAAGCTCTCGATTGCGTCTTTCTTGGCGACTTCGGTCTTGCAGTATAGAGAGTGGTCTTGACAGCCACCTGGACAGACGAAGAACTTGGGCGGGACGCTTTCGTCGTTGACTAGATGGAGGTTTTCCTCGACGCGCACGTGCCTGGTTTGCAGCTTGGAGATGGCAGTGGGGAGCCAGTCCGGGTGGAGCAGATTCCCCTGCAAATGACGGGGCATTGATCGTGGATCGAACACGCAGAGACCGATTTCAAGGAGTTGGGGCTGCTGACTACCGTCCTTGGGGATGGAGTGCTCGTCATCGTAGGCCACGAGCAGATGTCCATCTCGCAGCGCCTTCTTCCAGTGTGACATGTGAAAGGAGCGATCTTGCCTGATTTCCATTCCGACCTCACCCTCCCGAAGAAGCTTGGCCGCCTGTGAGATGGCGTCTGCGAGAAGGTGTCGGAATCTGTCGACCAGCTTGAACTGGCTGTAGAACTCTGGAGGATCCATGTTGTTCGATGTGTTGCTACTGGGATGGAAGTAGGACCTTGTTAGCGATGAATAAGGGAAAAGAGGTGCTGGATAGAAGCAACATTAGACGTACCTTGCTGTTTATATATCATGATCAATCTCTTGACGGCGCGGTGTTGTTGATGAACTATGTGTTGTTCAGAGTGCAAACCGTGTAGACCCGCGTAGTGGAGATGCAGTCGACGAATCCATAAGGCGGAGACAAAGGATCAACTGGATGAGCTGGATTGCTACAATGTCGAATTAATTTGGCTGGCAATGGCGTCGTGGAAGAGAACTCGTGATGCCGACTTGAGGCCCAAGAAATCTCTCAGCACGACGGGCCAAGCAGTCACTGCGACGATGCGTCGCAGAGACGGCCCACAAAGAGCGGCCACAAAGCGAGCCTGTCACTCAGTACTTCATCAACCCCTCTTGGACATGTCGCCGCTCTCCTGCCCGTCCTCCTCACCTCCTGTCCGACTTGTGCCCTCGGCCGTGGACAATGACTGGCAAAAGTCTGAAGCGACTCCACACAACAGAAGCCGGTCAAAGCTCAGCGGGAATACTCCTGCAATGTTCCAAGCTCTTCCATTCCGTTACATTGAGCAGAGCGAGAAGAGGAAACCGAGACACGGCGTTTCTTCCTCCCCCTGCCCTGCTCAAAGCTACCAAGTCCCGTCGCACTTCAACACCGGGGGACGATGCCCCTAGTCTCCCTAGCCGCACCAGCTCCTAGAACCACAGCGGACAAGGACAAAGAACCGACTGTTCTTTCACGGCACAAGGGCCTTGTTCCGTTGCTCCTTTCTCCAGAGGTAGAAAAAGGAATTGTGCCCAGACAATGTCCGCCGACTGCGCGACAAAGGAGCCGTACTCCAGCCGCGCGGGTGGTCAACCCCTTGTCAGGCGAGCAGCCCACTTCCTCAGCCAGCCTCCTTGTGCGGAGTAGAGCGCTACCGGAGGTGATTACCTTGAAGTACCCTCAAGGCATCAGAGAGTGTGCGACCAGAGGGCGTGAAGAAAGAGGGAAGAGAAGGACTGACTCACCTGCATCTAAAGACGCATCAGCAGCCGCAGCCGCACGCGCTCGTCCGTTGCGAGGCCCCCGCGAAAGGGTAGAAAGCCGAATCAAACCAGAAACCGCACCAGGTCCAGAACTGGGCGGCTGACGCGACACGCGCGTACATCAACAAGAGCAGAACAAAGCCGCCCACCAAAATGCACCAGAACCAGGGAAAACAATCAATGTGAGACAGTCGGCAGAGCGCAGAAAATCACCTCAGCGGATGCTTCTCCTGTTTTCGGACGGCAGTTACCCGACGCACGCACTCATCCTTGTCTTTGGCAATTGCTACAATGCTCGCGGTGTTTCTGCGTCAAAAGGCACCTAGCGACGCTTAGGGAGGGAGCTTCGGTCCGCGCGTTGGTTGGCGGTGGAAGGACGTCTGTCTGCGTTGGTTCACTCATGATGCGCGGCGAGAGACTGCCCGGTGGGTGGGTGGTGATGACGCTGTTGCTCTGGCTAGGTACTTAGGTAGGTGTCCAAGTCGTCGTCGTGCAGCACGGCCGCCTCTTGCTCGCATATCGATGGATGGGTTGAAGGATCCGATGCAGCGCCCGCTGCAAAGCACGGCACGGCATGATAGAGAAGCAGACGATGGACGGGAGCCAACGGTAGGGTAGGTATTGCACGTGTAAGGTAGCTAGGTGCTTTGCTCACCGACAGCCAGCCAGCCAGCCCGACACCAACCAACCCAAGCACGCCATCCATCCATCTGTCCATCTGTCCATCTGTCCGTGCGTCCGTCCGTCTACCCGTCCCCTTTTATACCCACCACGACACGACCGGACTGCTACCTACCCTGCCTTCCTTCCGGAGGCGGATTGTGTGTGTGTGTAGATTGATTGCGCCGGCGTGAGTTGGTCTCTATGAGCTAGCTGGACTAGGTGATGACAAATGACACATGGCAAACTGGCGTGGAAGTCAAGGCAGGCGCCGCAGAGGGAGGGGGGCGTGGGGAGTGTGGTGATGTGGCTGCGGTGTTTGATTTTTGGGGTTTTGTGATGGTCGTGGTACAATTGAGAGAGGTGAATGGGGGGTGGTTGGATCGATGGATGGTTGGACGGTTCCATCAACTGCGGCTTGAACTGATCTCATTGATTCCATTCGTTTTTGGTCGTCGTATGTAGGTACAGCACGCGCTTCTTTTGTTGTCTTCTCTTTTCTTTGCGTTGCCTTGCTTTCAGAGACATTGCCTACTCACTGCTCGGTCGGCGTTTGCTCCGCATTATTCCCCCTTTCTGGCAGCTCTCTCCAGCTCTGCCTGATGACGCCGACGCCCACGTCGATGCCCCAGCGCATCTGCGACTTTTCTCCAATATCCGCCTCGTCGAGCTCGTCGTTGTTTGCCAGAGCTTCGCCATCACCGTCGCCCTCGCTCTCGCTCTCCTCAAGCCCCTCCCCCTTCCCGCTCTCCCGCCACCACCCCAACGCCGCCGTCCCCTGTGCCTTTCCCTTCTCCCCATTCTCATCCCCAAGCATGCCCCCCTCCCTGGCACCCCTCACACTCGCCACCTCTCCCGCCCTCAGCCGCTCCAGAAGCGCACTCCCCGCCACCAAACTCGCCCCCGCGGCCACGCTCCCCGGGCTCTTGGGCAGCACGGCGGGGCTGGGGAAGCGCGCGGCCGCCCACCCGAAGCAGATCGCCAGCAGTGCCAGGCACGCCTCCAGCGCGATGGTCGACGGCAGGTCTTGCGCGATGCGCTGCTGCGCGTACGCCAGGGTGGCGTTATCGAAGGAGGTGGGCGGGGAGTAGGCCGACGCGTTTTGCGCCCACGGCCGCAGCTGCGTGAGCATGTTGGTGGCGTAGCGCTGATACACGGCTGCGGCGGCGGCGAGGAGGACGGGCGAGTCCATAAGCCTTGTAACGTTGTTGGAGGTGGAGGTCGAGGTCGACGCCCACGCGGCCAGCAGCTCGAAAAACGACGTGCTGCTCCCGCGCGTCGGCCACAGCGAGCCCGAGTCCAGCAGCCCCGGCGTGTCGGTCGAGCTGTCGTACTGGTTGAAGTGGTCCCAGGCCTTTGTGGCGGCGGGGGGCGCGAGCCACCAGGGGGCGTTGGGGAGGGCGGAGACGGTGCGTAGGGAGGCCGGGGCGTAGGATATGGGGTGCCAGGACGTGGTGGTGGATGATGAGTTTGAGTTGGTGGAAGAGGACGACGACGAGGATTTGCGAGAAAAGGTCGTCGACACGTCGACGCGGCTGAAGTTGCTGTAGCACACGGCGGCGAGCACGGTCGGCAGCGACGAGATGTTGAACAGGTCCGCCGTCACGGGCCTCGTCACGTTGCCAAACTCGCTCGTGTTGGCGACGTACCCCTGCGCGTCGCCCAAGTCGCCCAGCAGAATCTCATACCCCAAGTCGTAGCGCAGCGAGGTGGAGCCGTGGTAGCGGTTTGCGCGGGAGCTGCACGGCGCCTGCGAGCTAAAGTCCGACTTGAAGCTGAAGTAGGTGCCGTAGGACGAGTCGGCCGTGACGTTCATGGTGGCGTTGCAGGCGGCCGTCTCGCAGTGGCCGTAGAAGTCGAAGTAGGGCTCCCCGTTGGTGCAATTTTCGCGGTAGGCCGAGATGCCCAGGTCGGCGGCGTGGCAGGAGACGTTTACGGCGATGGCGGGGACGGTGAGGGTGATTGTGGCGGCGGAGAGGTCGATGTCGGAGGACGAGTTGGAGACGGACAGCAGCTCGCCCATGCTCGTCACGTTGCTGAAGACGAGGTTGTCCAGGATGCCGGCTTGCACGGGAATCGCAAAGTCGGGGTACAGCGTCCACTCGGTGAACTGCGCCGCCGTCTGCACGTTTGCGTCGAGGTCCAGGCCCACGCCCGTCGCCATCTCGTCGTAGACGCTGTAGCCCTCGGCCGCCGTGTCGGTGACCAGTCCAAACGTGTTTTCCAGGTGGTCGACGAAGCTGAGGTCCACCAGCGGCGCCACGGGGGCCGTGCGCTGCACGAGTTGGACGTTGTACAGGCCGGCGGCGACGATTTTGATGGCCGGGATGAAGAGGATTACGAATGAAGACGCGGCAACGGTGAGGCCGAGGCGATTCTTGATTGCACGGAATGGCGCCAGCACGCTGGGGGCGTCACTGAAGGAGAAGAGCAGCGGCTGCTTTTTTCCTGAATAGCCACTCCACAAACTCCGATACGGCGCCATGAGGCGGATGGCCGAATCCATTCCTGAAGCGGCGTAGCCCAGCACGAGAAAGACAACGGTAGGCGCAAAGGCAAAGGCATCAGACGCAGCCGGGGTGTTGGCGCAGATGCCGTCGTGCAGACGCGACACGGCCATGAGGGCCGCCAGGGCCGCCATGACGACGACAGTGGCAGCAATGACGCCCCATTTGGCCCAGACGCGGAGGGCGAGCGGGCGGAAGCCGTCGTGGTTGTGCGCGCCAGCAGACGACGAGGGGACGGGGTGGAGCGAGTCCTGATGCTCCTGCTTGGCCGCCTGCAGCATGACGGCGCCGTTGGGGCTGGGCTGCAGACTCCACAGCTTGCCCGACAGGGCGTGGCGCATGTGCTTTTCGGACGAGACGGCCTCGCGCACAAACACTTGCTCAATGGCCCTGGACGACGACGCGAGCACGACGGCCTGCGCGGCTATGGAGCCCGGGTCTTCGCGCAGGATGCTCTTGGGGCGGATCAGTGTGCTCTGGCAGACGCAGGCCACGGCGATGACGAGAAGAAACGCTTGCAGGGCGCGGAGGGAAATCTGCCGCAGAAACAGCTTTGGTCCGTCGACGCGAATCCTGCCATCCATGCTCCCTGTCGCGTCGGCGCGGGCCAGCGAGTTGATCATCTGCGCCATGATGCTGTTGGCCTGGCCCTCGACGGCCGTGGCCAGCTTCTCCGCGTCTCCCAAAAATGAGTCGATGTTGAGCGCCGCCTGGTCGTCGGTGATGGACGACATGAAGGGGTCGATCTTGTATTGTCTAAGTAACTGGTAGGCAGCTTCGGTGACGACGCTGAGGTTGGCCTGCGGCTTGGTGTTTGTCGTGAAGCCAATGTCGTTGGTCGCAAACGCCACCTGACTGCGTCCGTCCAGGGGGTTGTTGAGGTAAATGTACATGGCCATCATGGTCGTCTGAATGTCAATTGGCGTGGGCGTGGATGAGCCCAGGGAGTAGTCCAGCACCTCGCCGGTCGACTGGTTGACTCGCACCACGGCGTCCTGAGTTGTAAACGACGGCGCACAGAGAGCGCTGACCATTGTCGTGTTGAAGCTCGTGTCCTCGTCGTCCGCCTTGGTGGCATTGGTCCGTCGGAGAAGCGTCGATACGAGCCGCAAATCCGTCTCGTCCTCATCGCAGGCCGTCACATTGAGCCAGCCGCGAATGACGTCGTTGCTATCGGAGCCCCCGTAGAATGCCATTTGGACGTCTCGGCTGCAATTCAGCTCTGGCTGCGCGCTCGTCTTTGACGAAAAGATGAGCGTCAAGTCCGTATCATTCACCGTCAGGTCAATCGGATGGCAGCTCCATCCGGGAAAAAGGGCCGTCGTCTGGGCTTCAATGGTTCCATTTTCGGGAAGCTGGGATGTGTTGGTAAAGGATTCAAAAACGTAGCTGTCCATTGTCCACGCGGCAGCCTGGCCGTTGGGCAGCTGCTCTGCGACGACGGCAGCGTACGGCTGCTGGCCCTCGGACGTGTAGGCGATGGCGAGGGAATGGTTGGCCGTCTCGAGCGTCTCGTCAAAGTCAAACGTCGTGGCCTTGTTGAATGTGGCGGGCTGCGTACTCGAAGCAAGCAAGTCGACATGGGTCAGCGAGTTGGCGACGGCTACCAAGGACCCGCAGACGAATCCCACCATCAATCCCGTCAACACGGCCCAGTGCCTCCTGCGTGCGGCGGGGACGACCGAAAAGACTTCGTTGCTGTTGACATAGTCCAGGGTAATGGAATTCGAGCTCTTGGCCCACCGGCGGCTGATGGCGGACCAGGGGGTGACCTTTTTGGCGTCACTGGCGACAGACTTGCACGCGAACCCGAGGGCAACGATGGCGACCGTTGGGATATATCGAGCCGCATCGACGCTGCTGGTGTGCTTCGAGTCGGCGGCCAGGCCGTGGCGCTGTCGAATCACAAAGTCGAGGGCCTCGAGCAGGAGGGCAAAGGCGACGCAGTAGAGGGCCAGCGGTAGGGTTCGCGTAATGCGCAGCCAGGGAGGGATCCATTCTGATTTTTCTTTTGGCCGCCGTTTGTCCTTGTCGGCGAGCATCAACTCTTGCTCCGTCGCTTGGGGCGTTTGTTGTTTATTTGCCACCGCCATTTTGCGGTTAATCAGGAGGACGACATGGAGTCAGCAGGCTGGAGCGTACACCAGCACTGTTGTATGCCGCAAGTATTTCCGCCCCCACGACGAGATTGCCTGCGCAACAGCCACTCTGCGCCCATTTTGTGGCATTGGACGACGTTGCGCCCCCAACTCTTCCTCAAGAGGTCAAAATAGACAATGGGGCGTGCGTCTAGCGATCCCCGCCTGCAGTCAGCGTGTCAGCCGCCAACAGCCAACGCCAACAGGTAACAGCCACCAGGAGGAAAGTCTCCGACAAAAAGGTGGACCCGCGCTCAAGTACATTCTCTCCTTTTTCGAGTCCGTCTTATTGCACCAAAACTCGTCCAACGGTCCAGCTGATTTGGTGCACTTGTCAAGCATTTAGGTAGCACAACGGCCCGCGCCCGTAGCACAACCGCACTGTGCACCTGGGGGCGAAGCTGCAAAGGAACATGATCGTCTTGTATGATCGTCGCAGCGGTTGGGTGGGGTCCAATAGTAGGTGGTGTGTCTGGCAAAGGCAGCTACAAGAGGAAACTCGCTCTGCTTGCTCGCCCGTTGTATTTCTCTTTCTCAAATAGGGGCCGCAGTCCGGCGGTGAGACAAGGCAGTGTTTGTGTTACTTGACAATGCCACACCGAGGCCGACTGTCCGCAGACAAACTGTCCGAGTTTTCAAAAGATTGCCGCACGAGCGGACGACGGAGAAATGGCTTCCGGCGTGACCAGACAAAGATGAGGACGGCATTCGATCGAGTCCTTCCGACTGATCCATGCTCTTTTGCGCTGCATTTTCCACGGAGCGTGACGAGTGTCTTGACTTGCGGAGTGATGTGGTCTAGAAGGATACTTTTGACCAGCGAGATGGTAAGGAGGAGGCATCATGCGTCCTTTTTCATGGAGACGGCGAATCCTTGGACCGAGCCCGACTGAAGCAGCAGTGAAACTGGCATGCGACTGGCGGGACCAGATTGGTGGTGGTAGCAGGACTTATAGCAGCCACATGGCAAGTGCCGAACAGTTGCAGTCGTCGTGGAGAAAGGGTGTCTGTCGGAGCAGCGCGGCATCACGTGCCGAGGTGAATACGAGGGCATACGAGACGACAAGGGTGACGTCACCAAGTTCCGGCAGCTCCGGCCGTCGTCGACCAAACAACAACAACACCACCTCCCCAACAACCACCAGGTACCATTGACGCCAACCATGCCGTACGCGCGCGTGGCCGCCGTTACGGGCGCAAACAAGGGCATCGGCCTGGCCATTGGTGCGCCTGCTCCCGTCTCACTCGCATTTCAGTCACTAACATGCACTCCCAGTCCGCAACCTCGCCCTCACCTATCCCTCGTCGCCCCTCAACACCGGCCCCGTCCTCATCTACGTTACGGCCCGCGACAAGACGCGCGGCGAGGCGGCCCTCTCGTCGCTGCTGACCGACCCGCTGCTCATCCGGTCCAACGTCCTGTCGGCCTCGGGCGGCGGGCCAGTCGACATTACCTACCACCCGCTCGACATTGCGGACCGGTCCAGCATCCAGCGCTTCGCGGCGACGCTGCGCAGCCGGCACGGCGAGCGGGGGCTCGATATTCTGGTCAACAACGCCGGTGTGGCGCTCGACGGCTTCGACGAGGCCGTGGTGCGCGGCACGCTGGACGTCAACTACAAGGGCACGCTGGACGTGACGCTGGCGCTGCTGCAGCAGCTCAAGCCCACGCCGTCGTCGCGCATCGTCAACGTCGCCAGCATGAGCGGCGCGCTCGACCGCTACCCAGAGCCGCTGCGGCGGCGCTTCAGACAAGCAGCCGAGAGCGGCGCGCACGAGGCCAGCAGCGTGGCCGGCGCCGTCGCCGACACGACGGTGATTATGCACGCGTTCGAGGAGGGCGTGCGGGCAAACACGCACGGCGCCATGGGCTTCCCCAACTCGGCGTACGCCGTCAGCAAGGCAGGCGTCATTGGCGCGACGCGCGCCCTGGGCCTGGCTCTCCAACGCGAACAGCAGCATCCGCCTCTGGTCGTCAGCTGCTGCCCCGGCTACGTCGATACCGACATGACAAAGCACAATGGCACCAAGACGCCCGATGAGGGCGCGCGGACGCCCGTCTGGCTGGCCCTGGCTGATGCGCGCGAGCTGGGCGGCCCCGATGCCGCGCAGGGCCGCTACTTTAAGGACGAGAAGATGATGCAGTGGTAGGAGAGCGGAGCGGAGCAAAGCGAAGCGCAGCGGAGCGAAGTCTAGCGAAGCAGACGTCAAAGGGGCAAACCAAACAACCAGACGCGCAAACGCGAGACGGGCCAGGCGCCCGTCTGTAATCCACACCCTCAACACTACCCTCATACCACACTATAAAACGACGAGCAGGCGGGCGGGCCTGCCCATGGACACCTGTATGTATAGACTGAGCGAGAAAGGGGGAACCCAAAAAGAAGGCGATTCGAATTCGAATTCGAGCCGGACGGACGGGGATTAGTTTCGCAGGCGCGCGGCGGCTGGTCGGTTGGGTTGGGTTGGGTTGGGTTGGTGTATTGGCTGGCGGCGAAGTTCTGTACCTATACATGTAGGCAGACAGGCACTTTGATTGTAGAAAAGACAGGAAAAAAAAAGTATTAACCACCCCATCAAGCCAATTCTCCTCTCCTGGGTATCAGTATCACATTTCCCCCCCCCCCCCCCCCCCCCCCTCTCTTTTCTCACGCCGGCCTCTCAAACCTGCTTATCAACCACCACGCATGAATCACTCCCGGCAGCCATCCCAGTATCGTAAGGGCGATATTAATCAAGAAGTCGGCGCCGCACCCGCGCTTGAAGAAGACGGCCAGCGGCGGCAGGAAGAGCGCGAGGAAGTAGAGGCAGATGTCGGACTATTAAGGGTTAGAAGGGTGGAGAGGGGGAGGGATGGGGAAGGAGACGCACGGTGGAGGAGGGCGGTTTGTTGCTGGTCATGTTTGGTTTGGTTCGATGTGGATGAGGCGCGGCGAGGTGGTTGGTTGGCCGATGGCTAATAGGTGGACAGGTGCGTAGGTAGAAGTCGCGCTGTGGTGCGTGTTCCTCGCTTTCTTTGTTCTTCGTGTCGTCGGTCGTTGGATAACTTGCAGCAAGATGTTTATCGCGACGAAACAAAACTGGTGTTTTGGCGGTTCGGTTCGTAGAGCAAGGGATGGACGCGCAGCGGGCGCCCAGCCAGCTTTAAAGGCATCAAGCAACGAACGCCAGCGCGCCACGGCCTTCCTTCGCTGCGCCCTGCCTGCCTTCCATTCGCATCCGATCTTTGCGCGTTAAGGACGTCATCCCGCTGGTCAATGGTCACGCTCGCGGCCGTGCGACTCGAGGGCTGTCCGTGCTGTGGCGCTGTTGTGGCAGCTGTGGCAGGGCATAGCGAGCTTGCGCCACAGGATGACGTATGTTGTATCGTTGACTAGGTCCCGTCCAGTCCGTCGGGCTTCGACCGCGGCGACGAGGTAGATGCTTTGCGACACCGGACTGACTGACTGACTGACTTGTTTGGATGAGAAGATGGAAAGAAATAAAAGGCGAAATGAAAAGAGAGGCACTTCGGGAGAGCAGGAATACCTAGGTAATAAAGAGCAGGCAGACAGCAAAATAATCCCGCCTACCTATATATCAATGCCTATGCCGGTCGCTGCGTCTCTCCTGTCCCCGGGCTCTCTCTATTCAACAATACGAATAGACTGATATGATGGTGCAGACCAACGGGCAAGAGCGCGGGAAATGCGCGTGTTTGATTGGTCGGCTGATCAAAGTGGTGGTCGTGGTCGGTTGCCGAGTTTTGGCACCAAGAAAAGTCCAAGGCAAACAAGTTCAGAAGGCCGCTGGTCGTCCGCCGCAGCGATGCTTTGTTGTCATCACGTTCGAAGTCGAGGGAGTGGCGTCTGCGCTTTGAATTAGCATGTGGTGTTTAGATATATGCTGCAGTTCAGGTAGGGACTTGCAGGACTGAATCAGAGAACAATGGAAATGCTTGCACTAAAATTGGACTGACATGATCATGGTCAAATCATATCACAACGTCTGTAGATTCATCACGTTGGATGACAGCCCGGGCCGGTCAGTTTTGTTCAGCTTTGGCACAGCACCCGAGTCCCACCCGTCGGCTTGCCGAGCGGTCATCTCGGGCCGAGACGCTCGCACCGACGCGTAAGTTGTCGTCTCGTCGCTGCCCGGCTTCCTTCGACGTCGACACGAACAACCCGATTACTCCCATGTTCGTCTGGATGCCTTCACTTCAGCGCATTGATGCGCTCCCTTTTCCGGTGATGCTGGATCCACTCCACTCCTCCACATGCGCTGTTGCGAGAACAGGTACCATGACCTCTTTCTTCTCCTGCTACACTCGGCTCCTACCAATCAGTTTGATGCCTGTCAGACCAACGACTTTGAAGAAGAGCAGCGTTCGTTGGCAGCCTCCTGTGGTTGCCGCAACAAGAGCCGGAAGAAAATCGACGCCCTCGGGAGCACCTAGGGCAGGCAGACAGACAAGGAGTGGCCCCGCGGGCGAGAGGAGCAAAAGAAGAGCAGCAAACGAGACGGCGAAGGCGAAAAGAGCTTGGAGCGGTACGGCGACCACAGAGACAGCAAAGATGACGACGGTCATCCCCTAGAGCCGCTTTCATGACCAAGGTTGGATTGCTCCGGCTGAAGTAAACATAGGAAAATGGCATCGCAGGCGAGCCGGCTACGAGGCAATGTCCACCAAAGCACTCTGCCCCCTTTTGGCGACAGAGCCACAAGGATGCGTGACGAGCTGCTAGCTTTCCAACCCATGCCGAACCGTCCGCGAAGAGTGCTGGAATCCGGTCCGCACGCCCCATTTGCAAGAGCAGAGACCGAATGCAATGCAGCTGGGGCAGCGCGCGTCCGCTCACTCAAAAAGAACTTTCCACGTCGCGAACAAACATTCCCGCATTATTGAGAGGAAACGGCTTGAGCAAAGGGCGTTTAAACGTCGTGCTGTGCGACAGGTGGTCAAGCGACTGCTTGACAGCAGTCCTATCTACGTTCCCTAGGAATGCCACCTGCGGCGGATGGCACATGGCTGGCCTCGCACTCGCGAACCGTCCGAATTCTCCCAAGGCCGATTTCTAGTGCCGAATGACATGGGGACAACGAAACTTGTCCGCCGTTTGTCTGAGAGGTTTTTCGGCCGCCTTAGCGAATCGCGCCGCCTTTGAAGAGCGTGGTGAGACTTTGACCATGGCAGTCGCAGCGCTTTCCCACGGTCCTTGGGTACAAGGAGCAGTGTCCGTCCTGAGAGAGAACTGGGTGATGCACATCCAAGTCTGCGGTTATAGACTAGGTTAGTGGTTCAGCAGGTCGCGAATTCACTCCACAAGATAATCGACGCCATTCAGGAGTGCCCGAACAACCAACGACGCCATTCAGGAATGCCCGAACAACCAACGACGCCATTTCTCAGGGTTACACCTTATCTACGCTCCGCGCAAACATCATGACGGCAGCTCCAGGCTCTCAAACGCGCCAGAGGACGACAAACATCACGGGGGCTGTGCCGGCGGCGGTTTTGGTGGCTACGTGGAATGTAACAAGGATGACTGCGAAGGTAGTGGCCATCTCTTGGCCATTATTATGCAACTAGACCACATGGGAGCGGTGCGTTAGTATCTTGACGGCCTGTCTTTCCATTGATGTTTTGAGGCAGTTGGAATACCAACTGCCGCGTCCTTGTCTCGCGTATGAAGAGCCGCCCGGCTGTGACCTGATGACCATGGTCTCAGGCGAGGCCAAGCGCTGCTGAGGGCGAGAATGCTTTGTTTCGTCCCCTATCCTACGTCGTGTCGACTCTCATCTCTGGCTCTATCTTTCCTGTTCTCTCTCACTCTCCCATCTTCTTCCGATTTTCGTCATGACTGCATGTAGGAGGCAACGCAAGTTGGACGCGTATTTTGGAGTCATGACGACATCATCGTTGCTCAACAACTACTGACCATTTCTGGACCCAGCACGCGTGCGGTCCGTTCTCTTTGCTTGATATGGTTGTGCTGACTTCGAGTGGTCGGACGATAGGTGCAGACAAAGACGAGCAAGGCGGTCGCAATCAAAAATTGGTAGAAGGTAATGGCGCCGTCTTTATTGCGCCGCCAACATTCACACCGACATTGGCCAATGACTTTCCACCGACTGACTTGTCCGCACAAGAAATTGAGTCGCAGTCCAGGAAGAGGATGACCACAAACCAGGACGCGGGAACACGAAAAGGGCGAATGAGATGCGGCGTAATACGGAAAAGGACATTTGTACAGCACCTCTGCAGCAACAAACCAATCGCATTTCGCTCCACGTCCAAGATCAGTCGCAGGAAGATGGTCAGGCGAGCACAGCTTAAAATTGACGGCGACCGAGACAGGAAATTCGACTCA
Organism: Phyllosticta capitalensis; assembly: GCF_038381095.1. NCBI lineage: Eukaryota > Fungi > Ascomycota > Dothideomycetes > Botryosphaeriales > Phyllostictaceae > Phyllosticta > Phyllosticta capitalensis. The sequence goes on along the minus strand of NW_027117452.1, from coordinate 176,031 downwards.
CGAGCCAAGCCGGGGAAATGAGATTTGCAAACAACGACCGCAGAATGCCATGCTGTGAGATGGATGTTTGGAGTTGAGGCGCGTTCCGAGCGTTCAGGTCAAGCAGAGACCACGCCGACATTCCTGATGCGGTTCCTGAAATCCCAAACGGGAAGACGTGCGCTCGTGAGCCAAGCCGGGGGGATTGCATGCTGGACGACGGGCATCCCTGTCGCGGGGAACTTTTCACGGGGTAGGCAGGGAACCCATTGGTCGCAATCCCCCGCGTCGAGAGCGTTGCGCGTCGAGGCTGATGACTGAGATGATGCAGGTCGAACGCTCGCCTGCCCGCGTGCTGGTGATCGAAAGTCTCGTCTGCACGTCGACGGCGGTCGCGAGCAGTGACATGTGCAAGCGTCCTCATCGCATCAGGCCGTTTGTTGCACATGATGCGATGCAAACAACAGACGCCACCCCCGCTGCCGCCGCATCACGCTGGAGTCAACGCCTGAGCTGTCGACGATGACGATCGAGTCCCCGGAGCGATACGAGCGTGGGCGCCGAATGCGACGGTAAACAGGCTTTGCTGGAGATGAGGTTGGGCTTCCACAAAATCGAAAACATGAAAAAATTCTCAACGACGACGAGGAAGAAACGGCAGACGGCGCTAGCGAAGAAAACATTTGCAACGGCCCGGGAGAGTTTTGGTTTGCTGGCAGCCGACGAGCGTTTGTCTCGGTTCATGTCGGGCGCGACGGAGATCCGAACGCCACGAATCGTGCGTCAGGAACGAGCAGGAAACAGTGATGGACGGGAGCCAGATGAGCCAAGAGATGGAGAGATGGAGATGTTGAAGAGTGGTGGAGAGGAGAGGAGAAGGGCAGATGTGGTTAAGAGGGGGAACCCGGCCCGTCTCATCTCCCGACCAAACCACATGCCTGACGACAATTTGGACTCAACACCACCCTTTTGGCCTTTGCGACACCCTCGACCTGTTCCTGATGACCCTTTAGCTCGACAAGTCTTGCCCTGCACCGTTGGACACGCGTAACTATCTCCTAGCTCTAGGCAGCAACGAAAAGAACCCTTGGAACCACATGTTTCGACAGGCAAGTCGAGCCCAACAACGGCCTCGGCAACGATGCTGGGGGGTACTTTCTCCGCACTCATACATCCAAAACATCCGTCCCTGGCTAACCATGCCATGCCGGATCAGGAACGCCCGCCCTGCGGAGGACCCGCAAACTTCTCCAGATTCCGGCAGCGCCAACGCTCTCTCCCGTCGGCATCATGTGCTGGCATTGGGGATTGTTAGAATTATTGAGTAGCGACGAGAGGAGATGATGGGCGTGCGTGGACCGAGGGGCCCTACCTTCACCCATGCCTACACGCAACTCTCCGTACGCCTGTCCCCTGCATCGTTGTTTTCCAGTGCCCGCTTCTGTTCATTTGATATATGAGTGGCGCCCCCTTCGTCTTTCTTCTCTACCTCCACCAGAAGCAGGCCCTCTGAATTCGACATCCCCCGGTGAAACGACATCCGCCAACATGCGCTTCTCCGTCATCCTCCCCTTTACGCTGCTGGGCAGCATGGCCATGGGTGCCGCCGTGCCCTCCTTCAAGGAAGACGAGGGCGAGCCCGTACCCGTGGGCCCCGACGCCATCTCGCAGTCGCTCGACACCATTGTCGACCGCATCAAGTCGCTCAACGAGACCGTGTCCAAGTTCGAGGGCGGCAGCATCAAGGGCGTCTTTGAACTGCTGGAGATCAAGAGCAAGTCGGATCAGCTGGGCGACGCGATTGACAACTCGTCGGCCGTCACGAACAAGACGGGCAAGTTGGATGTGGCTGCTTCGTACGTGTTTTCGTCCCTCCTGATTTGTGTAGTTTACTGACTGGACTAGTACCACTGTTGGCACCAAGATCCTCGGCCTGCAACCCGACATTTTCAGCCTGCTCGACAACATCAAGAGCAAGAAGCCCGAGGCCGAGAAGGCAGGCTTTGGCCTCCTGGACGTCGTGACGCTGCTGCGCGGCGAATTGACCACGCAAAAGGAGAGGACGCGTCAGTTGGGATCTGCCGTAAGCCATTCCCCCCTCTCCCTGTCCGCCGATTGCTCACATTTTCGCAGTTCACCGCTTCCCTCGACGCCGCCCTTGCACCCCAAGCCGCCCCCGTGAATCAAGGCATTCAAGATCGTTTCTCCTCGACGATTGAAGTCTACCAGGGCGAATTCGGACTGATCCAGCTTCCCGAGAAGCTTGTCGACATTCTCGGCGCCTTCCTCCGCATCATCGGGCCCCAGATGGCCATGAGCGGCCAGGGCGATGAGATGCGCGAGATGATGAAGAAGTACGGCGGCGGCGGAGGAGGAGGTGGTGGTGGTGAAGCGAGCGCAAGCGTCGGTGAAGGAGGAGCCAGCGCAAGCGTACAGGGCGAGGGAAGCGGCAGCGGCGGCGGCGGCGACATGATGGGTGGCGGCATGGGACGGATGATGGAGCGGTACCGCAGCTTCATGCGCGGCGGGTACGACAACTAATGCTGCATTGACTGCGCACGTACGTACGAGATGGCGATGTTGAGACGAAGTACATAACTGCCTCTTTCTCGTCTGTCCTTTTGCATCATCATCACCACCATCTACCTATTTCTACTACCACGGCTAGTGGCTCTATTGTTTATACCCAGAGCAGAGGAGAGCAGGGAGAGCACCACAGGCGACACCAAAAATATGGCGACGGTGTAATGTAGCTGTATCTAATTGTCTGCCACGATTCTTCTCTCCCACCAGTAAGCATTGTCCTCAACATCTGTGACTCTACCACATCCTCTACACGCCCGCGCAGGGGAATCTCATTACGCTTCACGCATCAACGTCATACCGCACCTCCCTCCCTCATCCCTGCCACACCCGCCCGCCAAACCTTCTCCAGCAGCGTCGAGTGTTCCGACCCGACCCCGCTCTCCACACCCTCTCCACACCTTGAGCAAACTCGACGCCAATCGCCAACAAGCCGTTCGTCGATCCACACGCCGGATCTGCCCAACCACCTGCGCGCGGGGAACATTCCACCACCTACCTCCGCACCGATGACGCACTGTACTGTACTGTACGTACTTTTGTCTGCGTGAACACCAAGTGACCTCCACCTCCACCTCCACCCCCCTTCCTCCATACTGCACAGCGGTCGTCACGATACACACGTTCCCTTCCCCGCAACGCGGCAGGGGAAGTTGGATGGGATATCCCTGCCAGCCCAGCCCAGCCCAGCCCAGCCCAACTGGGCGAGGGACCATAGTTCTCTTCGACTGGAACGCAGGCAGGCGGTTGGTCCTGTCGCGTGGGTCAAGGCGTAACGTGACGCATCGCAGGTAACGTGACGGGATGGACGGACGGGAGGAAGGGGAGGGGAGGTAATGGGGGTGGTGCGGGTGCTTGCTTGCTACTGCTACTGCTACTGCTAATGCCCCTTTTCTCTTCCTCTCGTGAAAGGTTCATGGCGTCTGGGTGTCTACGCACACCGTATACATGCGCGTGGTCTGGAGCCGTTTCTGCGTCGTCATATCGGTCAGCCGCGACGCGTGAGGCCCCCGCTCGACCTGGGCGAGGAATGACGAGGCCGGATTTGAGCTTGGCGCGGCGAGTGGGCGAGGATGAGCTGAGCTGGGCTGGGCTGCCGGGCTGGTTTGGTGATGGGGGAGGTTGTTGTTGTGACTGCTTTTGGAGGCGCGGATGATTTCAAGATTGGTTGGTTGGTCGAGCGAGAGACACGGTAGGTTGGTCGGTCGGTCTTGCGTGGTGAGTGGAGCTTGATGAGATACAAAACGGCGTCGCGATATGAGCACAAGTGGGCTTGAGACTACGAGGTGGTGCTACTGCAGAGAAGTTGTTGTACAGCGCTCGTTTCCTTTCGTCTGCGTCCGTTTTACTGCAGTCTCCGCCTGAGTGTTGGACGGGGACATCTGCTGTATTTCATGGCTTTCCTCAGAGTATCTGGCCCTAGCTGTCAACTGTCTCATTGCTCATCTCATCTTTCCATTTCCTTTTCAGTCTCTCTCCACTTTCTTGCACGGCAGCCCAGTAATCGACAAGGCAGCACCACGTGCGCCTCTGATGACTCCTTGTGCGCGGTGCACGCGACGCCCGATACCTCCCCAGGCGCGCGCAAACATGCTTGCTGTGGCTGTCTTCAAGTCAGCCATATTCATCAAACTCCAGCCGCGCCAACCTACGCAATCTCGCCGCAGTGGTAGCACTCTCCAGTCACCTGTTTCTGCTCAGGGCAGGCGCATGATCATGACGAGTCCTCAAGCGCAGAGGTCGTCTTGACATGCTCGTCCAGCTCGTTGGGGTGGCTATTCGAGTCAGCAACATCCTGATCCCAAATCTCGCCGCAGCAGAAGCACGCACCGGTCACTTCTTCTCCTCCCGGCCGTCTTTGGACCTTTTCTCGCCTTGGGCAGGCTTCACAGGCGGAGCGCGGCCGCCATGGCGCGCGCGGTAGACAAAGTGGATGTAGGTCTGCGGGCTGTTGAGGGCGATTGAGCGCAGGGTGGGGGCTCTTGGGTCCCTGACGTGCTTGTTGGCCGTGGGCGTGTTGTTTGGGGGGGAGGTCATGGTGGATTGAAGTTGGTGTGTTTGATTGGTGAGTGGTATGGGAAACGGTGCGTATGGTGTGTTGGTTGATGTTTGTAGCAGAGACGCTGCAGGCGTGCCATATGGACAGATACATGGCTAAGCGGCTGTTGAGGGCGATGGTACTGTACTGCTGGCGCGCAAAAAGCGCATCCGTATCACGCGGAGCATTCAATCACGCCATGGGGGGTGTACGTAGAAAGATAGAAGACTTGTCTGTTCGAGCTCAAAACGGCTGGCAAGTCCATGTGCAAAGGTGGAATCAAGATGAAGAACAATTGCTGTATGGGCTCTAATCTACGAAAAACAACCGTTGTGAGCCTGTGTTCAGAATACAAACGACATACGAACTTTTGGCCGTCTTCGCGGAGCGCCGCTTTCACAGCGGCCATCACGGTCGGAAAGTGAGCGCGATTGGCTATCCCGCAAAAATGGAGACTTCACAAAGCAGGGAGTGGGAATGAGACTTGATTGATTCAGTAGGCGCAGTAGGCACTCATTTGAAGAAGGCTAAGGCAAAGCAGTCTATGAGAAGCAAAAAGGCAAGACGGCCGGCAGAGCGCAAATGGAATCCTCCACCTCTTTCTAGACTTAATCGTTCGAGGGCCTGCGTGTGTGGTGCGAAATGATGTTCAGGCCAAGAGCTTGATCACCGAATATCGGGAAACTCGCACTTGTCGAAGCCGGCGTTGTCGAAACCGGCGTTGTCGACTCGATGGCCTGCGCGTGTGGTGCAAAATGACTTTCAGGTCAAGGACCTGATCACTGAATGTCGGAACGAAAGAGTGGAGAGAAAAATAGAGGAACTGTTGATGGTGGAGGGAAGTGTTTTGACCCTGGCAGCTTTGAAGCCTGAAAGGTCATGTTTGAACCCGATTCGACGTTTGGCGCTCGAGGATATCCAGCCAGAAGACCATTCTGCACAATGAAAGCTTCTGCAGCGAACAAAAGCTCAAGACTCACCCTTCGGCTTCGGGCAATCGCGAGCAGCGTGCCTGTACTCCTTGCAGTTCCAGGGGTGAAACTCTCTATCTCTCTCTCGTACTAGCCTATTACAGATGAAGATATTTTGATCCCAAGGCAGCCCGGATTAACCTTACCCCAGCCAGATGTGGTGGTATGGGGGAAGAGGGAAGTGATGGTGGTTTTCGCAACTACTTTTGGAAAAGCTCTCGGCCGCTGGTCTGCAATGGGCTCACGCACCGCTGCTTGTCAAAGCCACTGTCGTCGAAGCCACCGCCATCGCCAAAGCCAAAGCCTTCCTCGGCAGCAGACTTTGTGCACTTCTTGACCGTGTGGCCCATCAAGTGTGGCACTTGACCTTGCACCAGCCGATGAATTCCGTGTTGTGAAGTGAACGAGAAGCATTCACAAATCCGGCTCGAATTGGAAGGGACGCCAGGATCTCTAGTCTAGGCACGATTAGCATAATGTCTTGACCCATAAAGAGGTTTGCAACTTGCCCTTTGGCTTGGAACAACTGCCCGCAGCACGGCCGTACTCCTCGCAGTCCCAGCAGTGGGCAAATTCCTCCCTCTCGCATTCCCTGCTCATGTGGCCTTCTTCACCGTAGTTGCCGGGAACTGGGCACTTGTTGCCCTGCGGATCCGGCTTGGAAAGCGACGTCGAGACGCACGATTTCGCCTCGACAATGTCCTCGAGATGCAGGATGTCGGCGTCGGCGGCCAGGCCCAAAACATTCTCGACGCGCTGCCGCGGTTCTTTGCCGCCGTACTGATGCCCTTGGAGGCAATGGCGTTAATCCTCGCAGTGCCTGCGGCGAGGAACTTTCTCCTTCTCGCACTCCTTGCTCATTTGGCCCTCTTTGCCGCAGTTGCGGCAGAATAGAGGATCAAAATAGGGCTGTCACAGCCCAAAAGCAACATTTGACCTTGGACCAATCTGACGATTCGGTTAGCAAAACAATGTAATCGCCAGACACAAAGGACAATGAGCTCACCCTTTGGCTCAATTTGTTTCGCCACCATTCTTAGTCCCCGGTTGATTTGGTCAGAAGTCGTTTTCTTGCATCCCTGACTCACTGATAAGCCGTCTTCTTTGAGATGTTGACGCTTGTCGCTACCATGGTTCTACTCCGCCGAGACTTTCTGGACATCGGAATGGCTCATCCATCTGCCACCTGGTAATCAGGTGCTGCTTAGACGGGGGCCAACTCTCGCAGCCACTGCAGAGAAACGCGTCGCCACTCTCTGACCTATTGCTGACAAATTCTTGACAGCTGTTGTGCAAGGAATTGACGTTGGTTCGCGAAAAGGTGGGCCCCAATGCAATGGGGGCGTTTTGACCGAATCATATTTTGGAACAAAAGCCTTCCCACTTGATGGCGCTGTATCTCTCGCAATCTGTGAAATGACCATTTTTGACGATCGAAAACACCGAATGAGAGCTTGGGAAGCTGGCGGCGCCAGTGGGCTAATCGTGATCGAACAAGAATTTGCGAAGCGCCGATGCTGAACGAGCGACTACATGGTGATTAGCTGAATGCAGAGGAGTGTTGATTGACTTACATGGCGTCCTCACCCTCACGCTGCGTGCGGTCAGAGTGGATCGAAGTGCAAGGGAGAATCTTGTTGAAGAGAAAGTCATCAACCACCTCCGCCTTGCGCTTGCTGTTGACAAAGACAATGAGCTTGCGAAAGCGATGGCTCCCAATGACTAGCGACTGATTATTCGGATCTGCTTTGTGCGTGGTGTTGGCGGACGCGATCTTGCGTTGCGGTTCGGTGTTGTGGTGTTGAGAGTCGTGGTGTGGGTGTGGTGCGTCACAGAGAGGTGGATGGGCAGCCAGGCGGATATCCAGATGCGCCGCTAGGGGTAGTCCTCGGTAGGTTGGCCTCTCTCCACCCCCGTTGGATATGCTGGGGTAGATAGAGGCGCCATGGGGCAGTCCTCTGGAAATTGGCCCTCCTCGCCCCTCTTGGGGAGGCCGAGGGAGCGGGAGGGCAGTCCTTGGAAAGTTGGCCCTCTCTCCACCCCCATTCTGTAGGTTGGGGCAGATAGAGGCACCTTGGGACAAATCTTCGAGGAGTGAACCACTGAGAATAAGCGTAGGGCCAAGGTAGAGGCGTGTCATCGAGCGACTTCTGAAGGCGACAGGGAATCAGATAGTGCAAATAGCACAGAGGCCCCGCCGAAAGACAGCACGCTACTGGTGCCGCCTATGCCGAATGCGCTCAAGCCTCCTCGCAGCCATTGTAAAAGGCTGGGGCCACGAGGAGAGCCGAAGCAGTGGCTAGAAGGTGGTTTTCTATGAGCAAGTTAGCAATCGTTGAGAAGAAAGGGCGGCAGCAAACTTATCCTGCAGGCGGCTTGCCCGTGCCACCATTCCAAGGCATCTCACAGTGCAGTTCCAAAGCAGTGGCCCTCCTCGCCGCCGGTGTGGGAGGTCGGGGCGACGAGAAGGGCCCTGAGTGATTTTTGAAGAAGTGATCCCCTGCCATGGCCGATTAGAACACATTTGCGAAATAGGCACTTGGCTTTGACTTACTTTGTTGGTACCACAGCGTTGTGGAGCATGTGGTCCGCCCCGCTGCCCTAATGAAAGGGCAGGCAGCGAGGCGGACAGTCCGTGGACTTGTAACCCTCCCCGCCGCCGTCTTTGGAGGCTGCAGCAGCAGGGAGGGTCTGTTGCAGTCTGCACGATGTGTTTGTCCCTTCGAGTTGACGTTCAACATGTTGACGGGCTCACGGTTGCCGTCGAGCCTGGACAGAGACCAGGGACTGGACTAGACTTTTCGGCTAAAGAGCCAGTGTGCTCATGCTGGCTGCGGCCCTGCTCAACGAAAAGTCGGGGGTTCCATCGGCGGGAGACAGTCCAGAAGGGCAAGACACTATCGACTGAGCGGCGTGGATATCGTGCCACGTTCTTTGATCGCCTTCTTAAAGCCCGAAGACTGCTTCCATCTGCAGAAATTGCATGCGGAAATGCCAACAACCATGTCCTTGAGATCATAGTATGCCTTTGGTGTGTCTGGAAAGCGGCGGTAGTGAGGCCCTGGGCAGTCGTCTGTGTTGCGCCCATGCCGTTTGAGGCGGTGGCGGAAGGCCCTCCTCGCCGCCATTATGTGTCGGGGCAGCGAAATGGGTCTGGGGGAGTCCTTGGAGAAGTGACCCTCTGCTAGACTTGTCAATAATCAGCTTTGGGGGGTCCGACAAGACTTGAACGTACTCAGCTGGCACTTGCGGCGTTCAAATTTCTCGATCGATGCTTTTGGTGCTCGGATTGGGAAAGGCGACACTGGATGGTGGTGGTTTTGAACATCGACGGCAGCAGAAGGGATCGCGCCTCCAAATGTGGCCGATGCAAGCGGTGCGTCCAGTGTGGTGAACATACTCCTGGATGCGATCGTGGGCCGAGGAAGGCATGTCGCAGGAGTGGATACGACATTCAAGATTGCCGACGGATCCAGCAGATTTGTACTCGGCAAGAAGCCCGCGGCACCACACTTGTGGCCAATGCGAGCGGTACGTCCAATACGGTTAGCGTACTCCTGGATGTGACCGGGAGTCATCAGGCATAAGGGCGGGAAACCTCTGCGCAATGATGCCAGCAAAGAGAAGTCGCGGGTTTCCACATCCAGTGGTTGGCGCAGGAGTCGACGAGGATATTCTGCCAGTCAAAGTCTGGAGGGCGCGAACTATTCGTAAGATCGCGCTGAAGTAAAGTCAAGATACCCGTGCTTTGGTGCAGACGGTGGAGAGTTCGGTCGGGTTCTGCGCCCGATGCGCAGTCCGGATTAAGGCTGCTACTGCTTTGGCTGATGCGCACGGTCAGCAATGTTTGAAATACAGCAAAGATGGGGCAGTCTCACTGCGCAGACGTCCATTTGCTTCTGCCAGGCAAACGACGCGTTGACGCGTTTCGGATTGCCACGCGCGCAAGGGCAGATGGCGGAGGTGATTGAAGAGACGGGCCCCGCGGAGAGACACGCTCTTCCAAGAAAGCGACCTCCTCGCAATGTGCTCTGCTCTGCAAGGCAGATGAATTTGAAGAGGAGGGAAGAAAATGCCACACCCCGCAGGGCGTGGCTCGATACTGTCTTGCGGTGGAGGTTGCGCAGTGTTGGATGGTGAGGGTTTGGCGGAAGGCTCTGCGAGCTGTTCAGCAGTCGTCGTCACGACGACAACGGCACATGACGCCATTGCTGCCTGAGGACTTGCTGAATTCTGAGGCATGCTGTCTTTCTTAACACTCGCGGGCTTGCTTTTGCCAAATTCCAACGCGCGCGTCAAAATTGACGTTCCCCGTGTCCAGTACTTTCGGTCGCTTACTGAGATAGGAGCTCAGCGTTCACTTCGTCTTAGACTCAGGAAACGCAGTCGCCTTTCCAAATCGGGTGAACGGCTCTTTGACTGATTGCACACATTGTGGACGGCGATACAACAAAGACCGACTTCTCCAGGAGCCTCCGTGATGTACTGTCTGTCTGCTGGCCAGCTTTTGGCACCCCGCTTTCCCGCACTGCCCGCAACATCTCGATCAAAGGTATCCAGCCCTACATTTTTGACCTGGATACATTTCACCTCATCCCATCGAGTCACTGGTGCGCCCGACGACCCAGATTCTGCTTCTGGAAATCGTTGGAGACCACGACACGCGAGCACCAGATGATTGACTTCCTCTTCAGCCTCGCCACTCGCATGCATTTGCTTCATGGAGACCACAGTCGCTTTAGAGATGCACTTGGCTCAAAAGATGCTTCTAGACTGAAGTTGATTCCCTCTTTTTGTGGCTTGCGACTGCGCTGAAAACGTGTTTTGGAGGACCCAAATGCACGAGCCAAGCGAACCATTTGCTTTGTCCACCCATAAATGATTCCGGCCCTCTTCTCCCCTCTCAAACCCAACACCTCCAGACACTCAGATTAGCCCGAAGCTTCCATTCAAGCCAGCCAGAACAGCTCCAACATCTCGAAACCTGCCGCATCAGCCCTCCTGTTTGCAAGCCTTGCCGCGTCTACCAGGTCATAGCCACGATCCGCAGATCCCTTTCCAAGAATTGCAGCTTTAGCTCACTTGGGAGAGCGCCAGACTGAAGTCCCACTTCAGTTCTTACGATCTGCTTCGATCATTCGTTGCAGCATCAGCCACTGTGCGGTATCTGGAGGTACTGTGTTCGATCCACAGAAGCTGCATCATCATCAGCGCCTTCGGGCGTTTGCTTTTGCCAGTTTGATGGGCATGAAAACTTTTTGCTCCGGGGTGGGGGCAGCGGAGGGCGAGGCCATGCAGTCGGGCCGAGTCGGGGGGCTGTTGTGGACCAGGGGTTGCGCGGGTCGCTGAAGAGTCGAAGTTTTACGGCAAGCGAGACGAGGGCTGCGTTGGATGCGTGCGAAGATGCGAAGAGCTGGTGGCGGAGACATCTGGTCAGGCGAATCTTTTGCTTCTGTGTTGGTATTATTGCGAGCGAGCAGCGCCCCAAGAGTCGAAACAGGGGTTGGATGGTTTGCCTCGGATTTCCCAGTCCGCGGCTTTCTCTTACATCGCCAAATCGGTTCTCTTTGTTTTGATGGGTGCTTGTGAAGCGTCTTTTTGGAATTCCATCCTCACACTCCGTGGCTTTGGGATTTGCGATCGAGAACGGTAAGACAGCGTGGGTGTGCAGTGCGGGTTTGGCCATGAGGCACTCTACTCACAGTCCTGGACTGGTAAAGGCAGCATGGAGAGTTGGACAACGATGTGGAATTTGAAGAGACCTGGCCGTAGACAACCAGAGACGGGCACAGCTCACATGTACAATTCAGAAGTCCGAGGCCTGGAAACGTCTAGCCGTCCTATTTGCGCAGAGTCCATCGCACTCGGCCAACGAACCAGATGGTGTCAACCCTGCGGGGCAGTCGCGTTTGTCGAAAATTTCACGAGGTAGGACTGGCGGGTGCGGGTTGCGGCAGTGCTCTCCACGTCCAATGCCTTGACCTCGTTGACGATTTTCAAGTTCAGAAGCGTAAGAATCGGGGCGGCTTTGTCCGGTTGCGATATTTTGCTGGATGGGTTGAGGATGGCATCAAAGCTGCGATGGATGGGCAGCAAGTGGGCAGTGGTGCAGCGAGTCGTCGCGGGCTGCTGGAGGTTGACGCAGGAGACTTCTCGCGTTGCGCCTCGCCCATAAAGTGTGCCACCTGCGAGTCACGATTTCTGCTCAAGATCAACGTCTCTTGATTCTCTGACGCAGTCGAGTGATTCCCCTCTTTCCTATGTTGATTCAGGGCATCACTTCTTCGGATAGGTCTTCGCTAGTGCTTCTGTTTGGTCCGCGCATGATAAGTTCGAAATGTTGTTCGACGATTCTATCCTGAGCTTTTTACCTGAGCGAGAAGATCACAAGATTCCTCCCAAAAAGAAAAACCCCCCCTTCACCACCCCACCGTTTCGGAGTTTCTGTTTTGCCTGTTGTTCGCTTGCCTTATGCCCGTGCAGCACCAATTCTGACGGCGATGCTGCCCGAGCCACTGCACTAAGATTTGGTAGAGCGGACGCGTGTTACGATAGGGACATCTGTACGGTAAGGTGAGCCTTGAGGATGTTCATCTCCCTCTGACGCGTCGTCCGATGCCGATTCCATTGACGAGGACTCTTCGAGAGGCGACCGAAAAAATTCGAGGGCATTGTGGGTAAAGAGGGTGCCTTGCGACGAGGAGGAATCGCCATCGATATCCGGAAAAGAAAAAGTTTGCCCGTCGTAGAAGCCGAGGACAGGGAGACAGTTCTTGTCGGTTGCGGAACGATACTTTGACTCCTTGTTCAGCGAGCGGCGACGTTTAGAGCGAGCTCTCCATGCCGACGAAAAACGTAGCCTTCATCTGTGCCTCCTTGAGATTCGTTTCATCGGCTTGTAATTCTGCTCGAAATCTGGGATGCAGTCATGAAATGCCAGTACGATGGTATGCGGGCGAAGATGCTTCGTTGGGCTCTCGTCGCCATCATACTCGTCAAGAGGACTGGTGAGGGTGTCGTTAAAGCAACTGTGCTTCATGCAGTACAGCCAGATGTCCAGGTGTGTCTTCAGTCATTCATTTCCCGCATCAGACTTCAGCTTGGGAACAAGTAGAACAAGTTTCCATCTGGCACCCAGTCCCCTGGGTCCGATGGCTGCCTGCGGGTCTTTCTAGGTTCCCATTGAATCTGCCACCAACGAATCTTCTTCCAACCGCTGTCATACCTCCAAACCAGTCCATGACATCCGAATCCAACCTTGTGCGATCAACTGTCCTTTCGCTTGTGCGGAGGGGGCAGGCAAGAGACGCGCCTATGCGTCGCTGTCTCTCCAAGTAACGCGGTCGGTCTTCGAGGTGGCAATACTGGCAGGGGTATTGCTTCCTTTGATGCAGGGCCGCATTCTCATGGTGAGTTTTGGACCGATGAATATGGACCGTAGATGGATTGGTGCAAAAATCCATTGAAACACCCCCGGCAAGGTCACGCAAGGCTCACAAAGCCCAAAGAGGCAGGGACGGGGAACTGGACCCTATTGTCGCGCTGGTTGTTGTCGCGCCAGTGACCGTCGCGCGGGCTTTCTCTTTTTGTCGCGATTCTTTTTGTTGTCGGTGATGCGTTTTGTGTGAGCCCCTCCAAGAAAGAATCCCCAGAGCCCTATCCAACTGTATGTAATTCCCCGTCCGCCTTGAGAAAGCACTCCATGGCCCTTCTCTCCGCTCCGTGACGTTTTACCTTCCTCCGGCTTACCGGGGGACCATCAAATGTGGCGCCGCAGATACTACAATGGTGGCTTCCCTGTCCATTGCCAGCTGAGTTTGCAGCTCCCTGGGCTTGACTGCAGTCACTGGCGACAGTCTGCGCTGGATCTTGACCATTTCTGCTCAGTTTTGGCTGCAGGCTGTATTCCTGACAGCGCCGGATCAATGAAACCGGGCTGCATGTTGTTCTCGTGATACGCTGGTGTCACTCCTTGGTCCCGTGCCATCCCGCTTGAATGCAACAGTTCTGCTGGGTACCGCAGCCGTGGGAGATCGGGCTCTGCTGCTCGTTCGCGATGGGGGTGTTGATGGCGTTGGCATTTGTGCCGCAGGTGTTGCTGCCGTAGGCGTCGTTGCGAAAGGTGTTGTTACCATGGGCGTTGGTACCGTAAGTGGTGTTGGCGAAGAAGATGGATCCGCGATTGATGGGAGTGATGGGCGAAACCGTAGGCCTCTCGCGAAGACAAAGGATTGTTGACGCCCGTCGCAAGGGAACTCGAGTTCGGGTGGCGCTCGCGGATCTTACAGAGAGGGGGGCGCGGATGGCGTAGTTGGCAGTTGGACTGTTGGTCTCAGTCAGCGTTGGCTTGCTTCTCGGTAGCAGGACTTGATTTACCTCGAAACAACAAGGTCCTGCAGATTGCGGAGATTTGGGAGAGACACGGCCATCGCCACGACCCCGACCTCGTTTTCCTCCCGGATATCGCCTCCCTCCTCCCAGGTGTTGGACCCTGACATGTTCCTCCCGAGTGTCGAACCGCGTAAATTCCCTGGGGCAATGGGGACAACGGTACTTCTTCTGCTGATGGTGAAAGGTATTCTCATGGTGGCTCGATTGCTGCTGAACGTGGCGCCGCAGGTACCACAACGGTGGCCTCCGTGTCCATTGCCAGCTGAGTTTGCAGGTACCTGGACTTGACTGCCGTCACTGGTGGCAGCCTGGCAGCTGGGTGAGAGCTCTCCAGGAGGGCGAGTTTGTTTCGAGGGCGCGCGAGACAGGGAGAGAGTGAGAGGGAAGATTCCCCACCCGACGGTAGAGTTGTCGAGAGCAAATCTTTGAACGAAAGCACGCGCGCGTTTGTCCCCAGGGCGCGCAAGGTGCTGTCCCGGGCGCAAAAGAGTGGCGCGTTGCTTGACGATGGATTGATAGAGCTGAAGCGGGTAGCGAGTGGAAGCGCTTTTGGTGTCGCGGGCGCGCGCGAACGAGACTCGCAACTTAAGAGGTTACTTGATGGGTAGAATCAAAAGCTCTGGCTGCTGTTTTCTGGACGATGTGGTGCGGTCCTTAGCGCCAATTGTTGAAGTGTTTTGGGCAGGATTCTTCAGGCGCGGTCTACCGAAGGGAATCGGTCAGGGCTCACCCAAGGGCACAGACACGTCCGCACGCCGCAAATGTCCGACGAAAGACTCAAATTCACCACTGTCATGGGAACGTATGGAGATGGAGATGATGGTTGGTTTTTGGAGCAAAGGTGCTCGCAGGCATACCATAAGGGCAGCTGAGCAACTAATCGAGGTCACTACTCTACCGGTATACAGGTGCAAATCTCTAGCTCTCTTCGGACGAAACCTTTTCGCCGTCGATAGGACAGGCTTTCCGTGCATGTGCTCCCGTTCACACGTCCATGTCTTCGATGCCATCATTTTCCACGTTCACGACGACCGCAACTGGCGTCCCTGAATAGTCCTTCTCAATCCTTGCAGCCATCCCTTCACTTCCATCATGCTCAATCCGTAGCGGCAACTCAATGTGCTCGTACCTGTCGCCGTTCCAGCTGTGTTCGAATGTTGCCTGGGGCTCTTTCTAAGAGTCCCATTGAAGGTGCCAACATATTTGTGTCGCGTCTTCCCCAAGAGAGTAGTGCGGTCGATCCTCAGGCTGGCAGCTCTTGGTCTTGGTTTTTTTCAAGACTTTACCGCCTTTTCCATCCGGCTTTACTTCGACCATGGAGTTGTCGCCGACGAAAATACGGTCGATGCGCGGGACTTTGGCAGCGACTATCGCCGCGGGAAGGAAGTCCGTCAAGTCAAGATTCCAATGCCATTGGGTTCCCGCAACCCAAGGTCCTATGACAATGTCTTCAGGGCGTGGGATATGTAGCTCCGTAAGATTTGGCTGTTTCCTGACCATTTCCAAGATCAGGCCCGTCGATATGACATCCTGATCGTCGACAGAGGTTTCCGCGCAGCTCTTTGCGGTTGCGTGGGAGATGCTGAAATACTCCAATGAGGTGAGGGTTGGAATCTCAACTGTTGATATACATTAGCTTTGGCAACTTCTCCTATAGTAGCAATCAATTTACCACTGGAATTTTCCTGGAAGCCAGCGACGGAGAGCTGCAGCATGCGTAGATTTGGGAGAGACTGGCAGCCGGAGAAGAAAACGGCCTCAACATCCTAGTTGAACCGAAAGGGGCCCGTGGGTGCCTCTTCGCAGCGTCCCATGAAAGTTAGGTTGGAGAGCCGCTCGACGTTGGGCGTGTATTTGAGCATGAATCCAACTTCAGTCCCAAAAATGGCCTCTTTGACGCAGGGAACCGTAAATTCTGGTGCCTCAGAGAATATTTGCCATTCCAACATGTCTGCCCAGCTCTGGTCGAGATCGACGTGCAAGCGGTGAAGTCTCCGTTGCGCGCGAAGCATAGCCTGGAGGCCCTTCAAGACTACGCGTATCTTAGGGTCTGGGTATCCAGAAGAGCTTGTGTCGGTGGCCCAGAATTGATGGATTGCCATGGAGCTGTCGCCCACGTCAGCTTGAGCAAGGGTTTCCAATGCTTTTGACAACTTACCGAGTGTGTGCGAGAAGGTGAAGCGGCGGAGAGATAAACAAACGCAGAACCTCGGGGGAAGCCGTGCTCCCGCGCTGCTCAGATGCGCTTTGCTGAGCAACCGCAGCGAAGTGTTGCTGCACTCCGGCATGTGTAATGTCGCCCCTTCGAAGCAAGAAGACGGTGCGAAAAACTCTCTCGAGGCAGAGCTTGCGGATGTATTTGTTGACCAGGGACATCTCGATCAGAGAGCGCGTTTGGCCACGGCTTTCGGCAATGTCGTTCTTGGATGATCATCTCGAGTAGTTCGTCGGGGAGCTTCGAAAGCGGGCAGCGCTTCTGGACACGGTTCTTGATGCGAGCCATCCGTGATGATGCTGGTGACATCTCTGTCATGTTGGAAGGTGATGACAGTCGTATGGGAGAAGAATGGATCAAGAAACTGTCTGAAACCCTGTGGTGAGGTCGGCGGTGGTGGTGGGTCGTGATACAGAGACAGCTAGAGTGTTGGGTTGCTTGACTCCAGACATGACCTTCCGCTCGCTGCCCGTCGCCCAAGCTACGCGAGCAGCACGCATGTGTGCAAGACGCATCCTGAGCATTAAAACTCGAGTGTTATTTTCATTATATATTTTCCCTACTTCAATCGAGATCAAGATACAGGCGTCCTTTGGGCGCAAAGCATCACTTGAATGCTTCTTTTCTTTTGCATAGCTATGAGCTCTTTTTGCTGCAAAGAGGCAGACAAGCTCCGTCCCAGGTTGAGATGGGCGACAGAAGGACTTACTTGCTACTCATCTTCCTCGTAATGTCTACCGCAAAACTATAATGGAAAGTGAACACCCCGTCGCTCGTGCCCAAACAGTGTTCACACAAAAGGTGAAGAAAAGCTTTTGGCATCCTCTACATGAAGTGATAAAGACGCTTGAATCCCAGCTGTTGATTTTTGAATACCTTATCGTTCGAGCCCAGTGAAACGGAACAGATCCATCTCTCAATCTCTTGAGCGCTGCTCTTTGATGCCCTGGTCTTCAGTGGTTGGGGAATCCATATTTGCCGTGACCACCACAGGCTTCCTTTGGCCGTTGTAATCCATTAAGACAGACGAAATCATGTCTCCCATGCGTTTGGCCCGAAGAGGAAGTACTCTCTGGCCGAAGCCCTCGCCAACCCAGCTCCACGCGGCTTTTCCAATCCTCCCATTAATGGCGCGGACAAACAGGTGCCTCACGGGCGACAGCGCGCGGCGTACCGCGGGCTCGATGGATAATATTCTCGGAAGACAGACTACCGGTTCCATTAGCTTTGAAGCAACCATTCGGTTCAGGATGGCGTACCTTTGTCTCAATATGCTCCGAGCCTCGACGCTTGATGTTTGGTGCCAGTGAACCCCGACAACCCTCGCTGACTTGACGATGCTCCGATATGCTGGATAGGGATCGGGCGATGTTATTATTTTGACTCGCTCGGCACCTGACGAGAAAGCAAAGTCTCTGGGCTCTGGGAGGACTACGACCGCAAGGAACTCAAGCGTCTCGCGAGTAGTGGCAGGGTTTGGGTGCTTGACAGCGCGCTCGGCGTCCTTGAGACTGTCGAACTTGAAGGCGATCGAGCGGTCGGTGAGTTTGACGCAACTCCGGTGCGCCAAATATTTTGACTCGCTTGTTGCATTACGAGAAATCAAAGTCTTTGGGTTCTTGGGGGAGTATGACCGCGAGTGCGTCTCACGAGCAATGGCAGAGTTCGGGTGAGAGACGGCGCGCTCGGCGTCCTTGAGACTGTTGAACTTGAAGGCGATCGACCGATTGATGAGCTTGACGCATTGCGCCCTGCTGTATGGAGTTTTCTAGAAGAGTGGTGAGCGACAAGGCTGAAAGAAGTGTGGGCATTAAGACCGAAAAAACTTTGGAGAAGACTTACTGAAAGGCCGCGGCCTCGCTCTTCCACATGCGGAGCTGGAGGAGCTCATTTTCGCGCTCCATGGAAGACTCATGCTTGTGGTTGAGATCATTCTTTAAGCACGAGATCTTGTCCTCTTTTAAATTGAGGTCCCAGAGGCAGAGTCCTTGGAGAAGCGTTTATGGTTGAGCGAAGCTTAGGCCTTGGACTGCTGTCTAGAAATAGATTCAAAGTAGACTTGCTGCAAGACCTGGGGCCAAGGACTGCTTAGGAAGAATAGCAACCATTGGAGGCAGCGACAATTTGACTCAACCTGAAATAACAGTGAGTATTAGGTCTGAAAGAAGCTTGGAGAAAACTTGCATCAAGGACCAGGGCCAGTGAGTGCTCCGGAACACGGTCCCAAACATCGGAAAAACGGACTTTGATGTGACAACTCTTGCTGTTCTTAGTGGAAAAGCGCTCTGACAGACGCGCGCCACTAAGTGGCTTGAAGCCGCAGGGGACCTAGGTGAGTTTGCTGTGGCTGTAAAGTAACTGACTATGTGTGCTGCTGTAAACCTAGTAGTATCCACCTGAAGGGGCGCATGCGCATTGACAGAGGTATGTGAGGACTGTGCTGTGCTTTCTTTTTAGTGACTTAGATCTCTCTTCTCTACAGTATGGGTTGAGCGGTACTATCTTTGTGTAGATGTTGTTGAACCTCTTGCTGGCCGACAGGGATCAAGCAAGCCTGCTCAAGATGACTTGGTTAGTATTTCGGAGTGGTGGGTAAGGACGGCGCCACTCAACTAGGAGTGAAACTAGCTGTTGCTGGAGAGTTGACTTGAAAAGGTGGTAGAGTGCGGATGGAGAGAGAATTGGAAGAGTAAGATAGGTGGTGGTGTGAAAAGGACCTGAGTCGCTGATGTGTGGAAGTAAAGGTGTCGCCGGTTGCCGACTTTGAGCTGCCGCTTCCGCGATGACCTCGCACATCCAAATTAACACCTAATGTGTTAGCTTTCCCGAGCAATCGCCCACGCACATCCGCACGGGAAACCCTTTAGGACGTACCATGTGTCGCTTCCAAAACCTAGCTGCAAAACCTTGATAATGTTTAGTTCCTTTGAAATGTCGCTGTAACTGAGCTGTGAGGGTCCGATTCTCCATTTTCTCACTACGCCCCCGAAGATGATTCTCTCATGTCTCTTCTTGAATCTTGGGACAAATGAACCAAAGCTCTCAATATGCTAGCATCGGGCTCGAGTATCTGATTAAACCTAGACTGAAAATCAATTGACCGTAGCATTCTTTAGCAGTGTTGGTAGCAGTCGTAGGTAGAACAAGCAAGCATCAGATCAAAGGAAATATCAAAAGCCGCATGCTTTTAGGAGGGCTATTCCCTTAGCTAGAGCTTATGTGTATAAAGAATGCAAGAACTGTTCTCCTTCCTCCTGTATGTGGAAACTAAGCCCCCCTGTCTTTACTGTAATGATTCACCTGCATCCTCTCAAGATCCACACGCATCATGATTACTAAGTAAACCACCACTAATATCCTCCCCTAGCTCTCTGCCTGTACGCGGGTCGCTTTTTCATCTTCAACATTAGAGCAATCTGTAGTGGATATATAGTAGATGTGTCCTGACAGAGTCCTTAGGGTATACTTGCTTCAACACTTTCCACTTTCAATACCGCTTATACCAGAGTCCCAGCATAGGGTTGCCTCATAATCTGACTGCTTCCTGAAGATACCTCCAAGCGCTCTCTTGTTGCCATCTTTGCGAACCTCCATAATTGCTCACTCGCTAATTGAGACTCGTCTGATGTTTGGAAATACATGGTAATGACTGTGATAGGCAAAGAGTATGCGATCTTGTCCTCCATCTCTGGCCCTGGCATGTCTTCGAACGAACCAACAGCAACCGTCTCTGGTACTGAGATTGAAATTTCCGTATGAAGTGGTGGACATCATTATCCTCGATCCCTCGAAGGCAAGCACGCATGCAAAACGAGAGCCTCAGCTTCAGCGATCCGGCTACGGCAGAGGCCCACTCGGTGCGCTGGTGATGATGGAGCGGAGGCACAGCGGGTGTGGCGAAGGCGGGAGGCAGACCAGAAGGGGCGCGGCCGTAGCGGTGGCCACCGGTGCGGCTGACGTTGCTGTTGGGTGTGCGCTGCGAGGTGGTGCACTGAGGGATGGTGGGAGGCGAGTGGAATTGGTCTTCCAGGACGTCGGCCAGTTCGTAGCTCCCATCGAGATGAAGACGTTTGAGCCTGGCTGGAGCTTGGAGGAGCGACTTGATTCCTTTTCCAATCCAGTCATGGTCGTAGACCTCTTCAGCGTCCCAGAACTGATGAAGGGCGATGCATCTATGTAGAATCAGTTAGATGGAGCCTCTATGGGATGATTGGAGCATCAGACTTACTCGGTCATCTTGAACAATGCCACAGGCGGATGCCTGAGAGTCGCAACGAGCCTTGGTGTGAAGATTTCCGCGACGTGACCTTGGATCACTGCGGCGTAGTGCTGCTGGAGATTGTTCCTCCGCATTCTACTCTTGCGGAGCAGCATGACGGCCTTGGAAAGCCGCTCTTCAGCAAGATCCTTGACTTGTCTGTGGACAAGGAGAGAGACTGGAGGGTTCTGGTTCCATGTACCGTCTCGGCATGCGCGACGTCTTCGATGATGAGAACAAGGAGCTCCGCAGGAAGGGCAAGAAGGAAGGGGATCAATTTTTGCTTTGCGCGAGCAAGATGTCAGTGGAAGTGGACAAGGTTTGACGGAAGAAAAAGAGAACTTACGGTATCCATCTTGTTCGGAATGTTGCGAACCATGACCGTGGTACAAACGTCAACTCCGTCACGAATGTTACGCAGGTTGATGGCTTTGGCAGCGTCGTCGGCGTTGCGACCGCCGCGGCGAGGAGTCAACGCCGTGGTGCTCTGGCGGGGGCGAGGGACGACAAGAGACATCAGAGCCGTGTTCTGAACCGGCTGTAGTCAACAACCGTCATGAATCACATGCCTCGGGAACACAGCGATAATTGTCGACATCTTGATTGCGTTGCTCGATGGATGGCGGCAGCAGACTGTAGAGCTGTCAGTTGATGGATGGTTGCGGCAGATCTGGTGCTGATGGTGAAAGGCAGCGCGGAGGAAGGGCGAGAGGAGTCGCGTCGACTGCCGGCAAGAGCCTCAGGCATCGTAGCAACAAGAGGCGAACAGCAACTTTCGAGTCTCGAAGTGTTATTCTGGCCGCTTCCCTCGTCTTGTTCTTGTCCCCATGCATGATCGCAAAGCGACACCACATAGACACAACAACTTCTCTTCGTCCAGTTTGTCCCGCAGATTTTCCAACCACGTCATCATCTGCTTTTCACTTTCCATTTCTGCACGTCTCAAAGCCAGCCTCAACTTGGAGCATCCTCTTGTCCGTCTCATCATCGCCGAAAACTCGCGTCTTCAACAGTAATCCTCTTCTGCTCAGACGGACGGCAAGTCGCCCAGAACTGTGAAGACGCGCTGTCTCAGCCTCTCGTCAATCGTCATTCCTGCGCAAGGCCGCTCGTTCATGGCAGACGCTGACCATATATAGTAACAAAGTCCATCCAGCAAGCTCCCTGACCAACCGATCGTCCCCCGCTCCCGTACACTCGTCAGCGTGACAGCGATTCAAACGCAAACACCTCCTCCTCCCTCCGTGTCCTTCACATCTATACGCGGCAAACTCGTCCAGCCAGCCTTTTGCAGGAGCCCATCGAGCCCCGAGGGTGGAAGCCTCTGAATGGTCAGCACATTCCTCTTCGGAACACCAACGACGGCAGGGGCTTGGCCATTGGCCATTGCCCTTCCTTAGTTGCGTAGAAATCAAGCTCAGCAGCAAGGCGCTCCAATCGAAGCAGTGGACCGCAAAGTCGTCAGTCGTGTCTTGGTTCCAAATGCGTCTATCGCGTCCTATCAGGATGACTTCCTCATGTTCGGCAGTGCCAGGAGGAGACTACTTGATGTTTTGGTGTGTCCCAAGCCGTGAGAGCGCGAGCCGGTCTGTCACTATTGCAAGGAGTTTCGGTGCCTCTTTCACACCGAGGCTCCTGGTATGGCATTAGCAGTTTTCATGCGGACACAACGGCCGCTCTGCTCCGCTCGACTCACTTATTTCAATACACACATCAGCACTCGACTCTTGCTCTCCGTCTTTCCATCCACAGATTCGCTCCTTGCCAACTACCACCGCGCACGACGACAGCCTCGCCACACCTAGCAACAGACAGACAGACAGACTCTGCCCGAGCTACAGCCACTCCGACCAGCAAGACGACAGAAATCGAAGCTCCAAGTAACAAGTCTGCATCCGCCCTCTGTGCGGCCTTCTTATCAAGACCACGAACCCGTGTCGACGACGCGACCACTTCTCTTACCTGCCCCTGGGCCTAAACCAATGCTGCCAGGCAGCTCTTCAACAACACAACCCCCCGGACATCGGCGACATGTCGCCAAAACAATGTGCTTTCCCCAGTATCCAGCGAAAGAGCATGCGTCAGGTAAGACGCCCAGACAAAGACCAGATCGAGCACGTCAAGAGGAGCCCGTGCGAAAACCACGGATACATCACGGTCGGTCAATCAGTCGACCATCTGTCGCTCAGAAAAGATCGAGTCGAGTCGTGCGCAGTCGAGAAAAAAGGTCGAATTTTGAGAAGCTGAAGCTCTAGTAGCCCAGAGCATGCAGACGCGGTAGCCCGTCCGCTTCAACTCGACCTGGATCCTCTTTGCGGCGCAGTCGTCGACAAAACAGCCGCAGCTCGCTCGCTCGACAGCTAGCGACCTGTTTATGCCGCGCTCGTCCTCATGCTCTTCCTCTTCTTTCCCATCATTCAGAGCCCCGTGTCAATCCCACCTCCCTCCCTCATCCGCCCACCAGCCAAACCCAACACAAAACGAAAACATCCTACCCCCGACCCCAACACCCCACCCCATCGCGAAACGAGCAAAACAAAAGAGCAATGCCCACTCTCGGAATCGAACCGAGGATCTTCTCATAACCATGTCGTACACCAAGCAACGCCGGTGCCATACGAGTGAGACGCTGTACCACTAAGCCAAGCGGGCAATTTTGCAATTCCTTATCTCTGGCAGCACCACGCGTAGCCTAAGAATAGCAAGAAAAAATTCGTCGGAACGGTGTGCAGGGAAGGTCGAGAAGGGAGTGGAAGAGTGAAGGAGTGGCTGGCTGGCTGGCTGTGAGCAAGGGGCGCAGAGGAAACGAGAAAGGGGTGACGGATGGGAGTGGACGGAGGGTTTGCTTTCGCCACGTGGCAGAAGCGGCGGCGCGGGAGGGCGGCGGCGGGACGGGGCGGAGCGAGCACGCCGGCGGACAGGGGCGGAAAAAAGGGCTGCGACACCGCGCTGCGGCTCCCATCCGGCCGTCCTCCTTCGTCGTCTGTTGGTGATTGATCATCGCGCATCGCTTTCTTCGGTCGACCGCGGGAACAACATGAAGGCAAGCAGGAATAAAGGGGTCTCTCTTCCTCGGCTTCTTCTCGTCGTGGCGCCGCCGACCGCACCACACCCGCACGCCCCACCCCACCACACAACCTCGCCCCCAACAGTACACTCTACCTCCTCCTCCCTCCCTTCCCACCTCAACAATCCTCTCCCTCCCCAGCCAAAACAGAAGCGCAAAAAAGCTGGATACTGTGGGAATTGAACCCACGACCTTTCACATACGTAACGTGCTTCATCGACTACAAGTCTCGATGTCTCGAGGCTCCAAAGGACGGTTGTTGCGAAGCGAAAATCATACCCCTAGACCAAGTACCCGGGCGTGCGATGAAAATTCTGTCGCAAAAGAGGGTTATGTTTCAATGGTGTAGAGGGGGAATGTGCGAGATAGGAAGAGCAAAAGTGTTGAGGAAGAGAGCTAGGAGAGGGAGGAAGGGAGCATTGAGATGGGGGAATGAGAAGAGAGACGACCTCCGAGAGGAATTTTTTGGTGCCGTGCTGCGCCGGTGGTGCGCAAGCCGCAAAAAAGTGAGGGCCCCGACGCGAGTGGAGTGGGGCAGGGCGGGGAAAACCCGGGCGGCCGTGGTGGCAGCAAGCGAGGAGCGAGGACTGGAAGCGAGGAGCTGCCCATGGTCAAAATGCCATCAAGGCGTCACTCGGCTTTTGAGCGGAGCGCAAACGAGACTGCTGCTTGGGCGAGGGATTGTGGCAAGAGAGGGGCGTCGACGGGATGACTGAGGCATTGCAGGTGGTGCGGGCGGAGGCGGCGGGAGGCCAGCACGGCAGCGTCCGGTCGACAGACATGCCCTGGTGGCAGTGGATTGTGGAAGCACGGACATGACGAAGTGATGGATGGTAGATGGATGTGTGCTTCGCTCCAGCGTCACAGCAACCGCAACAGCAACCGCATGGCGACTGGGTGAGCGCGTTTCAATTCGGCAAGCTGTGGACGCAGCCACGGGAGCATTAGCAACAGCCCTGAAGCAGGGTCCTCACGCACGGAATTCCTGCCGTTGACGGTTAGACTGACGCACTTGGCGGCGGAGGGACCGAGTGGGCGGGTGCGTGACGGAGACGACAAACGGCGATGAGAGAGACTTGCATGGAACTAAGAATGGGGGAAGAGAATTGCGGACCAAATCAAGTGTGCCGGAACAATGAAAAGGAGACAACGGATCTGGCTTGTTGTTGATAGTGTCTACGGCGTCCCTCCTCGTCCCAGAAACAAACGCCCACTTTTTTGTCGTCGCCAAGCGGGTCTCCGACTGGCGATTTTCCACCGGCTGCTCAGTCTCACGCTTCTAAGCTAAAAGACAGAAGTCAGTATCGCATCTTCAAAGAGAACGGCGAAAGTGAGCGGCGAAAGAGAAGAGGGGTGAACGGGACGCCACCTCTCCAAGACGAACCTCATCCTCGTCCTGCCGCACGAAACCACTCCAATCCGACGACACCAATGCTCTCCGCAAATTTTCCCTCCAACCAACGTCTGCAATCAGTGGCGCCATCTCACTCGTCAAACGTCGTGCGCGAGCCCGACCAAGGCGTCTGACACCATGCCGTCTTGCCGGCCCGCTTCCAACCACGCCTGCGCACCTTGCCCCTCCCACCACCGCGCTCGCCCTTCCTCATCTGCTTCTCCCTAGCCCTCTCATTCCGGCGTCGATTCCTCTCCTCGCGAATGCGGCGGTTCAGCGCGCGCGTCTGCGCAAGGCACGCCGCCGCGCTCAAGCCTCTGGCCACGCTCTCAAAGTGTGCGCGTTGCGGCGCGTAGAGTGCGCTCTGAACGGCCAAGCGGACGCGCCACACGCGCTCGACGTAGCCCATGTCGGCGCGGAAGGTGCGGCACACGAGGCCGACGCGCGTGGCCTGCGCGATCATGGCGTGTGGGCGGCGGTCGTCGCCGAGGTCGTCGTCACTCAGTAAGTTGAGGAAGATTTGCTGGCGCAGCTCGCGCGGGAGGCCGGCCAGGCTGGCGCGGGGAGGCGTGGGCGGGTCGATTTGCAGGGTGAGTCGCTGCGTGTGGAGGAGCGTGGCGGCGCGGGCGGTTTTGTATTCGCGGCGGGTGAGGAGGCTGGAGGCGAAGTCGGCGCGGTGAAGCTGCAGTTCGTGGGATGTGGCGATATTGAGGGCTTTGAGTTTGTGCCGGATGCGCCGTTTGGCTGCGATTTGCTCAGTGCGGTCGATGGGCTGGAGGTGAAGCCGGCGGAGGCGGCGGGATGCGCTGGTACCCATGATGCTGTGATCTTGTGGTGGATGGAGAGATCTGATGGGAAGAGGTGGTTGAGGGAAGAGATGGAGAGAGGCGGAGAGACAAAAGGTTGCGAACAGTAACAGTATGCACTCTACCAAGCTAGTCTCTTTTCAGCAGTCAGTCAGTCCCACCCCCTATATGTAGTCTTTCATCACTCCCGGGCGCTATCAGAGAAGACGACGGATACACGTGTTGAAAGTGTCGGCAGCAGGCAGCACACCACCAGAGTAACAGGGGAGATACTCGACAGGCGCGCCGGGCTTGTGGTGACCTCGCCGCCATCTCCAGTATCAGCAGCTTGCTTGCTTGCTCGCACGCCGCGAAACCTCGTCCTCTCGTGAAGGAGAATCCTCGCTGATTCCAGTGCCGAAAATGTCAACCGGACTTTCCTCGAGAGCTGCAATGTCCTCCTCCGTCAGGTCGATGCCGGTGGTGGATTCGACACAACCAAAGAAGACACGCCACAAGTAGGGGGAGAAGCTTCTCATGATGCTATATATACGCAGCAAAACCACCAGCCAACCATGCTCAACCGAACAGCGGAGCAAGCGTCTTATACGCGTCAAAAGGCACTGCTTGCGCTGGAAGCAGCGGCTCAAACACCAGCAGATCATCAACAGGCTCGAAAAGCAGGGAATTCTTTGCGTGTGACAACGGCGCGGTGGCAAAGTCGAAGCAATTGCCTCCTTCCGCTCCCAATCAGGTTACCAGCTTGGAGTGATGAAAAACTGTGTGTAGAAAGCGGCCAAAGAAACACGACCACCGACCAGCCCTGTACACTTGCTGCCCACGAGTGTTTGGCAGACACACATCCAACCAAAGCCAGCATCCAGTTGTCGCTACGGATGAGCGAGCGAATCTGATTGATTGATTGCGCTCAACCCACCTACCCACCCATCTACCCACCCTTCCCGTATCCCTGCCATCCATCCATTGGCCGTCGCCGCAATGTCGCCCCTGCAGAACAAATCTTCCATTAGCCACAGCCCCCAAGCTTGGACTGATTACCGAGTCTCGAGTGGGACCAAAAATCGGGCCAGAGCAAGTTGCCGGCCCACCCACGCCGCAACGCTGTCGTGTGCAGCGTGGAGACGTGAGGCGCCGGCACCTGGCGGACCGCTTCAGACACTGGCGCAGTCTGCCGCTGTGCTGTCCGCCACAAAGATAGGCGAGGGGGCTGGTAATGTGGGAGATAGGAGATGGGGTTTTCGTTTCATCGTGTGTGTATCCTGCGGTGTGTCGGGACAGGGGTGAGGAAGCAGGCCGCTTACATGCGACGGGTTGTTGTGCGTGTGATGTTGAAACATGCAGTCATAGGATGGAGGACTGCGATTTTCTGGAGAGTCTTTCGTGATACTGCGTGTAGCAACGAGTCAGCAAGAGAGAGCGAGGAAGCAGCTCCAAGAAATGAGAGTGGAAATGGCAGGATCAGACGGAGGAAAGTTTCCGCAGCGACGAGCTCGGAACGAACGAGACCAGTATAGGTAGTCATCATGAGGGACTGGGGCCGGAAGGATATAGGGGGAGTAGACACTTAACTAAGCCCGCGCCATCCGCAGAGGCGGCAAAGCATTCATGCAATCGACCCTTTTCTGCGAAAAGAGAGCAGTCAGCCAAAGCAACCACCAAGATTTCAGGAGCGCAAGAGAGAGCGGGAGGGGAAACGCAGCCGTGAGACGGACCTTTTGACGAACTGAAAGGATAATGCAGCAAAGCTTGACGGATAGAGGGTGCGACCGATGGATTCTGGAAGAGAGTGGTCAGCGAGAGCCGTGGAAGTGTTTCGTGACAAGGCAAAGAGGGCGCGGGAGTGTCAGGTGTAGGATGATGTCTCCGCAGCGACAGTCTCAGCAGGTCGAAGGTGAAAAGTCACCACGGAGTATGGTGGAGAGATTTCAAGGAAGGACAAGAGAGCTCAACGTACGTCTGAAGTCCTGGCCATCATCCAAAGGACATGTGGTACCCCAACAGCTGTGAGGTCATTGTCTTTCTTGCGGTATCCCCGAGAGAGTCGACTGGTGTTGCTGGCACTTCTAATACGAACGTTGAGCAGAGGCGGGACGGCACTGAAGTCGATATCCTCTTGGCGGTAAGAGCGGGCATGGGGACTGGCGTCACTGGCTGTTCTAAAAGGAACTTTGAGTGGAGGCGGGTCAGCGTTGACATCAATGTGATTGTTCGGGTGCGAATATGCAAGAGTTTGGCCGTCACTCGCGCTCCCAATCGCCTCACACTTTGCACGCTTGTCGGCAACGTTGTATAGTTTGACAAGTTCCGCCGTGGAGGGATGGTAGAGACTTGTTGAAGTCCGTGGCTTGCTTTTGACCATGTCCAACGACAGTGTCTAGGGCGGCAAAGGTAGCCGGGGCGCGATGTATCGCTCCCACCTTCTTCTCTCCTTCCCTGAACATCGTGTTGTAAATGCGGTAGATAAATGCGGTAGAAGAGTGCGCCGAGCTGCATCGGAAGGTATTGCATCCCCCTGAAGATGCATTGGTCGTCGACAGGCAGTTGACCAATACAGCAGCAAGTGCTCGTACGCCTGGTGCACGCGGTGGTGCTGGTTTTGGCCATGTCCAAAGCCGGTGCCCCGGGGGTCTGGAAGATCTGGTCCTCGTCAACGCAGTTGTCGTAGGTGGCTGGATCAAAGCGCCCAAGATCCTTGAACGCCCTGGGAGTTGGCCCAAATTGGGCCGTGGTAGCCGTAAGCTGCTCGTGGGTCATGCGCGAGTCTGATGCTCTGCGGTCTTCACCGTCGTCGTCGCCACCGCATCGGCGCTTTCCACTTGGCAGAGACAGTATTTGGGTTACCGGGCTGGTGAGGGTTGCAGATGTAGAAGATGAAAGAGATATCTGGTGAGATGTGAGATGAGGTGTGGTGGAGTGGCGTTGCAGTGTTGTGGTGCTGTGGAGTTGGTTGGATGGAGGAAGGCGACTGTCTTGATACGCACCCGCAAGTCGTTGGCAACGGGCAGGCGCGCCAACTCCGAATGTGGCGCCAACTAAACACTGACTTCAAAGTGCAACATCAGGTCGGCGACACGTGTAGAAAACTGTTCGACTACAACCCCTGCCGACACACAGCAACCCCCGACCTGGAACAGATCGCTCTTTGTCTCGGCAACAGTTCCCCCAACCACGCTTGAGCCGTCCCCGGTACTCCCGACTCCTCACACGTCACGACTCCGAGCTCCCTCAACAGCTGTCCTGCCTCGAACGCCACTATTCCAACGAGGAGTTCTTCACGACGACGCAGAGAAACTGTGCCCAAGCGAGTTCTTGTCCACCAACACGTCGACTCCAACGGACGACTCCGCACGCAAAGGTCAGAATACGCTGGAAGAGATGCTACCGCGTCGGCCAAATACCAATCGATAGCCCGCCCGTCCATTATTCTAGGGCACCAGGAAATTCGCGATTCGTGCATGGAGCACGTGCTTTGGAAGGTATCTGCTCGAGAAAGGCGAATTGATTGCGTTTGCAGCGCCACTCGAAGGCGCAGTCTCATCCACGTATCGCATCGCATGGCATCTGCCGCGTCATCGTGCGGGTTCTTTTGCAGCCGTTCAAATTTCTCGCGCAAATTCTCAAAACTGAGCAAAAAGGATCTTCCTGCTAACTTCTGCATCAGGTCATTCACATGCATCACTTTTGCAGTGGCTATGACAGCTCAGCAGCTCCGACAGCAACTTGGCTGCTACCCAAAATCTCATCGCTAAGGGCTTGTGGATGATGACCCAGGCGCCAAAGGCGCTCCACTGCCTCCATCTCAATCAAACCAGTGCTGTGCTGAAAAAGGGGTCACCATCTCAAAGGATAATCTCTCTCTAAGGACGCCGCGGCATTGGAGCCTAAGCGCCACATCATCGGCGACTGAAAGGAGGCAAGAACATCAATCATTTGTCTACACCACAAGTGGGATGCTTGGAAGGAGCACGTTCAATCGCAGCAAATGTGGTTTCGCGACAAGAGCTTTCCGGTCAAGAAGCTCCTCCTCATGGATGACCACCAAGGCAAAGATGGGTCGCCCGCCTAGATTGAGAAGGATGATGAAGGGAAACCGACTGCTTCCCTTGTCAACGTCAACTGCATGACAAAAGCTGTGCCCAAACATCACTGCAAGAGAAAGCCGCTGGCTGCGTACACAGGCGATTCAGGCAGCCAAGGGACGATCATTCCCTATCAATGCATCCCGCGGGAATTCTGGTTGCTCAATCACGAAGTTTTGTTTGCAAAACCGTCGTCTGAGTTCAAAAGGCCAAAAACGAGGCGCCGCAGCCTTTTTATATTAACAACATGGTCGTTCCCCTTTATCAGCGCAAAGGAACACTCCGATGCTCAGGACGCGCTCCTGGCAAATTTCTGATGCTGCAGCGGCATTTCACGGCCCAAGCGTCCTTGTTGGACACGCTTCGAGTTTCCCTCCGCCCCTGTTGGTTGAGCTGAATGCGCCTAGCACCTATGATCTGCTTTGTATGGATCCTTTCCTGTTTATCTTCGGCAGCGGTCAAATCAAGTTCATTGCATCATTGCGCAGGGCCGCCGAGTGACGCACCCGACCTTTTGAATGACTGACCCTAGCCCTGGATCTGAAATCTGCATCCCGCGCGCTTGCCCAGCTTACGACCACCAACACCTATACCAACGCGCCGACCAACACGTCTGCCAACACACCTGCCAACGCACCTGCCAACGCGCCTGTGTACAGTCCCATTTTATCTCATTGGCTAGTCGCGCAGCCAGTCGCACATCAAGCCATATGAGAAGTAACTCAGTCGCGCAAACAGTCTCATAGTGGTGGAGATCTGGGCGCTCAGCGCAGTCGTCTGTAACATCACGAGCAGGATTTAGGAACGTTTTGGGCGCGCGCCATCCACATCAGTGGGCAGCTGAAACAGTAGAGGACGCAGAACTTCATCTTTGAACGTCGACAGGAGGGTGGAGGGTAGGCGGATGGTGTGCGAGCGCGCATGAGCTGAGCTAAATGTAGAGGTAGGACCAGTCATTCAGAGCTGGGGTCATAATTGGTGAGGCTGTCAATGAGCGTTGATGTAAAGCGGCAAGTGATTCATCCGGCGGGCTTAAAACCATCAGCGGCACCCGCTGTGCATCATCTCAACGGCACTATCATCCCATCATGTTCAAACCAATTCTTCGTCGCATTCGAAACCGTCGCAATCAAAATCGTCGCATTCAAACCCCCACCTTGCCATCGATTGGTACCATAACGGAAACTCAACAGCATCCGTCTCGCCTTCTCCAGCTTCCCACAGAACTGCTGCTCATGATTCTCGAGGAGGTCGCCAAAATATCAAAGCATGACCTTATCCAGGTTTTCAGAAGTTCGTTTTTGAGAATGTCGAGTTGATCAGCAACGTATATGAGCCGAATCCGAACTGTGCAGCGCTTGCACAGGGGAAACATCGCGTCACGAGATACGACGGCGTTCCCAAGATCTTTCTTGAAACGCTACCTCCGTTCCTGGAACACACGCGGTCAGTCATACCGAACTATCATCCGGGACTCTTCAGCTGATGGGGATCGCAGTTCTCTTGCTTTTCATGATTTCTTTTCGGTAGACGGAGTCGCCTTTTGGAGGGTGGCTTGGGACATTGCGAAGCTCCTGCTCGTGCCAAAACAGTTGCAAGCCCTGGAGATTCACGTCGACGATGGAACTGCCATGCGTCTGGAATATGCTCTTGAACAAAAAGGGGTTGAGTTCCCTCATCTTCAAGATATCACATTAAGCATCAATCTTCGGTTCCTGCTGAACTATGCGCCCAATGTCCGGAGATTATCCAACAGACCGCGCGAGACCTGGAGATCTGCCAAAAGGCGCTTTGAAGGGCGGGAATGGCAGGAATTGTTTGAACTCTGCAGCGAGCTTCATTGGCTTGAGACTTTGGACTTGTACCTTGGAACAGAGATTCCAAGTGAGTTTCTTGCTTCTGAAGACCATCAGTACAGAGATCTGACACTTTTGAACAGGAGACATCAAGATTCCTCCACTTCGCATAAAGAAACTGCGCATTGCTAAAGAGCGACGCTTGCCCTCCCCAGGTGTCCCTAGGACAAAATTCGATTTCATTGATCTGCTCATGCCGTTCATCGATACACTCCCGCAACTCGTTACCATTGAGTTGCCCGAAACAAGCGAGACTTGGTCCAGATGGCCCCGCCATGGATTGATCTCTTCCCAGGGCTGGGACGACGAGTACTATTTTATGATGCTGTGCGCCATCATTGCATTGAAGTTTTCCCATCTCGATACGATCAAGGTGGGAAAGAATACAATCAAAGTCAAATTTGACGAGGAAGCCGGCAGGGTCACTGTGGAGCACCTGAAGCCAGAGGGAAACATAATGGCAGGAGAAGTAGAAGTCCGAGAGGTCTGTAAAGGACTACATGATCCCGCAATTTGGGTTGAAAAAGACAAGATCACGCACAAGAAGTTTCTTGCCGTCAATCCGAAGTGCGAGATCCTCTCACGCTGAGACTCGGCCATGAAGATTGTCTCGAGGATGAAGAATGATGTATTGGGGGAACGCGAAGAGACCATGGTTGTATCATGCAAGATGTCATGAGCTGGGCGCATTCAACTTGAACGTGTTGTACTTTACTGCTCCAGGTCAGGACGAATGAAGACTACAGCTTTCTCTTCACCTCATATGTATATAGTAACTGTCCACTACCACCCACCATGCTCTTTTGACAAAGTTCCTTCCGGCCACAAAAATTGCGTGCAACTCCGCCTTTTCTTAAAATTTGAAGCTTACATTATTCACTTCAAAAGATTGCCAGGAGCTCAAGGGTAATTCTAATCTTTTTGATTCTTGGAGAGAGGGGCTTTCGCAAACTGCGGGCTAAATGTGTCATGGAAGCGTTATCTAGACATGGCAGCACTTGGCGTGCGGAACCCATGAGCAGCACCTAGTCACGTGCGGAACCTCACTAGGCCGTTGGGCTCATCAAGCGATGCGCATGGCCCGCCGTTGTCTCCCCAGCCTTTGATATCTTCTGTGGCTACACCACACAGAAACATGTGCAGCTCATCGCATTCACTCCCTCACACGATCCATCGCGCCATGGCTACCACCAGACAAGCTTCCAGCCCAAAGCCCCCTCTGCTGAGGCTTGCACCAGAGCTGCTTCTCCTGATCTTGGGCGAAGTTGCCAAAGTCTCAAAACACGACCTCATCTCAGTCTCCAGCTGCCATGAAGACCTCCGCGACACGGCGCAAGAGCTCGTATTTGATGAGGTCAAACTACTGACACGCGATGGCACCGAGCGCCACGCCACACAAACCCAGGACTATGCGAAGATCGCCGAAGGCCGCCCGGACGTCACTGATAGTCGAGTGCATCGGGTCTTTTCGAGCTGGCCGCAGTCGTTCTTGCGCTTCACAAAGTATGTCTCGGCCGCCATGATCACAAGACATTCCGTTGACAAGTTTCAGGTCCCTCGCCATCCACGACTTTTACCTTATTGAATCTGCTCCAATTCCAGCCTGGCTCCATGAAGGCATCGGTCGGATGCTGTTGAAACCCAAGCAATTGGAATCGCTTGAGCTCGACTTCCATCACTCGATCGTGGAAGGTCCCTCTTTCCTTTCTCAACAAGCGACCGCCCGCTTGCTTCGTCTTCTTTGGCCTTATCGCCGCATACGGCCATCTCTTTGCGCGCGCATCATGACTGCTCCTTAGCTGGTCCAAGTCCGACTCCTTCGTTTACCAAGAACTTGTGGACGTTTCCTCTCGACGCCTATGCAGATTACCGACCATGGTCTTCCTCCTCGCGGAGTGCACGTGGATTGCGTGGTTATGGCCCTGCTCTACATCCTGGCAACGAACGACAAGGAGCACGATCTCAGTCTCCGGAATATGCGGGAGCTCTATCCCTTTTACCGCGGGGACGGGGTTCCAAACAGCCCCATCCCTGGGCTGTGGGAGTGGGAAAATCGATTAACCGACTAGCCTTCGTACCCGACCGAACCTTGACGGTCCCTGAGTCTACTGTCAGGGAAGCCATGGAGGTAGATGCTTTCAGCTTCTATCCCCCAATGTTGACACCAGAAACTCGTCCCTATTTCGAAGCAAAGCAGGTGCAGATGTTTGCAAAGGGATTGTCGGAGGAAATGACTCCTAATGGTGTCGAGTACTGGACGGGGATGAGGTACTTCATCCCAAAGATCGGCTTGAAGGTCAACGGTCGCTTGCCCGTTCCCTTGGTTGAAAATGAAAAGCTATGCTACGCAAGGGGTTTCGATGAGCCCCTTGAAAAGCAATAGTGATGGGACTCTCAAAACTTTTCAGGGGTGAGCGTGTCTGTGCCGCAAGCGTCCGGACATAGAGCTACGACAACGTCACCGTTGTTGGTTTTGCATCGGTTGTCGCTGGGGCCGCGCGGGTTCCGTGCTTCCGTCGGAGGGGTACACTGATGTCTTTGTTTAGCGCTTGACTCTGCTTGGTACAATTGTGCTCGAGTCTATAACTCACTTTTTTGGTCTTAACCTCACTTTCTTGCTTTAAACGTTTGATGTGCTGCTACGCCCTTCTTACTTTCGCCCCTGAACAGACTGTGAACGGTTACTAAACGGTGCAGAAATCCTCGCTCCTTTGGAAAGGTTGCATCAGGCAGCGGATGTTCTTTGTGTCTTCGAAGGGATAAAAAACAGCTAAAGATGGGACTCTAAACAATTCAAGACAGCAGTTGGTGCCGCGAAGCTGTACTTGAGTCGGAATCGCATAAGGTGATTCGTGGCATAGACTTAACCCTTTTTCAGTGTCAAAACGAATTCCAAGGCGAGAACAAGTTTGGGTGTCCTTGAAGTGGCAGTCGACAGTCTGTGGCGCAACATGGCAAGTGACTGACTGATGTCATGGTCGGCCCAGCCACACTCCCAGGTAGCATCAGCGGCGCCAATGTTGATTTTCTCTCACGGAGCGCCATCACCCGATCGCAGCGTCAACTCACCGGCACCTGCGCAGCCACACCCGTCCACGTCCTATCCTTCTGCCTCCGGACCGCTGCTTTCCAGCACTTGCTTCAGCGGCTTCTGCTGTTGACTGACACTTGCCAACTATCTCTCGCACCCCGATCTGCTTTCCGTCCTTTTGCCAATTCAATTCAGCCAATCCGTCCTCCGCTCACGGGCCCTTTCGCCTACCATCTTCTCTTTGCGGGTCTTCCGGCTCTGTTACACGTCCAACGCCCGCTCGACTCTCCTCTGGTGCAACTGTCTTGGTCATCTCGAAGCCATCCGCTCCCTCCGTCGAGCACATCCCATCTACCGCCAGCTCCGTCCGCAGCCCACAATCACTGTTCCTAATCCGCACGCTGCTACCAAGATGGCTACCATTCAACAAGAGTCGCCGCTTCTAGACCTTGCCCAAGAGCTTTTCGACATCATCATCGAGGAGGTTGCAAAAACTTCGAAGCACGATCTGATCATGTTGTCAGTGACCTGCAGGGCGGTCCACGAGAGCACCAAAAGATTTGTCTTTCAAGACATTGAGCTTCTCGCTCGAGGCAATGACACAACCGAGATGACCAATACCTACGCCAAAGTTGCGCAAGGCGGTCCGCCAATCAATCATAGACGCCTCCACCTCATCTTCTCCTGCTGGCCACAGTCCTTTCTCCGACACACAAAGTAAGTTTCAACTCACATGACCACGACATTTCCGTTGACAAGTAGCAGGTCACTCTCGATCCATGATTTCTACCACGTCACCTCTGCCGAAATGCCGACCTGGATCTCTGAGGGCATTGGCAGAATCTTACTCAAGCCGCAATGCCTCACGAAGCTTGAGCTTGACTTCGACGCACGCATTGCCAAAGGACTTGAACAATTCCTGAGCCCAATCAGAGGGGTGCAGTTCCCGCATCTGATAGAAGCAACTTTGAACCTTCAGCTCCGGTTTCTGCTCAAGTTCGCGCCTAACTTGGTCACTTTCTCCAACATTCCGAGGGAAGGGTACGGACGCGAAGACAAGGAGGACGAAGGGTGGGAATTTGAGGAGCTCCTGTGCATGCTTGTCTCGCTGAAGAGCTTGAGAGTCTTGGACCTTACCATTGAAGATATCATTTTCAACTGGCCCCACCGTAGGTCTTTCTTTTCACGAACTCTTCTAGTTTAGTGCTGACGTTTCAAAACAGTCAAACTTCCGGCTCTGCCGATCGAAAAGCTTCGGATCTCTCGCGAACGCCGTCGTGGACCAGACGCCACGGTCTCGAATACCGACTCACCCGCTCAGATGGGCATGATCATGGCGTGGATCGAAACCCAACCACAGCTGCACATGGTGGAGATTCCCGAGCCGATTTGGACGTCGGTTGGGCCCATCATGACGCCCATGCTCTGGCGGCAGACTGTTGAAGTACAACGACTTCTCCTTGCCGGCATCATTGCGCAGAGATTCCCCAGTCTTCCGCTCATCGTGGTAGGAAGGGCGGGGTTTCTCGTCAAGAGCGACGATATGGCAGGTACGACAGTTTTGGAGCCTATGGGGCCAAGCAAAGGTGATTATGAGCTAGGGCAGTACGAGGTTCGGTTGAGGAACGATGTGAGTTGGGACGATCCCGCCTGGATCGAAGATGGTGAGGGGAAGGCCTTCATTGCCGTTCAGGCAAGCTCCTGGCTGATACACGAGATTGACGATAACGGCCTTTGAGTTGGGAATGCTTGGACCAAGATAACGTATAGAATGCAACAGGGGGTGCCAGAAAGAAGGACGGGTTCGGAACAGGAACGTGGTTCGACAGTGGTAGAATG
The DNA here is from genome assembly GCF_038381095.1 of Phyllosticta capitalensis. Taxonomy (NCBI): domain Eukaryota; kingdom Fungi; phylum Ascomycota; class Dothideomycetes; order Botryosphaeriales; family Phyllostictaceae; genus Phyllosticta; species Phyllosticta capitalensis. Next base: position 139,525 of record NW_027117452.1, on the reverse strand, counting down.
AAGGAATAGTCAAGACTCAATACCTACAGTTGAATCCGTCTTTTCTCGGCTTTCCGGATAGCTTTTTGGCGTGTCTGGAAAGAGGATGGGCAACTTCACCTGCCGTAAAATTCGTTTACTTGGCCCTCGTTACAAGTTAGGGCTAAGCGACAGAGCGTAGAGTCAGCACTACAAGTACAGAAAGCTCTTGCTTCAAGTTATCCCGTAGAAGTGCATTGAACAAGGGCACGAGGGCAACGACGAAAACTCGCTGGGCTGAATACCCGACCTTGTTTGACTGGACCCACGAATTAGTTGTGCTAGGGGCTGTCTCCCACTAGAGCTTTTCCCCATGGATTATACTTTCAAAGGCGTGCGAATTCACGATTTTAACACGCTCAAGTGTTTATTCTTTGTCTTGTGGCTCAAGTCTGCACCACAGACGCGTCTGGAGCGGCATGTCTTCCACCCACCGCCGCGCTCCTCCTCACAACAACCTCCGCTCCACCCACTCACTACATCCACTTTCAACAACCAAGCTGTGATCCATCCAGCGTCAACACATCATGGCATCAGCTACAACTCCCCTGATTCTTTGTATACCCAATGAGCTGGTCTTATTGATCGGCGAAGAAGTGGCGCGCGACCCAGTCAATGGTTTTGGAGAACTTGTCGCCTTTTCCTCCTCCTGCAAGCCAATCCGGGTCATCATAGAACATCTCATCTTCAAAACCATCGAGCTGTTGACCAAGGCCAACACCAGGGATGGTGCTGTTCACTACGCCCGGATGGCCCAACACCGCCCCCGCATCTCTTCCCGTCGGCTGCAGACCGTTTTCTTGGCTTCGCCTCCCGCTTTTCTGAAGTACACCAAGTAAGTTCACCGGTGGAATTGTACCACATGAGTTGGCTGTCTGACAATTTCAAGGTCTCTTGCATTCCACGCTTTCTGGGATACCTCCTCCGTCAACGTCAGCACCACGCCATCCTGGATGGCAACGGGGCTTGGCCGCCTCCTGCTAAAGCCAACCTGTCTTCGCCGACTGGAAATTGATGGACATGACCAATTTGCTCAAGGAGTCAAGAGTTTCTTCGCCGGCATGAACACCAGCTGCTTCGGTACCCTGGACGAGCTTGTAATCAGCATGGAATTTCGATTCTTGTTGACAGTGGCGCCAAACCTGACCAAACTATCAAATCGGCCCCGGGAGGGCTTCGGTCGCTCCCTCAGGACATATGACCAGGCAACAGCGCAAGAATTCTTGGACCTTTGCAGCGCGCTTCCGAAGCTCCATCATCTTGACCTGTCGATCGCTGACTTTGAGCATCCCGATGGCTGTAAGTCTTTTTTCGGTGGTTCAGGGAGTGATAATTGCTAATGCCAGGCCCGTGAATGTACCAGCGATGTCGATCCAATCTCTCCAAGTCTCACGCGAGCGCCAGAGGTGCCCTAGGCCAGTCTTTCAGTATGCCGAGGGTCGAATACCCATGGCCTTCATCCTTAACCTGATTCGTCCACAGCAAGGTCTTCACACCGTCAAGATTCCTGCTGAACGCGATATCTCCATGGGAAATATGGATCCAGCTGCCCAGTGGACCAACGTGGGCGGCTACGCGACTGCCCTTGTAGCAGCCATCGTTGTCGTCAAGTGCCCACGCAATAAGGCCATTCACGTCGGTGATTGGGACGACAATTACACCGTCGAAAGGATCTCTGAGAAGCAGATGACCGTGCTGAAGCCCCCCGGAGACCACGACCCAAGTTTCAACGAGCACTTTGAGGTCATTTGCGTCCATCAGGGCGCGGAAGGCAGCCCGGCGTGGTTTGAGGACGGAGACAAATACGAGGACGCTGAAGTCTACGAACCATACGACGAACTCAACCGCCTTGTCGTCAATGAACAGTCGGAAGTCTTCCACCGGTATACATTTTGAGGTTGGGAGGGAATTTGAGGAGGATAGGCGCGGGGAGAACACCGGCACGAGAGTGTCGTATACAGACGGACTGTAGTCATAGAGAAGAGGGTAGTTGCTTGCTTTTCCTGAAGACAATCTCCGGGGCGTCAGCTACCCCTTCTGCCAAAAGACCTCGAAGTGGTTGTTCTTCGCCCTGCAAATACTGGACATGATCCGTCCACATGCAAATCTGCAGAGTGTTGAAATTCCTTTACAATAAGACATATCCATGGGGGGTATAGATCAACTGCCCTAGTCGCCGCCATTGTCGTTGTCCAATGCCCGGGCGTCAAAGATATCGAGGTTAGAGACTGGGACAGATACGCAGTCGAAAGGGACTCGGAAAAGGACCGAACCTTGCTGAAGCCCCCTGGTGACGATGATCCCACTGACAACGAGCACCTGAAGGTTGTCAGCGTCAGCCCAGGGGCGGAAGGGAGCCCAGCATGGTTTGAGGATGGGGAAAGAGACGAGGATGCCGAATTCTATGACGAGGAGAAGGAGAGAAACCACCTTGTTGTTAACGAGGACTGCGATGCCTTCGGGCAATATAATTTGTGGGACTAGCAGGAGCGGGGGGGGGGGAGGATGAACCGGGCAGAAATGCGGGACCAGAAGATCTGGTATACGGAGGGAAGCCGTACGAATGGTATTGTATTTATAGACCAGAGAATCCCTTGGTTCTTTTTCTTGAAAACAAAATCCGCCTGAGCGCCCAAACACACGATTGCCGAGCAGGTTCGGCGAGGATGTTCCCAAGAAGAGAAAAGAGCGCATGAAGGTCGGTGCCAACTCTGCTTGCGAGGCAATAACTGATTTTGACCTCGGCCATCATTGCCTGGAGCTCCCATCGACAGATACCTGCTTTGAGTTCAGTTGCGGGGATGACGCAGGAAGCACAATTTTCAAGCTGTAAGGACCAGCGGGATTCGATTACAAGGGCAGAGAGTTCATATAGATGGAGCGTGTGGGGGACGGAGACGACGAGGAGAGGATAGAACAGGGGCAGTGATGAAGAAACAGGCAGAGGCGCGGGACGCGTTTGTCAAGTGCGCTGCGCGCCACCAAACCATTCTGCCAAGCGGGAGTTCTCTACCTACCATAGCGCGCCGAGCCAAAACAATCTTCGCTTCCACAATCTCCGTTGCTCCAACCTGCTCCTCCAAGATTTCACCCTCAAAGATCAGAGAGCGAATGCCCATCCGACAGCACGACAAAATGGCGACACCACAAATTGCCCCCATCCTCCGCCTGCCAACGGAGATTCTCGAAGGAATCTGCATCCAGATCGAGCGTGACTCGCACAGAGATCTCACTAGGTTCTCTGTTGCTTGCAAAGCCATCCGCATTGCTGCAGAGAGGGTTGTGTTTGCCAAAGTCAAACTCCTGACCAAGTTCAACACCAGAGCCAGCGGTGCTCACCACTACGCTCGCGTCGCCCAAAACAGGCCAAGGCTTCCATCCCGAAGCTTTCAGGCCGTCTTCCTCTCCCCTGCGCCTCGCGTTCTGGAATTCACCAGGTAAGCTTCTAACATAAGAAAGTAGCAGAAGGAGCCGCCTAACATGTCAAAGCTCGCTTGCTTTCCACAGTTTCTGGAACACTTCCGCCTTCGGACCTAGCGCGGCGAGCTGGATGGCAGCAGCCTTCGGCCGTATCCTGACAAAACCCACCAATCTTCGAAAGCTGGAACTTGACGGCACCGTAGAGTTTGCACAGCACCTGGAATGTTTCCTCGCCGGACTCGACAATACTCATTTCCACGGAATCAAAGAGATTACGATAAGCCTCGAGTTTGACTTCCTCATAAAGCTCATGCCCAACGTCGTCCGCCTGTCAAACATGCCACGAGAAGGCTTCGGCCGCGCGGTAAGGGATTACGACCACGTCACGATCCAGAGATTCTTCGACCTCTGCGGCACCCTGAAGAAGTTGACCCACCTAGATCTCTCCATCGCAGATTTCCATGAAGTGCTGGGCTGTAAGTAACCGTCCCTGCGCTTCGCAAAGGAGTCTCGTCTAACGTTACAAGTGAGCATCCCGGCACTGACCATACAGTCGATGAAGATTTGTGAGGAGCGTCTCCGTTGCCCCCGTACGTGGTACAACCTGCCCGAGGGCCGCGTTCCAATGGGGTTCCTCCTCGATCTTGCCCTGCCACAAGCAAACCTCATCCGTCTTGAAATCCCCGCGGAACGATGGATCGCGATGGGGTGGCTCGACCTGGAGGGCACCTGGGTGGACCGTGACGAGTATGCCGACGAGCTAGTCGCGGCCATCGTTGCCGTGCAGTGCGCCAGTGTCCAGCATATTCACGTTGGACACGTTGACCATCACGAGACGGCAAGAGCAACAGTACTCAAGAACGTTACGTGGGGACCTTATGCCGACGTCTTGGAGCCGTTCCTCATCCACGCAGTCCACGAGGGTCCGGAGGGCGACCCTGCTTGGATTGAAGAGCCAGAAGAAGGTCTCAAAATCATTTACGTCAATGAAGACTGCGAGGCCATCCATGAGTACGAATGATGCGGCTTGGAGGTAGATGACCTTGCTCGCAAAGAAACCGATCGTGGGAGGTCGAGCCAAATCGACGCTCTGCCCAGTACCATGCCCGTGACGGAGCTCATTGACGACAACTCCTTGGGGGGCTTTTTAAGACCTTGGAGCGAACTGGACCTGTACTGAGAAAGATAAAGCAGGAAATACCACCTGCAATTTGAGAACCATACTCATTCCGTTTCAGTTCGACGCTGGCTCTGCCCAAGTGACTTGTCAGGTGCCGTGATGGGGAAGCTTGCGCTGCGGACGTTTCAGAGGCGGCGAAGGCTGCATGTGGTGCGAGTTCCATGTCTGCATCCATCTTGGCGATGATGTTTCCTACAGGACGACCTTGGAGTATCGTGATGAATTGAGGAAGCTGAAAATGCACGTGAAGGAACCAAAGAACGCAGTGACATGTTCCACTTCAGACTCCAGGATCCGCCACCCATCATCGCCAGGGCTACCAACAACACTTGTCTCCGCCCTCCTCCAATCGGTCCGCCGCCCGTCCCACGCAACCAACAACCCCCAAGCGCACGTGTCAGGGTCCTCCCATCTCCGCCCCCAACTCAACCAACACAAGCCCCATCACTCGGCAAGCAAGCAAGCAGGCGAACGGACAGCGCAAAGCCACTTCCTCCACGCGCCTGCTGGCCAGTGCAGCCACCCCATCGCCACTTGTTGCTCCAATCAGGCGGCTTAATCCGCCGAGGACCTGTGTCCGCCGCTGGCAGCGTGGCATCCATCGCTCGGTCCCTCAAGGTGTTGAAGCGGGCGGCCTCGGTCATGTTCCCTGCGGCGATCTTCGGAAAATTTGAGGGTGGGGTGGCACCACGTCAGAGTATCGAGCGGAGGAAGAGAGGCGATTGGTGAGGGTGAAGGAGGCTCGGTTGGCTTCGTGGGCGCGAGCAATGAATCGAGCGTCGTGATTATCTCACAAGTTAGACCTCCACCCTGCGGGTAAACTCCGAGGCTTAACCCATTTGGGTTAGCCTACAGCCCGCGCCCTTTGTGAAGGTCTAAGAGCTTACTAAACTAGTTTGGTAAGTTAGGAAATAATAATAACATATCTAACTATAATACTACGCGTCCTATAATTAAGATCATCTAAGAGTTTAATAGATATTGTACTATCTAGAGTGCTTAATTAAACAATCAAATTTGATTTCTAATAATCTATTATTTTAGCATTAAGATAGTATATAGATTACCTAATTTTTAGGCTACTTAGGTTGCAATAAGATACCTACCTAAAAGCCTATAAATATAGGCATCCTACTACTAGAATCTACCTAGTTTTTTATACAAGCTATTTAATCTCCCTAATCTTAGACCCCTTAGCACCTTTTTTCTATTAATTATTCTTAGAATTATATTATTCTTATATAGAACTAGAGCTAAGTCTTTAAGGCTACTGCTATATATTCCTACATTCTTACTCCTTCTACTACACCCTAAATTAAAGCTAGTAAGTTGTTTTTTTTATAGATAATATCCCTAGGGTTCTAAAGCTGCTACTAGTAATATTCTCTAAGTTCTTAGTAGGGTATACACTTACTATTAGGTATTAAAAGGTAAGAACTACAAGTTAATTTATTAGAATATAAGAACTATAAATTAATGCATTTAAATATAAGAACTACAAGTTGATCTATTAGAACACAAGAACTATAAGTTGATCTATTAAAATGTAAGAACTGTAGTAGTTAGTAGTTAAGTAGATAGTAGTAGTTAAGGTTAGTTATAATACTAGTAGTTTATATAGAGTTCTAAGGCCTCTAGTTTCTACTATAGTAACTAGTTATAATAGGGGATATTTAGTACTTACTAATAGAGATTTAGTAGATTATACCTTATATATATAGAGAAAAGAAGAAAGGTGATACTAGGATATAATAGTTTAAGGCGCGCGCTATAAAGAAGGCTAGAGATATTCTTAGTGCTAATAAGAGTGGTAAGAAGAAGAAGATAAGTAAAGAGGATTAATAGAAGAGAAAGGAAGAGGAAGAGAAGGATAGTAAGAGGTAATATAGAATTAAATAGAGGTATAAGGTCTGCAGCATACCTATACTAGAGCTAATTAACTATATAAGGATAATTAATCTCTAGCATCTTCCTAAAATTATTAATAAGGTATATAAAATAAAGAATATTAAATACTAGCAGCCTCTTATCTTTAAGTACCTAGCACACCTAATATAAGATAAGAACCCTAGATACAATTTTAAACCCTATAAGGAGTAGGTTAGTGCTATCTAGAACCTAGTATTTTATAAAAAGGATATTATTTTAAAGGTAAAAACTAGCTTTAGCAAGAGCAAAATCCTCTATATATTCTCTATTCTTACTAGTCTAATAATATTTTAGCTTATTCCCCTATTAAAGCTTAGTGCTAAGCAAGTAGCATAGATCTAACATCTTAGTAGAGCCAGGCTAGTATTGATTAATTTAAAGAGTAAGAGAAAGGTTAAGGGTCTCCTTAAGGGTATTATAAAGGGGGAGTATACTTATATACTACTAAGTCTAGAGTAGGTAGTATTAAGAGTATTTAAGAGAATCCTTAGGAGCTCCTTATTTTAATATAAGATTAGTATAGTTACTATTAATAAGGTGCACTTAATATACTAATAGGAAGAGTTCTATCCTAAGTATACTATAATTTTAGAGTTGCGTACAATTCTTAGGGATAAGGTTATTTAGTTTAGTTATTTAGCTATAATAAGTAAGGTAGCAGAGGTAACTATACTTAAGAAAGATAGGTTCTATTCTTAAGGCGACACTCCTTATTATACTAAGTTTATTAGAACCTCTATTGATTGTCCTAATATGTTTCTTAGCCTAGTAAAAATCCTATATAGGAAGGTAATAATATAGGACATGCTATACTTCTTATTAGACCTAGCTATTACTAATAGCACTACTACACTAGAGAAGATATTAAAGACTATAGTGTTTATTAATATAATTAAAGCTATAGGTGATACTACTGCTTAGTTCTAAGAGATACTTAAGGAAAAGACTAAGGATACCCCTTCTAATTAGTAGTATACATACTCTAAGGAGGATAGGCCCTAGTATATATTAAATATTATCTAGGAGTACTACTTATATATACTAGAAAATAACTAGATGCTCTAGTATATAGAATATAATAAGCTAGACTCTTCTCTATAATTAATAGTAGCTACAATATGTCTTAGGATAGGTGTAAATATTAAAGATATTAAAATAGTTATCTACTAGAGGATGCCTATCTTAAAGGATATAAGCAACACCTAGTAGTATACTAGTTATAGTAGTTGCAGCCTAGGATAATTAAGTACTACTATTATATTTCTAGAGTACTAGGTATAGGATAATAAGGGTAGGGATTAGCTAGAATTAGAGAAGAAGAAGGAGAAGGCTAAGCCTAAATACAAGTAGAATAAGAAAGGGAAGAAGGCTAATATCTCTAAACTATCTCCCCTAGTACCTTTATACAGCCTAAGTAGCTTAAGATACTCCTAAACTCCTAGGGACTATTTAGATTATTCTAATTCTAAGTTTAACCCTAGTGATAGTAAGCTCTAGGCTCTATATTTATAGTAGACTAGGGATGCAGCTAATAATAGAGGCCTACTATTCTAGCGTAATTTAGACTAGAAGAAATAGAGTAAGATTAGAAAAGAATAGTAGGAGTTAGTAATAGCTAGGTACCTATATAAGATCTTTCTAGCTTTCCTTAGAGAGAATCTACTCCTTCTAGAGCTTTAGGCTATTATGGATCCTATATATTATTATAGCAAAAATAACCCACACCTCCTACTAGAAATTATAGAGTGTCTATTCTAGAAGATAAATAAGCTAAGGAAGCTGTATATAGGAGATCTAGCTAGGTTTATACTTATATTACTAGATAACTAGGCGCGGAAGCATAGGAATTAACTTTATCCCTAGTAGAAAGCTCTTATGCTACCTGTGTAGTATATATTAACTATATATTACTAGAGATTGATATATATATTTACCACTAGAAAGAAGGGCACTAATAAGGAGTTTTAGAGAGTGGTTTTATTTAAGGATCTCTATTAAGCTATTCTAGTATTATAGTAGTAGTACTATAGGTGCTATAACTATAACCTCCTACTAGTAGAGCTATAGAAGTTCCCTTTATATATTAATGCTACTAAGGTGGTGTATATAAAGAGAAAAGCTAAAGAGAGATATTAGTAGGAAGAGAAAGACTATAAATAGGAGGAGAAGAAGAAGTATTTTAAGGGGGTACCTTTAAGGGATTTAAATTATCTAAGAGAGACTAATATAGCTAAGTAGGTTACTAGGGACTATAAATAAAAGAAGTATATAGAGTACCTAGAATCCTAATATTAACCTATCTTAGCTTTAGTTCCTAGAGTGCGCTTGCTAGGGTAGGGTATGCCTAGTAGTCCTCTAGCTCTTATTTCTACTAGTAGTCTAAGCTATAGATATCTAGGTTAAAGGGTATTACTATTAGTAGAAGTAGGATTAGATATGTATTTAGAAGGACTTAGCTCTAATGTTTAGGATAATATAGAAGAATATTTTAATACTTAGGTATCTATAGATTCTAGATACAGGGCTAGCTAGGGAAGCTAGGCTATAGGTAGAAGCTCTAACCTTAGCTAGCCTTATTATATAGTAGGGTTGAGCTAGGTAAGCTAGGTAGTCTATAGAGGTATTAAGAGCAGCTAAATATTAGAATATTCTAGGCCTAGCTAGGTAAGCTAGGTAGTTAGTAAAGGCCTTAGTAATAGCTAACTTATAGAAAATAGTAGACCTAGCTAGGTGAGCTAGGTAGTTAGCAAAGGCCTTAATAATAGCTAGGTAATAGGATATCTAAGGCCTAGCTAGGTTAGCTAGGTAGTTAGTAGAGGCTTTAATAGTAGCTAGGTTAAATAGCCTAGATCTTGCTAGCTAAGCTAGGCATTTACCTTTAGCTTTAATAGCTAAACAACTAATATTAATGCTAGCTAGATAAGCTAGGTAGTAGTTACAAGCTTTAGTAATTACTAACTATAATATCTAGCCCTTGCACCTAGCTAGGCTAGCTAGGTAAGCTTTAGATTAAGTATAAGTATAGCTAATAAGGGTTTCTTCTTAATAGAGCATTTATTTAGATCTTTTATATCCTAGGAGGATCCTCTACTAGGTAGCCTATAGGCTTAAGTAGCTGCATTAGAATATAGTCTATTTATTATACCTTAAGGCTAGTGCTATAGGTCTGTAAGCTAGCTAAAGTATTAGTAGGGGAGTATAGGTAGCACTCCTAGTGAAAGGTATTATATTAGTTTAGCTGCTAGATCTCCTTATTATTCTTTAACACCTACTAGATAGGAGCTATTAGCTATAATAAGTCCTAATAGGGGCGCTATTAAGAACCTTACCTTTTTAGAGAGATCTAGTATTAGTTAGTTAAGGAAGTAGATAGTAAAAGGTACTAAGAATACTATCTAGGTAGAGGGCTATAGGGCGTAATAGTCTAGAAGGAGATTAGTTATATTTTAGGAGTTAGGATATAGGGTATTAGTTATATTAGTTCTATTAGTTTAGGATTTATAATAAAGTCTATTATAGTTATTAGCTAGGTTCCCTACTTATTATATATCCTAATAGATAAACATATAGAATTGCCTTATAAAAGTAGTATTAAGTCTATATTATTATCTATTATAGCTTCTAAGTATTAGAGTTTAGGACTAATACTAACCTACTAGGTAAAATCCCGTATATTACTATCTTCTAATAGCATGTATTCCTGCCTTCTAATAAAGGCTTGTTTACTCTATAGCATCCTAAAGCAGTTCTAGGGTAAGTAATTAAGCTAATAGCTAAGCTGTAGGTAGTAGAATATTATCCTTATACTTTATTAGTTATACTTACTAGTTTCTTAATAGTAAATAAAGAGGAGAGTAGTTCCTACTATAGCTACTACTAATCCTTAATTATATCCTCCTAAACTAACTCCTTAATATAGTGTCTTAATTAAACTTATACTATATCCTAGCTTGTATAATTTAAGCGTCAACTTAAAATATCTTTTATAGTAAGAGGGTGCTTCTACTTATTATATAAAGAATTCTAAGGGGATAGCTTTGTTCTAGTCTCTAGTGTGTTATATTATATATATATATAAGAGAGTCTAGGGGCTTTAATTATACTAATATTTATAAAGGAGCGCCCTTGTATATTACTAGGCCTAGCTATAGCCTACTAAGTTATAAGTAAACATACTAATTAGTAGGAGGATAAGGCTTACTATTTAGATATAGTATTACTCTACTACTCCCCCTCCCTATATAGGCTCCTATCCCTTCTCTTAATAGATTTCCCCTAGGGTAGTATATATTCTACTACTCTAAAAAGGGTATAACTTACTAAGATTATAGCTTAATAAGAATATATATATACACTTAGTAGCGATCTCCTTTGCAGGGGCTAATAGCAGCTATAATAGTAGTACCTATAGAAGAGATAGATATTAATAGTCTATCTCCTTATACTTTACTATTGCTATTAACCCTACGCGTAATATAAGGACACCTATCTTATAAAAGTAGTGTTACTTATATAGAGCAGGGCTTTAAATATACCTAGTTTATTATAGACGCCTCTACTACTATAACCTATAGAACTATATCTTTAGATCTTGCCTAAACTAATACTACTACTAGTGCTATAGCTATTATCTCCTATTACTCCTACTTAGGCTATATCTATAGCCTTCCCTGCTATAGAGGTACTAGGCAATTATACTAATACCCTAATTCTATAGTGCGGCGCTATTATAGCTATTAGTAATAATAATAAAGCGATGCCTAATGCGCCTAGAGATAGCGATAATAGTAGTAATAATAAGGATAATGCTAGGGCTGCTATTAACGGAGCAAATAGTAGTAGTAATAGTAATAGTAGTAAATCTAGTAGAGATAATACTACTAACTTTAGAGTGTTAGTAGTACCTAAGGCTTACCTAGTTACTCTATACTAGGCTTACCTATCCCTCTAACTTAGTAATACCTGCTTCCTAAAACAGTTACTACCTTATTATTAGTAGAAGATTTTGCCTATATATAGATAGGAATCCCCTAGTCCTAGAAGATTAACTAGAACTAGCAGGTTAATAGCAAGATCCATGTTATAAATTAAGAGTATGTTGTCTAGTTTATTAAAAAATAGTAGTTGGATCTTATAGAGAAGGTAAAGAGGGAGAATGTCTATATTAATACACTCTAATAGTAGCGCTATATCTATTATATTATAGAGACTATATTAGGTAGATAGTTATATAGCGTTAATTAATACAAGTTGTATAAGACCTATAGTTAGGAATACTATACTTATAGCAAGAAGGGTGCTAGATAGATTAGATATCCTAGGTTTGCCTATACCTAATACTACTATTTAATGAAAAAGGATAGCTATTTACTAAGGTAGGAAAGAAGGCGCCCTTATTTACTAAGTCCTCTACTACTATATACTAGACTAAGTAGGGGTAATAATTAGGACAATTAGAATAGTAGGATTATAGTATAAGTATTTTTAATAGAGATTAAGGAACAAATTAACAGAGGATTAAGGAATAAATTACCAGTTGCGCGCTTAGTAGTGTTGTATTTAGTAGTAATAGAGTTAGGATTTTATTATTATTGCGCAGGATTGTAGTTAGTAAGTCTAGAATAAGAGGTAAGAGGATCTATTTCTATTAATAATAGTAGGAGCTAAGCTGTGCGCTAATCTTATATATTTTAATACTAGGACCTAGCTAGATTTAGTATAGGGGAAGGGTCATTAGTATATAGGAGCACTTATTAATATATAGTAGACTAGTTAATTAGTAGATAGGATATATAGGTATAGGGAGCTGTATATTTTATTATAGCCCTATAGCTAGGTAACCCTACTATCTTTATTATTATCTCTTACTCTTATCTTAATATTACCTATCTAATATTTCCTATTAACCTCTACTACTTATTTCCCTTGTTGCCTAATATCTAGTCCTTAAATTACCTAAACTTATTATAAAGCTTATTAAACTCCTTGTATAAAATAGGTCTAGTATTATTATCTTCCTAACCTTTAAGAATATTATCTAGGTTATTGCTATTAAGCTTATCGATATCCTTTAGTAAGTAGGACTTACTAGTATAATAGTAATAGGTATAGGTGCCTTCTATCTTAGGACCCTTTTTCTAGTTATAGATATAGTAATCCCTATAGCTATACTTCTTATAAAGGTTATAGCATTTACCCTTATAGACCTTAATACTGTCTAACTCTATAATGCAACCTATATAATTATATTACTTAAGGGCTAACTCCTTATCCTAGTCTAGCTATTGCTACTAATTACCCTTACTATAGTACTACTAGTTAGACTTCTTCTTAGTCTTAGGATAGTAATATCTGCTAAGGTCCTTATTCTTAGACATAGTAGGAATATTACTAGGCGTAAAGGTAGAGGATATCTTAGCAGGATAGGGAGTAGGAGTAATAGGGTTATTATAAAGTCTAGGTATAGGAGTTATACTTCTAAAGCTAGATAACTTGCCTAGCTAATAATAATAGATAGTAGGTAGTGTAGGCATTAAGGGTGCGGTAGTAGTAGTAGTAGTAGCACTAGTAGTATATATAGTAGCATTAGTAGGTAGGTCCTCTTTGCTAGCTTTATTACTAGATAAGAGCATGTCCTATACACTATATAGGTAAGCATCTATCTAATAGAGACATGCTAACATATTACCTCTTTCTTAACTACCACTTAGATTGATTAATATTACCTAGAGAGTTATTATAATAGATACACTTTAACTTACCTATAGCAGTGCTAGGCGCTCCTATAGTAGATAACTAGCGCGGTGTACTAGGTACAGCTAGAGTAGAACTTAGGACCTAAAGCTACAAGTCTAACTAGTACTAAGTTCTAGGTATATTAAACTCCTTAGAATTACTACTAACCTCTTTATTAATCTTATTTATAATATCCTTAGTAGTATTATTAAAGGGAAAGCCAGGGCTACTATATAGAGGCATAGTAGCTAATAGTGTAGTTATTAGGTAGAGCTACTAGTAGGAGGTAGCAGAGTTAAGAGAGGAGGTTATAAGGTAGATAGAGGAGAGGTTATAGAGGAGAGATATATTTTAGTACATAGAATTAATAGAGTTACCTATAACATAGGCACTTAGTAGATCTTATATATTAAGTATTATAGAAGCCCTATTGGACACTAAATAATTTTATAGATTAGGACTAACACCTTATACTATAATAGCTCTATATACTAACCTTACCTAAATATTGCTTTAGGACCCCTTTAGCTATAAGGGGGTTATAGCCTTATATTTAATTAGATTCTCTAGAGTAATATCCTTTCCTAGTATAGTCTAGATAGTATTCTAAAGATCTAGCTACTTCTATTAACCTATAATCTAGAGATTATTAGCTAATGTTTATAGATACTAGCACCTCTATTATACCTTAATTCTCTAATTCCTATTCTAGTGCTCCACCTATAGTCTAACTCTAATAGCCTATTATTTAAAAAAAGTAATATTATAATTACATCTATATAGTATAATATTAGGATAATTAGGATATATAAAAAGTATAATACTACTCCCCTATAGTATTAGTTTATTAGCTATAAAATATAAGTAGTATTTAGGAGGATGCCTATTCTTATTCTACTAAAACTTAGCCTATATAAAGTTAATTATACTAGGGATAGGAACTAGATATAAGAGAGGCCCCTACCTCTTAAAGTACTACTAGCACTATCTACATGTTATTAGTATAATTAGATTAGTAAAGGGAGCTGTATAGACTCCTACTCTATAGTAGAGAATTAAGAATACTAAGTAATAAGCGCCTAGTAGATATAATACTTAAGCCTAGGATAGTTTTAATTATCTCTTAGGGGAACTTGATAGAGACCTTTTAATTATAGCTCTTGTAGCAGCAGCTTAAATATAACTAGTAATAGATTAGGAGCCCTCTACCTCTTATTATATATGTTATTATTATCTAGCTTTAGCACCTCTACCTTTTTAAATTAGAGAGTAGTCTGCTAACTACTAGGAGATGAGTAGGTAGTCTATCTCTTATATTTAGGTAAATTAATAATATAATTATTTAAAAAGGTAATAGAGGTAAGAGTAAAGAGGGGGAGAGCTTAAAGTTCTAGATGGATAAAGGTAGTAATAACTAGTAGTTTATTATATATAAGAAGCTAGTAATATTATAGGTATATAATTAGACGCGGCATCCTAAAGAAAATATAATAGTAGATATTTCTACTCTAACTTATATCTAACCTTAACTTTAATAACTATCTAGCCTACCTGGCTATAATATCTATAATAACTGCCTAGCTTGCCTAGCTATAGCTAGGTGAAAGGTATCCTACCTAGCTATAGCTAGGTAAGCTAGGTAGTTGTTATAGATATTATAGCTAGGTAGGCTAGGTAGTTTTATAGTAGCTATCTATCCTTATATATTTTTAACTATAGGTAGTTGCTTTACTTACTTGTATTGCTTAGGCACCTACTCTAATATACCTAGCTAGCCTAGCTGCTATTAATACCTCTACTAATATCACCTTGCTACAACTAGGCTATTTAGGGAATTAAGTGTAGCTAGGTAAGCTAGGTAGTTGCTCTATAGCTATCCTTATATATTTTTAATAGTAGATAGTAGCCGCGCTTATAGGCACTACTTATATACTTACTCTAAACTGCCTAGCTAGCCTGGCTACTATAAATAGCTAACCCTGCTAATAGCTAGGCTAGCTAGGTGTAACAGCTACACCTAAATAGTTGCTTAAGAACAACTAAATATTATATAAACTAATTAGACCTATACTACTTAAGGATCTTTATAGCTTAACATTAGGTATAGACTAACTATATTATTAACTACAAGGTACAAGGATATTACTATATATTAATAAGACTTACCGCACACTTAATCCATTAATAAGTAGTAGCTATCTAGCCTATAGACTCTTAAAAGATAAACAACCTAAAGTAGTACTCCTAATTATACTAAACTATCTTAAAATCCTTACTATTATTATTTATGCCTAGCCTACAAAACTCTACTATAGCCTTATCTACTACTAGATTATTAATAGTATCTAATTAACTATCCCTTATATTAACTAGGATAAATTTATTATTATTATCTTCTTAGAGGAACTCCTCCTCCTAGATAATATCTTTAGGAATAGGCTTATTCGCATTATTATTATCGTCCCCTTTATTAATCTTATTATTAATATTATAATACCTTACATCTCAACCCCTTTTAATAAACTCCTAATTAAATTCCACAACTTACTAGTAGAGCTTCTTACTGCCTCTAGTAATAATATTAAGGGACTTGTATATATACTCTAGCAGGGGCTGCTTAATATTACTCTTTAGCTAAGGGGTAGAAAATCCCTTAATAATAAGGTTCTTTACTAATATCTATATATTATTAATCTAGCTCTTGCTTAAATGCTTTCCTAATATCTTTATTCTAAACCCCTCCTCTATTTAAGCCCTTAAGGATTATATCTAGGTGTTAGTAAGGTATATATAATTAAGAACTAGATCTAGTACATAGGTTAAGTTATTGTACTACTTTATCTTAATCTTTGCTATAGTATTTAAATACTTAAGACTAAGATTAATAGGCTTAAACAAGTTTAGAAGTCCTATCTAATTTACTAAACTAGTTAATATAAAGGCTCTTCGCAACTTAGGGTAGTTAACTATAGAGAGATTCTACTAGTAGAAAAGCAACTCTTACTTATAGTTCTTCTATTTCCCTGTGCCTATATATAAAAGAATTAATAGATTAATAAGGTAGGTAATAAGACCTATATTACTATACTTAATTATATAGTAGAAGGCTAAGAATACTTTAGCCTACTAGAGAAATTAATATATAGTAAGGAAAGTCTTGTCCCCCTTAGGTGCCTTGGTTATAGCCTTAATAGTAAAGATAGTAAGGTGGATATCCTTAATAAGCTTATTAAACTGTTCCTATATAAGATCCTTTATTATGTTAGAGAGTAATACTTAAGGAGAGTATTAGTAGATGTCTTTTACTAACCCCTACTTATATATAGTAGACTAGAAGAGAGCAATAACCTATGCTATAAACCCTTAAGCTACTAAGGGCTCTATCTAGTAGTACTTAATTAATTTCTTATAGTACTTTAATTATCCTATTATATTAATATTATACTAAAACGTGTAAAGCTACTCTATCTTTAAATTAGGAGCCTTCTAGTAGGTTAGCCTTATTATCTAGAGGAGGTTATACTATATATAGAAAAATATAGCAACCCTCAGTATCTATTTCCTTTAATTATAAGGCATAGTTATTTGTTTCTACTCTACTTAGAGGATCCAGATAAGTGTGACTATTAATTAATTACTATAAACAAGCTAAAGCTAGTAAAGAAAATTATTAAGCCGCGCATATATCTTAGCTATAGCTGGAGTAAGTCTAGGACTATTTATACTACCCTTAGGCCTCTCCCTACTATTATTTTATGTCTAAGACTAGGCAGGCTTATTAATAGGATCTATAGGATTATAAAGCCTAAATTAATCGACCTAGATATTATGTTAGATATTAATTTAGCCTGTAATTGAACCCATATTTGTATTAATTAATTCTATCTATATAAAGGGTATTTTTACTACTAGTAGAAGATCTAGTATAGGCATATATAGAAAGGCCTCCTTATTCTTGCTAGGAAAGATAGTATTTACTACATCCTTAAATACATACTTAATAGACTTTATAATAAGACCCCTACTTACCTTTACTAAGGTTAAATCCTCTACAGAGCCCTCTCCCTCTAGGGCCTAAAGAAGAGCTAGGGAATCTAGAATATTATTTGCATCTAGTAGTATCCTAGAGTTATATATTATTTACTATAGGCCTATTATAGGCATCTATAGTATATAGTATACTACTACTATAGTGTAGTGCTATATTAAGGTTTAATAGCTAAGGGTTTTATTCTATATTATAAGTTAAATATTAAAATTATTATACCTAACAATAGCCTGCTTATTGTGTACTATGTGTCTTATAGCCTCCTAGTAATAGATGTTAGTTTATAGTAAGTAATAGTAGAGAGTCTTACCTTAGCTAGTTTATAGATATAGTTTATTATGTCTAGGTATAAGCTATAGCTATAGTATACCCTAAAGCCTATAAGTACTTTAATAATATAGTGCTTTATTCCTAAGCCTATAAGATAGGTATTAATTAGTCTAATAAGGTAGTTCAACTACTACTACTATTAAGAATAGCATACTATTAATGTTATTATAAGGATTAGGTTAGAAATTACCTTACCCTTCTATTCTTTAGTATTATACTTGTAGCTATCCTATTTAGCCCTAAAGTTTAGTAAAAGTTTAAAGAGAAAGGTAAACTAGTTAGGAGTAATGTCTTTAATTATTTACTAGGTAGTATTAAAGTTAATAGTCTTAATATTATAGATAGTAGGATTGTACTTCCTAAAGTAAGGGAGAGGGTAGGCTATAAGACTATTAAGCTTATCCCTAAATAAGGGTATCACCTCCTTTACCTCTAGCCTCTTTAATGTATCCTAAAACATATCCTTTTACTACTATAAGGTATTCTAATACTAATTTATATCTAGCTCCTCCTTATTTAAAACCTATATAGTAAGAAATATATTAAAGCTTAGGTACTCTACCTTAATTATAGCTATAATTCTAGAGAGTAAAATAGCTATACCCTAACAGTACATAGGATTTAAAACTAGAAAGGTAAAGATATTAGGGTTGATCCTATTTAAAGATATCTCCTCTCTAGCTAGAATAACCTTATTGTTAATAATGGTACCTCCTAAAAACTCTTAATTATTATTAATAATATGTTCTTTAAAATTTTCTCTAGTGCTACTAGCACTAGAGAGGGTAGCTACTACTACCCTATCTTAATTACCTAATATGTCTTCCTTATTATCACCTTTATTACTAGAATATCTACCTATTGTAGAGGGCTCTAGGCCCTGTAGATAGTGTATCTCTTAATCCTATATAGCCTCTAGGTGGTGGATTTTATATTAGATTACGTTAAGAGTATTACTAGATAGACTATTAGATATAGAACTTGTTTTAAGGCTAGGTGTTAAGTAATTAGAACACATTTTAAATGGATACTATAGAGGAGAAGATGGGCTTTTATTTATAACACTTTATAATAGGCTATAAGCTTATATTAATAGTAATATAGTACATAGAATTTATTAAGATTTACTATAGAGTTAAAAAAACCTACCTTACTAAAGCTACTTAATAAACTATCAGACCCTCTACAAGGTTCGCCCTTCGGGCGATTTGATTGGTAGGGAGGGGGGGGGGGGGGGGGAGGGTGCAGGGGTAGGGGACGGGGGCGGAAAATCAAACCACCCGTGGCGCGAACATCGTGAAAGAGGGTCTGATTAATGAGATAAGCGTCGTGACGCTTTTGCGGTTGTCATGTTCGCCGCGCGGCCGGGAGGGCTTGAGGGTTGGATTGCGCTGCTCGGCCGACCTCTCAGTTGACTTGTAAGTCACGCGTCTAGCTCTGACTTTTGGCGCCAGTTTTCTTCTTGGCTGAACAAGGGGACGAGAGTGGCAGAGGCAGTTCCCAGGAGCAGCACGTGTGGAGATGAATTTGCAGTCCCTGATGATGGAAATTGGGAGCATCTCCCACGCTTTCAGTTGCAACGATACAATATGCCAATACATGTAGCCAAACAATGCAATCAGACCCAATACACAAAAGAAAGCAAGCCCATGCAAAAGTGTCGCTCCATGCAGCCATCAAGCCCGTCCATCCATCCCAATGCAATGTCCCAATCGGAACCCGAGAACGCCATCCTCTATCGTTTTGTTGGTTCGCTGTAACTCCTTCGCACCCAATTCATGCATGTGATGTCCCATAAATGACATTATTCGTACAACTCGTAAGGAAATTTCGTGTGTGTCGCGGACGATGGAAAGATCGAAATGTAGGTGTGGCCGTCGCTTCGTTGCTGCGCTTGTCGTGTCTGGTTCGTCGGCTGTGCAAAGCCCGCTTCATTCTGAATTCCATGTGGCTTTTCGATGACTGATTCGATAAAGGGAAATGTCGCTGAACGATGTGCTGATGCAAAGTCAGCCCGTGGACAACGCAGGATTCATTATGGCAACACTTACGAAAAAGGAGATTCGAAATTTGGAGCAATTGTCGGTCATAATTCGACCTTGTTGGTAGTCTTTCCGGGCGTTTTGGGCACTCCAGTCGTGTCGTAGCCGCCACGTCCCATATTCAGCGGCATGTCGAACTGATTCGTAGGCATGGTTGCTTGAGAGAGCATTAGAACCCCGCACTTGCATATTCGCCACCGGGCCGACTTACCAAGAAGGAAAGGACTCCAAGAACGTGCAAAGGCGGTCGAGTGATTGTGAAAGGCTTGCGCGGGCTTCAGACTTTGCGCAGTGTCGACGGCTGAAACAAAGAAAAGCGTTATGCTCGGGACGCGACCAGAAGTGGGCTTGGAGGGGCAGAAATGCGAACCATGATGCGCAACATATCAAGAGGGGCCTCGCGAACAAAAAGGTCGGCCACGCAGGGGCCCCGTGGTGGAGCTCGAGCATCTTGCCGTGTTCAATTTTCACCGTTGTGCCGGCGGATCTGCGCCGAAGGAGCGAACACGGACGCGCGCTTGGACCGAGGAGTAGCTATGGAGCCGCCCACGACAAGACGCGAGGAGCAGCAGACAGGGCTGAGTTGGCGCCTCTGAACACTTTCGGACGCTGATTGTGGTTGATGTTCTGACGAGGTCATAATAGAGTTTTCCCACAGCAACGGCACATGCAGTCAGCAAGGCGGCTGCCCCTGAACAGCCAAACGAACGCCTTTGGAACGATCTTGCGTGCCCGCGAAGCAGATTTGCAGGGAAGATGCGCCGTCCGAGCTCGAGCATGCGGGAAGGCGTTTTGTCGGCGTATCATCACGCACAGGCGAGCTGTCGTCGAAGGTGGGTGGGATGGCATGCTGGCCCGTGAGCTGTCAGCAGAAATTCCATGCAGCTGTAGCGCGCCAGGGGCTGCCGCTGTCGACGAGATACAAACGGGCGTTCGTTCACATGAAGCTGACGGTCCATCCTCTGCCAATTGCTTCGCCTCAATACCTCGCAGCAGGAGCCGGCTGACAAGTGACAACGCAGCACATGCGGGTCGTATTTGGCCATTACCACGGCCCGGGCCGCCCGAGATACCGCGCGGGGAGTGTCAAAGCCTCCAGAATCCGTGCTCGCGGCCAGCGTGCGACCAGAGTCCGGGATATTCTAAGCATGGCCATGACGAAATGGCCCCATCGTGAGGAGAGATGTTCGCAGCTGCCCCCAGGGTCTACGGCGCAGTTTGCTGACGTGGAAAACGCTCTTGTACGGCTTCGTCCTGTGGCCCGCGACCGGTCAATCGTAAAGGGTGCGGCGCTGCGGACGCACGGCCGCCGTGGACTGAGCAAATGCGACAAGTAGCATCGACAAGTCTTGTCCCTGTCGCCGAACCTCGGATGTTCAAGGAATAACCCTTGTTTGACGCGATGAGGCTCTTGACAACGTGCATGATGCTCGTTTGTTGCCAACGGTCGCCCGGGTTGCAGCGCAAATCGTGAATCGTCTGTCCGGCATTTCCGAATTCGAGCGACGATGGCTTCAAATCCGAATCCTTTGGATCGACTTGAAGTTGATGACGACTCAGTAGTAGACGTCATGCATCAGCAAAAGTCCCAACAATTCAAAGATGGCCGTAGTTGTATCTGTGTCTGGCGATAGTTGCCAGCGCATCGTGCTACTCCCTTCGCCCGTAAGAATTTTCCTGCCGCTTCGGCTGCGATCGGGATTCCAGGAGCAAACTGGCACCAGTCGGAGTTTCCAGTACGAAAGCCAGCTGTCCATTAGCAAACGCGGCGACAGCAAGCCAGGTCTTTGTGTCATTCGTTGTCCCATGGTTTCTTCTTCGCATTGGGACTGCGAGTGTGCGAGTGCTGTTTTGTCAAAGCTGTGTCAGACGCGCTTGGAAGGCGAGGGCGAAGAGGAAGTGATTGATGCGACACCACTGGACAGAGGATGTCAGTATTCAATGACATGGACGAAAACCTTGTCAAAGAGCATGCACTTGCCAAAGTTCTCAAAGCGCGCCGTCTCCGCGCGCCCCTTGGAGCCACACGCGCTGGATTTGTCGCGGCCGATCCCTTTTGGCGACAAAAGTCAATGGCATCCGCAAACATCGCTCATGCGACTCTCAGTTTTATATTGGAATCATTCCCCAAACTCACCGACAGTCCTTGATGTTGCTCAAACTGCAAATCAAGCTGAGGGTATTATTGCGCGCATGCCTCATTGGCGGAGTTCTCCGGCGGCTCCACCGCTTCGCAACGCCAGAGTCTAGACTTCTAGAAGCCTGCGGGCGCACCTGCAAGTCATATCGAATTCAGTCTCCCGTCTCCGCAAAAGCCATTTTGGCCCACTGTTGCTGTGAACCTACTTTGGACGTCTGCTCTTTGCTTGCAATGGTCTGGGCCACTCTGGTCCACCAGTTCCGATCTTTTGAAGCTTCTGTCGATTTCTTTGCACGGCGCCATTTTTAGAAATGTCCCTCATCGAAAGCCTGGCCCGTGACACCATGTGGCTGAAGTGGAGTGACAGCGGTGTCCTGAAACATCCCTCTCCTGGTCTGGATTCGATCGCAGCGTTGTGGGTATTGAATCAAGGCATACACCCGCAGGGAAAGCATGTCGCTTCGAATATCAGATGCGGTCGACTGTCCGAGGGAATACGGAAGCTCGTCTTATCTGCACTGTGTCTCTATGTCAGCTTCTCGGCTCTTGAAATAGGCAGGGACTTGAGCAGCTTTCCTTTCGGTCGCTCCGCCGGGAAGTGGAGCAAGTGTCGCGCATAAAGAACTGACGGTCAGTAACAGCGTTCAAGCGTTCAATGTTCCTTGGACAAGAAAAAAATCACTGTTGATTGTGAACGAGCAAGAGCGTCGAGATCGCCTTGGACCTGATTCATCTCCTCCCTTCCCTCCGCCACTACTACTCTGAGTTACGCTCAGTAGCTCGTAACAACAAGGCTACCCGACCAAAGGCCTTCCTCGTTCTTGTTTTCCTCCTTGGCTTCCCCCCTTCTTGTTTTACTCTTTAGCCTTCCCGCTTCTTGAAGCCGGCCTCGGTGTGGAATCCGATGTCGCCAAGGACGCGCTTGCGCTTCGTCTCGGTGTTGGCAGTGGAAGGGGTAGCAACTTCGGTTGCATAATTCACTTCGCCTTTGGCTGCTTGGGGGTGTGAGTGGCGGTCTTCTTGACGGAGGACGCCATCATATATCCTACTTGGTTGTTAGTTTGAGAATCATCATGATTCCAATTCAAAGGAGTACTGACGTCTGCAGAATTGATCTGATAGGTCGCCGAAAGCACCCAGTTGATCTCGGCCTTCAGCATCGTTACGGCCTTGTGGACATAGCCTCATCATCGTAGCCAGTGAGGATGCCACTCTTCGCGTGGAGCTGCCGTAGGTGGGACTCTTGCCAGCTCCATCTTGTTTTCCTCCTTGGCCTTGCCCCCTTCTTGTTCTCCTCCTTGGCCTCCCCCTTTCCTTTGCCCCTCCACCTCCTCCCTCTTGAAATGGGCGGAATTGCTCCCCGCAGTCGAGGAACGACAAGAGACAAAGGGGCAGTGCATTGGCGGCGTCATCGGCGTTGCGACCTCCGCGGCGAGGAGCCAACGTCGTGCTTTCAGAATCTGATTCTGATGGGGGAATTGAAAAGCAAAGCCCACCTTGCCTTTCAGCTACCAATTTTGACGCAGAATTTGCCTTGTTATTGGTGTGTCGATTTCAATCAGAGCCCCAACTGATCACAGAGTCGGCCCTCTCGGTATCTGCAGGCGGCGCAGCAGTGGGACCGTTCTGGAAGATTTGTTGAAGGACCGCCGCAACAGGGTCGGGTGCAGAGACAGACGATTGAGTCTTTGGGCCTGCCTTGAGATCCTCGAAAGACTTTGTTTCCTGGCCATTCGCCTCATCGCGCGTAGGCGGAGGAGTGTAAAGGACTGGGGCCTCGTTGCACACAAAGAGGTGTGCCTCTGGGCATGCTCGTTCCAAAATTTGAACGAGCAATGGTGTGGGACAAGGAAAAAGGTGTATGAATCGTCGCGTGAGTGACCTGGCGTAGCTGGAGTGGCGACAGGAGAGTGGGAGCGGGCGCTGGAAAGAGAGGCACCCTTCCTCCGAGCTGGTTGGCATCAACCGCTGCCCGATGTGCGCGAAGCTGACGCGGCGAGGTACCCAGAACAGCAGGTACGCACCGGTGGCGTCACTGGCACTTCTGGTTGGAACTTCAGGTGAAGGCGGGTCGGCTTTGACGTCAATGTGGTTGGAGTATGCAAGCGGATGGCTGTCACTCGCACTCCGAATCGCCTCAAACTTGGCCCTCTGTTCAGCGACGTTGCTGCGCAGCTTATTCAGTTCCGCCTCCAGCTCCACCTTTTTGGAAACCGTTTCCTTCAGGCAGAGAACAATGAGTTTCTTGCTTGGACTCTCATGCTCTGCGCCTAAATTTCTATCGAGTCAGCAGAGTTCGTAAAGCCAAACGTATGTCTGGGGGTGATCGTTGTCGGATGCTCGAGGATGATGGCTGGTATGGAAGAAGAGTGCAGAGGGAAGGTTACACGAGTAATAGTGTGCGACAGCCGCAGGGCGGGTAACTAACCTTTTGGTTCCCTCATCTGCCACCGAATGAGGCTCCGGGCAGTCACGGGACTTGTGGCCGCACTGCTTGCAGTTGCGGCAAGCATGAGGGTCGACACGCTCCTGAGTGCAGTCACGAGAGCGGCGACCGTCGTGGATCCACCAACCTTCTCCTCTTTGAAGACTTCGACCTGACGGAAGGCCATCTTGTTCATGGCAGTCATGAGGTAGCCATCTCCTTGAGTTGTGGCCGCGCTGCTTGAAATTGCGGCAAGCATGAGGGTCGACGCGCTCCTGAGCGCGGTGACCAAGGTCGTTGCAAACGAGACACTTGACCTCGGGATAACCGGTGGGCTCTCGTTTTGCTGGGGCATAGCCGCCGAAACAAATCGATATTGTTAGGCCTGGGATCTTGGAGAATCCGAGCCCACAACCAGCGTAGAGATCCGGGCAGAGAAATCAACCATCTCGTTTTCGACAGCTTGGTAGACGCCCGGTTCCACGTCATGATGGTGGCATTCAATGTTGAAGACCACCAGGTGATGAGATACGAGCGATCGGTCCCGCGGGACGCTGAAATGTGGACTGTAGATGGATTGGTGCAAGAGTCCATCTAAACACCTCCGGCAACGTTGCGCTAGGCCCAGGCGACCGAGCAAAGCTTTCGCTCCGCGACGTTGCATCTTTGGCCGGCTTGCTTGGGGATGCGGCTGCTTGAAAGAAGGGCTGCAGTGTGTTAGAGTAGAGCGAGGAACTGATGGGAGCTTCGCTTACAGGACGTGACATGCCATGGCGGGGCAGGCGCTTCGCGCTGTATCGAGCGAGGCAGAGGCGCTTGCGGCCCAGTTTGAGCGGTTGAGCCCACGTGCTTCGCGGGCTGGCCGCTCGGCTCTGCGTTTTCAAGTCAGCGCGGTCAGGCATCCGAGAAGTTTGATGAGACGTACCTTTTTGGGAAGTGAATCGAAGAGATTCAACACCTGTTGTGGAGTGGTTGGCTTGTGGGTGTAGGAATGAAAGGAGTTGGTGAGAATTTTGACATGCTGCTGCGGTGATGTTTGTGCGCCGCGGTATCGATTAGAGCATGAGCGGCACTATGCCGAAAACAGCTAGCAGGGCAAGCAGGTGAACTGCGTGGATACTGCTTGGGAACTGACTACCGCCTTCCAGCACAAAGCAGCGTCCGCGTTTGCTTTGTTCACAGCACCTTCTTTGTCAGCGTAGATTTGCCATCGTCCAAGTCGGACCGGATATGTATCATCGCAATCGCCGCTCTGTTTCCGTGCTGCTGCCATGAAGCCGTGAGGTTTGTTTAAGGTTATCCGGGGCCGGGCGCGCGTCACGGAGCGGGACGGAATCGGGCGGAGTCGTTTGCCTCAACGTTTCCCCAACTTTTCGCGCTTGGAGACGCCAATCTGGCCCATCACCACCTGGATGGCCCTGGGGACTCATGCAGCAGAGACTTTCTCGACGACTAAAAGAGGACACGAGCCACATGGCGGCAGATCTTTCGCAGGCAGTTCTTTCGCAGCCCGCCACCACCCCTTTTCTGCGACTCCCGACTCGACATATATTGGTTTGCAAACTGCCTCCCCGTGTTTGTTTACATGTTCGACTTCCTCCTTCCCTATCTGGCGCGGACTAATGCAAGACCCAGGGGACCATTTTCATCTTCGACCAGCATCATCCTTGGTCGAGCGGGATGCAACAATCCCACGCCATGCCCCAGCGAAAGTATTCCAACAACAAGCCAGCCTGAAAGCCTTGTTACCATCCAAACGGGGTCTTGCTCCGGATCCTTGACGACACCACTGCCACTCAATCCGATCCAGTGGCAGATCAGCGCCTGGAGATTTTGGCTCCATGGGGATGTACCGGGATTCAAGGTTGGTTCGGGAACAAGCGAGGAGGTGGATCGCAGCGCTGATGATGTGGTTGGCTACAGCTTCGCGGGACGCCCTTCGACTGCCAGGGTCCTCCCGATAGCTCCAACTTTAAACATGGCGTACATCCCCTGAGCCTCTCAGCCTGAACTACGACTTCCAAATCATCATCATCCGCCGCGTGGGGCGCGGGGTGTGTGCACGGAGATGGAGACTCTTTTATTGCGCTGGGTGCAAACATGAAGAGTCGTCGATTCGAAAGCTCTGCCGACATCATATCGCGCAGCCATGTCCGTGCTCCCACTCGTACTGCTCTTTTTGAGCCTCGCGCTTGGCCAACTGCTACCGGATCAGTATGTTGTTAAGCTAAAGAAAGATCAGGTATACTTGACGGCACATTTTCGAGTTCCTGCGCTAATACCAGGCGACCCAGGATGCAGGACAGGCCGTCGCACAAATCAACACGGAGCTCAAGAAGATGGGCATGCCGGGAGAAGCCGCCATGATGGAAGATCTCAAGAGCAACGTATTCAACGGCGTCGGCATTGAAATCAAAGCCGCCAAAGGCGTCAAAAGAGTTTTGGGATACAAGGGCATGATTGAGTCGCTGGGATTCGTTGAAAAGGTCTGGCCGGAACGGCAGTATCAGCTGACCGATGTCGTTGAGCGCAAGAGCATCAACCCTGAGCTCGAAGGCGTCCTGCCCGACGTCGATGGCATGACGGGAGTGGACAAGCTGAAAAAGGAGGGCATCAGTGGCAAGGGCGTCGTGGTTGGGATCGTCGATACAGGCTGCGACTATCTCAACTCCTACCTCGGCGGTGGTTTTGGCGACGGTTTCAAAGTCAAGGGAGGCTTCGATTTCGTTGGAGTAGACAGCATCTATCCTCCGGCTATGCCCAAGCCTGATCCGGATCCATATTCCGACTGCGAAGAGCACGGAACTCACGTTGCGGGGATCGTCGCAGCAGAAGCCCCAGCCGATGCGGCAATCAACTTTACTGGTGTCGCACCTGGAGCCAGCCTGCGAACCTATCGCGTCTTTGACTGTGACGGAATCACGAGGACTACCGTGCTGATTCGCGGCGTGATCCGGGCATACAATGAGAGCGTGGACATTATCAATCTTTCCCTTGGCGGTGGAGGACCTTTTCCCGACGGTAAGAAAGATGGTGGCCACGCCTCGGACACTGCTGACAAAATCAGATCCCCTCTCTGACATCATCCGCGAGATCCACAAAGAAGGCAAGATATTTGTTGCAGCTGCGGCCGGAAACAGTGGCGCCAACGGGAGCTTCACGTCTGAAGCACCAGCTGCAGGACCGGACACGACGGCGATTGGCGCAGTTGAGATCCTGGAGTATCGAATTCCTGTGTACGAGGCCACCTACACTGTGGGAAGTGATTCGACTCCGAGAGGCTTCAACTGGAGAAACTCAGCAAAAAGCAAGTATCCTCCGCTGTTGGACCTCTACCCACTGTCGCTCGACACAAGCCGCGAAGACGAAGCATGCGAGAAGATTACCACTCCCACGCCAGACTTGTCCAATCGCTTGGTACTCGTCAGACGCGCTGGATGTAACTTTGGAAAGCAAATGTTCAATCTTGCTGCCATCGGTGCTCGCTATATCCTCATCTACAACGACCTGCGAGGCGACATTGAGATCCCGCGCTTCAGTGAAGTAGCCGATGGCATCGAAGCGGGCGGCACGATGACAGCCGATGCTGGCAGAGATTTGATAGCCGCCTTTGCCAGAGAGGGGAGTGTTCGAGTGACCATGAACACGACAGTATTCCCCGTCATCCTCAACAGCCTGAATCCGGCCGGGACTGGCGGCCGCATGGCCAACTTCAGTACCATTGGTCCGCCAGCCGTGGCAGATTTGAAGCAAACAGTCTCGTCACCTGGCAGGAATATCCTTTCCACAGTCGGTCGGAAGAATGGCGGTCTTCAACTGCTCAGCGGGACCTCAATGGCATGTCCTTACATCGCTGGGGTCGTTGCGCTGATAAAGGAGGCTCGGCCGGGGCTCAACTTTTACGAGACGGTTTCCAGACTTGTAACCACGGCGATACCCATGCCATTCAATGACGGAGGCAAGACAAAGTTTGACTTTTTCGCACCAGTATGGCAACAGGGCGGCGGACTTGTAGATGCGTATCATGCGGTACACACCACAACCGTCTTGGACACATATGGCCTGTCTTTCAACGACACGGAATTCAACCCTGGCACCTTGTCTTTCACCATCATCAACAATGACACGAAGCCGTCGACGTACAATCTTTCCCACGCTGGCGCCGCAACCATTCTCTCGTTTCGCGGGAACGGCGATCCAAGAGTAATACCCTGGCAGGGATACTTTGAAGGACCGCTGGCAACTCCGCAGCAAACAGCTTTGACATCAGGCTTTGCGCTCGACGAGTTCGTCGACAGCGTCGTGCCCGAGTACGCAGACCTCATCATCAGCGAGACATCATTCACCCTCGAGCCCAAGGAGAACAAGACCATCCGCATCAACGCCGACATCAGCAAGTTCCGCACGCTCGAAAAGCGCTGCCCGCTGGTCAGCGGCTACATTGTCATCAACGGCACCTCCGACAACCTGACGCTCCCCTACGGCGCAATCGGCTGCCGGCTGCGCGACCTCACCATCATCGACGAAAACGACCCAGCCGTCTACGTAGTCTCGGCCACCAACAGGTCCGTCTTCAACGTCACGCGCGACCGGGGCTACCTGCCGCGCGAGCCCCCTGACGCCGAGTTCCGCCTCCCCAAAGACAGCTCCGACGCGGCGCAGGCCAATCTCAGCGTCCCGTGGATCCAGATGCACTTCACCATGTACGCCAAATATGTGTCGGTGGACCTGCACGACGCGGAGACGGGAAAGAACGTGTCGACGCTGCTGCCGCCGCAGCTCGACTTTTCGGTTGGCCGCCTGAACACGTTCTTCATCAACTTCACGGGCGTCTTGGACAACGATACGTGGGCGCCCGAGGGCCGGTACTACTTCAACATGTCGGCGACGCGGCTGTACGGGAATCCGAACGACACGGCGGATTTCAAGGAGAGCATCTCGACGGATCCGTTTGTGCTCAAGTATCTGTAGGCTTGCCGGTCGGCCGCGCGGGCAGGAGGGAGTGGACGCGTGCGGGATGGCGTTGCGAGAGACATCGCCGAGTCTATATGCGGTCCCAGCTATTTATCTCCGCTGCAAACGCCGAGGTCGCCGCCTTAGGACCACAATGACGCCTTTGCGATCCGGGGACATGTCGACGAAAGGGATGAATGCTCCGCGCGATCAGCAAAGTGTTGCAAACATCCTGGTCTCTTTCGCGGGTAGGGCAATCTGCCAGGCCCATGCGGTTCCAGATTTGTACAGGAGAGTGTGTGGGGCTGTACTGCGTATGGAAATTGAGCACGAGACCTCGTTTTCTTGCTATTGTCTGGCTCAACAATTATTCCCGGAGTACTTCAGGCCCGTGGCTGACCGCGTTGCGCACGAATGTGGCACTGTTGCGGCTCTTTCGCACAGGGGAACCTTATGCATCTCCACGTTTGTACAGGGGTGGACGCAGTTCCAGCAGGGGTAAATGCAACTTCTGTCTATAGGGATAGGCGCGACCTGCACCAGATCCAGCGCGCCTAGGGAGTCTTTTGGTTTGCTCCTCTCCAGTTCCCCCTGCCAATCACATGCAGTTGAAAAACATTCCTCTTCATCCACCGTTCGACTCATCTACACAAGCCAGAAGCATGGCCAATTTATTGTCACTGTTTACATTGTGCTTGCGCCGGAAGGGTCTTGTTGGACAGAACCACATGCGCAAATAACTGCGCGGACCCGCTTCTTCTGATCAGCAATGCAGCATCCCAAATCCCCAAAATGTGTTTCAATGATGCGCGCTTTTCTAATTCAGTATCAGACCGTCGGAAGCCTAGCATGAATGATGGCGGTAAACGTCGAGATGGATTTACATAAATGCCGCTCTGTGTTCCGTTTGCACTCTTCTCTACCGTCACTTCCAATCAGCATCACTTGCCTGTATCAATTTCATTGACACGCCTCTTTCGTTGAAGTACCGTCGCTCTTTCGCGCTGCACACATTCATTCCGTAAAAGCCCCAGCTGCTAGACTCCCGCACCAGAATGGCATCAGTGAAGACGCTCGCCGGTCTTTTGGCCTCAGCCGCTCTGACCGCCGCCACGGCGTCCAACGCGACCTGCGACACTTCTACCCTAGACAACTCGACGTATTACTACAACATCACAGTCCAGGACACGACCGCCGCGCAGGTGGCCAACATCACAGGTCGCGGCATTTGCGACAGTCAGCAACATCCATCCCCTTGCCCACCATCAAACAGCACCAAGTCACCCACTAACACCGCCATAGTCGCCCGCTGGAACCTCATGGTCGACGTGACGATCCCCGCCAACGTCGGCGAGCGCTTCTGGATTCCGGCCCAAGATTGCGAGCCCGACAACACCTCATGCTTCCTCCAGGAAGCAGACAACCCGCAGGCTGAATGCCTGCTCGGTGGACCTCGCCTGTACTACACCGTCAACGGCGACACGTACGACAAGATTGCCCTGCGTCTGGGCATGAATGTCAGCGCCATCACGAGCACCAGCAACGGCTCGCCGACGGGTGCCACCGGCGGCGTCACCAACGGCTCGCAGGTGCTGGAGGCCGGGCAGTTTGTCAAGATTCCGCAGGTATGGAGCCGTCTCTTCCTCAAAAGGACAATAAACTCACATCAAAACCAGTGCTCCCCCAGCGTATGTCAGCTACAGCCGTACTCGTTCGGTTCCGAAGGCCCCGGTGTCTACAAGGACTTGGCCGAGAAGTACGCCACCACGGTCGGCCAGATGATGATGCTGAGCGCCACGTACAACTACAGCGGGAATGCGCTCCAGGGAGGCACGCCTCCGCCCATTAGTATCCCGATTAATTGCACGCTGCTGTCGAGTAATTACACTGTACTGCAATGAGGCGGGTGTTAAGGAAGAGAGTGTAAGACACGAAATGACGCATACAGGTGGCATGTAGGATTTGGTGTATGCAGCGAAAGTCACAGAGTCAATTCATGTCAATCTCATGCCTGAAAAATCTCCCCTTGATTCGTAACTACGCTGTGACTATGTCCCCAACGTGAATACAGGGAGCAATCGTGCAGTCGCATTGATGACTTGGAACAGAGAAAAGCCAGCGCGCGTGTCCATGATACCTCCACATCGCTTCAAAAAGTCCATCCCTCGTCTTTTCCGCCATCCCTCTTATCCTCCATTGCTGGTGCAACCCTTTCCATGGTTCCTGGCGACTGCCTGGGTGTAGAACAACTTGTCACAACCTTTGTCGGCATTGGTAGGGCAGGGCCAGGTGCGCTGGTCCCGCTCATCCGGATTGGTGAACGGGCACTTGCGGGCGTGGGTTTTGGCGACACCAGCACCAAAGAAGAGCTTCTTGCAGCCATTGGCCGCGTTGGGGCAGGGACAGGTCCTCTCGGCCTTGTTGACCGGCTGGATGGAGGTCTCTTGGGTGGCGTCTTTGGCAACACGAAGGCCCCTTTGGCCGCGACTTGTGCCATTGCAGTCCCTGGCATGGCGGTTTGCTGTGTGCTTCGACTTGTAGTGGTTGCCGCAGCCGTTGGGGCAGGGCCAATTGCGCTCGGCATTGACCAAGTTGTCGAGACTCTCCTGAGTCTCCGAGTCTGATTTTTCTTCCCTGGGCTCGGGGGCTGGGACTGTCTTGTTCTCGGGCTGCGCAAACGGGTAGTGCTGGTATTCAATCGCTGTGCCGGGGTTCAGGTTGACTTGCAGGGGCTCGGGAGTAAGGTCCCTCATGAAGGGCGACTCGGGACTGGCCATGTCGTCCTCATCGTTGACAGGGTCCTGCGCCTGAGTCGGCAATTCGCTCTCGATGACCTCGTCAGACGGACCCATCTCTCCCAAAGGCAGCTGTCCCTCCACGTTCTCGCGCCAGTTCAAGACCTTGGTGTCGACTGGCTCCTGCAGCGTGATGACGAGCTGCTCATCGATTGTCAAGGGACGGACTGGTCCGAACAAGGCGTCAAGGTTGGCGTGCTCAAAGGCTTCCGGAGGGGGGGAGTCCTTGGGAGTGTACGAACGCTCGCCAGCGGCTGGACATCCAGAAGTGCTCGCATCCAAAGCCGTGTCTGGGGATGCCATGGTGCTGAGTTGGGCGGAAGTTGAACGCGTACGAGGGTGGTGTCGTAAAGGATGCGGCAGAGGTGCAGTGCTGAGAAGCGGAGCTCGGGTTGGAAAGAAGAAGAATGAGGAGGCCAGGGAACGTAAAGGGAAGCCAGCACTTCGAGTAGGATAGCTCGAGGCAAAAGTATGACGCAGCTGTGAAGTGGTATCGTGTTGGATGGCTGGTGTTGACGAGCTAAGCACGCAGTGGGCAGCAGCGGTAAACAATGGAAACGACCACTCCATATCGTTCACGAGGAAGTCAAGCACGCACAAGCTCCTATATAATGGCTAGCAACCGTCTTGAAACCTTCGACACCATGAATCCAATATACAGACTGATTATGTGTTAGGAACTAATTGAACGAGCAGCAACCTCAGTCCCAGTTGCGGGCGTCACCTTTCATGCAATGACTTTCATCTGCGCCAACATCAGTGGCCCTAATTATTGAGAGCTTAAAGCTGCCTAGACAGAGATGGCAATCTGCAGCCTTCTCTGAGTGGTCTCCTCCCTTCTCGGATATTTCGAAGACAACAGATGCGGTACCGCGCGACAAGATGGCTGCATTTGCAAATCGTTTCGCCAGCAAGTGCGGCCGTACTTATACTTTCAACAAGTACGCGGTGCATGGTGTTTGAATTGGTCAAGTTAGGCAATGTTTCTCTGTTTGTATACTGTCCTGCCGATTGATTTCCCTTCCTGGTCGTCTTCCAAACGATGTGTTTGGCGTTTTCAAAATGCGTGACCCACTGAACGCAAGGCTAAACTCCACCCGGCTTGCGACGGTCGCACGTCTCATTCATCTCTCGGCAGCGGACACATCTGCGCGCAGTAGAAGCGTCTCAAAGGTCGTCATGTTTGCCCGCGGGGTCAGCCCAGCCAACTGGTCGCGAGGAGGACCGCCGCCGTAGACGATGCACGGACGAAGCATCGAGCGGTGGCGCAATTTCTGAAGCGCCTCCCATTTTATCCTCGACGGCCGCGCCAGCACCTGCTTCCAATACCGGAGCCAGCGAATGCTCTGGAACATGGTCCCACA
The DNA here is from genome assembly GCF_038381095.1 of Phyllosticta capitalensis. Taxonomy (NCBI): domain Eukaryota; kingdom Fungi; phylum Ascomycota; class Dothideomycetes; order Botryosphaeriales; family Phyllostictaceae; genus Phyllosticta; species Phyllosticta capitalensis. The sequence goes on along the minus strand of NW_027117452.1, from coordinate 106,146 downwards.
CATCAGAGAGGCGCATCAGCGCGTACCAGGTCCAGACACAGTAAGGATTGACAGATTAAGAGCTCTTTCCTGATTGCAAAAGTCGATGGAAAAGCGCTCAGAAAGCCGCGCGCCACCGATGGGCTCGAAGCCGCAGGGGACCTGGGAGAGCTGTCCACGACGAGGGGGGTAGGGCAGAACGTCCGGACCTTGTTTGTGGATGGGACTCGTATGCGGCGTGTCGCCATGGCTGTTGGACGACGTAGGAGAAGATAAAGCAGGAGGGAAACGAGCCATGGCGGAAGTGGTAATGGCAAACGGGAGTGAAGAAAGAAAAGGCGAAGCGAAGGGAAGGAAAGGACGAACGAAAGAAGGTGGAGAGAGGGGCGAAGAAAGAAGGTGGAATGCCGCTCGCTTAATCTGCTGGTTTTACGTCAAGAATGGGTCCCATTTCCTCCGGAAGTTGAAGACGCCCGTCAACAATGGGCTCGAAGCCGCAGGGGACCTGGGTGAGCTGTCCACGACGAGGGTGGTATGGCAGAACGGCCGGACCTTGGTCGTGGATGCGGCTCGTCTGGGGCTGTTCGTCATTGCTGTTGGACGAGGTAGGAGAAGAGAAAGGCGTTTGGATTTCTGACCCCGCCTGCTAAGGTAGATAGTCATCACCCACACCAGTGAGTGTGCAGTAATCAGTCGCGCAGTCAGTCGAGCAGTCGGTAGAGTAGTCAGTCATCAGGTAGGCAGCTCGTCGCGCAGCCAGCCATGCGTAGCAGTGCAGCTTCGGGAAAGGGAACGATAGCTTTGTCGGGCGCAATGTTGTATTTCGCTGGAAGGCTTTCCTCATCCTCAACTTGGGAAGTATTGCTGCACCAAATCTCGGCTCGGACTCCATGTCGTGCTCGTCGCCGGTCGGGTCTCTGGGGCATGGCTTGGTAGGGAGTATTTCTGAAGGACATCCGAAAGCCATTCCTTCCAGTGCTCGGCATCGATTGGGACTGTTTGAAGTCAGCTTGTGGCCGAAGAAGATTTCCAGCGATATGGGTTGGAAGACAGGCAAGGGAAACATGTGGACGCGGAAAGGATACAGGCGGCGTGAGTGCAAAGGCTTCTTACCACTCCGATCAAGCACGATGTAGTGACGTGCACTTGCTTGCAACCACATGGAGCTGGAAGTTCCCGCCATGGTGGGCCTCTGGGAAGAAATCTTGGTTGCGTTGCTGAAGTTCAAGGGGCGGAAGATGCTGCTGCGGTGCGCCGGGTTGGTGCCATTGCAAGGAGTGTTGTTGGTAGGCATGATTGGATACGGGAGGTTGGTGTTGTTGTTGGCGGCGGCGCAGTCGTGGGGAGGCCAACGGTCTGAAATTCACAGGGCCGCAGCCTTGATGAAGGACTTGAAAAAGTCGTCTCGTCCGTCCGCAGTTGGTGGGCTTGTTTCATCATACGGAGGTCGGCTTCTTCAAGGTTGGTGGCCTCAAACGTTTTCAAGATTCAGGGTCAACTGCTGTCCTGGCTGGCTCTCCGACTAAGTCTGCGTGGTTTGCGCCTCGAGCTGTTACAAGACATGATTGCCGTGCTGGGGCAACTGCTGTCCTGGATAGTTCGTTGGTTGAGTTGGCAAGGTTTGCGTCTGATGCTGTGGCAAGTTCGCCGACTAAGTCCAGCTGCGGCGGAAGGTCAGTCATACGGAACATGCGTCAAGGAGCATCGACTTACAGCTTTGGCATGGCGATGAGTAGCGCGGTTTGGTGAGACGCAGAGTTGCTTGGAGAGCAGAAAGGCGTGAGAGGACAAGGAAGAGTCGGGCTTGAAGCGTAATGAAGAAGGATAGGTACCCAAGAAAGATTGGGTATGGCGCGTGGTTGATTTTGTGAGAAGTGAAGAAATTTCAAGATTCAGGTGTGGGTTGGCGAGGAGGAAAAGAAGAGATGGTTGCTGGGCGGCCGACGGCCAAAACACTCGCAGCGTGCGCCCACTAAACCCATTTTGGAAGGCAGCCAGTAGCGCGCAGAACGACGAAATGCATGATCCTCCGTTTTGTGAGTCCTAAAGTCGAATCGTTTTGGCCGAAAGTGCCCCAATTTTCCCGTCAGTAAAGATCATGATCCTCCCGTGCCGGCGAAATTAGTAGACCCAGATACTTAAAGAAGACCCAAACAGAATTGACAGCATGAAGCAGGTTAGACCTAATGAGTCAGTGTTTATATCTCTGACTCTGCCTCCTAAGTAAGGTGAATAGTCACCAACCAGCGCATTATCTCTTGCATCATCCAGTACATTATCTGGTGCGTCATTATTCCATCACGTCGTCCAGCACTTGTCAACTCCGCCAGTCGCACAGTCGCGCAGCCATTTGCCGGGTAGTCGGTTAGTTATCGCGCAGTCAGTCATGCATCCAGCCAGTTGTACATCCAAACAGTTGCGCAGCCAGTCACATAGTACTCGCACAATCAGTTGTTAAAGCGAGGGCAAAAGATGCCTGCATTAATCACTATGGGCAAAATTCCTCTGTATGTAAACTATGCTGTCCACCGTCCTTGTTCCAAGCACCTGTTTTCAGTCCTTCTGACACCCGATACCGGCTGTGTTGGCTCACCCATACGCCGTGGTCTGCATCTCCGCTTGTAGATGATACAAGCTCCTTGAAATGGGTTGCCGCAGTGTAGGTTGTGTGCGCAGGCTGTGCGAGAGATTGAGGTACACGAAATGGGGGAAAAGGGAACAAAGGCAGCGCGCAACATTTCGAGACCAGATACGCTGACGCAACTCTTCTTGTGTCCTCAGGGGCTGATGCGCCTATTCGGAGCTCGATTGGCAGCCTTTGAAGTAAGGTAGTCCGGCGCAAGGCGTGGTCGTGTGATACCTGTCTCCATGGTTGTATTGGTGGTGGGAAGGCCTTCACGCAGAAGCATGCGATTGATGACGAGACGTCGGCTCACCCGGAGCTGAATCACCCCGTCGCTGCAGACGCGCCAGGTCGCAAAGTCAATGGGGCGAAGCCAAAGGGCCACAGGCCTTTCTTTTCCGATGTTGCGGACCATGCTGAGTCCCAAGTGGCTGGCGATGTTGATGGGAGGATGGGACAGGGTTGGCTTTGTCGAGATACAAGGTCGCCGCGGGTGCCAGGGATCGAGAATCACTCTCCTTGTCCGTCTAGAGGAGGCTCCGGCAGTCTGGACAACGTGCAGACATCTCGACCCAGAGGTCTAGACAGTCTGCACAAAAAGCATGGCCACAGCGCGTCGTGGCGATACAATGGATCTCAGTGTGGTGCGCAGGCTCCGCGGTGTCGTAGTCGTCGGTTTTGTCGTAGTTGCCAATGGAGGGCTTGAAGTTGGGACCGCTGGCCTCAGTCCCGTGCTCGCTTTCATTCTCTGCCATGAATACAGTCTCATCATTGGTCTCGTGATCATCGATTGTGGTGTTGGCGTAGGTGGAGTTTGCGTGGGCATTATTACCGCCGTTGATCGGGGTAATGGGCGAAACCGTAGACCTCTCGCGAAGAGGAGCCGTGTTATCAAGGACCGGGAATAGGCTTGGGCTGGGCCACTCATGCGACATGGTCCCGAACTCCATCTCATCTTCTGGCCAGACCTGGGGAGCCAAGCCCCAGGTGCCCCAGCCGCCATGCTCGTCCAGGTCGAATTGGAAGTCTTTGCTCGTGACGATGAGCCTCCTAAAGCAACTGAGGCACAGAGAGCATTTCTGGTCGCCCGCGCCAGTTGAAGCCGGAAGAATCTGTTTGTAGGCAACGATGAGCGGACTCTCCAGGGGCATCGAGAAAAGTTCAGCGTCTGTGCGAATCATTGATGTTGGCCAGCAGAAACTCCCAAAGCGCGTACTCATGACTTCTTTTCTTGTAAACGAGCATGTCCTTGCGATGATCCCTGTTTTGGTGGTAATCGTAGACGAAGATGGCGAGCTGCTTTTCGATGTAAAATTCCATCATGTCTCCGATGCCAAAGACGTTGGAAGCCGTATAAAGCGCGCCAAGGAGAATGCATTTGTATATCGCGTCCGGGGCGTTCATTCGACGGAAAAAGCTAAGGTCGCACGCGGGGAAGACCCAGGCAGCATGCCTTAGCTCTCGAAGCTGGCGGTCGAGGGTCTTGGGACTTTCCCAGTCGAGTTCGTGACAGTCCTCTTCGGAGAGAGTCGAGATCATTGAAAGCCCACGAGATAAAAGTTCAGCAACCGTGATATGTAGGTGATAAAATTTGCGCTTTTTGTAAGTAGGCGGGGTCAGAAATCTCAAAAGGCGGAGGCCGGGGTTAGAAATCTACACGCCAATGATGAAGGCACTCGGAGCAAGCGCAGACCACAGAAAAGGGCCAGACAAATTGAAGAACGATTAAAATGAATACAGTCGTGACTGTACCTTTTCGACATGTGTAGACTCCATACTGCTGGGCTTTCCGAATTCCTTCCTCTTGCCCGTTCTTAACCACTTCTTCTAAGCCCTTTCCTCCATCTTCGTACGAAACCACTTTGTCAGGGACGAATCGTCATTGTTCAAGGAACGCGAATGACAATGTCAGTCGTCGAATCATAAGGTCTCCTCAATCATGGTCTGTAAGGGAAGAACGATTCTTGAAAGGGGGGCGGATGTGTTGAGGGCGTCTAAAGAAGTTCGCGACACTCGGGGCAACGGTAAGATATCTCAACCCAGAGGTCGAGACAGTCAGAGCAAAAGCTGTGTCCGCAGCGGGTCTTGCTGATGAAACAAGTGGACTCGGTCTCTTCCTCGGGCTCCGTGCAGTGGTCGTGGTTGTTGTCATCGTCATCGCTGTCGGCCTCCTCGTCGTTCTCACTGAAATTATCGGCAACTAGAGTGTACTCCTCGCCCTCGATGTCGTCGTTGTTGTCTTTGGCGTCGTCCTGAGTTTGTGAGGCGGGTTGACTGGACCAGTCCTCGACCGGAGCATCAAAATCCATTTCGTCCTTCGGCCAGAGCTGAGGGGCTGATTCCCAGCTCGCTGCGCTGTAGTCGATACCCTTGTCAAAGTCAACACTGATCTCATCTGCCGTGATGATTGACAGCTCGTAGCTGCCGAGACAGAGATTGCATTTCAGGTCACCGTCGCCAATCAGTGCTGGAAGGCTCTGCTGGTAATGCAAGAGGACGGCTGGCTCCAGGGTCTTTGACAAAACTCCCGCGTCCGCAGCTCTCTCCATGTAGTAGCCAGCTATCTCGCCAATTCCGTAGGCGTGCGAGGTGGCGTAGAGAGCCACGAGAAGACAGATTGTGAAGAGGACTTGGGGAGTGTTCATCTGTTGAAATACGGCGAGATCGCGTGTGGGGAATGTCCATGCAGCGTGGTATAACTCCTCAATCTGGCGGTCCAGGTGCTGAACAACAAGCTTTGCGGCGTGGTAGCAGTCTTCTTCAGCGAGTGTGGAGAGCGGGTGCAGCACGCTGGCTGCGAGGCTGCTTATTGTAATTTCTGGTTTGATCTCGTGGGAAGATTCCTGCTCAAGGGCTACCTTGTGGACGCCGTAGGTGGATAGAGCTGGCTCGAGTAAAGAGGTGTCCGTGATCTTCCTGAGAGCAGAAGAGCCTGCAGAGATGGTCGACAGCCACTGCTCGAGAACGCCAACGTTGGCTGTTATAAATAAGCTTTCGATCAGAGATGGTGGGGAGTAGCAGGAAAGAAGAGGAGAGGACCGGATAATTTGAACCAGAAAGTGATGCTGCGGCAATACGTACCTTCAGTATCCATCATCGGGACACGATTTGCGCCCATGACGAGCAGCGTAGAGCTTCTCGCGGGTCTTTCCATGGTCGTCAATTGTGCCAAAATCCTGGAGACGAGGGCGATGATAGATCAAAGTGTCGGTCAATGGAAAAACTGGCGTGGCGCGCTCGAGATGTTGAGCTGGCGAAGAAGAAAGAGAAGAAGAAAAGAGATGGTGGTTGCGGTGCGGCCGCCGGCCATCACACACTCGCAGCGTGCAGCCACTAAACCCATCTCGGCACGCAGGCCGCAGAGCAAGGGAACACTTCCCAATGACGTCGTAGGCAGAGGGCTTTAACAAAGTATTTGTCAATTTAGTGTTATTTCGAACCGTCAAACTCTGAATTTTGCAAAAGGAACAAGCCCCGACTACTCCGCTAGAGCAACATCCATCCAGCGACAAGCCCCGACAGAAAATACCATCTTCGCCATCACTTGCCAGGAAATATTTGCGCATACTAGTGCTGATTTCGATTTCATGTGCACAGCCATATATCCACCTGCTTCCTCATGATACGCGATCCAATTCCTGTGCCTGCCTCACTTTTCTTTTTGCATGGAATCCCATAATGCTCCAGCGACTCGCCGCTCAGACAAGACCAGGTTGATGCGCATGTATACAAAGCAATACACTTCCTCGACTCTTCACTTGATGTGTGTTCAGGGGAAACTGGATACTGCTTGAATGACTTCTATCTCATGCGGAATCGCGGCCGGCCAAACCTTTGAAGGACTCCCAGGGACGGTGGAGCGTCTGAGATTGAGTACTATCTCGCTTCCTAATACTTTTGCCGTCTTTCTCTTAAGCCCGGTTTTTCAAAGCTAACGGCACCGTCCCACTTTCGATATACCCCGATAGAAGTTCCAAGAATCTCAACATGTCCTTTTTTACCCAACCTACAAGCCCGTGCAGTCGGCAGCTGTCGCTGGGCGGGCAGGACGCGGCAGATGTACCAACAAGGGGTGCAGCCATCGCCGGACGTGAGGACGCAGGAGCAGCGGTTGATCATTGCGAGCAGTTTTCGACGACAAAGGAGAGGCTAGCACTGCTGGTACTGGTACTTCGATCTGTAGATTGTCGCATCCAAAGGTGACCGCGGCAGCTGGGGCATCTTGCCGACGACTCAGCCCAAAATTCGAGACAGTCAGCGCAGAAAAGGTGCCCGCGTCGATTCCGCACAAGCCATTGATTGAAGTCCTGGTGCAGACATGCCGCCGTCGCACTCTTTGTCCCCAGAGATGGTAGAGTGCGGGCCAGCTTGGACACTGCCGTGCTGTTTGGGAAGACTGTCAAAGCTCGTCACGTCGCCTTCAGCATCGGAGCTGTTAGTCCAATCGCAGAAGCATTCTCGAGACGGTCCATGTTCTGTTCTTCTGTGATCTCAGCCTGCGATGCTGTTGATGAGCCCCCGGACTTCCGTCCAACGTCAGGTCGTCATCGAAAAGGAGGAAGTGGTGTGATAGCCACAAGGTTGTGTTGTCCTCGTGGTCAGCACCACAGGAAGCACAAGCCTCAGATTCCTCGGTCGGGCAGAGGTCAGTCCAGCAGATGACCGCGATTTTGTAGCCCTTTACGAAGAATGAGGCAATGACGGTCCTGAGATCCACCAGATCCGGCGCTGATAGCAGCGAGAGTCTGGTCGTACGGCGAGACTATCTGCTCCTGAAGACCGGGAACGCGATTGGGTGGACATTGCCCTATCGACATAGTACAGAGCCATCTTGCCTGCGTCCTAAAGCCTGTGAGCTTCGTAGATGGAGGCGAGGACGGTCTTCGCGATGACCACTGGACTGAAGCGGAAAACGCACCGGGTGCGGTCATCAAGGGGAAAATTGACAAATCGTAGTTCTTGAAGAAGTCCATCCAAATTGGCGACAAGGGCATCGGCAAGTTCCTTTATCTAATTTCAGCGAGGCCTCGGATCAGTTTTGCTGTGGTCTAGCGCTCCTGGGGTTCCCATATACAGAGGTCTTCAAGGTTTTCGGCAATTGTAGGAAGGAGAACTCGGCCTCGAGGACTGTCCGATCTTGAATGTTGGCACGAGCCGGCGAGGGAGTGGCACCAGTCATGGCATGCGCCCGCGGAAAATCCGAGCAACCCTTACCGAGTCCGAAAGCGCATCCAGCCGCTTTGGAGGACTCATGATCGGTGGTTGCGGCAGTAGCACCAAAAGAGAATGTTTGGAGTCGATTTGAGTTGGGAGACCATGGCGGATGAGCCGGACGAGCACGCCACGCGAAGCGCATACATAGAAGCCTACAACAGTCGGGGCAGCTGGCCGAAGCCGCGGTCTCGATGGCCAAACTTTCGGCACGGGACTACAGCGGGTGACAAACATGGAACTGACCGTCCTCCATCCTGCTCTCTTTCTTCGCCCAGTCGTCCTTCATCTTGTCCCCCGCCATGGCGTCGCGTCCAGTATCTCATCTCCATGACAGTCAGTCCTCGTCTTCACCTGCGGCGTGCTCATTGCCCTGCGCCGCGGATAAAAAAGTGCAGCTCTCAGCCAGTGAATCTGTCGCCAGGAATGAAACGAGAGTGCAGACTGAGCATCGTCTTTGAGCATCATCTAGCTCGCGCTGAAGATGCGTCGAAATCCCATCGGTAAGATGTTTGTTGTCCGCTCTCGAGAGGCTGTTGATCAGGGCATGGACGTGGGTCGCGGTGGAAGTAAATTCAAGTCGAGCTGGGAGTCTGGGATGTAGGCGACATGTTGAACTAGTGTTGGCATAGAGAATGTGTGCGGAAGATGGAACCGCTCTTTGATGTTCGCGTCAAGCTTTCAAGACGGGTGTGTGGGCGAAAGCAAAGCGTTGTGACAATCGACGGCAAGCTTTTCAAGGAAAGCAGTCAGCAAATGAGCGTCGAGACTGTCAATGGGAAACATACCTCGTTGTTGGTCATCGTATTTGACCACAGTCAGGGCCGTTGGTGATGAATGAAGTTTGACCGCCGAGCAGATCTGGTGTCTGAGGGAACTAGGGGTGCAAGCTTATTCGGCGCGAATGCTGGTAGTGCTACAGAATTGACGTGATCTTGCAGAGCGGTGGGCCAAAACAATGGCACAGCGCGGTGGAGCGACTGTAAGTCGCTCTGGAAAGCGAAAAGCGAAAGACACAACAGGGCGCCTGCCTCCATTTGTGATCACTGGAAAAAGTAGAATCGACATGCATTTCCGTTTCTTCTATAGCGAGGCCTTGGATCAAGTGGTAGAATTGGATTCAAGCTTTGCGCCAACACGTTGACTCCACCTCTTTGGTAAAGCAACCAAGTGTCCTGATTTTGGATCGCCCTTCGCATACCCTGGCTCTGTTTTGCTCCATAAGCGATCCTCCTGGCAGGAAGCTCGAAAGGGATGAATTTGGTCGGTGTCTTGACTTTGGCCATCGGTTTCTCGCACTGCTCAAAAGTCAGTGACGGAGGTCTCGAAAGAGCGTCGGAGGATGTAGGCGAACCTCGTTGGGAGTCTTGGTAGATTCTCACTTCCGGCGGGGGGAGAGTTGCTCTCAACAAATCTAGCTGGCGCGGGCTGACGCGGACGGGATGCGGGCGTAGCCAGTGCGGATGCCACTCTTCGCGTGGGAGCTGCAATGGTCTCGCAAGTGGTCTCCCAAGTTCCTTCGCAGTGGCAACGGCGACCGCTCTGAACTGCGGCAGTGCACATACGGTCGACATCAAAGTCCGGAGATGAGCTTTCACGGTTTGGATCGAGGAAAACGTCAAGAGGGACCCTTGCTAGCCTTCGCATCTTTCTTGAGCTTGGCAATGCGGTGACTGACCGCCTTGGTGGTAACGTCTACTCAGCAGAGGTAAAGTCAGAAAAAAGCTTCAGTGAAAGTGTCGGGCAGGAAGATACATACCAAGGCCTCTAGCCTTTCAGCTTTTGGTCCAAGCATGAGGGATGAGTCTCTTATCAAATTTCTGGACGGGCACTTGGGTTCTAGAAAGACTCGTCTTTCACCATGCCTGTCCAGTGGACCGCCGAGAACGATTGCAAGATCTACTTCGCGTCAGTACATACATCTCAATCTCGCCGGGGTGTATTCAACAAACCTCGCAACCGTTTTCGAAGGTCCACTGGACCGGCATGGTGAAAGACGAGTCTTTCTAGAACCCAAGTGCCGGTACCAGTGCAAAATCTGGAGCCGTTGACGACGCCTGGTGAGCAGACCGCGAGCTCTGGCGAGCAGACTGCTTCTTCTTGAGAGCTTTCTTGCCGTTCTTGCCGGACTTTGTCTTGCGGGGAGCCATCTTGACGGTTGCGAGGTGTTGGGATGGAAAGAGTTGAAGAGGGACGGAGGGAGCTGCGCGTTGGAACGAGGGTGCGCAAGTGCTCGTTTTGTGGCGAACCGACCGGAGCCGTTTGGCAACGGTGAGGCAAGCTTCGGGTGCTTGACAGCGCGCTCGGCGTCCCTCCAGATGTCGAACTTGAAAGCGATCGACCTGTCGGTCAGCTTGACGCATTGCGCATTGCTGTATGGAGCTTCCTGAACGACTGGTAAGTGATGAACCTCAAAGAGATTTGAGTAAGACTGTTTCTGACTTTGCCTTTTTTGATGTTGAGGGCAGAAAAGTCGACACATGAGGACCCAGTCTCTACGATGGACTGCGCGCCAGATAATAAATATGAAGAAGACCCAACGCAATGAAGCTGAATGGCGTTGAGCGTCTGTACGTGGTGGTCGAGGTAGAGCAAGAGTAGGTCGAACGCCTCGCGGGCCAGATGCATCAAGACCGCGTCAGCATGGTACTGCGCGGCAAACTCAGCAGGCGGCTCCATGGACGAGTAGGAGTCCTGGCTGCCGCCAAGCTCGCTGGCGGATTCGGGTTGGCGACCTTTGTAGTCGGGCTTCGGGTCGTGGTTGGTGGGGAGCCGGCGGGTCTGGAGGGCAGACCCCTTGGAGAAGCGTTCGCGGTCGAGCGTATCCTCGTCGTTGGACTTGATATCCCAAACCGGAGGTATGTGTGCAATGAGAGACAATTTCAAGAGTTAACCGGTGACCGCCGGGCAATTCCGCCTTCTCTGTGCAGCCAAAGGCAAGTCTTTGAAAGGAGGTAGTCAGCGAATGAAGCCAAAGCCGTGAATGGGAAGCGGGAAACCTTACGGTATCGAGAGCGGCAAGTACAAAACGATGGATCTTCCGAGATAGAGTAGTTGATGATGTGTTTTGATCTCTGGCAGAGCCAAAAGCATGAGCTGGTGGGCGTGGATGGAGATGTTGTAGAGGAGAAAAGTTCGAAGGACGCTGGGCAAAACATGAAGTGCGCAGTGCAACGCAGCGGGGCTAAGCCGCTTTCGGAAATGCAAGCGGCAGCAAGGTGCCTCTTCCTTTGTGAACCACTCGCGAGTGTTATTTGCTCACCGGCGAGTGTTATTTGCAAATTCGCCACACAATGAACAGGAAAGCAGAGGATGGGTGCATGTTATTTCTCATTCGCAAGCAAATGTCGCACTATCGATAGTCGTCTTAAGGTACCTGTAAATTTCTGCTTCGAAGTGATCCCCCTGAATCATCACTGGCTTCTATCTACTTTTCCCTGTCTTCCCCACCTTTCCTATCAATCATGAAATTAGCGCTACGCAAACAGAATCAGGCGCTGTCGCTGGAGTCGAAGTTCATCGCATGCGGTGCTACTGTCGGCCCCGTGACAGATGCGCCGCAGACAATGTCAACGAGAGAACCCATCTCTTTGCGGAACGTAGGGTTCAGGCAGGACGCGGCCATACCATAAAAGGAGAAACCCTCGACCCTTTCACAGTGGTCCTTTCAAGGAAAACACTGCTTTCCATCGATCTATGCTCTCCCTGGTCCTCCAAGTCAGAAATGCCTTCAATGGGGCCACATATCGGCCTGCTGCTGCGCCTCACCTCATACAGCGCATGCACCATGAAGATGGCGGCGCACCCCCTGGAAGCGAGTCGCGCCAGCGGTTGCGCTACGCACATGTCCATGGCCTATTCCACGAGCGCGACCCCAAGCTGTACCAGCATCACAGCCAGTTCCTCCCAGATCATCTTTTCGTCCTTGTTGATCCTCCACTCACTTCTTGAATGATTTTATTGCCGCTTGCGCTGCCTTGGCTATGATATGACCACTTTGAGGACGGTGGGAGAGAGTGTGATACGATAGCTGGACCCGCAGCTCCGGGTGTTGTCACTGGGCTCTTGAGCGTAATTGGGCGACTGGCGAAGTCGAAGGCGAGGTCGAGAGCGTCAAGAGGACGCAGGCTGCGTAGCGGTGAGTCTGGGATTGCGAAAAGGGTGGCAGCGCCTCAAGCGCTCTTCGTCGTTGTGGTTCGATGTGTTTCCAAGACTCGACGTGGTTCAATGGGTTTTCAGGGCTCTGAGCGGCTAGGTGTCGAGCGGCAGAGTAGTATGCGCACAGCATCGCTGCAAGGATGTCAGCACGTCTGAGAAAGGAGGACTCCTTGAGCGCAGCAGATACCTACATGCGAACCCGTTCCTCAGGGACAAGCGTCTGGCCATCACCGTCCACCAAAGCCTTGCAGTTCGCACGCTTCGCGTCAACCCATTGACGGTACCGTGTGCTTTCCGTCCAGAAGGATGCCTCCTGGACGAACGTGGCAGCGCTCTCTCGGATTACAGCCATTCCCGCTGCTGCGTCGAATTCTAGGTCGCATGCCTCGGCCTCAGCGTGTGGATGGAATGTGAGGTACTCCTTCAAGTGTTTCGGCATTGTCTTGTCCGGACTTCTGGTGGTCTCAACTGCCACTGCTTCCAAGCCCTGGGGATGCTTTCGGCGACTCCAGGGCCGAAGTTCCGTCAGAGCTGCCCGGCCTTGAATGTTGGTCGCTTGTTGGACTGACATGAGTCAATGCCGAAGAACCCCGCGGCATAGCTTGTGGCCAGAGGATGGGAAAACGGATAGTACTCAATGTGGCATCCACCACTCCGACGTGAAGAAGCTGCGAGTCCTCGAACCGGTTTTCGTCGGCGAGAGGGAGGAGAGCGGCTTCTTTCGAGTTCGATAATATTGAGGCCGCAGCGACGCGTCGACAAGAAGCTTCCACATTCAGGAAACGGGTCGATTGCTCCATTAAGATTCTGATGCGGACATGAGAATGTAAGCCTCAAGTCTTTGCGGCGAAATGATGTCTGCGGCAACTGCCATCGCCTGTCAGCAAACTGTGCAATCGGTGCGCGTCCAGGCCTCTACTGACCTCAGCAACTGTCTTCGCCCTTGAGTGAAGCCAGCGGTCAGAGCACTGGACGTCGAAGCAGAACAGACGCCCAATTCGACGACTTTCTCTAATGTGCGCCGCGGTCGGGCGACTTCGAGAAGTGGGCTGGCACTGTGGCGTCGCCTTTGTCCCTTGGACAAAGAACTGGAGGCGCCGGCGACGTGACTGGAAGGCTGCGAGAACCTGCCGGACAACAGGTCATTCAAGCAGATCGTGGATAGCGGTGGAAGAATTGTCGTGGTCAAGGCTTGGGCAGCGTCAGTCCCGCGCGCTTCGGAAGAGCTTGCTGTGCAATTTTGCCGCTTTGCGCTGTCAAGTCAGCAAACGATGCTGTCAGAACCCTTGTGGCCGCAGATTACACGATGCGCAAAGCTGAGGTTGTCGCGATTAGGCAACTGCAAACACTGACAATTCACGAAGACACAGACGAAGAGGAGCAGGCCACGGGCCAAAGCAAGCGAGCATGTATGAGAGACAGTTGCCTATTTACGAACTAGCAGTCCACCTAAGAGTTTCCCAAATTGTTCGTTGCCATGGCGGTACCCTCTTCAACCTTTCCTTCCAATCGCGGCGAATGGCAAGACCCATTGAGCTCTGGCGGGCTGGCTGCGTCCTGCGCGACTCCTCAAGGTTCGCTGGCTGGCTGGCCGGGCGGGTCATGGCGCTCGAAGATCTCCAGCCAGAAGCTCCCGTCATTGCACCTGAGCGACAGGGGGTGCGGTGGTGGCTCGACATCCTCCTCGTCACCGCGGCCGTCCTGGTGCCTCTCCCTCCACAGCTGCGTGGCCCTCAAGGCGAAAAAGCCTAGAGCTACGACAGACGGTCAGCAAAAATTCCCACAACGACGAAATTTCAGACTTACCCTTCGGCTTTGGGCAATCGCGAGCAGCATGGCCGTACTCCTCGCAGTCTCAGTCTCGCACTCCTTGCTCATGTGGTCCTCTTCACCGCAGTTGCGGCGGACGGGCTTGGGAGCGTTGGGGCAATCCTTGGAGAAGTGACCCACGGCAGTGGTGTCCGACGAAAAGTCGTGAAATTCTTCGTTGGAGTCGTCGTGGTTGGAATGCGCCGAGTCGTCGTGGCTGGAATGCGCTGAGTCGCGTATGTGAAGGCTGGTACAGGTAGAGGAAGTGGTAAAGGTAGTCCTTCTGAAACTGCTCCTCTGGAAACGCAAGTCAATTAAGGCAAACCAAAAAGGCTGGACCGGGGGACTTACTCTGCTGGCACTTTCTGCACTCAACGTTCTCAGCCGAAGGAGGCTCCGGGCAGTCGCGCGAGTTGTGGCCGCGCTGCCTGCAGTTGTTCATCACAAAACAACCCGGATCAACCTTGGTATGGGGAAATGGGAAGTGATGGTGATGTATGTGTGATTGGCTGGGAGGTCTTTGCGGCTTCACAGAGTCCCACCATCACAAAGCTTCAGATGAAAAGAAGGTCTTGGTCGTACTGACTGACAACCTTCTCACTCCTGAAGAGACTGCTTGACGGACCAGCAAAGAGTCCACAGCGAAGAAGGTGGTTTCCTCGACCAAGAGCCACGGAATGCACCTCTTGACCGTGTGGTCCATCTCGCCGCAGTTGTCGCACTTGCAAATTCATGCCCCGGAGAGACACCAACTGGCTTCGTGCACCTCTTGACCGTGTGGCCCATCATTTGTTCTTCGGAGCAGTCAGCAAAGTCAAGAGAGAGGAAGCGATGAAGGCATACGATTTGGTGCCAAAGTCGTCAGTTTTCAGCTCGGAAAACACCCAAGCAAAGTCGAAGCAGGTCAACCTCGAGGCACTACCCAAAGCTGCCCCTGCTGGTTGATGAACTGGGCCATCACAGAGGATGAGAATCCCGTATGTGGCGGGCAGTCTGAGCCATGTCCTTGCCAGATCAAGCAGACTTTGTGAAGTGAGCGGCAAGTGTTTTGTCGTTTTTTCTTTTGTTTGACTTTTTTTGGTGATGACTTTGTGTTTTGACATTTTTTGATGATTGTTTTATGATTTTGAAGTTTTTTGGGGATTGTTTTAAGTGTTTTGGGGACACAACACATCGCTGCGGCAACACAGTCAGCAAAGTCAAGCGCGAAAAAGTAAAGGAGACATACCTCAATGCGCGTGCCACGCTGATCAGCGTTCAGCTCAGCAGCAACACGAAGCAAAGCGACTCCAAAGCGCTACTGAAGGCCGCAGCAGCAGTCATCGGTGAAGACGGTACCAGCCAGAATGAGAGGCACAATCAGGCCGCGGCTGGTTTACCCATCTGCGAGTCATCAGTCCATGCCTTGGGAGTCAGTCACTCGTGGCGACTTACCCACTGTTGGAGACTCAACCCCAAACAGCAGTCGTTGGTGAAAATGGTGTCAGCCGCGTCCGCAAGACACATGAGCGCGCGAACTTGATTGCGGCCGAGATTTTCATCAAGAAACTCGAGCGCTGTTGCGCAGTAAGACTGCGCGGAAGAAGTGGCAGTCAGCCGTTCGGAGGTCGTGACCTCAAGGACGACGTCTTGACTTGGCCCTCAAGCGGGTGCACAAAGTGTCGAGGCTCCGAAGCGCCTGCCAAACGGACCCACTCGGACGTCTTCATGAGCTCGCTCGGGCCGAGGAGATCAAGGGTCTCGCGAGCAATCGCAGGGTTGGGGTGCTTGACGGCGCGCTCGGCGTCCTTGAGACTGTCGAATTTGAAAGCGATCGTCCTGTCGGTCAACTTGACGTATTGCGCCTTGGCGCACGGCGTCTTCGTTGACGCCGCGGTGAATTGAAAGCAAAAGCCTCGCCGACATCTTAGGTTTGGCAAGTTCCAGAGCAGAGAGCGTCGGCGGATCAAAAGGCGGAGCTGCGAGACGTTAAATGGTGAAGTGAGGGAGTGATGGGCTTGAAGCGGTCGTACCGGCGCGGAGAAGTTTCGATCCACCATTGAGCTTTGGTTGGAAATTTGATGATGGAGGAGGAGGATTAGGAGGAGGGTTGGTTGTGGGAGCAACGCAAAAACAAACCAACACGCACACAAGCGAGCAAGCAAGCGAGTGTGCGGGGAGCTAGTCCGAACTGAGCACATTCACCTCACAGTCAGACAGTCAGGCAGGCAGGCAGGAAGGCAACGACGGAGAGCCAGGCGGAAACTTCACTGCCCCAGGCAACGGCGAAGAGCTGTGCGGAAATGTCACTTGCCCCGTATGGCTGAGTCACCATGACTTTCAATGCTTGGATAACTGCAAAGTATTCACTGTGATTACACACTACTATTCACAATGCCCATCCACAAAGTCATAGATACATCAATGCCTGAAGAGTGGAAAGGAGGATTCATTTGCTAAGCTAGACTCCTCAGTGCAGTGTCCCAGCACAATCCCATGTCCCTCTCTTCTCCGGTAAGCAGTAGTACGGGGAAGACTTGAAAGCACGCGCCCGTGAGTATGATTTCGTGAACAGGCGTCCTCTCAAAGACTTTGGTGCCACAGTTCCAGCATCCGTGGAGTGCTCGTGCAGTTGTGAACATTGAGGATGGCCGGGATGCAGTAGGCTTGGACGGGCATCATTTCTTCTTGCTTGCAAAGGCGAGTGACGTTGTCAAGCTTGACGGGGTGTAGGCCGGCGTCTCTCCACTGTATCAATGTTAGCACAAGAGTCCAGTCAATGGGGCGGAGAGCTCGCTACCGGTTGACATCAAGACGGCCGATCACTCCTTGCGGCTCTCGTCTTCGCCGTCAGGGCCGTCCTTCTCGGCCTCGTCGGCAGACTTGTCGGCCACAACACCAGCGGCGGCACGGCGACGCTTCGCGTGACGCTTCTTCGCGCGACGAGGGGGAACGGCAGGGCTGGCGGTGTCGGCGGCGGTCGGGGCACCATCCTGCTGCTGCTGTCCACGCGCAAGCTGCGAGCCTAGCGAACCGCAGCAGCAGCATCTACACGCGGCCTGCTCATCGCGGAGCTTCTGAATCTGCATATCGCGGCGCTCTGGAAAAATTAGCATGCCGGCAAGGAACTGGTGGGAGCTCGCGGGTAGGTGGTTGACGCACCACGCTCCCTGAGCAGCTCGTCACGGAGTTTGAGCTTCTGCTCATGTGTCTTGTTCTCTATGTACTCCACCTCGACGAAGAGGATCAACAGGTAGACTTCGTCTATGAAGGCTAGGAGGGGGTCCAGCTGTTTGTGTTTGTGTTTGTGAGGCAGTGGCAGAGTCAGTCGGTGAACGATGCAAGTCGGTGCCGGAGGGCTGTCTCACGCAGGTCGAATGTCCGTGGCAGGGTCCATGCTCTTGTTTGACATGGTCCTTGCTGGTGTTCTCCATCTTGTCGGTCTTGTCGGCCATGACGACTTGCAGAGAGAAAAGAAGAGATGATTCCGGGCGCACAGCAGAAGAGACCTAGTTGCGCGGCGGCGGAGCTAGACCCTTTTGGGAAATCCCAGCAGCGGCCGCGCGCGGCGGCGGAACGACAAGGCATCGAGGCATGGAAGCAAAAGACGTGGCACACATAGGAGCTTGACCAGGGAAAGCAACAAGTAGAAGCGGCCGTAGGGCAGCGGAAAGTTTCCATGTTTAAAGTCACATATACATGGAGAATTCAAGCGACCGACGCATTTGATACTGGAATTCACCAAGTCCTTTGCGTGGAGGTACAGGGAGCGGTTGTAGCTACATGTGCTATCCACTTTTGATACCAGGCCTCGCATGCAGTGCTCGCGCAGCAATGTCAGAGAGAGATTCGTATAAGAAGTTCCATTTATCCCATAGTAAAATTGCGAACAGAAACAGAGAGACATGTTCAACACGTGGGTAGCCTACTATACGACACTACAGAGCCACCTATCAGCACGCCTACTCCAAAAGCTTCTTCAAAGCGCCTGGCGACAGACGGGACAGAGCACCGACTGCTTCGCCCAAGTCTCGAGACAATCCAGACACATCAAGTGCCCACAGCGCGTCTTGGCCATCATGACCTCGTCCATACCCCCATCAAAGTCTTCATCACTATCCTCCTCTGCATCCGTCGTCGGCGGAACCGGCGCAAAGCTCTCAAAGCAAAACGGGCACCGCTCCCCCTTCGGATCCGGCCGGTAGAGCGAGACCGACGCGTACGGCGTCGCCTCGACGTAGTCCGCGAGATGCAGGATGTCGGCGTCGGCCGCCAGACTGACAACCGCCTCGACGTGTTTGCCGAGTTCGTAGCCCCCGTGCTGCTGGTGCATGGTTAGCAGCAGAATCACCTTGGCCAGGATGTCCTCGAGGTACTCTTGGATGTGGACGCCCTTGGCGCGGTCAGTGAGCGCGCTGACGAGGAAATGGTCGTAGTCCAGAGACTTGTAGATGGCTGCGCGCTGCGCCTCGGTGGTCAGGGGGTCGACGAGCTGGTTGACGTGCGTGATGTTGGAGGTGTTGGTGGGCACGATGGAGGGCGCGACGCGCATGTAGTCGTAGAGGGTGGGGAGCTGGATCAGGTCGCTGCCGAGTGTCAGCGCAGAGGGAGGGGAGACTGACAGTGGGAGGTGGTTGGAGGCTACCATGTTTACCTGTGGTTTTGCTTTTGTCGAATCTAGTCTATGGGACTACGCTGGCTTGATATGGCACTAGACCGGAGAGAACAAAGCCATTGTACACGGAGAGACGACAATGCAATGGTATTCGCAGTACAGTGTGCATGAACAATGCAAGCACTGGGACAAAGAGAATTGGCCATCAGCGGGGAATGGTTGGGACAAAGGAGAACAGGAAAAAATGCTATGCTTGATTGGACACAGACGAAGCGGAGGGACGCATTGCAATGTAGCAAGGAGAATGGTTACTATAGCTAGGGCGTACTCGACGGCCCGAAAACCGCTGTTTGATTCTGCAAGATTTGGCGAAGGAACCCGCTACCGTTGCTGCGGAAGCAAATCGAATATTTTCCCCCTTTGCCTGAGGCTAGAAGAAGCTCAGCTGCACTTTGCGCAGATTTTGTTGCTGTTTGGGTGTTGTGAAAGGGTTGACGTTGCCACTAAACGGGCCCCGATATATCGCCTTGGTCTGGACCCGGAAGAAGTTTCGCTACGCCTTGTGCGGACTGGATCGCGATTTGGATGTTGTGAAAGTGGTGAAGTTTGGCAAAGGGTCTTCCAGTCTTCGGTATGTTTTCCTCTCAGGATGGACGATTCTCAGAGAAGCTTGCGGCATGTTCGTTCTGGGCAATGGTCGGACACTTCGATCCAGTGTTCCAAGCACTGCATGCAAAAGACGTGGCCGCAGAGCGTCTGGACGGCCATTCCGGTCATGCTCAACTCATCTTCGTCGTCTTCCTCGTCGACCTCGGTCTTGTCCTCGTCCTCATCCTCGTCGTTGTAGTCGGCCTCAGTCTTGTCGTCGTCCTCATTTTCCTCGTTCTCGTCCTCGTGCTCCTGATCATCGTACTCCATAAAGGCGTCCGAGTCGTAGGTCATGCTGTCCACGTCGCCGTCCTCCGCATCCACCGCCATGCTTTCGAGGCAAAAGATACACGTTTCGTCCGCCGAGGGAAACGCGGGCTTGACGACCGGAGCGGCGGTGCGGAATTCAGAAACCCTCAAGATTTTGGCGTCGTGCGCGTCGTCCAGGAATCCCTCAAGCATGCGGCCGATACCGAACGCTTTGGAATGGATGTAGAGCGAGGTAATGAGCAAGACGCGGGTGAGAGCAGACGGGCCGTTCTGCAGCCTGAAGACGCGCCTGTCGCGCTTTGCAAAGTCGCGGCAAGCGATCAGGGCCTCGAGGTCTTGGTCAAGGTGCTGCGCGAGTTGTTTGGTGAGCTGGAGGCATGCCTCGGGGGAGAGGCGCTTGAGGAGCTGGTCAACATGCGTGATGGCGTTGGGGTCGGCGGGGGTGAGCTCTGGGGCTGCTGCGAGGTACTCATCCATGCGCGGAGCGGAGAATTTCTTGCGCAATTCGAGCCATGACGGCAGCTCGATTTTGAGCTGGCGGGCGAGAGCCTGGTTGCAAGTTGCCATCGTTGGAGTGATGTGCTGAAGGTGTTGATGGTGTTCAGGCGAAGCGAGGGATGATGCGAGGGTTGGGTGGTGTCGTGGGTGACTGGTGGAGGGTCTTCAGCTGGAGTTATATACGAAGGGCAGCTGTTTGCTCGTTAGTCAAGTTGTAAAAATTTGCTCATGTGCAACTTACCTCTCCAAGGTTGGTGAAGGCAGAGAGTGCGCGCGCTGACATGGAGGTGTCGAGGAGGTGGTGCAACGCGCTCAGCGAACGTCGAGTTCTCCGGGTTGGTGTTCGCGCAACGTCCCTTGTTGAGCGCCAGTCCTTGAACGTCTTAAACGGTCCAACGGCCTTCACCTGTCACATTTGATCTATACATAGCAGTCAACGGCCCCAACGTTCCCACCCACCGAATCTCGTCGCGCCCGTGACATCATCGCCTACACAGGAAGCAAAACACCACACGACAATATAGACGACCAGCGCCTGAGGAACCATCAAAACAGCATGCATCCCTCGATCTGGACTTGATATCTCGGCACCCCGACTTCTACTAATAGTGCTTCCTAGCGAAGGCCTCCAGCAATGACCTTTCCGCAATATTGTCGCGGGCAAAGTGCAGAAATATCAACTGTCAGCTTCGCCAGCCAAGTCAATGACATTTCGTCTTTCTCCCTCGAATCATTCAAGGCGACGTCTCCGGCGATGACGGACAACATGTGGCAGTGCGACAACCACCAGCGACATCCAGTGACTATAGCACACAAGAAAAGGAAAGAAAGACGAGAAAACACAGAGGAGCAACATGTAGTAGCCAAAAGGCACTTCAGAACGACACACCCACCGTCTTTGATCAACCAAAGGACTGCCCGCAACTGTGCTGTCTTTGCTCGTGGACAAGAAACCGCGGCAATTCGAAGAACGCTTGCCTCAAGACATACATGCGGATAAAGATTGCGAGGACCCAATTGTTTGACGTCGACACTCCGCAACGGGCGACTCTTTGCCTCGGGCTGCTGGCCTACCTGCGTCGTGCCCTGTTTGTCCCGGGAGCTGCGCAGTTCGACTGGGGCCCGCAGAAAGGCGCTTGCGACGTGCGGAGAGAGCGGCGAAGCTTGTGCTTGACTTGATGGCTTCGGATCGCTGCGGGACCGGAAGAAGCCAGCCATGGCAAAATTTCATGAAGACGAAGGAAACTTCAGATGGTGGCTACACAGTCCCAGGTCCTCGACTGATTCTCCTCGCGACAGCCCGCAGACCACCACAGACTCAGCTCCTTTCTTGAGAACGGACTTGCTTTGTTTGCATCACAAACTTTCGAGGCCCTTTGGCAAAGGACAACGCGGACGCATACGCATTGTCACGCGGCTTTGTCTTCCCGGAGGCCTCGAGTCCTCACCGTTTTGAGGACTGCCATTTTGCTACTGTTGCTTCTTTGCTTCAGCCTCCCGAATGGCTCCAGATTGGGCATACACGGCGTCCAGGTCTGCAGTCCACAGCCGGATTCTGCCGCTCGAGGCAGGCGTTCGAGCTTCACGCAGGTATATCAGCATGCCTTGAGCGCAAAAATTGGACGAAGAGTACTTACAGGCCAGCCAACCCTTTCTACTTTTTTCTCCGCTAACCAATCTCGTAGCCGACGCGCTCTCGTACTGCGCATACACGCGTCAGCCCCTGTAGCCCCACCGCGACCGCAAAACCGACCGACCAATCGCTCAGCCCTTCGTCATTTGATCCCAGAAACAATCCCCTCCTCACTCTAATCCAAAACCCCCTTTTTGCAGATCACCGCATCGCCCTCATGCGGTCACAATTGAGTTGCATGTAATCCCTGCACGGCCGCCGATCGACCTGCCGGGTCGGGCATCGCGCCCGCTGTCAGACCGCGTGGCGGGGCCGGCTCGTGAAACGACAACCTGCCCACGCTTGGATGCAGGCAGTACAGGCATGCAGTTGCTTGCGTGTGAGCGAGGTGGACGCAAAAGAAGCCGTCATGGATTTCTATTTCCTTTGTCCTGGAAAGAGTGGAGGCGACCTGTGTGAGAGTGGTGCATGCAGATGCGACTGCACGGCATTGTTGTTGTTGCTGATGTGCGGCGGTTTAGATGTTCTGCCTGTAGCCTAGTTTGCGATTGGGATTGCTAGGTAGCCTGGGCGAATCAATTGTGGTACTTTTCTGCCTCTGTGATTACCCCTAGACGGCTCTTACGCTACCCCTGAAGCAGTGCCTGTAATTTTTAACTTGATGAATCATATCTCATTCAAGGACGGGGGTGCGACAACTTGTCAAAGCAGGTACGAGGAATACCAAAGCCCTGTAGCTTTGTTCCTGAACAAGGTGATAGAAGCATTGATGCGTCCTTGGGTGGAGCAATAATGGAGACTAATAGTATGCCAAAGCTGGCAGCGGTAGGCCGCACGCGTGTAAGCTGCGAGCAGGGTTGAGGAACTGCGGAAGCGATCTTAATCGCGAAAGCATAATCACGGTAATCAATATCAAGAGGTTCAGCAGCAGGGGTGGCACAAAGCAAGGACAAAAAAAGTGCATTGATAAGTCTACAGAGCAAGCGAGCGCGCTGATATGAAGCAACAATGCGTCCGCATGTGAGCTAAAAAAAAACCAAATGTGTAGATCGTGCAGTCTGATATGGTGTGCTGCCAAATCGAACAAGGCCGTCGTATTTGCGGCAATTTTGAAAACAAACTGTGTCTGGAAAAAAGGCCCTGGTTGAACTGACACGGGAACTTTCTATGGCTTCCTCTTTACCAGTTGGGATTGTAGGACTTTCTACGGCGTCCGAGTTACCGTTCGTTGACTGGCCTTTTGGGCTCGTTGAGATTTCTACGGCTTCTCATTACCTTGCGTTGACTTCTCACAGCCCATTGGATGCCTGACGTAGCATATCGGTATAGCTATCCAGCAGACCTTGGCAGTCAGCCTCGATCAGAGGCATGTCATCCGTGCGTGGAAGTTGACCATGTCGAGGCGCAAGGACGTGCTCGTCTGCGTATGAAACCAAAAGAGCCTGCATGTAAGGCGAGGATGCGTGCATGCCCAGCGCCATGATTGGCGGAAACAAGCACTTGATTTCGAGAGCATAGTCTGCTGGCTTGCAATGTGCCAGCAGGGACGCCAGGTGCAACGCTGGCTCGGCCTCCATGTCCAGAGGATAAATGGTCAGACGTTGCAAGGAAAGTGGCAGTTTGTGGATTGTGGTGGCGAAGACTTGATCGAGGCTCTTGACGAACTGGTGTGTCTGCAAGCTGTACCCTGACTCGCAAAGAACTCTGCCGAATACGGTCAGAGTCTCGAGTTTGGTGAAGTGGTCAAAGTCCGTGGTGTTGGTCTGGTCCTCCATCTCTGGTGGCAAGTTCCAAGGCGTTTGGAGTCGGGCGGGCACTGTGTCGTGATGATCTTGGACGAGGACCAGATTTTTGATCGTGTCCTTGTGCGGGCTCAGGCCGTCGACAATCGACGCCACTGCTCTAAGCTTGTTATGAAACCGATTCGCGAGACCCCAGTGGAGTGATTCCAGCTTCTTGAAAGCACCAAGGAATAGATGCAAAGACTCTTGAACGGAATGGGAGTCTGAGCCCGAGAAAAAGGTTTCTACGAGCTCAATTGACCTAATGTTGAACATGCTTTGTCGTGGCGCGCAGACGCGACCAACATCCCGAACAGTGCCGAATTGCTTGATAACCAGGGTAGTGAGCTTGGGTAACTCGAACATCTAGACGAGTTCGAGGAACGAAGGGTTGTCAACGTAGTCCGGTTCTAAATGGGTAGCACGGACACCTCCACGGTATCCATGGGGGTATCTGTCCACACGCAGGATCCTAAGGTTCTAAAAACCATGATCTGGACGCATTCCGGGCAAGAGATCCCCCAGAATGCCCAGCTTGAGGGTGCGCAGGTTGGATGCAAAAGCCAGCAGCCATTGGAGAGCGAGATCCTCGAAGTCGAAAAGAGGGACAACATCTAAGTCTTTGTCCTTATATGGATGTTACGATTTGGCAGGCAGGATGGATGGGCTGATAGCTTAGTCATACAGACCTATATAGCCTCGGCAGCAGGACTAGCCTACTAAGAATAATCTACTCTTCTTATATAAATCAGTACTACTGTTTATAGTAGTAGCTAAAAGTTGTTTATTATTACACTCCCTTAGATATAACACTAGTAGAGGCCTTTTAGTTATCTATACTACTACTAGCTCCTCTAAAGCCTCCTCCTAATTAGTTTACTAAACTATATACTAAATAGCTATTAGTAGGCTACTAAGTTAGATACTATCTATTACTACCTACCTAATATAGCTAAGCTGCAGCCTATAGGAACTACCTAATTAGACTAGTTACTACTAGAGCCTAAGCTTACTAATACCTACTTACCTAGACTTTACTACCTTCTAAGCTCTTACCCCTACTCCTTACTACTACCTTTTCCTTTATCTACTCTATACTATTAAGCCCTGCTATTATTTAGCTTAGCTAGTAGCTTAATATATTCTAGTATACTAACCCTTATACCTTTACAGCCTACTTATCCTACTAATTATATCTGTAGCTCTTTACTATAGACTATCTAGTATAAGCTCTAGCCTCCCTATCTACCTCTTCTTACTCTTTATATTCTTATTAGTCTATATTAGTTAGCAACCCTCTACTATACCCTCTAGAGTAGCTATCCTTAGCTAAAAGCTTTTAATATACTATAGACTATTTTATTAATACTATGTTAGCTATTTACCTACTAATACTATTATAGTAATCTACTATTAGCTAAAGCTTAGCTACTACCTCTTTATATAGATTAATTACTAGTCTCTTTAACTAGGATAGGCGCCTATCTACTTCTACTAGTATAAATAATCTAGACCCTTTTATTAGTACACCCTTTACCTAATATACTAGCACCTATAAATGCGCCTAATATACTAGTACTAATAATCTTAACAATTCTACTAATATATATTCCCTACATAAAAGTGATCTCTTATAGTATACTCCTATACTAACTCTAAGAATAGTAAATAATCTTAGTAAAGAGACTATAGCCTAGATATAAGCCCTTATTACTAAGGCGCTCTAAGGCTACACCTAAGGCAAGTATAGTCTATAAGGTAAGTATAGTCTACTAGGACCTATTAGTTCTACTAGTACTAGTAGAAATAGAAACTACTTTTATACCTAGGAAATTAGGCTATTCTACCTAAACCTACTAATTACTATATCCTAGCTAGAAGGTAATTTAGTACAAAGTAGCAATAACCTAGTTATCTATAATATACACTTTTTTATTAAATATATTAAGGATTATATAGCCCACTAAGGTAAAGATATAGTAAAGGCTAATTTATTCTAGACCTTCTAGGGCTCTACCGCTAAATAGTATATAGATAGCCTTTTATATCTTAAGAAGACTAGCCTCTACTATAGCACTATAGAAGACTAGTACTCTTTATTAGTAGAGCATTTTAAAGAACTAATATCTAAGGCTATTAACTATTTACTCTATATAGAGTATACTTTAGCTAATACTACTACTTAGAAGGACGTGTCCTCCTATATCTACTTATTCTTATATACTACTAAGTTAGGTAACATTATAGATACCTATACCTAGCTTATACTAGCCTACTAAAAGATTTACCTATTATTACAAGTAATAGTTACAGCCCTAATAAGTACTACTATAGTTAATTAGTTTATAGAATAGCTTCGCGCTTAGTAGGAGATATAGGTATTATTAGCTAAGTATTACTTAGGCTATTATACTTCTATATATCTATAGAACTAGAATTAAGCAGGTTAGTATAACTAATCTAGCTAATCTAGCTAAGGCCTATTTAGCTAGAACTAGGCATATAGATATAGTTTTACTTTATAGAACCTATACTCTTTATACTCTAGATTTAGCAGATAAGGATAATAGTTCTAGTTTACTTATATGCCCTTTTTATAGTATACACACCTATACTAGCTATACTAGTTATAGTATTAGCTACTAGCTATAAACACCCTACTATAACAGCTAACAGGTGCACCACCCTAGAGGCTACTTATAAACAGCCCTATTATACTAGAAAGGATAATATCTAACATACTAGAAACTAGTAACTCCTTCTATAGTATATATTAGAACTTTACTAACTATAGTTAGCCTAGTAGAAACTAAGGCTTTTAGTTAAACTAACTATTCTAATAATAGCCTTTCTAACGCGTGTATTATAGTAATGCTACTAAGGAAGAGTAGGCCTTTAAGGCTATAGCTAAAGCCTACTAAGCTAGTATTAATAAAACCCTCTAGAGTCTTACTATAGAGGACACCTAGCTAAATAAAGCTACTAAGAGCATCCCTACTAAAGGCCTACTTAAGCTATCTACTAAAGAGGATATACAAGCTAGCTTTATAAGCATTAGCTATATTAATAGCACTATCTACTCTATTACCTACTAGACCTGCTATAAGTTATTTAAGTTATATAACTAACTATATTAACACCTATATACTAATAGATATAAGCCTAGCTTAAAGAAGGTACTATATAAAGACTATTAAATAGTTCCTACTAATAATAAGATTATTAAAGCATCTATTATTCCTACTAAGTAATATAGTAAGGCTTACTACTCCTAGTAGTACACTACTATTAGTGCTTCTCTATAAAAGAATAGCACCCTTTTAAACCTATATATTAACTCTAGATATATACCTACACTTAGTAACTATACATATCTTATTAGTTAAGGATATAAAATTAAAAAGCTAGATTAACCTATAAACCTTAACCTAGTTAGCAAATAAAAGCTCTTAACTAATAAATATATTAAGGCTTTACTATATATACTAGGCAAGCTACTAAATAGCTGTGCTATTATAGGCTAGATTTCTCTTAAAATTTATATCCTACTAAAGCTCTAAGGTAAATTGCTTATTAGCTCTAACACGTTAAACTAAACTAGTATAGTACTTAATTTTAATAGTTAGATACTATCTATTATAGTATATCAAGGCCTCATAGCCTATAAAGACCTTAGTTAAAGAGTATATAAAGAAGAAGTATATTATAAAGGCTGCTACTAATACTAAGGTACCTACTTTTAGTACTAAGCTAGTACCTATTAATATACGTGCGCGTAATAAGCTTTATTAGGACTAGGATTACTAATTCTCCCTAGATTTTTATCTACTATAGCTTAGAGCTACTAGTAGAATATTCTACTATCTAGTAGATACTAATATCTGGTTTATTATAGTAGCTAATACTACTACTAAGCTATATAAGATTTATGTAAAGATGTACCTTAGTATAATTTATAAGAGCAATAAGGATAGCACTATATATATTATATCTAAGCATTATATTGCAGCTATTCTAGCTATTAAGCTATACTAATCTACTAATTTAGCTCTATTATACACCTAGACCTCCTATCTAGAAAACTAAAGGCTTCTAGATCTAATAAGTAAATAGCACCCCTATATGCTTATTATATTAATAAGTAGAATAACCTGCTAGATAAGGGTCTCCTAACTAATAGTCTATTATATTATAGTAATAAAAGGATAGGTATGTCTACTAAAGTAGATAAGGCTAGAAAGATTACCCTATTAGACCCTACTAAAGAGTAAAAGGTTTATTTAGGTATTATTACCTATAATTTAGGTGAAGAATATCTTTAGTAAATTAATAAGCTTATCTATAAATTTAAGTATCTCTTTATAGATAATAGCCAAGTTGCTAATATTCCTAAAGACTAATAGCTAAAGATCCCTCTTATTAAGAACTAGGCCTTGTTAGGAGTAAAGCTAGCCTATAAGATCTACTAGCTTAGCCTAAAAGAGTAGGAATTTATTAATAAGAACTTTAATAAACTTTATACCTAGGACTTAATAGAATAGTCTAAAGAACTAATACTACTTAGCTTTTCTATCTTTATAGTATAGCAAATTATAGACATGCTAAGTAGACCTATCTAAAAAGGATATATTATAGTAGATATTTGCAGCCTTAATAGTATTATGCTTATAGATATATAGCTAATTCCTAATTAAGAAGATATTATTACTACTATATTAGGAGCAGCCAATATTATAGTAGTAGATACCCTCTAATTCTTCTACTAATAGCCTATTGTTATAGAGAACTAATATAAGTTCTCTATTATATTATACTAAGGAATAGAATGCTTTAAGGTGGCCCTAATAGGTTATAAGAATGCCCTGCTATTTATATAATAGTAGGTAGAAGGCCTACTATATCCTTACTAATACTTCTGCTAAGTTTATATAGACGATATTATTATCTTCTCTAAAACCTTTAATAAGCACCTAGAGCACCTTAATAAGGTATTTACTATGCTAGAGGCTACTAGCCTAATACTATCCCCTAAGAAGTCCTTTATAGCTTTCCTATCTATTACCTTATTAGGATAATATATTAATAGTTTTAGTGTAACTACTATTAAGGAGAAGCTAGATACTATTCTAAGTATTTACTTCTCTAAAACTATAAAAGAACTAGAGTATTACCTTTACCTTACTAATTAGCTATACTACTTTATTAGAAACTATACTCTTATTACTATACCTTTATACTACTAAAAGGTATAGGGCCTAAAGCTACTTAGCTTAAAGGCTACCTAAGTAGAATGTACATAATATATTAGCAAGGTGTAGGTAGAACCTAACCCTAAGCTAGTAGAATTATTTAATAAGCTTTAGAAAGCCTTTACTAAGAGCCCTATTCTAGTATATTTTAACCTATATTAGCACCTATACCTTAATATAGATAGTAGCACTAAGTATAGGATAGGGGTTATACTATACTATATAAAAGGTAATCCTAAGAAGGTGGCCAATATTTATTAGAAAGATATTAAGCTAATTACTTTCTTAAGTTAACTAGTTACCCTAGTAGAGTTAAAGCTCTAGCTAACTAAGATAGAGATTGCTAGTGCTATTTAGATAGTATCTAAACTATGCTAATTTATTTGCTCTATAGATAAGCTAACTATTATTATTATAGATTATATATCTTCCCTAGGTATTGCTAAGTAAACATCCCTCTCTATATCTTTAATAGATAAAATAAACCTTTATTTCGTGCAATCCTCTATATATCTATTAGGATTTAACCTAGAGTTCTAGTATTACCTAGGTAAGGAGTATACTATACTAGATACGCTCTTATACCTATAATATACTATTAACCACCTATAAGTAGACCTTAATAAAATCCTAGAGAGGTATATTAACTAATAACTAGGAACTAAAATAGGCTATGCTAATATAGAAAGTAACTATATCCCTGCTAAAATGTGTTATATATATTATATAACTCTAGTAGAAATATCTACTAATTACTATAAGCACCTAGAGGCTGTATATAAGGGAGATAAATATATTTTAGCTATATAGGATATCCTTACTAAGGATAAGCAACCTAGAGTGCAATTTGTTATTTAGGACGGCCTAATCTACTATATAGATAGTAAGGATAAGCGCCTTTAGCTGTACATCCCTAAATCTATATAGGCTAATATTTTTTACTTTGCTTATAATTACTAATTATATTGTAGGTTTAACTAAGTGTATAAAAGGCTACACGCTAGATACTATACTTAGAAAATAGCCTACTAATTATAAAAATACCTTGACTACTACCTAGTATATAAAGAAGTATAAACCCTTTAGTATAAGCCTTTTAGTAAGCTAAAGCCTATCCTAAGTCTATCTATACTATTCTATACCCTTACTATTAATATTATAGTTGCTCTTCCTAAGAACTAGGGCTATAATACCTTTATATTAGTTACTTATAAAGCTTCCCAAGTAATTCTAGCCTTTAAAGGTTAGCATAACTAGAGTACTAGTAAATAGGCTAGTGTATTTCTTAAGGCTATAGCCTACTAGGGCCTGCTAATATATATTATCTTAGATAGGGATTAAAAGTTTGTTTCTAATATATAGACCTTAATGTTTAAGCGCCTTAGTACTAAGCTATATATTATAATAGCCTACTATCTAGTAAGTAATAGCTAAAGCAAGTGTACTAACTAAACCTTAGAGATTACCCTCTAATTCTAGATAACTTAAGGCTATCTTAACTAGCTAGATCTGCTCCCTATTATCTATTACTAAATAAATAATACTAAGAATGCTTCTACTAAATAGACTCCTAATAAATACCTATATAGGATGAATGTTTATAAGGAACCTAACTTAATTCTACTATACTAAGCCCCTACTAATAGTAACCTTGCTAAATAATACAAGCTCTATTAGTATAAGGTAATAGATATATTAGCTTAGGCTAACCTATAGATAAAGCTCTAGTTTAATAGCAAGCACCTACTATACTACCCCTAGATTAGTAACATAGTTTACCTTAAACTATATAGAGGTACTAAGCTAGGCTATTAAGCTCCTAATTAGGATAGTAAGTTTTCCTTATACTATATTAGACCTTACCTAGTTATATATGTTACTAGCTATAGTAAGGTAGTAGAACTAGGCCTATATAGCTACTAAAACCTATATCCTATAGTTTTAATTAAATAAGTTAAACCTAGTGTTGCACTAGATAAGGACCTATTTAGTAGAACTTATTTCTAGCTGCCTATTATACTAGATCCTAAATTGCTCTATATAGTTAAACACCTGCTAGATAGATACTACTATTAGTATAGTTAAGGCCCTAAAGTTATTAAGTACCTAGCTAAATTCTAAGACTTTAATAATAAATACAACTAATAGATTTATAAGAGTAAGATTACTAAGTCTCTTATTTAGTAGTATAAATAGATACAAGGATTACTAGTTTAAGAGGATAACTTTAAACCTAAAGAGTACCTAGATAATACTTCCTATACCCTTATACTATATTAACTACCTATAGTTTACTAGAACTAACTAACTTCTAATAAATAGATACTATCTAATATATAGCTATCCTTAGTAGTAAAGCTACTAGTAACTAAAAGGAACTTAACTATATCCTCTAAATATAGCCTACTTAAACTACCTAAGTATAATATACTAAATCTATATTACCTACTAGCTTTATAAAGCAGCTAATAGAGGTATCTACTAACTTACCTCCTAGACTAACAACTAATAATTCCCTTTATTTTCACGATATATAATACCCCTAAAGAATTACTTTTTATAGTAGTAAGGATTACTTTATAATTTAGTAAAATATAATACCCCTCCTACTATTACTTTTATTTACTAGGATGTTAGGATAATGTCTTGTTTTTATAGTAGTACTATTATAATTTAGCAGGTAGGATGGATGGGCTAATAGCTTAGTTATATAGACCTATATAGCCTTAGTAGTAGGACTAGCCTGCCAAGAACAATCCACTCTTCTCATGTAAATCGGTACTACTGTTTACAATGGAGATCGGAAAATTGGACCGAATTTGCGAATTCCGGTCATCTTGATCGCACCTGGACGGTACGAGGCATCCTCAAACAGGTTGTAGCTTAGTTCGAGGTGCAGCATACGAAGAGCAAGATCTGGATTGTCCAAGACAGATCGGACCATCAGTGGCAGTGCGGGGTACGTCGAGTTCATCGAGATGCAAGAGGACCTGAAAGGGACTGCCCTGACCTGACCGTAGATCTCCTTGCAGGTTAAGGCAAGACGCTGCATATCTTTTTTCTCCAGGTTGCCCGCAACTGCTTGGATTAGCTCGGTCGGAAGCTTGAGAATGGGCGTGCCAGATGACATAAGGGGGACGTACGTTGGTATGGGTGCTCGGAAATCTTGAATGGGGTTGCTGAGGGAGGGAGTGGGTATGAGTGCTCAGAAATCTTGAATAGGATCGCTAAGGGGATAAAGTGGTTTGATGTTGCCAGAGAACAGTACTGAAAAGCTCCTTCGCAATTTATTCCTTCGAAACAACACAAAACGTATCCATTGTCTACACACTATCGACTGTGTGTTGAAAAGAATGCACCTGTTTAAATAACCATCACTTGCATTTTAGGGTGGTTCTGTGGCAATTGACAGCTCTACATACATGTCTGCATTGTTCTGCTGCTTCTGTTTCCCGTCCCTCGGCCGTCCTCTCCCGCGAACTCGCATGTGTTTTCGTGCAGTCCCAAAACCTCCCACAAGAACGACAGTATCCATCTTGTCAACTGTGTCGCTCTTGGATTTCAAGTGTTCGCAGTATTTCTGTCTCATCCTTTTGCCGGCACCGGGAGCGAGGAGTCTGGCAGAGATTTCGGTGGTGGGTCGTATGTTCCTCAAAGACCTTCTCCGACCGGTGTGCCGGTTACAACAGAGGAACTCGACTGGTGCGACGCACAATACCGGATTCAGTAAAATACATGGGACGATCGAGATGCCGAGCAAGAACTCACAACTGCGCGACCTTCGCCTGTAAGTATTCTCAGTTCTGCTGCATCATGTTCTTCAAACTATTAGCAGCACTTGTCAGGGTGCAAGGAAAAAGTTGACTGCACCACAGGAGACGAACTGACTACTGCTGGCTGTGGCGTCACTTTTGCCTCGTCAGTTACCCTACACTCCTGCGCGTCCTGACAGCGCCGAGAGAAGGGAGGCTGCAAAAGTCATGCTTAACGAAGCATATGTCGTCGGAAAGCTGTTTTGCAACGATTTGTGGGCGCTTTTGCTGTCTTCGTTTGATTTTTTGAGATGAGTACAGCAGAAAGGTCTAGTAAGGTGGTTATTCAGTGCTAGGAGTGAGCACTGTACCAAGTCGTCCATGCAAGGGCAGACGACAAGATGCAACGTGGGCTGTAGGAAGTTGCCTTTGGATGTTACATACAATGCTGGTCATCAGCGAGTGCCAAGTGTCTGGTGTCTACTGCGTGGTCGTAACCCAAATTAAACCCCGCCAAAACCCCAAGCTATACAGTACAAACGAAAAAAGAAGTCTCTGGCCTCTCTGTTCTCGAATCTGTGATTCAGCCGAAAGGAATCTCGTTTCCAGCAATTCCATGCCATCAACGGTGCTTGTTTTCTCGGCCAAATCGCTGAAAATGATGTCGCTTGGTCGTGCGAGTGACGCATCCCATGCCGGTTCCCAAGCATGAAGTGCCACTACATTTCTGCAAAGGCGTCTCTCTTCGATTGAAGACTGTCGCAGTACTTCTCAACCATCCTCTCAAAGGCGAAAAGCACTCCTCCAAATGGCTCTCCCCGTTTTGGTAGGCGACCGAAGTTTTCCTCAATGTAGGTGGCATCGTCGTACTCCGGGTTGATAACGCGAATTTGTGTTCCGTCATATCCCATGTGTAAGCGGGAAGGTGCAAGGAACAAGATGCTTTTGGCCGTCAGATTTGGAAAAGAGTTGAACAAGTCGTCCTCCAGGCGGAGGTATGCAGTGAGATGGAGTGCGGGCTGGACAATGTCTTCGGCTGGGACGATGCAAAGCTGCTCGAGTCCGGTCGGTAGTTTCCGAGCTACCTTTTGTACCAAGTTTGCGTCACAAAGTTAATTCTGGCTGTTAAAGGCACCATCATAAAGGTACTTGGAGCTTAACAACAGGTGCTCGAGACGAGAGAAGGGTGTGAAGTCTAGGTCAATCTCGGCATCGATGTACTCTTCCTGTTCAACTTCGAGTAGGAGTGGGTTTGGGAATGCCATTAAATGCCGGTTCTCGGTGATGGTGAGGTCCTTCAAGGTGTTGTGGTGAGAATAAAGTCCCTTGACGATCCATCTGACCATCTCGGGCTTCCACCTTTTGTAGATAGAAAAATGCCATTGAAAGCACTCAAGCTTGCGGAAGGCTGCGAGGAATGACTTGGTTGCCTTTTTGATGGTGCACGTGGGATGCGCTCCAATCGAGGTCTCGACCAGGGTGATTAACCTGGGGGTGAAACCACCGAGGTTCTTGTCGGCGACGGCTCCCACGTTGCGGAGATGGCCAAAGTTATCCAGTGTCATTTCAACAAGATTCGGAAGCTTGAGAACCCATGAGAGGCTCTCCAGGCACGTATCGTTGTTCGATTGACCGAAAATCTCCCCGAATTTACTGTGCTGTCCGTACCCGTGTGGAAGTTTGCGCAGGAACACGCTCCGCAGATTGTAAAAGCCGTGCGATATCTTCATCGTTGGTACCAGGTCTCCTAGGATCTCTACGCGTAGGTCTTTCATATTGGGGCAGCTGGTGATGATTTGCTCGAGAATCATGTCCTCTAGCCCGTGTTGACATCCTACCTCGTAGTTTTGGGAGCAGGTGCCTCTTCTAAGTCGTCGAATCGAAGCAATGCGCGGAACGTCTGGGCCGTATAAAGCATCATTAAAAGGACCGTAGGCGATGTGCAGGCCTTGGATGTGGTGGAACTTCGTTTGCTCAGGGAGGGAACAAGACGCAAGGAAGGTGGCCAGGTTCGGTTTTATGCTGTCGATTTGAATCGAGGGATATTGGTAAAGAGCGGGCTTGGCAGCATCGTGCAGGCTTTTTGAAGTCCTCATCAAACTCAGAATGTCCCGACTGCGCAGATGGAATGCAATCCCCTGCACCACCTCCGTTGGCAGAGTGACGAGTCTCGCAGGGGTCAGAGGCTCTTGACTTGTCGGGGCCATGTTGAGACAGCTCGCCTTTGGGCTGGTGGCACAATTTGTTGATGAAGAAACGCTCATGGTCCGTGGCATTAAGAGGTGATGAGATGTTTAGTGGGATGGGACGGTTGGTGGTTGGAGAAAGACGGCGCGGAGAGAGAAGGCGACACAATTCCTTTCCCAGCAAAATGTGAGCCTGAGGCCACTTGAGGCCTTAGGCATATTTTCCTCGCCTGCTTCATCAACTCACCATCCTAGTTTCCGCATTGAGACTTCACAAATTTTGCACCGCTAAACAAATGATCGGGTGGT
The DNA here is from genome assembly GCF_038381095.1 of Phyllosticta capitalensis. Lineage (NCBI taxonomy): Eukaryota > Fungi > Ascomycota > Dothideomycetes > Botryosphaeriales > Phyllostictaceae > Phyllosticta > Phyllosticta capitalensis. The sequence goes on along the minus strand of NW_027117452.1, from coordinate 71,446 downwards.
ATATCTCTGCGCATCCCTTCGGCAGGGGCCTGATCAAAATCACTTTTCAATGACACGTGAACTCATGAAAAATGTGCGACTCCAAATGATCAATCACTATTCGCGGGACTCTTCGAACAAAATCAGGCCTCTCTTTTCTATGTATCGCCGGTTGCCGGGTTGTAATCACTTCTTCCTTGTGCTCAAGCCCCTTCAATATCGCGACAGCCGTCCTCAGCCTTAGTGCCACTGTACCTCCAGGCTATGAAAGCATGCCAATAAGTCTTCTGCAGCGCCTTCTATAGCGTAATCTGCGCAAGCAACAGTGATGTCATTTGGCGTATAAATCGGGCGAAACGCTCTGAAGTTAGCCTGAGTAATAGTTCCAATATCTTCAAGCACGCTAAAGCCGTCTAGAGTTTCGTCCGTAATCTTTGGAAGCTTGAGAAGCCTTGTAAAGCACTTGAGAGATAGTCTACCACCAGGAGTTTCTGGGCTTAGGGGCAGCGCGATGCGTGCAACCTGTCTCAGGAAAGCGATTCCAAATTGTGGAATCCACGGGGGCTGTTGATTGACGGCAAGACAACGGCCAGGATCTCAAGCCGCAGACGCTTCATGTTCGGGCAGGCCTGGAGTGTCTTGCTGAGAAAGCGGGGCTCGGACTCGTAAAGCGCACTGGCAAAATTTGCGCTCACTAGTTGTGGGATTGAGTCGAGAATGGGCGCTCTGGGTGGGTACTTTGAGTCGGTAGACGCGGGTCCGTTTGAGATTCCTGTTGGTTTCGCGAGGCTCCAGGTACATACTTAGCCGAGCAACAAAGAAGGCTTTGCCCTCGTCTTCAGAGGTGTAGCCAAAAACGAGTCTTGAGGAAGCGCGCATCGGTTGGGGGACTATCAAGAGGAGTGAAAGAAATTGCTAAGCGTTTGGCGATATGGCCGCGGAGACTCTGAAGGCTTTCTCAGGGGACGAATAGTACAAGGCGAAGGGTGAAGGAAGAGCATCGCGAGCCACCACAAGGAAAGGTCCTCCTCGAGTGACCGAGTGCGGCTGTCAGTCCGATGGAGTTGTGGCCGCCGCGTTGTCGACGAGATTGAACGAAGCTCTGGAGACGGCGTCGCGCTTCGACTGCAGATAGTTGCAGTACTGTCGCACCATGTCTTCGAAGCGTTCAAGGGCATTCGCAGGCTCGAGAGCAGAGAGTCGCTCGGACCCCGCCTCAATGTACTGCGTGTCCTCGAAGATCTGTTGTCCGATGATGGTGGTGCATACGCGGCCTTCTGCTATTCGGTTACGCCAAGTGGGGCAACAGAAGTGCCAGAAGTGTGATCGCCAATCGAAGGAGTGAGCGCTCCTGGTGGTGGTGGATTCTTGATGCTGACGTATCGGGCACGCAATGTGCCATTATTCTTGTTTGCAACGTCTTCGACGTCGATCATCGTGCCAAAGTTCTCTAGCTTGACATCTAGAAGACATGGGAGCTGCAGAGTCCAGACGAGGATGTGCAGAGAAACGTGAGATGTGTTGGGGTCGTCCAATTGCATGCCTCTGTAGCTGTGAGGTAGTTTGCGGAGAAAGAGGACCTTCAGCTGCTTGAATCCATGCGGGATTTTCATTGACGGCATAAGATCGCCCAGGATCTCGAGACACAACTCCTTCATGTGGGAAGAGGTCTTGAGGATCTGGTAAAGCATCGCGTCTTCGGGACCGTGCGATTGACGCGTGCTCTTGTTGGTGTGTGTTCCAGCGCTCTCTTCCAGGCGGGGAATCATTGAGACGCTGAATGCTCATGGTTTGTAGAGAAAGCTCTCGAACGGATTGTACTTGACATTCAGGCTCTGGAATAAGTGGGTCAGGGTCTCCCTCGACCCAGAGACCTCTTTGAAAAAGAGACCTAACTTGGGTCTGCCACTTGCAATAGAGATTGTTGCATGCTGAAGAAAACGGGCTGGATATCATCTCGAAGCTTTCTGTGCGTGAGAGAAAGGCTGCAAAGGCCCTTGGTTGGCAAGCACTGTGCGACTTCGCTGACAAGCTCCGTGGGGAGATCCTGGAGGCCGATGTTGACAACTCGGTGCTCGGAGTTGCCATGGTAGAGCGCGCGGTGAGCGGAGGGAGTGCGTTGATGATGTCGGTCGAATCAGGGTGGTCTTGATGTCCTGAGGGCGGATGGCCTGAATGCGGCTAAAGACTGCAGCACCGGGCGAGACAGTGCAAAAGCAATGCTTCAAAGGTGACGAGGGCCGAGCTCTCATGTTGGCAAGACCATAGAGCAGAATCGTCCTTCAGTGATGCCGTACATTGCAGTAGATACTTTCAGGGTGGTCTGAACGTTTGCTGGGACGTAGGCCATAAGTGTTCGAATTCCATCGCGGAACGTGAGGACTTGAAGGTATTCCAGACCAATACCGCATCATCCGTGGCTGAGGAACAGCCGTGGCCATTCGTCACAGCTTCGCAGGCAGCATGGACAGTGCTGCTCAAGTGACGGTTGTGAGAGGGGACCCTGTTGCTCATAGAATACATCCTCATTGTGCCATGGTATAGAAACAGAACTCGTATTGGACAAGGATTTGATGAAAGGCACGGAAAGTGAATGGATTAGTATAATGATCTATCGAAAACCTCCCCACAACGAAGAAAAGAGAGGAAGCGACTCAGGACTTTAAGATCACTGTCAGGCTGCGAGGCAGCGTCCACGTTCTCGGCTGATCTTGCAGTGATCCCTGTTCTCTTTTCAGCTCATCATTTGGTGCGAGAGAGGAAAACAGGGCAGGACTTGGCCAGTCTGTGCCTGTTGATGGGTCCTCTTACCCCTGTCCGGTGTGAGTAGAAAGGGCCTCAATGGCTTAAGGATAAGCGATTGACTCCCGCTTCTCTTGAATGATCGTAATGTACCGAGACATAAGTCTGGTGCACTTTGATCGAATTGTACTGGCGCTATCCCCATGCACAGGAAGTTTGCCAAAGTCTTCCTCGATGTATCCCGCGTCCTTGCACAAAATCTGTACGACTCGGGTCACACCCCTTCTCTGGCGCAGGTGCAGCCGAGGGATGGCAAGGAACAGGATTTGCTCAGACTCCAAATTGGGCACAAAGGCGTCAAGATCTCCGTTTATTTGAAAAATGCATGCGAGATCAAGCGCGGGCTCAACTGCATCGCAACAAGGAACGATGCACAGGCACTTCAGGCTCTGCGGGAGCTTGTTGAGCACTCTTTGAACAAGTCCTCCGTCTGCATAACAAGAGCTCCCAAAGTCGAAAGCAGTGTCGCTCAGGAGATTTGGCGTGAGAGTCAGGACCTCCAGCTTGGTGAACCGCTTCAAGTTCAATGCAGTGCTTCTGTTCTGGACCTCCCGGGGGAGTTGCGAGACTTGCCAGGGGCTGTGCATGGCAGTCATCCTGGTGGCCTGACAGATCTCTAGCATCTCGAGAGAGTCTCGATGGGTCTGAAGGCCCTCCACAATTCAGTTGGCGGTTTGGATCTTGCGCTCTTGGTAAACGGAAAAATGCCGAGAAAAAGACGTCACATTCTCGAAGTATTGATGCAGGTATATAGAAGCAGACCAGGCAGGCGACTGATCTAAGGAAGATGCAAAGCAGGATGAAGGAACGAGCAGTGGAAACAGGTGTTCTATGGGCTTTGAGAGCAGGAATGGGAGCTGTCGCTACGCGCACGCAAAAAGCCTGGCAATGGACTGCAAGGCCATGTTCTTGTCTGCTTAACTGTTAGATCGTCCGACAAATCAAAAGGGGTCAACCTGCCAAGACAACACCGCTTCCAAGTATCCTTGCGTCGGACGCGACGGCCGCTCGCAACAGTCGGCGTTTTTCCTCGGGTCCGAAATCACTTGCAACCAAAACGGGTTGGCGCGAAAAGCTCACATGAAAGGTTTGGCCTGGTCGCGTGCTGAGTGCGATCATGCTGCTGGCGCAGAGTGATGTCGCGCGGTCGGGTCGTCATTGGGGTCGGAGGAGTACGTCGAACAGCGGGCTAAGCTCCGGCAGATTTTGCACGAGGAAGGGAAGCTTGAAGCAAGGTATAAAGCAGTTTTTGATAAGTCTATGGACGGTCGGCTCCTTTGGCAACCTCGCCTGAGCCCTGGTGGATTGCAAAATGGAAAAAGGGGAAAAACAAGCCGGTGGGAATCCAAGTGATTAGTGTGAAGAAACGCAGCAAAAAGCAAAAAAAGCAAGGAAAAGTCTCTCCGTGTCTCCGGTCCATTTGGGTACGAAAACAGATGGGATTCGCCCATTGATGCCTTGCCTTGAAGTGCAAGCCACCAGCCTGCCGGTGTCAAAGCAAACGCTGTTTTACTTCACGCGCTCTTTGACGTAGATGATATTCAGCCAAGCGGCATTTTTGAGCGCGCTGTGGAGTTTTCGGCCCACGTGAGAGGATTCGTGGTAGGGTGGGTTTCGGACGCAACCGTAGCGAGAGCTTTCAATCGAGGGTTGATCGAGAGAATTGAATCGAGGATGTCGAGCTTTGGAAGGGTCTTGCAGACAAGGGGAAATTGTGCGGCATCGGAGGGGTCGTGACTGAGGGAGAAGGGGATCGATATCGAGGTTCCAGGTGCCTGAGCATCGCAAGAGCACACTCTGTGCGTGAGCGAGGATTTCAATTAGGGATGCGGATGTCGGTGTGCATTTTGAGCAAGATTTGGTGGGATTAGCAAGGCTCGAAAAGGAGGCAGCCCGGACAAGTTCGAGGACGGCTGACTGTCATTGCTGGGGACGGAGTCGTGCCGATCACTTGTTTTTGTCGAGCATTCAGGAGATGTAGCAGACTTCGCAGAGTTGGCTGCTGGACAGCTACTCACAGGTCTGCCACTGCGTCCCGAATGGACTGCAGTCGGGCGCAGTAGCGCTGAACCAACCGTTCGGAATTTCTGACAACAAGACTGGAGGATGCGTCGGGCGCCGTGAGACCACCAAAGTCATTCTCAATGCGAGATTAGTCATCGTAACGTCTTTGTGTGACACATTGTCGTGCTCCTTGTCGGCCAGGATTGCGGGAGTGGTCGAGGTGGATTAGAGGAAAGGCGATGAATCGAATTCCATTGCGCGCCAGGTTTGGGAGAGCTCGACTTGGAAGGTCATCAATGCGGAGGTAGGCGGCGAGGTGGAGTGCAGGCTGTATAAAATTGTCTGCCGGAACGATGTACAGCTTCTCCAAGCTTAGGGGGAGCCTTTCCAGGACGTCTTCAACCAAGTATGGATCGTCGTAAATCTCGTTGAGGAAATCAAACTCCTCGCCGTTCAGCGACTTGGACATGATGACGAGTCTTTGCAGCTGTGTGAAATGGCTGAAGTCGAGCAAGGTCTGTGGGTTGGGATTGTCACTCGGAAGGCGTTCAAGCCTCTGCCGATTGAGAGGCGAGCCCAGGCGCGGATGCACTGCTAGTGATAGTGTCTTGAGACTTTCCTCGTGGTGGTCGAGCCCGCGCAGTATTCCCACTGCTGTCCGTAGCTTTTTGGGGTGGTAAATACCCAAGTGCCACTGCAATTCCTCCAAACACTGAAAGCATGCTAAGAAGGCTTCTGCGGCGCCTTCTATTGAGTAATCTTCGCCAGCAATAGTGGTGTCATTGAGCGTAACGATCATCGGGCGAAACGTTCTGAAATTGGCCTGAGCAATAGTCCCAATGTCTTCGAGCACGCCGAAGCTGTCCAGAGTCACGTCCGTAATCTTTGGAAGCTTTAGCAGCCTCGTAAAGCAGTCGAGAGAAAGTTTACCACTGGAGCCTTCTGACGTGCTCCGTTCGACGCGCCTGAGGAATAGATATTCCAGATTGTGGAAACCGTGGGGAATGTTCATTGCCGGTAAGAGATCACCCAGGATCTCGAGCTGCAGATTCTTGATATTCGAGCAGGCCTGAAGTACCTTGCTGAGAATGCGGGGCTCTGACTCGTAGATATTGGGTTCAAATTGGTCCTGGGCGATACTTGCGTTTGCCAGTCGTGGGATTGCGTCAATTGTGGGTGCTCCGGGAAGGTACAAGTTGTCATCAAACGCGCTGTAGGCCAGGCGGAGAGCCTGCACATGGTGTGACGCTCCAGCCTCTTGGCTACAGACAGCCTCGAAGATTTGCCTCAATTTTGGGCGGCTGCTGCTGATCGAAATGCTTGGTGCCCGACAGAGGACCGTAATGATGTCGGCGGAAATCTTCTTGTGGGTGTGCAAAAGACTGAGTAGGTCATCCTGGCTCAAATACTTGCCGATCTCTTGGACTAGCTCAGTCGGAAGACACAGAATGGTCATGGCTTCGGTGGCGGAGGTTGGATCGGATGGAAATGCCATTTTGGACGTAGACGAGAGAGAAGACCGACGACTCATGAGGTATATTAGGTGCTCTGAACGAGGCGGCGAAGAGATGAGCACTCCCGGTCGGCGAGGTTGTATCAGTGCCTGAGGCACTAATGGCCTCAGGCATAAGTTTTCGCTATGCCATTTTCCTGTTGCGCGTCGAATACCCAGCACTTGCATCAAAGCATGCAGAAAAAATTTGCTGGCTTTTGAATGTGAGAACCAATTACAATGGTTGTATCCTAGAGCTCGTCCAAGAGCACAAAATTTCAATTGCTCCTCATGCGAGTAGGTGCACCAAGCTATATACAACCCGCTCTGGGCTTCAGCTCCAGCTTCAGCGTCAAAAGCAGGGGCGATTGTCTTTCTTATACCTCTGCGACATCACCATGCATTCAAACCCGGCAGAAAAAGCATGATTGATTGCTAGCTGTGGGCAATGATTAAACTTAGAAAGCTGCCAAGTTGTCCTGGCCAAATCAAAACATGGCGGTGGCATCAAATGGTTCCCATTGTGAATTTCGCCATGTACGCAGCTTGTGAGTTCAGCATCAATTCAAGCCCCTTTCAAAACGCAAACTATGTGGAGGTGAGTGCGTACAAAATCAAGGTTCTTAGCATATCTCTCCGCTGGCCACAGTCGCTTGCCAGGAGGCGCCAATTGACAATCGTAACAAAGGGGATAAGGCATGGGAGAAATGGAGAGAAATTTGGGGCTAGACAAAGGCAATGAGACAGATGGCGTTGCGTGGAATCTTCGAGAAAGCTGCCCAAACATCCATATTGAGACACGTTGTATACAAGCCTTTGCTGGTTCAATTGGAATTTGTCCTCGTTTCCACCTGGTAATCTGCGGCTTCAAAGACTAGCAACCGCAAAGCAAGCACGGTGCCTTTCGCCGTCGTCAACTGGCAGTTCATCTCAAACGCCGCCCGGGCTCAACCGGTAATCCAGGGATCCATGTGCCATACCAAAAGGTACAGTGAAGAAATGCTTCGGGTCGACAGCCATGACAATCAAGAACTTGTGTAGTCTGGGAAAGGAACAGAAGAAAGGCGCGAAGCTGACTGCGGCGCAGATGGAGTTGGGGCAATCGTCCAGTCGAGATGTGCGTGCCGACTTGCGGCAGCGGAATGCAAACACGACTGATTTTTGGAAACAACTAACCAAGCGAGCTTGTGAATCAATGGAACACCAGTTGGGGGAAAAAGAATACGGAGTCGGTGGGAAGCTCGAAGTGAATGGTGCGGCGCGCCCGATGTGCAAGGAGCGCGCAAGCAGTCGCACTTGCCAACAGACCCACGTCTGTGGCCTCCGAGAGATTGCAGTCTCGGGCTCTGATTCCGAAAGAATGCGGCCGCCAAAATAACACTCGCGCCATGCTAAAATTTCGCTCCGCTCGCCTGCCCGTATCGCTCCACCGCTGCATCTGCACACATCCCCAGCACTCGCTCTCTTCACACATCCCGGTTAGATCGCCTCCGAATCTCGCACGCCTTCGCTCCTGCCTCGTCATCGACGAAAAGTCCATCATCTTCTCCTATCGTCACAAATTTTCGGATTCCGACCTCCGCTCGTCGTCCGGAGAAGAAGCAATCTGCCCATCCAAAAGATCGTGGTGCGTGTTTCCTGCCGTAAGGACAGCAACCTCGACGTCCAACAGGCACAAATCGTCAAGCCTCGAGCCTGGAACCCCTGGAGGCAATTCAATCCTCAGCACCTATGGAGACGACTCTTGCGTCAGACCTGAAGATTTGGCTTGAAAATGGCCAGTCTCTTATGCCATGGCAAGGCTTTCGTCATGTAAACGCACTGGATATGACGCAGATGGGCTTTTCTGATCTCCTTACAGGACCGCGACCTGCAGATGAAGTCTGGAGATTGCACTTGTCGCTTCTCGAACGAGAGAATCGATAGGGACCCTCATCGTTCAGACTTCAAGTTCCCACTGTCGATCCGTCTCAAAATTCGGAACTGGGTCACAACATTACGTCTTCTCGTCACTCTGTTGACTGTCTGGGAGAGGGTCAGTGGTCAGCTACTACTCCTTCATCGCTACGACGGAACTGAAGGTGGACCACCGTGGTTCTCTCATCTTCGTATGCATTCGCTTTCCCACCCAGTCCAAATTGCTGCTCGTGCTAACCTTGATCCCAGAAGAAGATGAGAAAATTCGTCGCCGCGGCGAACGGTCATTGATTGGTAGCGTACTTTTCTCCTATCGGGAACCCGCAGGACGCGAACTCCGATTCCAGGAATCCTCACGCTTCAGAAGTTACAGCGCAGCACGAGCATACCTGTGTAATCCACCTTCATGAGAAATACGGCTTCCTCGCAATGCACGACGCGGACAGAAGCGTTCCTCTTGCTTTGGTCCGGAGACGCCGAGCGACTGCTGGCAGGAGTTGATCACATCTACCACGAGCACCCGGGAAACGAGGCAGTCGAGTGCCGGGCTACTCAGACCGAGACCATGAAGTACTGGACGCGCAGAGTCGGCGAAATCGACGGCATCCTGAACAAGAAAGAAGCCGGAGATTACAACGCGCCCGGTCTACAACGGTGATGAAGAAACGCAGGCATCGGACTGTACGCCGTAGTCGGATGGAAAACTGCAAGGATATTCAGGAAGGAGGAGAAGAAGAAACAGGGGGAGGCGAAGAAGGGAAACAAGAGGGACGAAGTCTTTTGGTCGGGTAGCCTTGTCGTTGCGAGCTACTGAACGTAATGCAGGTGGGCGCAGATCCAGCCGGGTAGCATGTTGCTCCTCAAACACCAATTCTCCATTCCCTCTCCACGTCATGAGTTTATTGGAGCACTTCGCGGCATATCACAACAGCTGCAGACGAGCCCTGCGTCAAGTACATCGACCCAAGCTGCGGCAGAGTCGGCTACGGCAAGGAAAAGGAACGCACTTTCAATCCTTCGGGGTTTCTGCAAATTTCCATTGACAAATGCAGGGTCCAGCGCTGCGTTGGGCGGAGGCGATAGAAGATGATCGAATCGGCCAAAGAAATCATCAACGTCATGACTCAAGATGGAGTGGAAAAAAGGTGGGACCGGGAAGGCTTCATCCAGTCGATGCAGCCAACCGGGGGTTTTACCGCTTGCCTGTCCATAGATCCAAAAGCCTGGCCATTAGGAGCGCCGCTCGACCAAATGCTTTCAGGTAATGTGTCACTGCCAAACCATAGCCTGGCATTTCCGGTTCGCTGACTTGAAAACGCTACCAGACGTCACAACGCGAGCACAAGGTACGGAAACTCAGACGCAACATCAAAGAAGAGACGACGGCAACCTGCGACGGACAACATTCAGTCCTTGCCCGTCAGTCGGGCCAACTGGAAAGATGCACACAATGCAAAGTCGGCGGAACAGCGGAAGACAAAGCGACGCAGAGAGTGCCCTCCATGGATGAAACCCATTTCGGAGGCCGAGTGGTCCTACATGCCTCCTTTGCTGTCGGCTCGGCCGTGGGTCGCATTCGAGTACAACGCCTGGACGGGAACTGAACAATGGCATTGTCAATCACAATGACATTGTCTGTATACCTCCATCGTCATAGAGGCGACGCATTGTATAGTGTCAGTATGTAAGTGTTCAGAAAGCTAAGCACACATTGCACTAGTACAACGCTCCTCAAATCGATCGGACACTGACATTGTCCATTATCCAGATAGCAGTTATAACGTTAAGCATTCCTTCATAACCCATTTCCTTTTCTCGTCAAGCTTCTCTATCCACTCTGCAAACACCCATCCACCTCCTACCAACACTTCCAACCACCTTCCTTTACCACCAGGTATCACATCCACCCAAACCATGTCCAGCATCCGCACTATCAAGGACGTTCAGGGCTGGGAGGACCTCGTCCACCCAGAGACCGGCGACTTTGTTCTCATCAAGGCTCAGTGCGACGACGAGATTGCTGTTCCCAAGGAGTTTGCGGCAGAAATTGACAATGGCACACGCACTAGGCCAACCCTGTGCGCTGTCTGCTTGGGAGAGTGGGTGGAGGACAGTCACGACACTTTGGAGGAGCTCAAGGAGATGAAGGAGAGGGGCGAAGTCAACGACAGTGCTGTGGTCAGGGCGAGAGACGAATGGCGCTCGGCCAAGGTAAGCCTCATGAACCAGATGCAGCTCGAAAATGCCTGGACTGACGAGGAAGAAGCTACGGCTCTCGAACCCAAGATGAGCGCAGCCTGGATGGAAAACCACGAAGGTCGCGACGGTACAGCGCTTACAATCAACGAGTGTCCTCAAGTAAAGACGTACAAGGAAACCGAGCCAGTCGCCGGCACCAAGCACGAGATTGAGGAGGACTCCTCTTCCTCCTCTTCCCCCTCCTCCTCGCCAGAGGAGCGCCCATCCAAGCGTCCGAGGACAGACTACTAGTTTCCGACTCCCGGTCCCTCAGCGACCGCTTTTTTCCCTTGAGCCAGGCACAAAACTGACCCGGCCAAGATGCCCCAGCTGCTCCGCTTCTCAAAAAGCTTCTGAAATCAGAACACGCGGACCTGGGATGTATTAAGGAATAGCCTGGCACTGTGATCTTGCCAGGCATTGCCACCTTAGTACTAAAGCGTACTATCGAGTTTTGTTTCTCCAGAGTTTTGTTTCCCCGGGTCTTGTTTTCTTGGGGTTTTGTTTTCCTACATAGCTTCGAATGGAGTTTTGCTTTCTCGAAATGTGTGAGCCAAATCCGTGATGACCAATGGCCGAAGACTGCCAACTGCCAACTGCCAACTGCCAACTGCCAACTGCCAACGTGCACGAAGCAGCTTGAGCCGCGAGGAGGAACTCCACAGTCCCACTGCGAGAGTGACTTCTGGCGAACTCGAATGGCGAGTTGCTTTCTCGAAGAAAGGGGTTGACAGTCTCGCTGAACAATGCCGCCGTCTTTCTCCCCTCCGAAAACGGACAGAACAACGAGGACCATCAATCACTGAACAAAGCGCGTTCCACAAACAGGGCGGACCCTCCCCACCTGGACTGGCGTGCAAAGCGCTTCCTGAATCAATTACGTGAAGACAGCTACGGAATTGCTACCCTCTGCTCGAAAACTGATATCATCTCTCCGAGCACTGACATACCCTGCCTGTTTGGGACTGGGCTCGAGCTACCTTCCTTGGATGCTGTCTGCGCGGACATTACTGCGTTTGAAGTTGTAAACCTTCGCCTCTCATTGGTCCTTTGACCTTACTGCCTCGACTAAAGCCTCAGTCCCATACCCCGGTAAGCTAGGTAGAGGAAGGTGCAGGACGGCCACGACGCATCCTCTGGTGAGTACTCAGGAGGTTACCTGCCTCCATCTTACTGGAGCAGCAACAAGAACAAAATGCAGCCATAATGAAATCTATCAGCGCAACAACAACCAGTGCAACGACATGGTCCAGTTCCCTGTCTCTGCTTCCTCTAGCCTGGTAAAATTTCGCAACCTTCCCAGGGGTGTTTAATTGGATTCTCGCACCAAGAAACTGCTACTCTCTGCTCGAAAACTGACACCATCTCCCGTAATACTCACACCCCCTGCCTATTTGGGACCAGGTTTGCGCTGCCTTGCGCTGCCTTGCGCGCTGGCTCCGCGCACTCCTCTTGCTATGTTTGAAGTTGTCAACCTTAGCTTCTAATTGGTCATTCGATGCTACTGCCTCTACCAAAACCAAAGCCCAAGTCTCATTCGCCCAGTGGTGTCACTGTCACGCGAGGAGCATTCGACGGACGTTCTGCCAACGAACTCCCATCCGTCGCTCTTTCTCCTTCTTCTTCCTCAACGCCGGTGGTCACTCGAAAAGCCAGGATGGTGAGCCTCCGTCGCAGCTCGCAGTCGCCCGCGACTTCCCACTTCGGATGCCCCGCGGCAGCTTCCGGGCAAAGACGCGCTGCACCTCATGACTGCTCGACCTCTTCGCGGCCGCAAGGACCTTCGCTCTCTCAACCCACTCCCAGTCAACATCGATACCAATCAACAGCGCCGGAGCATCAAATTCGTCAAAGCCTATTTTTTCGCACGACCACCGGCATCCAAAGGATTATCTCAGCCTGTCCGGGTTGGTCGTCTCCTCACATATGTGCCTCCGTCTCCTGACCCAGCTCGATCCAGACACCCAAACGAATCTTCGTCTCCTCTCCCTCACCGTACTTCATCGCCGGTCAAAACCTCCTGTCAGCCCGCATCTGCATCGAGCTGCAGTGGACTTCTGGACGAGCATCAGCAACTTCCTCTGCGTCGGCCAGCACAATACTCCAGTTCGTCGCCTTGCTGCCCCAAGATGGCCACGCTAACAACATGATTCTGACAGAGCTTTTCGACTCGCTCCGCTCCTGTCCGCCGAGTCTACAACCGCCAATATGAACGCAGAAACGAAGAACGCGACCATGCAATACCAGGAGAGTTTGGAACTTGCCGATCAAATGAAATTCTGGATCTTTTTCCTCCCCTTGATCGTAGGTGCCTTTCTCTTGGCGCAGGCGGCCTCAGACTACCTCATGGGCTGGACGATCAAATGGAAGTTGCGGCGCTACGCCATGACCGTCGAACCCGTGCTGCAATCGGACAACAATTCCACGCATGGAAGCCCCCAAGGGTACAAGCAACTGCCTCCGCCAGCGTACACTGTGCGATGGCACCGAATCGAGAATCCTGTCCGCGAGGATTCGCAGCTGCCGATTTACAACCGTAGCGGACATGAGGAGCAAGTTCATGCCCCTCCGAATACGCCAAATGGGGGCGCTGTACTGCCGGATGTCCCGGCTTACCCACTCCCGACTCATACTCAGTCTGCATCGAGACGCAATAGAGCGGCCGGCGTTTAAGATATTGATCCGGATGAACCCATTATCGGGCCGTTAAGAGGTGCAGAGTTCGTATTGAGGTCATTCGGAGTGTCTTTAAGAGAAGTGGCCGGTATTGGTTGACGTGTGGCGTGCTCGGATACGGTGTTTTGGATATTGGCTTCATTCCCTTTCCTCATCATCAGAGTAGCCCAAGAACAGCGGCAATTCCTATCTCTGGCAGAATTTCCTCTCATGATGTGAAGCAGCTGAGCCTCACAGATGATTCGTCTTCTTCTCGCACTAGGATGCTTTGTCCTCAGGGAACAACTGCGCAATTCGGCAGGGCATCTTCGGCGTATCACACACTTCGGCCAATACCTACCATCGCAAAAGACGTGAACCTCCTCCGCCAGTCCGGCCGCGTGTCCGTGCGAGCCAGCTTGCATAGTTTGGCGCACTTCGCCTGCGAAAAGAACGCCAGTAGCCAACTGACCCAGCAACGTCCCAATTCGTCCCTCGCAGACCTCTCCCTGGCCTTGCAACGTCCCGATTCCTCCACTTCCGACTAAGCGGGTGGGCCGACACAGATAGCACATCAAGAAAGCAGCACGAGGGGAGCAGCGTCCGGGAGTCTTGCAGTCAAAGAGCCTCGCTGTACATGTGGACAGGGCTTGGCCTCCGCGCCCCGTTCGTACTGTGGGTTTCACCGTCCCGGTACCATTCGCTGCGAATCGTAGAGGCAGATCGACACATTGGCAAAGACGAGCTTAACAACGAATAGTCTTGGTCAGTCGTGGTCCCTTCTTCTGCAACGGGCGCACGCCGCGCAGCGGAGAGATTCATTACTCGGCTGGCCACGAAGGAGTCTGGCGCAAGGACCGCGCAAGATGATGGCGTCGACCTGCACCTACTTACTCCTCCGAAAAACACTCCAATCAAGGCAATGGTGCGGCTGGAAATCATTTCGGTTGCCCGTCCCTGACACCTCCCTGCAGCCCGCGGACTGCAGGGCCAAAGTCACGGCAGTGTCTACGGCTTGATCACACCCACGGTTCGAAATGGATTGGTTGAACAGCTGGGCTTCCATTCCATCGCGGTTTGTATTGCTGCTAATGTACAAGTGTCCTGAAAACGTGATGTGATGGCTCTATGGGATACCCTTCTTGGACATCACCTCGTGATGACCCGGTCCTTTTCTTCCCCTGCCCCTCCTACCTACCACCAAGTACTCCTCTGAAGTCACTTCGCCAACCAGCCCAATGCTTTTACTGAAGCGTTTCAGCGCCACAAGTAACAACTTCATCGAGTGGCGTTGACAGGACGTGCTGCATGAAATTGACTTTCTTCGCCCGTCACCGCCTCCCCATCCTCTCCCTCTTCCCCAGCTCTACTCTTCCCCCCACTCGATCTCGTCGTCGCCGGCGAGCCCCGAACGCTGTAAATTGTGAAGCTCCCTTGCTCCGCCCTCCTCCAGTCCAGTGAGTCCAGCAGGGTCAACAGGACGTGCCAATCCCTGATTCAGTCCTCCGCCACAGTCACTCCACTCGCCTTCCTGACCCCCCCGACCAAATCGACCGTCTTGCAGATCAGTGCGATTCTCATTCGAGCGACAGGAGGCTGCGTGATGTATTGCCCACAGATCATGTTTCCCAAGTAGCTTCGGGGATCAGTTTGCTTCAGGAAATGGCTAGATTCTGATGTTAGAATGTGATTGAGTGCGCAGCGTAGGCGCATGAAGACTCCGCGTATGCTCTGCGACGGGCGAAGGGTTGATTCAGATGATCCGGCTCAAGTCTTGACGGTGACGGAGACGCGCTTGTGGGCCTTGGAAACCGCTAGAGATCGATCTCGGCCCCTTTAGCGCATGGCTCGTCCTTGTGGCTTATATAGGTGACCCAAAAGGCTTTGGCGACTCCCTGTTTTCCAAGCTTGACCTGTACCGTGTAGTTGACTTTGATGGTTTGGTAGTTGCCAAATCCGACTTTACGGTGCAGGACGAGGCTTGAGAAAAATTGGGTTGAAGACGACTTCGCTGGACTCGACAAAACGCAGCTCGTTCGCCTGCATGGGCGGCTCCGTGACTCAGGAGAAAAATGAATGAAAATGGTCTCGCTATACCGCTGTCTGCTCATGCTCTCCCCGTTCCTATACGATTCCCTTCGTGCCGGTCTCCCTCTCTCCTAACCCTCCAGCTTTCTTCCCACTACTCCCCCTTGTCAGTGACAAGGTCCGCCGCCTCCCCATACAGGTCATGAATTTCTTTGCCTCCGTCAACCACGAGTGCATCGAGCAGTGTGGCAAGCATATGCCACACCTGTACTCCACTGTTGACCACATCATGTATTAGAGATGAAAACAATTCTCATGCAGGCAAGAAGGGCCTGCGCGAGTAGTAATGAAAATGATAAAAATGGTCTTGCTATACCGTCCTCTGCTACCAATGTTGCCCGGTTCTTTTTATTCTCTCCGCCCCAGTTCCCTCCGTCCTCGCCCTTCCGCTTTCTTCCCACTACACCCTTTCGGTAACAAGGTCCGCCGCCTCTCCGTACAGATCGTGGATCTCCTTACCTCCATCCACAGCGAGGGCATCGAGCAGTGTGGCCAGCACGTGCCACACCTGCACTCCACTCTCCACCACGATCTCTCCTCCGGCCTTGCGCACGCCCCAGATGAACGTCTCTGTGTCTGAGAAGAAAGTGATTCTCATGCGGCTGACGGGAGGCTGGCAGATGAACTGGTCGCAGGTAGATTTGCCGAAGCCTTTCCAGAGATCAACCTCAACACCACCGTCGACGCATGGCTCGCTTTCTTGGTTGAGGTAGCTGACGTAGAAGGATTGTGCCCAGGCATCGTTTCCGAGCTTGACTTTGACAGTGTCATTGACTTGCGTAGCGGTAGGGGTTGCAACGTTGGTTTTAAAGCGAAGGGTGAGGTTGGACAGGATTGGGTTGAAATCCAGGTCGGACGCTTGAATGTACCGTGGTGCGTTCCAATCGTAAAGGTCCGCCAAAGGCACAAGTTCTCTCCACTGTGTCTCCCTGTCTCCGCTGGTGGTGGCTGGCAAGCGGCGCTGCTGAAGAGGGATGGCGAAGGTCTCTCTCTTGATACTGGGAGACTCCTTGATGATGGTGTTCCAGGCTTTTTGGGAGAGTCTGAGGTTGAGGAGATCGGTGGAAACTTCGGCTGCGGTGCTGGAGGTGTCGATGACGGCCAGCGCGATGAGCTCCCGCAGCTCTGCGACGCGAAGGACTTTTTCGCAAGCAGATGTCTTCGGGCACCTGGAGATCGTCAGCGAGAGAGCGGGGGCACGAATTGGGGGAAGGGTTACTCAGCCTTTTCCTGCTCATTGGTCAGGGGCATAACGTCATCCTGCCGGTCTTTGGACATCTTTGCCAGTTCCTCTTCGATAGAATTTTGATGGGATTTGTGAAGAGAACAGCTGCGTTTTTGATGGAGATGAGACCTTCAAGTTGGTGTCATGTCCAGAGAACAGAAGGTAATCTCTGTCGCGGGGCCTGCGGGCGAAAGTCATGTCGCTCGGTGGCCGCGCCATGTCGATCACTTCTGGTTACCATGACGACGCAACTGTCGCCTGCTTGTCGAAAGCAAGAGGCACACAATTCAAACTGTTTTCAAAGACAGTTGTGTCTGAAGGAGGTCTCAATGCGCCCTTTTGTTGCTTGGGGTTGTGCCTGTCAGGAGATCGAAAGAGTATTTCAGGGGTGGCGAGCTCGAAACCTTCGGTCTTTCAGTGAGCCTGCATTTGGATTTTATAAGCACATGATATAGAAACTTTGACGTTAGAAGTGGAAATAAGCGTGTTCATTACTGATGCACACGTGTATACAATCTGGGTGTGGCGCCGAAACGAGGGTGCGCCGCGTCTCCCGAATTTGCCCGCCAAAAGAACGACGCATCAAGCAAGAGCTGCAGACATCGCAACGATCAAGACCCATGGGCGGTCCAACAGTACCCTTTTCGACACTCCTCCAATTCTTTGCCATGTCTACTCTCAAACTCTCTTCATTCATCCTCCAAGGCATACCGTGCTCCCCGCCTTCCAGCGTGATGACTCTTCTTCACCCTTGTCGGCCAGCCCTGCGTAGACCGCGCGTGCAGACGATGAATAGACGCAGTGACGGCGTCGCTCAACTTTGCGCGCGCGTCGACGAGCAGGCGTCTCAGTATTGCTGGAGCTTGCCACAACCATGTCAGCCAGGACCAAGACAAGTCGCCAGAGCAGAGGTACCAGAGGGCGACCGAGCATGGCCTTCGCGGCCAGAGCGCGTCGTGTGTCGGTTGGGCGGGAGCTGATGCGGGCTGCGCTGGTGGAGGACCGAGAGAACACCATGATGTGACCGGTGCATTTCGCGTTGCTCGGCCTCGCGACGAGGTTGTTATGCGTATCCCTCGTCTCTCTCTCTCTTCCGCGATGAACTTGGATCGTGTCGATCAAGTATGTGGTGCGATAATTGCCGTTTTGGTCTTGCGACGACGGGACGAGGTTGAAAAGAAGGGGACTGGATACAAGCTCTTTGGCTTCGAGGTTGGTTGGTCTCGGCGATGTAGTTGTGCGACGGGGGAGCAAGCTTCTCCGGACTCCTGGTGTCCATCAGTTCGAAGATGCGACCGGCGGGGCTTTGAATCAGGCGCGGCAAGGTTGTGGTTGCTCCTTCTTGTCCTGCTGCCAATGTGTTTTGCAAGCGTCGTGTCGCGGATTCGGTCTGGTTCGCGGGATTCATCGAACAATAACGCGCCCTGGTCGGCTTGTCGCGCTGCATCGGAAGATTGAGTGCTGTTGGTCGATGGCTCCCAATGACCAGCGACTGGTCATTCGGGTCTTCTTTTTGCGTGGTGTTGGCGGACGGCGTTGCTGAAGCGGGACCATGTGCGTGTCTCTTGATTATGGACGAGTCAAAGGGTTGCCCGGTATGTGGATGCTTTCGCGTGTGTTTTGGAGACGACGAAGAATGTTGGTGGTCGTGTCGCATTTCCGTCTTCGTTCTTGGTATACACATTGTGAAATTGCGGGTGTTCCTGGTAGCCGAGTTGCAGAGTCGTGGGACGCGCAGAGCGATGTGTCGCGTGAAAGGGCTCTTCGCTTGTGTCGACGAGCGACCGAAATGGTGTTGCAAGCTGTGTTGCTCTTTTCAGGGAGGTCGAGTCCGTCAGGGCAGTTGCTGCGCGTCGGCATCGTGGAAGAGCGGCGGTGATGCGTACTCAAAGGTCGAATGCGTGCGATGTGGTAGATGCGGAGCGGAAAGTCGACGAGGCGGTCGGTATCGGCCAAAAGATGTGAAAAGAAAGATGGTCACTCCGAGGACAGGAGCATCCTGTGGGCAGGATGCGGAGTGTGTTGTCCATGGTATGCGGAGAGGAGTTGAAGATGGCTCCTTCCACATACCACCAAATCCACCGAAGTCTGAGGCCTCGATCAAAAGGGGAAGCCACCAACGTTGCAGAGAAACGCAATCCAACGCCGTCAACTCCTGTTCGACCGTGCAAAAAAAGCTGCAGTCGAAGGGAAGATGCGCGTGAACCAAGTGTCGTCGGTCTCCAAAACGGCCCCCTTTGTGCAAGACGTCGGCAGCTTCCATCTCTTCCTCATCCGCTCCCTCTCTGTCGTTGCCAGCCTCGTCACGGCATGGGCCTGTTTTCGTCCTCGTCCTCTCCATCGTCCCGGATGAGTGGGTGCGGGTCCCTGTTCAGATGATTTGGACTTCGTCCTCCTCATGGTCGAAAGCGAGGCGGGCACCGTCCACTTCATCCTCCTCATACTTCTTTCCCTCCTCCCGATCCTGGATGGTCGACGGGATGTAGAGCTCGTCGAGCTCTCGGTCTCCGCCCTCGTTCAGAAAGGCGAGAAGCTTCGCCAGCACGTGCCGGACTTGCACGCCTTCTTCGCAGACAAGGGTCGCAGCCCTTCTTCGGTAGCCATACGAGAAAGTGTCGGTCTCCGACGCGTGGTGTACTTGAATACGCCGGACTGGCGGCTGGCAGATGTACTGGCTGCAGACTTCTCGCCCAAACTTCTTCCAGAGGTCGACCTCGACGGTCCAGTCGTCGTCCGGGTCCAGGTGGGGGTCGAATCGGCGGTTTGAGTACGCCATCCAAAAGGACTTCGACCCTTTCCCTTGGCCGAGCTTGACCTTGACCGTATCCATGCCACGGGGCTTTGAGCCGAGCTGGGCGCGGAAGCGGAGGAGGAGGTGCCGCACTACGGGGTTGAACGTCACTTCGGACGTGCTGATGAGGCGCCGTTCCGAGTAGACGCTGCAGACCTGCAGCAGGTCGTCGGGAGATTGGCCGTCCCGGGCGGCGTTTTCGGGCTCCGCGAGCCGGCGGACACGCGACTCCGGGATCGGTTTGTTGAAGGAGAGGCGTTGGACTGTGGGGGACTCCGCGACGGTGTCGGCCCAGTCCCGGCTGACCAGACGCAGGCTCCTGAGGTCTTTCATGGCCTTGGGAGGGGAGTCGGCCCCTCTAGCCAAGGCTACGGCTATGAGGTCTCGCAGCTCGGCGATGCTGAAAGCGCGGGCGACGGCGGAGGTGGAGGCAGCGGCAGAGGCGTTGTTGGCCATGGTTGAGATGCTGATTTTTGTCAGTGTGGTGTGGAGCTTGATAAGTGTACGACTTACAGTCCAAGGTGGAAACTTGTGTTGTGGATGTTTGGAAGTGTCTGAGACTTGGTTTTGTGGTGTTGGTTTGGTTGTGCTGTGAAGGCTTTTGTGTGTGGAGGAGCTCAGAGCGGTGGATGGAAGATGGAATGGCTGGGGAGAAGCCGTCCTTTTGTACTCTCAGGACATGGGAGTTGCAGTCATACTGAGAATTTGTTGAGTGGATCATTTCGAAACGTGACCGCGCAAAAGTGGAAAATTGCGCGATGGGGAATCGGTTGCATTGGTTCCAGTTGAGAGTCAGAACCAGAACCAGAGTTGAGTTCTTGCCGACAGTGCCCGTGCCACGATGAGCGAACCAGAGCATTTCTCTACCAGAGAAGCGCCCAGGACCGTCGCGGTCCAATTGAATTCTTGACACATTTGACTAAACGTACTGGATATCATGAAGGTTGGAAGCTTTGCTTTCTCTGGAAAGTGGAGGGTAGAAAATGATACGGCTGCGGGTGTTCGCGCGAGTCACATGGCGCGTTGTCATGGTGTCGCATGATGCAAAGCGAAAGCTGGTACGAAAGACCTGGAACAAGTTAAACTCGGCGAGAGGCGACCGTGGTAGAGGATGGAGGTCAACGATGTAGGGTCAGGGTTGTTGAGGGGTCGTGTCAACTGGTAGCGAGTCACGGGCAATGCCCGGTACCAGGGACCAACGGCACCTGCGCCCCATTCACAAAGGAGACGAACCACATTAGGAAAATCAAGACCCTGAAATAATAATGCATTGTTTGTGACTCAGGGACAACAAAGCAAGAGGGAGCGGACCGAGCCGCCGCTGCGCATCCACCACGCCGATCTATCACTGTGCGTCATGTGCCCTTCTCTTGCAGAAGCGTGGCCCAAAAACTGGCTGTCTTTTGTCCCTCAACATATGGCACCCATGGTACCAGTCTTTCAGTGCATGTCGCCGTAGTTGCCGCCGCCGAGGAACTGCAGGCCACTGCCGAGGCCAATGCTGCTGCTGCCGGCAGCAGAGCCCTTCGACTTGGTGGGGCTGGCGGGCGGGTGCTCAGACTTGGCGGGGGAGCTGGTCTTGACGGGCGAGGTGGCCTTGACCGGGGAAACAGCCTTGACGGGGGACGAAGCCTTGGTAGTGGACGCAGGCTTGGTAGGGGACGCAGGCTTGGTCGGAGAGGAGGCTTCCGCGGGCGGCGACTTGGCGGGCGAGTCCTTCTTGGTCCACTTGAGGGCGGCGGGGCGCAGCTCCTTGTCCGTGGGACGGTCTACCTCAAAAGCGACGCGAGGACCAGGCGACTTCTTGTGCAGCTTGCTGGCCTGGGAGCCAGGCTTGGGGGGAGAGGCGGCGGGCGGAGGTGGCTCAACGGAGTTGGTGGAGACGCCAGTGGTGGCGTTGGCAACGCTGATGCTGGGGTTGCTCGCAACCGTGGACTCGGGGTTCTCCTTGACGACGAAGCGGACGCGGTAGTTGTTCGTCAGAGAAGCGTGAGTCAACGCGGGCGACGGGGTCTACGAGACATGGTCAGCTAGCTGTACATCACCCTTTGGAGCTCGCCCGGAATAGATTCATACCCTCTCATGGCCATCTTCGGTACCCTCAGCCTGGTGCGCAAGGCGCCCACGATACTGGCGGACGCGGTACTTGGCCAGGTGGTACCAGCCGACGGCTGACGCCATGGCCAGCACGCCAATGATGAGAAGAACGAGGACGATGACGAGATTGTAGTGCATCTTGGGTAGAGAGTGGCCTGGTAATGATCAGTGATTGTCTCAAGACAAGCAGCTTGTTGATGCTTCTGGAATGGAACTCACTGGAAGCGCGTGCGGTGGTGAGGAGTCTTCGAGCGACGCGTCGTGCGGAAACGAGGAGCAGTCGGGCGACGCGTCGAGAAAAAAACAGAAGGCAGTTGGACAAGTGACGTAGGCACCACAAGGAGCCCTCGAGCGCATGCGTGCAGCGAGATAGAAACTTCTATCAAGAAGTGCTCACACGAAGCCCGGGAGTCTTCAAGCGCACTCATAAATGACTTAGGCAAAATTCTCTTCCTGGAACCTTCAATGCTTCAACCTTATTGTGTAAAGTAAGACTACACGTACGCGGGGAGTCTTCAACTGTCTGATTCATTTGACATAGAGAAAATGTTCACTTTTAAAGAATTGTTCCTGGGAGCATTCAAGCGCCTGATGCAGTGGAGATAGAGAATATTAGCCCTCCTAAACGATGGTTACGAGGAGCATTCAGGCGCACGCACATTAGTGTGCGAAAGGCATGTGGAAATCTTCATCACAGGAAAGAGAACAATGGGATGCTGGACTTCATGTCAATCATCTTGCCTCGCAATGGAGGCAATCTCATTCATCACTTCATGAAACCGCTAAGGTACCTCATCCTCCTGTACGTCCGATACCTCCTTGCGCGCGTCCATCATCCACGAAAGTAAGCAAACGTGGAGTTGCCCTGAGCCGCGACATCCTCGTTGCGCTTCTTCAATTCGTCCCGTCCAGCAACATGACGGAGCAGCCTCTTGAACCTGCTCTTCTTCTCCTCCTTCACCTCATGCTTGCTCGGCGCGCGTCCGGCATCACGCGCCTCCTTCTTACCCCTGCGGAAGGCAGGGTGAACATCAAACTCACTATCCGGACTGCGCAGGATCACTGGCTTGTGCTGTGTCTGGGGAGTGATCGGGGGGAAGAGCGTCAAGTTGCCGTGCGCGTTGCGGTGAGCCCGGGAGTTGTCGTCGCGCGCGTTGTGCTGCGTGACAATCATCCTGAGACTCTCGCCGAGGGCGGCGTCGTGGTCTGTATTGTCGCCTCTGAGACTGGCGCGATCGTCTTCAATCCAGTCCATGTCAAAGACCGAGACTGGACGGAGGCAAGGAAGAGACGGAGCGGCGCGGGAGACCTTCGGGGGAAGGTAGACGTCTTGGGTCTTTGACAGACTGCGCTTGTAGCCGGGCGATACGTCCGCCATCACCTCGTTGATCTGCTCGACCACCTTCTCCGGGGTGGTAATGGCGGTCGAAGGGGCAGTGCGTGGCGTGACGAACACATCGCTGTCGTCGATGCTGCGCGTGGACGTAAGAGTAGGAACGCCGCCGTCCGACTCAAGCAGTCCTGCCTTGTCCGAGGCGAAAGTCGTGATGCTCGGGCTTGGATCGATGCTGTATCCAAATTTGGGCGTAGACTTCTTCTCGGGACGGCGGAAGTCAAAGCACGATTTCGCCTTCTGGAGAGTCTTCTTGACAGGCATGGTGGCTTGAAGGTCTTGGGAAAGCTGGCATGAGGTGTCAGTTCAAGCACAACAGAAAGGAAAGAAGAGAAGGGCGACGATGTACCTCTGCTTGAAGAAATTGGGGCTGCAGTGTTGGATGGCGAGGAAAACGGTGAGACCTTTGACGTCGAACTGAAGTGTCGACTGTCGGTGCGCTCGTTGGCAAGAAGACGCGATGCTTTCTTGTCATGTCAGCGGAAGTGAGGCAGAAAGGGAGAGGGCGCAGCATACCTTGACCTCGAACCGACTGCTGCCTCGAGTAAAACTCAACTTCGCGGACAAACTGAGACTTCGGTTTCGGAAGGGAAGTTGAACAGACACTTCAACGATTGGTACGAATGAGTCGGCTGCGATGCAATTCGACCTAGCCATGTCAGCATCAGTGAGGTAGAACGGAAGGATGAGCACTGTACCTTGTGCGGGGAGCGGCGGGAACTTCGACGACAGCAAGGCTTGCTGACAGAAAGGAGACTCTGGGAACCCAACCGAATATTGAAAAAGGAGGATGGAGAGGGAACCGGACTTGAACGGTTGACCGACGAGTGCTGCAGGCAGAGGTGAAGTTGATGCAATCGTGTTGGGCTAGCGCAGAAGCTTGAAAAGCTTGGAGTACGTAAAGCTTGCTGAAAGAGAAGAAGCTCTGGTGAGCCAGCTGAAGACCGAAATGGTAGGATGAAGAGAGATGTGAACGGTGAACGGCAGTAGGACGACGACTGATGGCAGTAGTGAAGGCAACGGAGAGGTGTTGAACTCGTGTGGGTGTGGACGGAATGCCTCGAGTTGGACTGGCAAAGCCTGAGGTCGGTGGTTGAAGAGGAGTGGAGCTGAAGAGAGGAAAGAATTGAACGTGAGGGTATAAGTACTAAGAGATGAGGGCCATCTTCACTTTCGCAGAACTGATGCCACAGTTTGGCATTCACGCAGCCGCGGAGCTAAGCCACGTTGGGCATGCGAAAAGCGAACATTACCACTTTGGAAGTGTTTATTCTGGACTCTAGACGCAGGACTGGCCTACGCGAGAAGAATCAAGTTGGGTTCGGTCTGGTCAGGGAGTTTTGGGTCACGATCTGACGCGATCACACTCAGTCCAGACAACTTGTCCTATCTGTATCCATCCGCCAGACGTAGCACGAAGATTTCAAAGATATATTTCAAATGCCTGCCGTCTGTATACTAAATTCGACCATGTCCTGTCCTGGCTCTTCGGGAGTTCGACCAAGGAGAGAAGTTCTGCGTTCGGGTGCTTTTCACCCTCATGTCTCAGCGGTTTGCTTGAAAAAGGAACTGGGACACTGCTGCCTCGCCATATACGAATTGAATGATATCTCGAACGTGACATTTGCTTCGCTGCGAACAAAGACGCGAGCGTGCAAAATGCTCATTTTCCGACAGAGCGCCACAGAAGGCCGTTGTCCGCAAGTGGTGGATTGGACTGCGCTGGGCGGCTCTGGACTCTCAATCGTTCTATGGCCATTGGTGGCAGACAGTTATTCTTCGGCACTCCGAACGGCGGACTCGCGAAGTTTGGTCGCAACACGGCAAGAGACTAGTCAAGTATTGCTTGAGCACAGAGAAAACCTCAAGAAAACCTCATAAACGACCAGAATGAATGCACATTACGTGCGTTGGGACAAAAAATGGACAGAAGGATCAAGTGCGTGCAAAGGGACTGCCAACGCTGCCCGTACTTGCAGTCGATACCGCGGCGGGTTCCAATCACTCAAGCGCGAAGCTGACCACGTTTCGCGGCAACGCGATTGAGAGTGTGTATTCACTAAATAGAGATACCCGCTCGTCATCTGAGGCATCAAAGCCAAATTTGGGAACAGAATGAGTGGAAGGCAAGTTTCCTGAAAAGGCAAAGCTTGGGCTGTTCAAAAGATCTGATGCCAACGTGCGCCACCACTTCGCTGCATGTTTCTTCCAAAGGCGCAGAGATATCAAGGTCAAATGGCCGATCAGGTCGTAGTGCTGTACCTGTCGCGCGTTGCGTTGAAGACGGCGGTGAGGATGTGCGCGCACACAGTTCCAAGGCCATTACATCCCTGCTGGGGACTGCAACTGCAGTCTTGCGGCCTACGTAATACGGTAGCAAAATTTTCGAGCATACGACGACCGGTAGAGAGCTAGGTCAGTGCAGTGCACAGCGGACTGCGTTCAAGATAAATGAGTAGAAGTGTGCCTCTCGGCA
The DNA here is from genome assembly GCF_038381095.1 of Phyllosticta capitalensis. Classification (NCBI taxonomy): domain Eukaryota; kingdom Fungi; phylum Ascomycota; class Dothideomycetes; order Botryosphaeriales; family Phyllostictaceae; genus Phyllosticta; species Phyllosticta capitalensis. The sequence continues at coordinate 46,289 of NW_027117452.1, read as the reverse complement.
ATTTGCTCGCGCGCCTGGCTCATCATTGCTCAATCGCTTTCCCAGATTGACGGCGCTCTCCACGCAATCACTCGCAGCTGCCTTTGCTTAGCTTATCGATTGCTAAGCAGTACGCTCTGAGCGATTCAAAAACCGTCCACTACTTTCCACCACACCCAAACCAACAACAAACACGCTTCCAGCCGCAACCTCTCAGTCAACCACCCAACATTCCCGATACCATCATCATGGACGACATCGAGCAGCGCGGAGGTGTCGGTGGCGACAACTCCATCATCAAGACGTCCCAGGACCTGACCGAGCATGACCCTTGGGTCCTCGCCGCCATCCAAGAGCTCACCAAGGTGGCGCTCGAATGCGGCTTCTGGGATCTTGACAGCCTGGATGACACGAGCAGTGGTCCCATGCCGTACAAAGACCACCCCGTTTGGGAGATTGTCGTATATCTGCCTGCCGCACTGGCTTGATGATTGCTGACTTGAATTCCCAGCACACCAAGCGCGCCGAGCTGTCCGAGGAGGAAGCCATTTGGCAGCGCCCCATCTGGATGACTGCCGATGATGGCCTCCCGGTAAGTCTTGCTGCCATGCTGATTGAGAACGTCACACTGATTGCGCGTAGTGCGTCTACTGGATCCCCAACCTCCGACTTGCGTTTGCCGCTGCCGACCGTGGCCCTTCGTCCAGCGTTCCCAGCGACGTCCACAGCGACGACTTTGACGAAGAGGAGCTGCGCGGCCGCCGCCAGACGCCTCGTCCCATGCATGCCACGTCCGTCAGCGTCGCCGACGAGGGCGACGATCCACGCGGCGAAGCTGAGGGCGATACGCATGTCCTGCACACCAAGGAGGAAGACTTCGTCAAGGAGGCCGAGGAGGTCGAAGGCAAAGACAGCGATGGCGGCAAGTCCACGACGGAGTCCGAGGGCAAGGACATCGCGTCGAAGTAGACGGAACACGACGACGTTGGAGTGCTGGGGCGCCACCAAAAGAGGCTCGCTGCCAGTGATTTGGCTACTTGCTTTGCAGCTGCAAGAATGGCAGCTTAGGTATGGCATTGGAAGTTTCTTGGGAAATGGTTATCTCGGCGGATTGATCCAGAGCCATCAAATCCATTTCTTCTACAACTAAAACTTGTGCCGACACGCGGCGCCCTGCGAGCATCTCTTGGAGTGGTTTCCCTTGTGTGTGTAGTTGTTCTTTGTGAATGCTGTCCGGCGTGCTTTTGTGAACATCTTGTTTGATCTCTCTTGTTACTCATGCTTCTACCAACCTTTGCTTCGTGTCGACAATGTGAGAGTTCGTTGGAAACTCGAAGCGTCTCTCAAAGTATTTGTAGGACACACCAGCCGCTGCGTGACTTTGACGCAGCAAAAGCTCGTATACACCCAGCAGACTCTGGATGTTTTGCGGGGCAGCTTGGCTTAGACTTCCAAAAGGGTCATTGTGAGTTCACCAGTGTATATACCAGCCCTAGATCTTTACACAATATTGGCGCAGGGTCTGCTTTCTTTTGCTTTCACTCGTTTCTTTGAGACGCCCAATCTGTCAAGATTGGAACAACTGACTGCGGTGCATTGAGCGTGAACAAAGAGACTGTCAAAAAGCGGATCTAAGCGCGGCGACGGACATTGTTCAGCACCAACCACCAACAATCCGATTGTTCTCGACACTGCTGCCTCTCAAATCCTTCCGCGTCGAAGCCTCTCTCCACCCACCAACGTCTCTCCCCAACCACATCCCACAAGAACAAACACAATGTCTTCCACGCAACTTCAAAACACCAGTGAGATCATCGCCCCTGCAGCAAAGTCTCCGATCCTCAACATCGAGAGCACCCTCGCGAGGCTAGAGTTGAACGCGGACGAGGTCATGGCGGCGGAGGCGGCAGCTGAAGCGGCTCGGGAGGAGCGCGAGCAGCGCAAGAAGCAAAGTTCGCGTGCGAAGCTTGGTGCCTTTTTGAAGAAGCACCATCCCAAGCAGGTCTTGAAGAATGTTGCCCGTAAGCTCCTCGAAATGTCTCGCGCTGCAATCCCTGACCAAGCCCACAGGCAAACTCCGGGCGTAAAGGCCTGTCCGCAACTGCGCTTCCATTGTACGCCCTACCCAGCGGCAACAACGACTCCTGCTTTGTCAATCTCCCCGGAGTCCGTCAGTCTGCCCGACGCGGAGGGCATCTCCACCTTCTTCGGCACACCGCCGACCGCCCCGCCGTCTGTCCCTGAGAGACCGGCGGCGCCAATCAACACACCAGTTGGGCTTGGAATTTACCAGATGCCGGTAAGGAAGCCTGTTCCAAAGACAGTTGTGGTGGCAGACGACCAGACTTTGCAAACTCTCCCCAATCCAAACGCTGTTCCACCAAGCGTCTTGCCCGCATTCGGACGCAGAGCAGCTTGGGAAAGCACAAACCCCTAGGCGAACACTTGCTGATCAATCATCGAATGACAGGCAGACTTGGCCCCTTGAAGCACGATTGCTTTCTGGCGCTGCGCTGATTTGGCACTCCTTCAGCTCCCCTTGTGTACAACAGATCCCTCATTTCCTTTCGCATCACTTCCCCCAAGCTCTCAAGTAGTGAGAAGACGAGCATTTCACGTCAAAGCATCGAGAACGTTTGAGAAAGCTCTTTCAATTAGTCCCATGGTACAAGCGTGATGAAGAGAAGTGCAAAGGCAGTGTTGAGTGATTGATTTCAAGCAGCAGAAACCCCAAAACGAGCCCAAGCAACCTTCAAGACGTTTTTCAATCGCCGCGGATGCCGAGCACCCACAAACCAGCTGCCTCACATGCAGAGTATCGGGGTGCGGCTTGTCCAGTTGTCCCGTTTTCGCCAAATGAGATCCCTTTCATGCAAAGCAGTCCAGCGTGAAGCTCGCATCAAGCCCAAATAACCTTGTAGATGTTCCCCAGTCATGACGGATGCCAAGGGTCCCCGGAACCGGCCAATCCATCCCACGTGCTACTCTTGTAAACTCTGGAAGACCATCTTGTCCGCACGTCTCACGGTTGCCATCAAAGCACAGCCTCTTCCTGCTTCCGCATCCATTTCATGGCAAGCAGTCCCGTGCGCCAGCTCCCCGGTATCTCGATGGTCCGCCCAGCACTGCACCATATCCAGTTCCGTACATAGGTTGCCGAGTGTTGGTGGCTCGGGTCTTCGCTGATTGCATTGCGTGGCCGATTTTGCCGCGTCCATGCCCGGACGCTTCGTCGCTCGAGACTGCAGAGCTCTGTCACTTGCCGCGGAGAAGACCTCATATGCCTCTGATCTGGTGCTTCAGCCTGGACTTTGCGAGTCGAGTAGCGCGTCGAGTAGCGCGTCAAGCCCAGAAGAGGAGAGCCGTCATCGTCGGCCTCGTTGAGCTTTCCCTGGAGCCTGTCGCGCCCTTTTCGACGGCGCTGGCTCTGCTCCTCGCGCAGGCTCTTGAATGTTCGCCGATGATGTCGTCACTGTTTGGAGGGTTGACGCGGGGGCAAGACGTCAGTCAACTGGGACTCGGTAGCCAGCTTTTCGAAAGCCCGATCGAAGTCAACGCCGTCGTTGGCCCCTTCTGAAGAAAAAGAAGAACCGCTGCGGAAATTCGGACTTCGCGCAAGGCTCCACCAAGTCTGATGTGTCATCGAGGTGAGTGAACCGTGGAGCTGAAAGCTTGCAATGCGTGTTCCAGAAGGCTGTCGAGACGGACTCGGTATTAGATGGTCGGGAAGTGATTCAGGCGCGAAAGAAGGTGGCAGAATTTCATCGAAGACATCACGCTGTAGGACGTGCCGAGGAAACGTGCGAAGTGTAGTGCGTTGGCTATGAAGCAGAAGCACGCGTTCAAGTGGTTTTGAGGCGCGCGCGCGAAGCAGAATTCAGCGAAAGGAAAAGGGGCCGGGGCTCGCCGCCGCGGAGGTGCTGGCATCCGTCACTCGTTTCGAGGTGATGCGAGCCAGCCGCCGTTCTTGTGGACATTTTTGGGACAGTGACTTCTACGATCGATCAGAGGATGGACTGGGGGATCTGGGAATGCGTCATTGCTCGCTGTCTACTTAAGTGTGGTCTGTCATACCGATACGCTGATGGTTGAGCCAATCTGTCTCTGCGGATGAGGGGACGTTGCACCGTGACACTGGATGTTGTGTGACGAAGGCCATGAAGGTTATTATTGTTCTTGACTATGGCTCTGTCGAATCCTCCTCCTTTCGCTCAGCCTGCTGGTCACGAGCCACCCACTCCGTCAGCGGGTCCCGCACTGGGGCGTCCGGCCATCCTCGCCCGCCATCCAGTTGCTGGAGAAGGTGGTGGTTCCAGGCCTCCATCTCCATCATGTCGTAGTTGATGACGTGGGCAATGTTGTTCACGTCGAGACCACAAGCCATGACACCAGTGGCCACAAACATTGGCGAAGTGCCGTTCCTGAATGAGCGCCTACAGGATGATTAGTTCGACTCAGAAGAGCATCATGGATCGACCTACATGACATCTTCCCTCCAATCCACAAGAAACAATGCGATGATTCGCCAACATGTGGGCCCCGCTTCAACGAGAGTATTTTGACTGAATTGTGCTCTCACGTTCGCGCTCCCGCTGCGTGCGGTCAGAGTGGATGGAGCTGCAAGGGAGAAGCTTGTTGAAGAGAAAGTCGTCAACTGGCTGGACGAGGTCGACGAGTCAGCTGGGATGGGGGTGGAGCGGCGCGAAGAGGGATTCGATTGGCAATCACCTCGTCACAGTCAGCATCTTCAACATCGGAGTGGACGTGGATGTACGCTTACCGTTGGAAGCAGGAGATTGCAGCAGAAGGCTGCCAATGGGCGTGCAGGGAGAGGAGAGTCCGAAAGAGCTGACCGGTGGGACGCAATGGGGATAGCGAAGCTTCTGGCAAAAGCCATGAAGATTGTTGTTCTGTCGAGGTGTGCGCGCGTTCAAGGACGCGCCTGACTGCTAAACGCGCTGACTAATAAAGTCAGAGGTGACTGCGCCGGAGCGCCCAGACCTTCACCCTCATCAGTTTCCGATTGCCCGCGCGGCGATGAGAGTTTGAAGGAGACTGATCAGCCGAAGTCGAGTGAGGGCGCCGGATAGCCACCTGCAGAGGCAGCAACAGTAGCGCCAACATGTAGCGAGCCAGCTCAGGATCGCGCAGACGCGCCGAGAGGTCAGGATTTCTGAAGCGGTGCCGCGGCATGTCATTGAGGGAGGGCGTGAGCAAGAGCAACTGTCAGTGTCGAGTCATACGCAAAAGCTGGCTGGGTGCGTGGGAGTCATGCGACACACAAGTGGCAGAGAAAATTGCGATTCAGGGGAAAGTTTTGGTGCGCGGTGTCTTTCGATAAGAGATGGAGTTGTACGAGAAAGCCAGCACGCACACGCGCAGATTCACATATGGAGAGAAGGAGTCTGGACAGCGCAGGTAGAGAATTGTCTTAGTCCCTGCAAACAACGTCACTGTCTGATTTGCTCGTGCCCAACCATTGACTATCTTTGCCATGCATCACTTCGTCCCAAACTCATCAGTCAATGTTGATTCTTCCAAAAGCCGTTTCCTGCGCGTTTGTCCGCGCCTTCTGTCTGCTTCCAAGGCGCGTGCGTTTGCGAGCGATTTCTGAGAGGACGCAGGCGGTTGTCGGGGCGTATTTAAGAACGTAAGACAGCACACGAATCAGAGCAAATTTTGACAGTCTGTGGCTCCAGACGGGGAAGGGAGGTGGTCTGGCTGCCGCAAGGGGATGGGTACATGTATATAGAGCGACCGGATTTTGAGGCTTTTGGTCAGGAAACCACCTTCTTCGATGTGGAAATCTTTGCTGGTTCTTCAAGTAGTCTCTTGGGTTCTCATGTGAATAGAACCAAGTCCTTCCTTTAATCTGAAGCTTTGTGGTGGTGGGACTTTGTGCAGCCGCAAAGACCTCCTAGCCAATCACAAGCACACCGGACCACACCCACCACCATCACTTCCCTCTTTCCCCATATCACCACACCTGGCCGGGGTAAGGTTAATCCGGGCTGCCTTGGGATCAAAACACTTCCCTCCACCATCAACAGTTCCTCTCTTTTCCTCTCCACTTTTTCGTTCTGACATTCAGTGATCAAGGCCCCCTTTGACCTGAATGTCATTTTGCACCACACACGCGAGCCCTCGAACGATCAAGTCTCCGTCACATCCAACAGCACTGCTGCCCGGGAGTCTCCATCACTTCCAACAATTCAGCTTTGCTGCTCTGCCGCCCGTCTCCCTCTCAGACCTCGCCCGCTACAAGTCTGCCTCTGGCGACTGTCTGTCTTGCCCGCGGCCCGTCCAAGCTGAAAGCTGATCACCACTTTGGCTGTGTCGAAGGCAGACCACCGCGGCACGCGGATCTTCGTGTGCTCCAAGACACCCGCATCAGAGTGAGTCCTTCTCTTCATCCAGTTCATGTCCTTACTCAAGCTAACACCTTCCAGAAGACCTCGCTGCCCTGCCACAGCAGCTCTCCTCCCCGCTGCCCCGACACAGCAGCACGTCTCTCTCGCCCGCTGCCCCGTCACAGCAGCACCGTCGGTTCTCCCTCCCGCCCCCGCTCCCACCACCACCGACCACCACCACCACCACCACAATGGCCTCGCGTCACACGTACCAGGCCAAAAACAAGCACCACAGCCGCCCTCCCCCCGGCCCCGTCATCCCCGCCGCCGAACGCGCCGCCCAACGCGCCGCCGAGCGCCTCGAGACCGAGCGCCAAGCTGCGGAGAACGCTCGCCAGGCGCGCGAGCAGAACGGACGAGTCCTTTCGTGGCTCGAGGGCGTTCCCGTGGTGACGGGGGCGACCGCGCCTGCTGCTCGCCCTGGTGGGCAATATCCGCGGTCCAAGCCGCTGCCGCCGCTGCCGCCATCTTCTCCCTCGGTGGCCTCCTCGATCGCCTGCCTCCAGCAGCACGAGCACCGCCAGCAACAGCAGCAAGAGCAGCAACAGCAGCAGCCGACCGCCTCTGCCCCCGCGCCTGCCCCCGCCGGCACCGCCGCCTACGCCAACAACTGGATGGCGGGCGACGCCCTGCGCCGCCGGACAGTGGAGAGGTTTGGCGCGCCGGACGCCCCGGTGCGCGACCCGTTGAAGGAGTGGGTGGCTCGCGACCAGCAGGCTGAGGAAGAGGAGGAGACGGAGGAAGGGGAGGAAGAGGAGGAGAAGAAGGGGAAGTGGAAGCGCCGGTGGGGCGACTTCAGGGAGATGATGAGGGGGGATAGGGGGGAGGAGTGGGAGTGGAAGAGGGCGGCGCGCCGCGCCGAAAAGCAGGCGGAGAGGAGGGAGGCGAACGGGGAGGAAGAGGTGGAGTGAGGAGTCTCGGGTGCGGCGATCGGAGTCTGGGGCTGCGCTTCGGCGCGTTGGCGAGGATCGACTGGGATGTGTCTGTAGTTGTAGTTTAGCGGGGAGTGTGACATCATGAGCATTTTATTGTACAAGCCGTGCCAAAGTGATTCTTGACGATGGCTCTGAAGATTTTGCACTGACGAAGGGGCGGGAAAGCCGAGACGGTCACTGGGACAAGTGGACGTTTTTGGTTATTGAAAAGGCTCGTGGCTGGGCGACATTGCAACGAAAACTTCTCAAAAGGATTGGAATTGACACTAAGAACTCGGCAAGACAGCGCCATTGCGCCGGGCTGTAAAGACAGAAGACCCATACAAGTAGAGTACATACCAGGCATATCAATCAACAAGTCCACCACTTCTCATCCAAGCCCTCGAGAAGATCCAACCCAACGCCAAACCAACTCTTCCAAGGATCAACCTCCAACCGCCACGGACGCGTCGTAATCATCCAAACCGCAGCCATGGTCAAGCGCTCACACTCCTTCCTGTCCTTGCCCATGACCAAGACGCGGTCGCATCTGACGACCATGTTTCTCGCCAGCTGCGGCTTCCTCGCCAGGTACGGCGCAAAGCGCAGGTCGAGGGCCTTGTGCATGCTGCGTTCCGAGTAGGGCATGTCTTTGGGGACGAACTTCCACTCCCAGCAGCGGCAGGCCGTGTCGAAAAACGAGAGCCCGGCGCGCGTCTCGAGCCCGACCATGAGCGGGTAAAAGTGCGAGGCGCTCCAAATCTTGAGGACCGAGAAGCAGGAATCTTTGCCATGCGTGCTGGCAAATGTGCGGGCAGTGGTGAGCAGAGGATCGATTTGATCGGGGTCGGCAAGGCTGACACGGAAGTCGTCCTCCATGAGCCTGCGGTAGTCGATGAAGAGGTCGGGGCTGTCGCGGCCGGGCTCCGTGAGTGCGACGGTGTAAGCGGCGGCATCCTCTTCGTAACGAGGGCAAATGACGCCTCCACGGTAGAGGTAAGCCAGAGATGGGCGGATGGTGAGGTCCCAGTCGGCAGGGAAATGTTTGAACGGCGGTTCAATCCGCGGCAGTCGTCGAGTGCAGGCATCGACAGGAGCCCATTGCTCTTTTGGACGTTTGGCGTTGCTGAGAGACGATCGAACATCCCGGGGTAAACCAAGAGCGCGAGCAGTCTGGTTGAGAATCATCGAGTCCTTGTATTCCTCGCTCATGACTTCATCTCCGAGAAATTTGTCCCTCTTTGAGGCATCAAAGAAGAGTGTTGTCATGTTGATGGCGCGGCGCATGTCGATTATGATGCGGCGGTTGCAATCGGGCGTCACTTCGAGCCAAGTGAGCATCTGGAAGGCCTTGATGGCGTGTTCAATGGCGATATCAATGCAGTCACCGCGAATCCAATCGTCGAACTCATCAGAAAGGTCCTGGGCTTCCTCCCACAACGCCTCGGCATTTGGAGTCAGGTCGGCGCGATGCCAGCCGTCCTTGAAGGCTTGTTTTCGTTAGTCGCCGGTTTGCCCAAGGAAGTTGAAGATACTTACCAAAAGCCTTTTCCTTGTCCATCCAGGTGTCCCATTCTCTGCTCATTAGAAGATTTTGGGGAGTTGGACGGAGAGCGGCCGCCTTGAAAGCGCTTGATTGGCTCGGGTCGTATCCAGGATCAATCAATCGACGGGCATTTGGATGTGATACTTCCAAACTTTCCACACCTTCGACAAGCGCAACTGCTTTCGACATGTCGCCGAACTCCAGCATACGGTTGCTAGGGACTTGTGCTTGTTCAAAGTGGGCTCCATACATCCACTTCCCAAATTCCTGCACGGCTTCTGAAGCCTTTGTAGATTTGAAGCGTTCTGACATGTACCTGCCAAAGTCAAGCCACGTTTTGTGCCAAAACTTGCCCAAGGGAAGACCAGAGTCCTCGAGCCTCTTGACAATTGCCGGATCGGGGGATGTTTCTTCATCGTAGTCGTCAGAGTCCCCGTCGTCAAAGTCGAATTCCATCTCGTCAGGACCAGTGTCGTTGATGAAGCGGTCCATGTCCGGGCCTTGGTTCTCAAAAATCTCCATCCAATTGCCCTGGCCCGCCAGCGCTGGTCTGCCGCCGTAATATTCTTCGTCCTCGTCTTCATCTTCGTCATCTTCGTCTTCGTCTTCTTCTCCCTCTCCTTCAAGGTCGTCCACTCCGGATTGGATTACCAATTTGCTAAAGTCGCTGGTGCGATGCTCCCATGGAAACAAAACCTCATCCTCGAGTCTGTCGGCCTCAGTGTAGCGACAAATATCGGGCAGGTCTCCCGTCAGCTGGTCTCTGTCGACTGTCTGTGCGCCGCCATCCATGTCGACACTGAAGACCACATTCCTGTTGGTTCCGTCCTCAAAACCGTCCCACATGCTCAAACCTCCAGCCTCGGCTTCTTCAGGGAAAAGGTCCCGCACCCGGTCTGTGTCGGGGTCTCGCCTGATGGTGCTCAGAATAGGCTTCAAGGGAAGGTAAAAGTCGTTTGCCTTTTTGCATCGATGGGCCTTGACGAGCGTCGCTTGGACCATTTCGTAAAAAGCTGCAAAGTGGTAGCCAGGCTCGGTGTCCCAAATGCAGATATCGAAGTAGTCCTTGAAGCCGACATTCCAGCTGCGGAACTTGTTGATTTCGTCGAAGAACTCGGGGCTAACCTCCTTGACGTTTTTCCACTCACTCCTACTGGCGCGGCCGATGCCAGACTTTTCTCTCACAAGCCAGAGCTGGCTGCGCGGGGGCTGGACGAGAACTCGTCCTGTTTTGGCGTCACGAGCCATGATGACGACCCTGTTTGCCATGAGTGCGAGGTATTGGATGAAGCGACGGGCGACAGGGTCGTTCCGTTTCATGTAGCCGCACATGAAGTTCCGCGCCTCGCGAGCAGCGTGCTGTCTCCGAATTCCCTGGGCATGCCTGCTAGTCTGGAAGTGTCCCGTCATCTGGGGTGCAACGTCAAATTTGAAGTAAGTGAAGAAGCCCTGCATTCAGTTAGTCATCAGAAAGTAATGTCTCGGAGAAGGCATTACCAGTAGCATCAGTTGCTGGGTAAACTGGTCGTCGCCCCAATTTCCCCACTCTCCAGCGGGGAAGTATCGATGGATAGCCAGTGTGCTGAGCTCAAAAAACTCGTCCCAGCTCTTGCACAGATGAATGGCGTCGTGGAGAGAGCATTGTTTGGCGATGATGGAGAATTGCAACCACCCACGGCGGGTCATGGCTTTGTCGGAGGGATAGTTGTAGATCCACTTTCCGCACACCTTGACACGAATCTTGCGGACTTTGTACTGTCCCGCATCGTCAATGTCGCCAAAGTCGACCAATGTGCTGTTGCCGTCCTCCTTCATCAAACTTTTCCTGCTCTTGATGATGTTCTTTTCACGATCTGTCTGAAAGTGACGAGGTATCCCACTGGTAACAATTGGCTGGAGCCCGAGGTTGCCTTGAGGCTCCGGAGCATGGTACTCATCGTCATCGTCGTCATCGTCATCTTCTTCGCCACGACCAAGATCAGCGCACGCGTCGCGGACTTCTTGGAGGCCAGGCTGTTCCATCTTCAGACAAAGATCACGCAAGTCGCTGTTGTTGACCTCGGAGTCGGCAAGGAATTCGTCAATGGTGTTTGCGCGGAGCGCGACTGGGAGCAAAGCCGCGTGGGACAACAGCAGGCGACAAAAGAGCAGATGCTTGATCTCGGCCACCTGACCGAGTAGACTGTCAATCTCTCGGTCCGAGCAAGGCGCTGTATTGCCATCAACGGTCGGGTGGGCAATGGTGCTAACAGCCGTCCATCCATTGCCATGCTGAAGCTTTTCGCCTTCTTTCAGTCGCTGGCGCATCTCCACGGCCGATTCGATGTGCACATTTCCAGGCCTTTGCTGGACCTCGCCCTTGTCCTCGCCCGCTTTGGTTCCGGCCGCTTTGGCCTTTTTCCTCGCTTTCTTCTTCGCGTTCTTGCTTTTGGGGGCTGCAGAAGTCTCGCCATTGGTCGGCTGGTCGGGCTGGACGGTGTTGGTGTCGACTTCGGCCAGCGGCTGGCGTTGGTCCTCCGCATCGTCCTTGGCAGCCTTCTCCTTGGTAGCCTTCTCCTTCGTAGCGTCGTCCTTGTCGGTCTCCTGCCACAAAAAGTGTTTGATGAGATCGATATAGCTGCCGCGCTCGTCCTCGACAACACCCTCGATGGGATCCCATTCCGAGTCGTCGCTGTCGTCCTCTTCGTCGAGCTTTTGCCGCTCCTGCCAGGCCTGGTCGAGGAATTCCTGCTGCCGCTTCTCCTCCTCCTTTTTGCGGAGCTCCCGCATGCGCTTCTCGACCTCCTTCCAATGCCGCTTGAACAGGGCAGCCTCTTGCTTGACCTTCTTCTTCTCTGCGTCGCGTTGTTTTTCCTCCTCGTCCTCCAGATGCCGCACCCAGTTGAACCATTTGTGTTGGCTGTAGAGGACTTCGGCCGTCCGTCGTTCGAGGCGTTCGAGGGCGCGGATTACCGAGGCCTTTTGGCCGGAGAGGTGGTCGAGGTAGTGCTGATGACCATAGTCGAGATCGAGGGCGTGGAAGCGGCTATGGTGCAGTTTGCGGGCCCGAATGACCCTGTCCAGAAGGGCGTGGCGGTAGAAAAGGTGCGTGTGCAGTTCTTTCAGCGTCTTCTCGTCATTGATGTCCCGGAAGTCGATTTGGGCCATAGTCTCCTTCTTCTTCCTGAGATACGAGTGCGGATTGGCTACCAAGGCGTCGAGTTCAGCGTTACGGCGCTTGTAACCCTTGTACAGGCCGTAGGCTTGTCGGGCATGAAATCGACAGAAAAGACCAGAGGCATAGCTGTGAGCAGCCTCCGCGCAAGGACTCTCGTCGGAGAGGTTGAGAGCCTGGCATTGGGGCGCCATGATGAGGGCTCATTGACGGGTAGGGAGGGAAAGTTGGGGCGGAGGTTGTGAAGTGTTCGTCCCCACTGTGTGTCCTAAAATGTCGATGAAGCTCGGACCAGCTCCCCCACGTACTGTGTACGAGGCGCGTCGACGCGTCTCCCGATAGCAGCCCAACCACCAAGCCCAGTCCATATCCTACCTTCTTTTCCCATCTCCACAGCCAAAGTCAGGAACACTCCACTTTCGACGCTCCGGATCACTCGACCCGATTCCAAAAAGGCCCGATCGCTATCCGGTCCGACTATCCGCATCCCCGCGCCAACCCGCAGCGCGTCTCTTTCGCGTTTTCATCTGTTTACTCGTCAATATCGAACGCTGAACTGGTTGGGCCTGTCCCGAATGCTTCACGGGCAACTGGAACCGAAACGGTACTTTCGTCGGTCCCGATAACACCCTCTTGCGGCCTCGGAACATTTCCCCACCAATCGTCGACGACGCGCGAATCGCAAGCTCCTTCGGCATAACGCTTGGCTACGGCCTGAACTGAAAGGGGGCGGTACAAAGGCGCAAGTAGAGGAAGAGCAAGGACAGGAAGATCCATGTGGATTTGGGAACAAAGACAGGGGCAACGTTTGCCGCTGATAGGAGAAACCTGAAGACTCGGTGTGGTGCTCGTTGGTTGGGTCGGTCGCAAAGTTGATGGCGCTCATGAAAATGGTCGCAGTCTGAAACAATGCATTGGACACAAGAAGTGGCATCACCGGAGCCTGGGAGTGATCAAATCCGTCAAAAAAATGTAAGAGGAATCTCCCAGGCGCATGCGGACTTGCCCAAAGACTGGATCTGCGGAGCTGCTGTAGTCTCACATGCGAGCTTTTGCACCACGAAGCCTACGACGCGCTTGGAGCTCTTCTGCGGCGGTCCTTTCTCTGGTCGGAGCGCGGCGCATCGTGATGCTCGAGTCGAGGCTCTCCATCGTGGCTCGGCGTCCGGCGAGGAAGAGTGACTTGCTTCCCGCTGGAGACATCCAGTTCGTCAGGGTCTTCGTCGTTGGAGCTTGAGACGCCAACCTGCCCCCCTTTCCTGGTGTCAGCTGGCCATGTACCTGCCCTGGATAGATGTTGTCGCAGTGCCAACAAAAGAGCTTCGGGCTTTCTCAACGGCGCAAGACAACTTGAGGCTGCTTGTCCGCGAAGGAGATTTGGCCTGGTGCTGCGAGCGAGCCTGTCTTGTCTTGAACTCGGGCGAAGCAGGAAGCTCGAAATGTCAAGCAAGTTTCTGTCAAGACCTGCACGAAGAGATACGCCAGCGACGAGGACGTAAAGCGCCGCGGGTCCATTCTTTGCGTCGTCCTTTCCTCTCCTGGACGCCCGACCATGACTCTTACCCTGATTCTCTCGCCGCCACCGACATCTCGCTTCTTTGCACCTGGCCATCACTCCTCAGTCCTTGCAACATCCGCGCAGCACCGCCGGAGTCGTGATACGCCGGACCTCGTATCCCTATGCATCGCAAGGCTGAACGAGAAATGTTCCTCCCACAAGCACCTCCAATTGGGGCTTTGGAGACCTGATGCATTCACCTGCAGGCCACACAAGCTTTCGATCCACCAGAGTCAAGAAAAGCCTTGGCGACATTGGAAAGCATTCGCGGTTTGATCACGGAGGTCTGTGTCACAAGACCGGAGTGCGGTGCGGGGTGGACAGCCTTGGGTCGCTCCTCTCCTTTCTGTCACAACGCCGTCACCGAGGAGGTACAATACCGTCAGAGCCGCTCTGCTCCATAGCTTCAAGTTTCCTCGACTTTTGTTCCATGCTTTCAAACATTTCCATGGCAGTGCTGCGGGCGCGAGCTGCGGATTTTTCGCACTGTCGTACCTGTTGCTCGAAAGACCTCGAAGTTGCAGGTCAGGATTCAAGTCAGTCCACAAACCGTCGGTGTGGAAGTAATTCAAGACGCTGTGGGACAGACCACGAAAAAGACGCCTGCAGACTTGCGCCTTGGTCACACAGCATCAGCCTCGTTCGTTGCCTGTGGCCCCCAAAGTCCTCAGCCTTGTGCTTACCCATTGAGAAGATTCTTGCCACTTTCTGCTCGCTCATCCAGCCGTCGTGCTTCGTACCGCCTCTTGTCGACCCCGTTCTGTCGGTAGCGAACGCTTGTCACCCCGCAGCGATCCACGTGAGGCTGAGTCTCCAGGTGTGGCTCTGGTGCGGTCGCAAAAGAAATGTCGACTCCAATGCGCTGCGGGACGCTTGAAGGCTCCCTGTTGCCATCTCTTTACGAGCGAACATGTTCAAGAGTTTTAGAAACAGAGTGTTTGATTACTCCCTGGACACATGTATGTCGACCTCGTCGCTCAACGGCTAAGTTCGAGAACATAGCTACAAGAAGCATTCGAGCACCCCACGCCGCCTTGGTCTTGTCATTTCTTTCGCGACCCCCTATGCAGTGGTTTTCCGATGCTGACTGCTTGCGGTCTGGATCTGCCCTCTCATTTCCACGACTTCGGCAGCGCCGCTTCTCACCGAGCGGCTGCTGCTAGCCTGCTGCTACTTGAAAGCTCCACCGTCGCGTCATTGCGTGGTGGGTCTGTCAATACCTTCCCCATTCGGCCATGTCTGATGCAGCGCACGAGCCCAGAAGCCCTGGCTACTGGCACTGCTCGAAGTCTTGTTGAGCTGAGTCTCTGAGCTTTCGCCTGCACTGCCACTGCAGACGTGTTTTTCCCTTCTCTGTGCCGACCTGCTATTGGTGCTTGAAAACGATTGGCGACGATGCAGTGACCAGCTTTTGAGTTGCGCATGCTTCGCGCAAGGCAGATTTACACGAGCACCTTGCCGGCAGTCCTGCTTGCGCTGCTTTTACAGTGGTTTTTTCTCGGTTGCTTAGCCCACCGGGAGGCATCAAACGCTACCTCAATCAGGCACCGGTTCTTTTTCCAATACACCGCCTTGGTTTGCGACACCTATTCGAAGCCTCAGCGATCCTACCAGTCGAATATCATGAGGCCAACAACAGAGAAACTGCCCACTGTCTTTTCCATTGATCAAACAATTCTAGCCAGCAAGGGTTCAAGATTCTCAAAGATGAGCAAAGCCATACACCCTGAAAAGCGAGCAGATGACCTGAAAGGAGAAGAGGAAGAGGAAGTGGAAGAACTGGATTTTATGGAACAGCAACGGCAAAATATTCGAAAACACCAAGATCAGTACCTTGTGGCCTGCCTCGTCGCCGATGGACTCCAGCACCGCTTGGCTACCGCTAACCTTGACGAGCTTCATGGACCACCATTGGACTTGAACTTCGATCCATCCTTGAACGAGAACTACTACACCTGGGGACGCCTGGATGGGCATGATGTGGTTCTTGTCTCTCCTCCGGATGGACCCCGTCCGAGGAAGTTTGCTGACACTGTTGCGGCGATGCTGGCTCCTTTCCCAAAGATACGTCTGCTTCTTGTGGCCCAGGTTGGAAGCTGGACGAGCGAGGTTGCGGTACCAAGCGGCTCAGATCTGGTCGCCCAACGACAAGAACTGCAGAGAAACCCCGGACCGTCGAAGATTGCTTCAATCACAACAAATCCTACGAAAAGCATCTTCGCTTCTGCGCGGGAAGAAGAGAGCCTGTCAAAAGCGGAACCCGGCCTCTACAATAAGCTCCCCAAGGAGCCAAGGAGAAATCCATTTCGTCGGGCTGCGCTTGAGCTACAACGTTCCTCCGACTTCAGAGAGGAGCCAAAGGACAAGGGAAAGAACCGACAAACACCTCACATGCCCTCGGATTCCCTTCCAGGCTATCCGATGCTGTCGATGAACCCAAAGGCCGACGGGTTCAGTGATGAACGCTTGTTTGATGATGAATACAACATAGATTTCATCATGGGCAACTACGATCCCACCGACATGGTTGGTGCCGAAGCCCCCAAAGAGGATGTCTTTGTTGGTCCTCACAGCGGGATGTTTTCAGTGCCGCGTCATATCAGTGCTCTCCACATGGCCAAGGCGCAGGCGCAAGCTCAGCGACAGCAGCAGGGACAATTGCTTCAACAAGAGCATGACTCTATTCCCATTGGTTCTCAAACTGAGTATGTGCAGCTCAGTCCGGATTCAAATCAACCACAACATGCTCTTGCAGCCAAAGCCGAGGATTCACTTGAAGCGCAACGACCGAAGGGGAAATTGGCACTGTCCCATGGCGCAACACCATCACCTAGGGCGCATCCGAAAGAGGGGACGCGAAGAGATCCGTCTGAAGATCGTAAAATCCATGTTGAGAAGCGGGTAATTTTTGTCCCAGGCGTTCGCTCGGGGCCTGTCTTCTTCGCAAAAGGCGATCAAGCAGTGGCCTTTTATCAGCTCGAACTCAGCTTTCCCGAGTTGTGCTACCACTTGCCGGTCTTGGCCAAGGAGTTTGCAATTTTGTACACGGATATCAAGGGCACGGAAGCACACGAGCTGGTGTACCGTACTGTAACGTCTGCAATTTACCGGGTCAATACTCTCGCATGGGAAATCGAGAGCTTAAAACAGAGAGTTCTGAGTGGATTCAAACGAGTCTGTGCCGCATTGATCACCGTGTGCGGTACAAACTGGTTCCGCGTCTACCTTGCCATGAGTCTGGTGCCAGTGGCAATGCTGATTAGATCAATGGGCAACTCCGACCGCTCAGTGTTGTCTCCACGGGCATTGGAAATCTGTCTGTATCTCGCGGCTACAGTCGTTTGTGTTGTTGCATCATCCATGTTCTATTGGAGGGTCTCGAGGAGTCCTCGTCCTACACCAAAATCAGATTACGCCTGGAAATTGGAGGAAATTATGCATCTGACGCACCAGACTTGGATGGACTCTACCCCTGCAGAATCATCGAAAGCAAAGCCAATCGTCAAATCTGGAGAAAACCCGAGGTCAGCCGCCAGCAGGCTCTACCGCGTATTCAATTCTGTGGTCGCAGAAAAGAGCAACGATGCCGATGAATATCATCATGAAATATCTCGGTTAAACGGAAAACTGTTTGGAGAAAACTGGTCCACTTACACAGTTGGAAAAGACTCGCAATTCGCGATGTTCCCTGGAGCTCGCCGAATGATGCAGCAACTATCGCTTGCGTGTGATCGAGCTAGGGTTTCCAATCGTCCTGAAGTCAAATACGGTACAAAAACGCAAATCAACGCTCTCTTCGTCGTCGATTGGAGTGCTTCGGAGTTTTTGGCACAACAGTACTCGAAACCATCCCCAGACTCCCTCTTCACAGCGATTACAATCACAGGATCCCTCTGCAGCGCTACAGCTACAACAACTGCAGAGTACCTGAAGCAAAACTGGCCAAATACCGGGACCCGAATCCTGGAGGTTCTTCGTAAATCTTTAGACGCAACCACCACCACCGCCACCACCGAAGACTGTGAGTGAGCACTTTTCCTAACACTAATAGCGTATGCTCAGAGGCTGACACTATGGTCTCAGTACGCAATGTTTTCGGTACAAACATAGACATCAGAACGCGTGCAGAACAAACGATTGTCGGCATTAGTGGCCCTAAAGAATTCATCTGCGAGATAGTCGAGCAACTTTCCTGGATAGGATCTGCCCTTCGTTCATCCCCATCGGAAAATCTCGCTGAGTGCACGCCATCCTATAGTCACCTAGAACACGTGAGCCCCAAATTTGCGTCACAGGAGGACAAGCGTGTTGCCTGTGGCTTCTCTCGGGCCAATTGGGATGTTTATGGGCGGATTTCATTCACTGTTAGTGAAGTTGACCGTGAGTGGTTGAAGTCTCGAGAGGGAACTTGTTGGCAAGGCCTATTTCGCAACCCGGTCAGCGCTCGAAGGTATGCAGACTCAATCAGGGACAACTTCGGCCTTGAAATCCCACTCAACATGATGGCGGGTCTTCTCAGGACGAGTCGCGTTACTGAATTCGACGGGAGAGTGTTCATAAAGGGCTTCTCTTCCATTCTCTTCCCTACCAAGCTTGTTGGGGATACCATCACCTGGCATCTTCTCTACAACAGCGACGGCTCGTATTTGTCGTATCTTGACGAGCGTATTCAGAGCTTGCAGGATGAAAAAGCGCGACATATACGGTTGACTGATTTGTTTGCTGCTACGAAGAACGTAGTGGGCTGGTGTCCCGAAGCAAAGAGCTACACAGGTATGAAGCCCCTCGGCCCACTCGACTGAAGAAAAGGCGCCTCCAGCCCCACTGAGTTTTGCCAGCTGTGAAGGGTATTGGGTGGAGGCTAGGGATCGCGCTGCCACAGGAAGTCGCAAAAGAAATGGCGAATCCAAAGCAGTGCGGTGTGCTTGAATGCTCCCTGTTGATATCCTTTTAAAAGCTCAAACATCTAAGTCTTCAGGGGGTAAGGCATTTGTTCACTCCCTGTGTACACACATCTTGACTTTTTCTTAAAACGACAGAGTCTGAGAAGATACCTACACGGAGCATTCAAGCTCCCCGCACTGCCTTGGATTCGCCATTCTCCGCAATTGAAGCAACATTTTCGCCGCTCATCCGCTAACGATTGCCAGGCTCTCTTGACGCTCACCACCCTGTCAATCGATCTGCGTGCGACGAGACACGACCAGGGTGGATCTTCGAAAAACTGAGTATTTCAGGCGGCCAGTACATCAACCTTGGCCTGTCATTCTGCCTGGGAGTGAAAGACAAGCCTCTCCATCTCTGGTTCCGCCCCACGTATGAGCAGCAAGTCCTCCGGATGTCCAAGAAGTACGTGCTGCTCTACGATGTTGGCGACAAGCGAGGCTGGCTCGTCAATGGCGCAAGCGCACTGCTACACCTTGTGATCGCGTCTTGGAAATATGAGCTTTCCAGTCCGATCAAATCCCGATTCTTGTCCAAGGTTGAGGATCTGAGGCTGGTTGGGCGACAGCACACTGCTCACTCTGCGATCGAAACGCTCATCGATAGAGTGAATATGGCGCTGCCGATCCTCCCCGGGAAACGAACTTTTGTCGGCGAGAGCAGCGGCGCCTCCAGCCCAATCGATAGAACGAAAGTCGAAGAAGCGGTGGTCACATTCAGCGACCGTGTCGAGGAAGCTATCGACTATCTGGAAAAGGCCTTCACGTATCAAGAGGAGAGGATGTACAGGCCCGGATACGAGGTCAGTGTGTCAGCGTGGAATGACACTCTCGTGGGCTTCGACTTCGCTGAGATTTCAGAGTCTGAGTCGAGTATCCCATACCGTTTCGCAGATCTAGGGCCAAGAAGCAAGGGTTGGATGGCTTTCGTTCAAAAGATCAAAGCTGTTACACTTTTCGGCCGCGACTTTGGCGACTTGATCACTCCCGATACCCCTCCTTGTCGGTCCTGGGCCAACATGCCAACCGGAGAGGATTACGTCGCGATTCATGTCCAGGACATGAATGAAATTACCAAGCGGGACCCACGAGCATTGCATGGCTTTATTTGGTATCAGTCTGGGGCGCGTTTCAATTGTACCTGCGCGCAAGGAGGAGATGTTTGCGACAGAGCTCAGGCGCTTGTTCCAATGAAAATCTGGAAGCGCCACTCCAAGAAAGCCTCAAGCGAGGCGTCCTTCAACGGGAATGAGAATGGTGCGATTGTGTTTGGGTACAAGCGGTGATTTGCAGGAGAGGGCTCTGAAGCGAGATGCTTGAATGCTCCCTGAGGCAATCCTTCTACAAGTTCAAATGACGAAGTCCTTTGGGGGTGAGGTGTTTGATCACTCCCTGTAAACATATCTTGACTTAAAAATTCAGGCACAAGAGATGGAGTCAACTCGCTTGACAACTCAGTCTAACACTGTCCCGATCCCAAGTTGGCTTTTCTCACGATCCGGCCAACTGCTGATAAACACAAGCTGTCCTCTGTTCTTCAACGCGGTAATAAGCACGCGCACCAGCCGACCACATGTTTCTTCACGGCCCGTTGATTGGAAACAAAACAAGCAGCCTCTCGTAGTACAATGTTCTTCATTGACCCTCGGTTTCATCCACTGGTACGATGTGTTTTAGGCCTCATCCAGATTTGCTGACTTGCATGATACGCTTGCGATATGCACGTCCCGAGCGCGATTCCATCACAAAACGACAATACACCATGTACTGCTTTCTTTCTTTGAAACAGACCTGGCGTCAGTATGCAAGGCCTCCGCCCAACGCCCCTCACAGCTGGCTAAACTCAGTGGTGTGACTGATCATGGCATAGTCTTGAGGCGGAACTGCCCCCTGGTGTTTCCGATGAGCTGACTTGATTGCGTCTAGTTGGCGGAAATCTCCAAAATTCGCTTCCAGTCGACAAGCGAGTTGTTTGAGTCAACTTGTCGGTCGTTCCCAAGAATGATTGCGCCACTCTCTCCCGACACTAACCCCAATTCGTTTGTGAAATCCTTAAAAGACCTTTTCGTCGAGCTGTAGCCCCAGGATTTATGGACGAGCGCGTGAGCACGGCGACAAGACCTGCCATCGTTACAGGGACAATGGCAAGGGCGACCAAGGTAGTACACAGGTGGGTGCCACACGAACTTCTGCAAAGCTTCCGGATTGTACCTGGTGAAGTCATTCATGTCTTCCACACGAACTGCTATGTAGTCTTTGTTGAGCGGCATTGTATTCCAATTCGGGCAAAGCGGTGTACGAGGGGTTATCAGGTTTCCGAAACCGCGTCCGAACAGAGCAACTGCGTCAATGTTGTGGACGAACGTCGCCCAACCTTTGCTGCCCGCTTTGAGCTTCGCAAACCGGCGAGTAGCGCCACCAGTCCTGACCTCTGAAAAGCTGACGAAGTCGAACCCTGGTAGAACGTGCTTTTCAATACTGACAGCTTTTCCTGGTTTGGCGCGTTCTTTCTCCTGATGAGCAAAGGCCCTCTCCATGAAGTCCATTGCTCTTTCAACATAGTGGCGAAAAAGGAACTTCTCGTCGTCTGTGTTCCCAGGCATGACTGGTAGATTCATGTTTTCTGGATCAGTGAGAGTCGTGACGGCGGCGCGCGCAGTCTGGTCGACGGGATCAAATTTGAGTTTCTCAATGTTTGACGCAGATTCTTGCGGAATGAGAATCCTGGATGCCAGTTCGAAACGCCAGGTTGCGATCGCGATGTGTAAAAGAGCACTAGCACAATTCACTAGCCATCCTCTTCGCTCATCGTCATCGTAAAGCAGGACGGGTTTCCTTGAGAGGTAGTAGATGTTCTGCTTGTATGTGGAGTTTGGCGAGGTGAGCTCCAGAATCTCATGTCTTGGATTGAGTGCCGCGGAGAGCCCAATGTTGATGTATTGGCCGCCCGTGAGTGTGAGCTTTTCAACAACAACGCCACGAGGAGGGACTGTAGAACAGGCCGATATTGCAACGGGATGTGGAGCATGCAAGGTCCCTAGGCCAAGCAGAGTTA
Organism: Phyllosticta capitalensis; assembly: GCF_038381095.1. Classification (NCBI taxonomy): domain Eukaryota; kingdom Fungi; phylum Ascomycota; class Dothideomycetes; order Botryosphaeriales; family Phyllostictaceae; genus Phyllosticta; species Phyllosticta capitalensis. The sequence goes on along the minus strand of NW_027117452.1, from coordinate 24,730 downwards.
GAGGGATACTAGCCATTGAAAGAAAGTGAGAGAGAAATACCTGTATTGCTTTGAGCAAGAGCGCACCAACCAACCACATGTCTCTTGACAGACGGCGAACTCAATTCTAACAACCCAATCTTTCTGGTCTGAGATGCCTGCAATTGCGCGATGCGCGGATCATTATATCCAAGATGGGATCCATCCTCATTTCGGATTAAATGCCACTGCATGGTACCATTTCCGAGGAGCTTTGTCGCAATAAGGATGGCGGAGAACCCCTTGATAATGAGGCTGCCATTAAACTCTGTAGCAAGACTTGTTCCAAGCATTACAGCCATGAGATCTAGCGGCATTTCAAGACCGAGATCTCCTGGTATCTTGAGATTGAGATCTCCTCCATTGGCATGCGGATATCCTCGGGCAATGACTGGGCTTCGAAAGAGGCCGTGCCAGCAGGTCCCTGCTCTTGTCGTCCGCGGTCGATGACGCATCTCAAACGATATTTGGAAGCGACAACTGTCGTGCCAAACGTCTTCGTGTTTCCAATCAGTGCTGAGGAATTGGAAGCAATCACTGACACCGCCATACGACGAGGACTGGAGCGCTGAGCCAATCCATGCAAGCTGTTCCCCAACCTCAGCAACCAGTTCTGCAGGACCACTTACCCGAAACACTGTTTTGTCGCCTTCTAAAAACGCAAGATATTTGATAAATCCGTCTTCATCTACAGAAGTAGTCAGCAACTGACAGTCGGCAACCAAGAAATGCGTATGCAAAGACGTCTCCACAGTGGGTGAGGAAAGAAATTGCTAATCCAAGAATCTCTGTCGCCAAGTCAAAACACGTAAAGACGTGGAGTATTCAAGCGCTTGCGTCTGAAGGTGCGACGACAACATGAAGCTGAGCCTAGATTGAATCTCTTTCCCCACCTACTGTGTCTCCATCCGATGTTCTTCGTCGTCTCCAAAACTTGGTGTTTGTTCTGGCCCGAAAAAGTGGGAAATAACCGGAATCTTGCGGTCAGACTTACGTGAACAAGAGGATTGTTGGTAAACAAGTCTTTGCAATACTCGAAGAGTCTGAGCGCCTGTTGCTGGCCAGACCTCGTTCAAATAGGCTGCTGTCGTGGTGGCCTGAGCGCAGTCTTCAGCTCCCGTAAACGTGATGGCTGTTTCCAAAGCGTCCTCAGGCATGGTGGTATACTGTCGTTGTTGGACAAACTCGCGGGGGTTCCAGTCCAGATAGTACATGGCTGTAGATTTTTCATCTCTCCCAGAGATTTGCTGAAGGAGAAGCGAGCTCAGTATCTTTCGTTTGATCCTAGTATGTGATTTCGCAAAGCGTGATCTCTTTTTGGCCTGTTGGATGATATTTTGGAACACCGCGAATGTGTTGCGAGTGTTTTGTCTTTCGATCCCAAGTCTCATCACGGCCAAGGGAGAAGTTTGAATGGAAAGAGGACGTATGCCCCTTGGCACTGGGTGCATGCTGGAAACCTGATGACAAAAGGGGTCCAGGTCATTTTCGCCGCCCAATCGAATGAGGTGTTGCATGAGCAGCGAAAAGCGCTCCTCAGTGTCTCGCTCTTTGTCCTCGACATCACGACTGAAAATGGGCAGGACAGCTGTGACAGACTCTAGAGTGTTTTGACCTGAGCTAGCATCTGTATTTGGTCGAATTTCGTTGCTCTGGTTGAGGAGGATGGTGAACCATATGTGGTCCTCAATCAGGCTAGAACTGGCGATGTCAGCCTGAAGGTGTACATAGGGTGCCTTCGAGCATCCCGAACTTACTTATCCGCGACTCGACGTAAAGCAAAATCACACACGTCGTGGCTTCGCAGTGATTGAGCGTTGCGAGAAAGCCATTGAATGATGTCAGTGACTTTGGAACTTTCTTGTTGAAAGATTGTGTCCATGAGCTTCCCCAGACTTTGATTAATAACCAAGGTGGAAGTGTCGCAAACGAATGGATGTTGTAGGACCAGAGACCGCAGACAGGTGCTTCGTAGTATTTCTTCCATGCACCAAGACCGACGCCAGAGCCAGTGCTCTTTATGTGCCCCAATCAATGGGGGGCTCGACATGCCCATGAGGTGGGTATCCAAATCAGGAGCTCCAATCTTTAGGTTGTAGAAAGTGACTGACAAGGAGTAGTCATCTGCAGTTCTTGAACAGAATTCGGAGTCCGCACGAGCGAATGGTTTGGTGCTTGGTGTGTGCTTGAGGTTGAGTACAGATCGAGGGCCATTGACTGATTTTCTCGGTTCCGTTGGCAGGACAGGCTTTTTGCCCTTTGGTTCGAGAAGCATCTTATTTCTGTGCAATGATTCGGCACGCACATTGGTGGTTGTGCTGTCAATGCCGGCTGCCAGGTAGAAGTGGATTTGTGGGAAGGGGCCCAGCATCGAAGTGACCGTCGCGTTGAAAGACCTACGGCGAGGTCCATGACTAGGCGATATGATGACAACAAAATGTCCGAAAAGTCGACCAAAAGTGTAGTAGTTTCCATTGGATTCGGGCTCAAAGCCCACAGGCGGGCTGAGTATTTCATCTAGGACTGCAGCAGTGGGGGCGTGGTCGGATGCGCTGGCGACGAAACACGCCAAATGGTACTGATCGCGTCGCTTTCTATGATGATCAAGCCGAATCTTGGAGGCAGTTGGAGAGTGTCCATCATGAAGGTTATCAGAGACGGTATCGGTACCAGGAAGGTGTCGTGCCTTTGGAAAGGCGTGCTCAGGAACAGGGACAGTTTTAGACGGTGAGCTCGGAAGTTTTTGTTTTTTGTATCCCTTCGATGCCTTTTTATATTCAAAATACGCCTCCGCTGAGGTTATCTTTAGTTTCTCCTTTTGTCTTCGAGCCGCCTTCTCGGTAGCGTCACGAGAATCAGGGTTTGGGCGCTTTAAGATAACCATCGGTCGTGAGCGTGCGGCGACGAGATATAGCCCTAGAAGTAAAAGGAGGACGATTGATCTCTACTCTGGGGCCAAATGCGAAAGATGGAGGGTTGATCAGACTAAAAATGGACCCGAGAGCATCATAATATGCTCCTCCTTCCAGTGCACAGCCCTTACGGCTACTCGGTCATGGCTCTCGGGACCAGACTTCTTTTGCCAATCACTGAGTATCGAAAAAACTTTTTCGCGCACAAATAGTGGGACAAAGGCTGTGCAGGGCGTGTTGGCATCCGGGAAGGCGTGGGTCCAGTTCTGCCTCTCGATCATGCATGTCAGCGCAACCGCGCGAGGCTGAGTGCGAAGTGACGTGGCACACCCATCTCCATCATACCTTTGGGCCGATGGACTCACACCGACATCTTCTCCCTTAGAGTCCTTTGTTCTCATCAGAAATGGGTTTGCTGTCTCAAATACTTCTCTACTGAATGTGGCTGTAGAGGTCAAGCTTTGTGAGGGCGCAGATCTCGTGCTTAGCCTTGAGGTGCATGTGGCACAACATGAGTCTTACGACTCGCAGTGGCTTAGCCGTCACATCTGGCGAGGGCACCGGGTCGAAAGGACTGACTTTCAAAGGCCATTCTCAAGAGAGACGCACAATTCTCCCCGTCGCTGCGTATGCGAAGTGAGTGAACAGGAATCATTTTGTCGTCGCCAATCTTGTCCCGTCTCTCTTCCCAAGATTCAACCTCCTTTTCCGCTATTCAGCTGATAGACACAATGCGCTCAGTCGCTTGACAGGCTGTTGGCGCCGAGGAGGAGATGTGTCCGTTTCCAACAGTCTCCCCTGTGTCCACCATTCACCTGTCCCCTAGTATTGAGACACCCTTTTGCAGGCGTCAACAGCAGATCTGCATTGCGAATTGCGACGAGGTACCAGAGTCCCAATGCGGTCGCGAAGATCTTTCGAGGAAGAAAAGGCGACATCAGAACGTCCGAATGGATTGCCGCAACCTCTTTCATCAGAATGCGCAGCGACAGCTTGCAGCGAAGAGACCTCAGAGTGTGGTGCGTTGACGTCGCGTTCGATTGTGGTTCGGACTGGGCTGTCGTTGTTGGGGATTTCGCGTCGAGTCACCGCACACCATGGTCGAGGCACAGCAAAAACTCAACAGTCAAAACCGCGATTCGAACAGCCTCATAAAAACCGCTCGCGGCCACCTGGTCTCGAGACAAACCATCTTTCCGTCGCTCCTTTTTGGTCAGTCCGAAATACTTGAAGTCATCTCCCTCTCCCCACACGGCAAAGTCAAAACAGGACCAAACCCACCAAAAATGTCCTCCATCAACCGCCACACCCAGCCCATCCTCCACTCCATTCTGCACGCGCTCGACGACAGCGGCGGCGCGGAAGGACGATACGACGTCGCGCTGCAACTAGACTGGAATCCGCAGTCGATCTCCTCGGAACTCGAACAATATGCGCACGACAAATGGCACCCCAGCACGCCCAGGGGCGCGTTAAATTTCGCCGACGCGTGCCGCGCCATCAACAAGCTGGCCATGGCGAACCTGGAGACGTACGCCTTCGTGACGCGACGCTTCGACGCAGAATTGCTCGCGTGGACGGCTGATTTGGTTAAGGAGTTGGTTGGGGGGCAGTCGGTTTTGAAGCATGGGCGTGAGTATATAATCCAGTATCCCTAAAAGCGATTGGCTGACCAATTCGTGTAAAGTCCGCGGCGGCAACGACAGGCGCGTCTTCGCCGACATTCGCGACGGCAGCACCTTCGTCTACGCCAGCAGCAGCGACAAAGCTGTGATTGCGCAGGTGGGCGAGATCCTCGCCTGGATCGGGGCCGTCTTCTCGGGCGTCGAGTATGCCCCATTCTTGAAGTGCACTGAGCGTCGTGGGTATTGGACGCATTTGCACATTTCGTTTGCGGCCGGGTTGCCTGCAGAGCGAGACGGGAAGGACGATGGACAGATGGGCGTGGAGCAGCAGGAGGTGGAAGATGAAGGGAGCGGATGAAGTTCTTAGAGGACCGTCATTTCTCGTGCACAGGCGGCAGGTTTCCCTTCGGTTTTCTCTGGTCTGGTAGGGCGACGCCACGAGATGGCTTGCAAATTCCAACAACATCGTGCTACAGTTGAACGCGACTTGGCCATCTTCTCAAATGCTGTCGCGCGACAATCTTCCTCAGTCCTTCTTCCAACCGAGTACGATTGCTCCGTCCTTATCTCCGCTCAAGGTATCTACACAGAAGTGGTTTTGCTTTGAGCGGCTCCACAATGAAATGGGCAGAAGGGCCAGAGCACGATTGCAGGTCGACTGACTCTTGCAACAACATTTGAACAGCTGTCCAGGCTTATTCCAGACGAACTCGTTCATGATCTCCACATCGCTCTTGATCCAATCCAAGTCTTCGATTCTTGATGCGATGTAGCCGTCTCCTGCTGGGACACTGGACCACGCATCGCATTGAGGATCGGCTGGCTTGATCAAATCTCCGAAGTCTTTTCCAAACAGCACAACTGCTTTGGATCTCTTGATAACCTTCACCCAGCCTCTGCTGGCGACCCGGAGCTCGGCAGCCCTTCGCTTTGGGCTAGATGCTGGCTTTGCGAGCTCCGCAAAATCGAAACCTGGAAGTCGATTTTTTACAAACGGGATTTTTGTTACAAACGGGATTTTGAGCTCGAATCCTGGCTTGTACTGCTCCAGCTCTTGGTATGCGAAGGCTTGTTCCATGAGCAGCATGGCACGCTCGACCTCTTGACGGAAAGTGTACTTCTCCCCTTCATTCTGTCCTGGCAAAAGTGGGAGCCCCGTGTTCTCTTCGCATAGAAGGATTTTGACGGCAGAGCGAGCTGATAAACATTGATCCAAGGAGAGGTTTTTGACTTTTGACAAAATCTTGGACTCGACTTCAGTCGAAAGAAGATATTTCCAAGTGGCAATCACTAGGTGGAGAACCGCAGTCGCACCATTGACCAACCATCCTCTTTGTTCGCCAACGTCGTACAAAAGGACCGGCTTTTCAGCAATGAACAAGACATTCATTTCATATGGATCGGTGGCTTGGTTCCTGAACATGGGCGCTGCTCTCTCTCCAGGGGAAATGGTGGCCGAACCAGTAATGTATTGGCCGGCGGAAATGCTGAATTTTTCCACCCTCACGCCAGAGACTTTTTCGGGACATCCTGAAGGCAAGACTGGATAATTAGCATTAGGGTGTCCTGCAATGCTCATTAGCATCCTCATGTATGTTGGGCCAAAAAAGAAGGGAAACAACCTGCAAAACTCTTCGCTGTGGGGCACCAGCCAACCACATGCTTTGTTACAGACGGCAAGTCAGCTAATGTGATTTTGCTCCTCTGGTGCCGCTGAATTTTCCTGACACGCTCGTCGAGAAACGAGATATGGGTCCCGTCCTCATTGGACACGAGGTGCCACGTCAGTGTGCCGTTAACAAGCCTGGTTGGCAAAAGGATAGCAGAAAACCCTTTCAGAAGGAGACCACCCTGGAACTCTATTGCGCGACTTGTCCCAATTGATCTAGCCATCATATCGAGTGGAATCTCGAGGCCCAATTCCCCTTCGACACTGGACTGCGGATGTCCATGCGCAATGATCGGATTTCGGAACAGACCATGCCAACAAGTTCCTTCTTGCAGTTTCAAGAGATCCTGTTCTGGAGCGACCTCCATGCGGAATGATACGCGTCCGTAAATATCCCACGTGTCGCGTGAGAAGCCATACGCAGCCCAGTTGTGTTCTTTCGGGGCGGAATCGGGGTCAAATCTCTCGAGATGACTGAAAAATGGCGAACATTGAGCAACACTTCCTGATGGAAAATTCCGAAGCGCAGATCCTATCCAGGAAAGCTGGTCTACCGTCTCCTTTATAAAATCTCCCTTGCCGCAAATGCTGACAAGCGTCTGCCCGGCACGTATTTTCATCTCGATATGGGGTTGATCTGAAAACCGCGCTCGGTTCTTGTCGTTTGAGGCGCCTCCTATCGATTCCCAAATGGCCCGAAGAACGGCAGTTGAATTAGGCCAGTTTTGCTTTAGATACTCTGCAGTGGTTGTAACTGCAGCGCTACGCAAGGAACCCGTGATCGCAGTGGCCGTGGCGAGAGTGTCTTCAGGAAGCTGCGTAGCACTCCCATGGAAATCATTGAAAACTTGCCAGTCAACAACGAAGAATGCATGAATGAGCAGAGCTTCAGAAGAGATCCCCGAAGCATGCCCCCCTGGACTGCAAGGATCGTCCATAGTTACGTGGGAACTTTGAGGACTCAGCGTTCGATTGTTCTCCACGTCAAAGCATTTACGCGAGAGCTGCTCCATCATGTTGCCGGCATCTTTGGCGACCTTTCCAATCTCAATGGGTCGAGGGGTGTGCATTTCGTCCCATCGGTATTGCTCTACCTGTGGCTCTGAACGTAAGAAGTTTCTCTTTTCTTTATTGCGTGAACGGTCGTACGCATCGCGCAAGACCTTTTTGGTTTCAGCCTTCTTTATACGGTCAAAGTCTTCGGCAATTCTGGATTGAGCTCTCTTTTTACTTACGGTCATACTCCTCGGCATTTTTGGATTGAGCCCTTTCTCCACGGTCGGTTCGTTCATCCGTAGATGGCTTCAATTCAGGAGAGGCCATATTTTTAGTCGTACAGTCAAGGCACTCGCGGGGGGAGCTCAAACGAAAAATTGGAGTAGTGAGTCGACAAAAGTGCTGCATCCAATGTAAGCCTGGCCGACTGTTTATATGGCATGAATTCTTTCAGTAGGCTCAGCGACCTGGACAGAAAGTCTGAGGCTAAGCCTCGAAAGCGGGACTGCCAGCACATCGCCTGCGAAAATCTGGACCGACTGCTATACTGCAAAAACTGCGCCACTTGAGCACTGCTCGCTGCGTCATATCCCACCCAGTCGCGATGCGGCGGCACCAATTGGAGACCTGCACAGCCAAAGAGGGGATACGTCGAGAGTGGCAGTGCAGGGGAAAGCAAAGGAGTTGCCCAACAAGACTGCAAGTAGTGGTGAGCCTTCGACGGGAGGCTCGTGCGCTGCATCGGACATGTCCAAACAGGGAAGGTATTGTCAGACCCACCACGCCCAACATGACGCGACGACGACATACGGATTTGCCGAGTAGAGTCACAGTGGATGACAACAGAAATCCAACTCAAGCTCCATCAGCTCCAAGTCGCCGCACGCGCAGACGTAAGCAAGCGCTCGAGTGCTCCTTGTATCTACCCATTAGAGAGAAAATTCCCCCTATGCCTTTACGCATCAGGCGCTTGAGCACTCTGCCTCTCTACGGCCGGGTGGTCTGACTTGGTCATTGAGATTCGCAGATTGGCGATTTCTTTTGTTGCCTGCTGGGGAGTACTTAGCAGGTGCTGTGTGAGGAGAGGAGGCACTACGTATCTACCAAACTTGTGAACTACTTGAGCAAGCAGATCCAGATGGCTGTGGCTTTCTCACAGCCACACCTTCAATGCAGATCAGATCGCATAGAGGCGCATGGAAAACCAGCCTCGCGTAGATCTTTGTCCAAACCGCGCGGGACACAAGGACCAGATTGAAACAACACCAAGCGCTCTCCAACAGGCGACGACGCATGATGAGGCGACGGTGGTGGCGGGCGGTACTTACGAGAACATGGAAGTTGGCGGATTGTGTTGATGGTTCCTGCTCCACGTAGAGCCACAATGCCGCGCTCAAAGGACCTGTCGGACAGATGCAATATTTGGATGGTATGTACAGTCTAGCTCTTGCCCATCTACCTACTCAAACTCAATCGTGTTCCGCAGGGTCCCCACGCCCTTGATCCGCACGTCGACCTTGCTCCCGGGGTATAGATATCTGGGCTCGCTCTTCCCGCTGATGCCGACGCCGCCGGGCGTGCCCGTCATGATGACGCTGCCCTTCTGCAGCGTGGTGCCCTGGCTGAGGTAGCTGACGAGGAAGGCCACGCCAAACACCAAGTCGTCAATGCCGGCGGTCTGGCGCGTCTCGCCGTCGACGATGGTCTCGAGGTGCATGGTCGTCGGGTCGGGGATCAGCGCCGTCGACACAATGGCCGGCCCCAGCGGCGCGTACTTGTCGAAGCCCTTGCTGAAGCCCCATTGCGGCACGGGGCCGGCAAAATGCGGGTCGCGCTGCAGCTTGCGCGACGACACGTCGTTGCCGGCTGTGTAGCCAGCGACGTAGTCGAGTGCCGACTCGACGGAGACGTCCTTTGCGTCGCGGCCGATGACAATGACTAGCTCGCCCTCGTAGTCGGCCTGGTCGTCCTGGCAGAGTTTGGGGATGGGGATGGCGGCGCCGTGGTCGTGGATGCACGTGTTGGGCTTGAAGAAGATGGAGGGGTGCGGCGGCGGCGTGCGGCCAGTCTCGCGGACTGAGGAGGTCAGGAATTGTTAATCATGCGCTTGGGAGATGGACGTACTGTGGGTGCCATAGTTGAGGCCGACGCAGCGCAGGATGGGCACGTCGTTTTGCGCCAATGGTCCCAGCAGTGTCTTGACCGTCACAACCTCATCGCTCAGCTTTGTTGCGCCCGTCGTGTCGTAAATGTCATCGCCGACCAGCGGCTTGGCCTGCAGCTTCGTCTCGGGCGTCGTGTCGCCCAGGTCAAAGTCGGGCGAGGGGAGGATGGGCTCGCCGTACAGGATGCGGCCGTCGGTGGCCTCGAAGCGGATCAGACGTTGCCAGGGGAGCTTCATGGTGGATGGAGGGGGTCGATGGTGTTGAGAAACATGGCGGAAACGCGCCCAGAAAAGCGGCGGCGCGGCGGTAGATCTGGGACCGAGGCTGGAGAGAGCGCGCGTCGCGGTGGAGCAAGTCGAAATGTCGGGGTGGAGCAGAGCGAAAGTCGGGAGTGGAGGCGGCAGTGCGGAGGTGTTGGTCGGGGATTGCGGAGATACGAGATTGCGGGGTTAGATAGGCTCCGGCGGGACCTCAACACCACGCCCTGACGACGACATCACTTGTCACCCTATCCACCCCCGACGCAGATGAAATGTTCTTTTTCCTCTCATGGCCGATGCTGATGCCAGCCCCTCCGCTCCGGACGCCGGCTCCAACAAAAGACGCCGGATAGCCCTGGCCTGCTCCACCTGCCGCACCCGCAAGTCCAAGGTTTGTGTTTTCCTGCTACAACATCGTCATTCTCATTGGCACAGTGTGATGGCGCTCGTCCGCGCTGCTCGGCCTGCGTCGCCCTCGACTTCGACTGCAGCTACGTCCAATCGTCGTCGTCGGCCAACGTCATTGTCGGCAAAGAGTACCTCACGTCGCTCGAGTCACGAGTTGCCCGCGTCGAGGAGCGTCTGAACCATTTCGAGTCTGATAAACTCCAACAAAGTCGCAGTAGTTCCCCCGTTCTGTCGCAACCTCCAGCCGTCGACGAGGAAGAAGGCCATACCGACGCCATTGGAGCGCTTCATTTTGCAGAAGAAGAAGACTTTGCCTATCTCGGGCCCTCGTCCAACATTGCCTTTAGTCGACACCTCCGCCCTGCTCTGGCGAGGATTTCTCGCGCCGCTGTCCCTGGCGCAACCCCTGATGGCCCGGCAGGGGGCAGTCTGCTCAGGTCATCACGCCCTCCATCGCCTTCATCCGACCACCATGGCCTCACCAACACATCTCCCGAGGCCGACGAGTCGCGGCTGATTGACGACTTTTTCTCCAACACGGGCCTCATCTTCCCCTTTATTCACGAGCGCACCTTTCGCTCGCGCTACCACGACATGCGCCAGGACCAAACCAAGCCTGTGCAAAAGAGCTGGCTGGCCTTGCTCAACATGGTCCTCGCCTTTGCCGTCAGCGCCTCCACCAGGACAGACTTTTCGGCCATCGACCGCCAGCGCGAGTCCGACGCCTTTTACCGCCGCGCCCTGCATCTCAGTCGCGGCCAGATGATGCGGTGCAGTAGTTTGGAGACGGTCCAGCTGCTGCTCCTCATGAGCCAGTACCTCCAAGGCACCCAAAAGTCGCTACAGACTTTTATTGTCCACGGTCTTGCGGTCAAGGGCGCCTTTCAGCTCGGCCTGCACTCCAAAGAAGCTTCATTGCATCTCAGTCCGACGGAGCGTGAATTCCGCAAACGCACGTGGTACGGCATCGTCACGGTCGACAGGACCATGAGTATGACGTTTGGCCGTCCGGCCTCGGTGCCCGACGACTACGTGCGCCTCGACCTGCCTGTGCTGGAGCGAATGGTGGATCCAACTCTGACCGAAAACACCATGGTCAAAGACATGAGCGTGTCTTTTTTCAACGCCACCATCACCCTCTACAACATCATGTACACGACCGTCAAGACGTGCTACGGCGGCAACCTGGGCTGCAGCGACGCGTCGCCCCACACGCTCGACGTCGTGACGCGCATCTACGGCCTCGAGAAGCAACTCCAAGAGTGGAAAGCGTCGCTCCCTCCGGCCCTCTCCCTTCGCACCAGCGCCGAAACGCCAAATCCAAGCGATTCCGAGGCAGCACTGAACCGCGCGCGCACCATCCTCGCCCTCCGCTACCTTAACCTGCGCATCCTGGTCAACCGGCCCATCATCGTCGACCTGCTCGACGCCGTCGGCCGCCCCGAGGACCCGCAGAGCCAACACGCCCTCGTTCGCCAGGTCGGCACCAACAACCTCGCCACCTGCATCGCGCTGGCCATTGAAATCATCGCCATCGTGAGCACCACGGTCCGCAGCAGTGGCCCGCACAAGCGCCTGCTCGGCGCCTGGTGGTTCACGCTGTACTACACTTTCAACGCGGCGCTGGTGCTGTGCGCCGCCCTCGTCATCCGCCTCGACTACCGCGATGGCTTCGCCGGCGACAACGGCATGCCTGCGTCGCCGTCGTCCTCGGAGATGCGCGCCTCGTTCGACGCCGCCATCGAGGCCCTGGCCCTGCTGGACCGCCGCAACAAGACGGTTGACCGCTGCGCGCAGCATCTGCGCGGCCTGGGCGCGGCGCTCGACGGGTTTGTTGCCTCGAGGGATCGCGACGTGGTGCAAAATGGCGGCCCGGTCATGAATGCTGTTGATGTCACGACGGGAGCGTTGATGATGGCACGGTGGGGGCAGGGGCAAGCAGGTAGTGGAAGTGGGTTTGTGAGTGAGGCGGCTGGCCACGGTGGGCTGGGTGATTTTCTCGCTGATGTTGATTCCGAGTTGTTGAGCTTGTTTTTCCAGTGAATTCAGGTAAGCTTTCTCATCTCGCAGTCAGCCAAAGCGGCCATGACGACTGTGAGGAATCTCCAAGTCAAGTGATTTCAACCACTTAAGCTTCTTTTTGCGGTTGATAGCGCACCATGCTATTGGGCAACCATCGACTAGCTTGGGCGATCAGCCATGCTTAATGCACACCTCTCGTCACTCCCATGTCCAACTGTCTGTCTCATTCTCCGCATTCAATTCCTGTTCACCAGCTTACTCAGACCTACCTAGACCCTTCCCCGGCCATCTACCCGACCTCCCCGCATCCCGTCGCTCGCCTTCCCGCTCTCTCCCCGCCCGCGCGCTACGCCCCGCGTTCCCCGCGCCTGCGTGCGGATTGAAAAAGGCCTTGTTTACCGCCGCGTCGCCCTGACTGACACTGCGATTCATGACACACGCCTGTCCTGTGCTTTCAACCCTTTCTTTGGACATCTTCCCGGACCAAGCGTGAGAAGACATTTTGAAATCGACCATGGCAACGACGGCGGCATTGCCCGTGGCAGACCTGCCGCTGCACGCCAAAACCACCACCGCCACATCAGCATCAACAAACGGCGCTAGAATCAACGGGACCAAATCCACCAACCCAGCCTTTGCGGCCACCGAACCACCACACCAATCTCCCAGCACGCCCGACAGCTCCGCCTACAACGCCCTACTCTCCTCCCTCCCGCGCACCCACACCGCGCCGCTCTGGGAGCAAATGGCCGCCCTGAACCCGCGCCTCCCCGCGCCCAAAACCGTCCCGCACATCTGGCGCTACGCCGACGTGCGGCCGCAGCTGCTCACGGCGGGCGAGGTGGTCCCAGAGGAAAAGGCCGAGAGGCGGGTGCTCATGTTTGTGAATCCGGGGGATGGTGGAGAGGGCCGCCCGCCCTACACGACCGACACGCTGTACGCCGGCCTCCAGCTCGTCAACCCGGGCGAGGTCGCGCCCGCGCATCGCCATGTCGCTGTTGCCACGCGGTTCGTCATCGAGGCACCAGCCCCCTCGTCGTCGTCCTCCTGCCCGGAGACGGCCTTCACCGCCATCCAAGGCCGCCGCATCCCCATGGCTCGCCACGACCTCATCGTCACCCCCCGCTGGACCTGGCACGACCACGGCAACCGCGGCGGCAGCCCCGTCGTCTGGCTCGACGGGCTCGACCTGCCCAGCTTCCAGCGCGTGCCCGTGCATTTCGTCGAGCATTGGAAGGAAAATCGGTATCCAGCGGAAGAGGCGAGTAGGGACGAGTGTGCGTGGGTTGTGCCCTGGGAGAGAATGAAGGGGCTGCTGGACTCGGCGGCGAGGGGTGGCGAGCCAGAAGGCGAGCCAGAGAGCGGGCCAGAGAGCGAGCCAGTGGGCAGTAGGGAGAAGAGCTACGTCGAGCGCCGCTACACCGCCCCCTCCTCCAACACCGAAATCTCGCGCGTCCTCGGCGCCATGGCCGCGCGGCTCGCCCCTGGCCATCGCAGCCCGCTGAAGCGCGAGACGGCCAGCGCCGTGTGGCACGTCGTGCACGGCTCGGGGTGGACCGAGGTGGACGGCGCGCGCATGCGCTGGACGGCGGGCGATACGTTTGCCGTGCCGGCGTGGGTCGAGTGGCGGCATGGCAACGACGCGGAAGACAACGGGGAGGCGGCGGAGGCGGTTTACCTGTACAGGTTTGACGATGTGCCCATGCTCAAGGCGCTGGGCTGGTACCGCACCGACGCGGACGATGTCGAGGCGTTGGCGGATGAGTGAGTAGATATACAGGCTACTGTATGCCTCGTCGAAGGCAACAAAAGCAAAGACGTACACAGCCGTTTGCCCTCTCCCGTTTCTTCGTTCGCTGTCTGTCCTCGTCTCTTTCGTTACCCATTTTCCTGCATTAACCTTTTTTCCCGCCGCGTCTGCGTGGCTGGGCTGAAGCGGCGAGATGACGATCCGCTCTGCAGCGCCCGAGGCTACACGGCGTCTTTGCAGTAGTAGCATAGGTGTCTTTGCTGCTCTCTACACTGTTCCTGCGTCATCTTCTCCACATAATGGACATCAATTTTGCCGCGCTAGCATTGAAGGCTGTCGGACAACAACATCTTCTAAACTGGCTCCTGTTTCGGAAACGCGTCCAGCGTGCTAAGCGCGATGGGACAAGCTGCCAAATTGGTGGCTGGCTTGACCGACGACTGACCGACAACTAGGTAGCGAGCCTGGCTGCGCATGGAAGCAAGGATTTGCATGGAGCACTAGGGTGAATCAACTACAAGATGACAACAACAGCAGAGAGCAAGTGGCTGGACTCGGCACTCGTTGCTCATTTCCTCGTATATTCGCGGTTTGCGCAGTGTCTCCCAGAATCACAAAGACGCAGCAGCGTGAGAGGCAGAATGAGAAGCGCGCGAGCTGATGCGTTGTTTGAGACGTCTTGCGGCGCATCTCGCGGTATATTGCGCAATCCGTATCGCGCACACGTGGTCGCGATTCGTCGAAGCGCCTGTTGGCGGGCAAGAATAGCCCCTTGGGCGCAATTTGCGGAACGGGATTCGTCAGGCGCAGGCACACGACTTGATGGCAGGGTAAAGGGATGGAGGCGCGTTTGGTGTCGCGGACGCGAGAAGGAAGACGCGCGGCTTGATGCGGTGGTTGAGAGCGTCGCGCGTTGCGCCGTCGCGAATTGTCGAAGTGATTGACGGGCAGGATTCAAGGGAATCAGTCGGTTTCGCAGCCGCGGAATTAGTCGTCGGGTAGGCCGTCGTTGTTTGCACAATGTTCGCTAAAGGACGGTTTCAATGCTCTGAAATGGGGGTAAAGAAATCTAGTGGCTCCTCGAGAAGGTGCGTCACAGAAAGCGGCTGTGGGAGCATTTGCTCTGATCCGCTATCGCTGCAGATATTTGCTCATCGGGCAAACTGGGGTCGTGTCGCCTTTTCAATCGAACCATATTTCTGCCAAACGAAAAGAGCATCATCTCGGGCAACTTGGGCCATTTCAGTCACCAAAGCCGGCAAAGCGAGCAAGAAGTCCTTTCCCGGGACGTCTCTCTTGGCAAAGTCGAAGTGGCGGAGGTGATCAACCTTGACCTTGTCGAGCCATCCCCTTTTGTCTTGCTTAGGAAAACTACATGGCTGCGCGGTGACGAGGAACTGTTCAAAAAACCCACAGGCCATCTCTCCCTGGAAGGGAGATGCTCCGCGGCCAGCCGTGTAGCAACGAGGCAAGATTACGCTCAGTGTTAGATCGTCGATGCGCACCCCACATGCCGCGAGCAGATGCATGGCGTCTGGTTCGTGCTACAGTACTAGGACAAAGGTGTTTGGCTAATTGACCAAGGCGCGCACGCGGAAACGCGCGCCGCGTCCACCGCTCCACCACCACTTCACACCCACCATGGCGCCACGCACCGAATTGGCCAAAGTCCTTGGCCAGAGGGAGCGCCTTGAGGAGCTCGCCTCAGTCTCAAGAGCAATAATTATTGTGGCCCGCCATTCCGGCAAAAAACCACCTGAAATCGTGAAGGAGTTCTCAGCCCCACTTTCGACCATCAAGTACACCATTTAGAATGCCACACCCAACTACGGCGGCCTCTCTAGTTACGAGCGATACTTTCTGCGTTGCCAACCCCCAACGGCATCAACTTTGTCACGCCATTGTCAAAAGCGGACAACATCCAATGAGTCCATATTACGGTCCCCATCCACACTTGCGACTTGAGATGGAAACGGCGGCAAAGATTTCCAACTTGACAGTTGGAGCTCACCGTAGACACGGCTCTTGGCGAACTGAATCATCTTTCCATCCCATCCGTTTTCGCGCTTGGTCAACCGCGGAACACTCACTCAAACCTCTTCAAAAACTCGGCCGCCACGCCCCCCTCCCTCCGGATCGCCGCAACGTGCGCCGCGCTCCGCGGCCGGAACTCGACCTTGTACGGCAGCGGAAACATGAAGAAGCCCTCCGAGTACCGCGTCAGATCCACGTCGACGGGCAGCACTTCAAACGCCCACAGAATCTTGGCCGTCATGCGCCACATGGTGCGCTCGGCGAGGTGCAGCCCCGGGCAGATGCGGCGGCCTGC
The DNA here is from genome assembly GCF_038381095.1 of Phyllosticta capitalensis. Classification (NCBI taxonomy): domain Eukaryota; kingdom Fungi; phylum Ascomycota; class Dothideomycetes; order Botryosphaeriales; family Phyllostictaceae; genus Phyllosticta; species Phyllosticta capitalensis. The sequence goes on along the minus strand of NW_027117452.1, from coordinate 8,576 downwards.
GCCGTACACGTAGTGGTTTTCACAACAGTCAGCCGCGCTCGCAAAGGGGATCAGGGGCCAGCTTATCTCTGCTCTCGTAGTCGGCCAGGCCGGCTAGTTCTGATGCCGGCCGCGTGTGGTGCGCCCAGCGCTCGGGCCTGTATGCCTCGGGGTCGTCGTAGCCGTTTTTGGCGCTGTGGTGGATGGCCCAGATGGGGATGAAGATGCGCGACCCTTTAGGGATGAACATGCCGTCGTACCAGTCGTCTTCGCGCACCACGTGCGGCACGCCGAACGGAACGCTGTCGTTGTGTCAGATGGAGAAGGGGATCGGTGGATGGATGCTGACTTACGGCGGTGCCCAGCGGACCGTCTCCTTGACGATGCTGTTGATGTACGGGATGCGGTCGAAGTCGGACCACGAGGGCGTCCTGCGTCACTTGAGCACGAGTCCATCAGTCCAGGGGTCATCGCCTACCTCTCAGTGCCGCACACCTCGTCCAACTGCTCGCGCGCCTTGCGCTGAATCTCGGGGTGCAGCGCCAGCTGCATCAGACTGGACAGCATGGCATTGGACGTCGTGTCAGCCGCGCCCTCGCATATCGTGGCCAGGAAATGCGGCAGCTTCTCGTCCGTCATCTCGCTGCCGACGTCAATCTCGCCGTCGAGGATGCGGTCCATGATGGACGGCCGCGAGCCGCTCTTCGCGCGGCGCTCCTCGACCCGCGACCGCGACTCCTCCCACGTGTTGAACATGGCCTCGCCGGCCCTGATCGCGCGGCGCTTCCACGGCGCAAAGCGCTCTGGGATGAGCTTGAGGATGGGGAATTCGTCGACCGGCGGGTTGGCGCCGAGTTCGATTGCTTCGGACATGTTGTCCAGGGCCGTGTAGACATTCTGCTACGTGTTAGGTCACTTTCGCGCCGCTCGCCAGGGCGCACCCACATGTCCCCAAAACTCATCGTAGGTGCTCGCACGGTGGCCCCAGATGAGGACGTTTGCGACAGAGCAGGTGGTGCGTTTGACGTGCTTGTAAAAGTCGTTGGGCGTGTCCAACAGGTCAGTGAGCAAGATTGCCATTCTGCGGACGGGTAAGCGCAACAATTGCAAGGTTCAGGGGGAAAGAAAGCTCACTCAGACTCGTGAATCGGAACAAAGCTGTTCTTGTTGTCCAAGTTGTTTGGCTCGGCTGCTTCAGCGTCTGCTTTGACCGCGGCGAGTACTTTGGCTTACCGAAAGGGAATGCGACGCGACCTTTCGCTGCGATCGCCAGGCTGTCGTTGCGTCTTCAAACGTAAAGTTCTTGTCACGCGTAATGAGAGACGAGACGTAATCCCTTCTCCGATCCGAGTAAATTGCACCCTTCTTGTCGAGCAGGTCATGCACGGCTTTCCTGTCATTCAGCACAATGACAGTCTCCGACGCCAATTTAAGAGAGAAGACGGAGCCGTACTGCTCGCTCCACGTCTTCAGTCTTGGGGGCGTCAGCAAAGCATCACCGAGCTAGGGCGGCTGCTACAAACTGTCTGGAAAAAACTCCCGATCCAAGCTGATGCAGGTTTCCGATGATTGGGAGAGTCGTAGGGCCAGGTGGGCATCGCGGGTCGCGGCGACCAAGTTGCGAGAGTTTGTAGATGAGGGATAGGAGCAAGACGAGAACGGCGCTTTTCCACACCAGCCCGGAGGCCAAGTTCTCAGAAGACGTCGTGGTTTCCATGGTCGCATCGGCTGTCAGTGTCCCTCTCACAGGAGAGGCGGGAAGTTCTTAAGTACCACATCTTGTCTCCAGCGGTGCGTCTTTTCCTCGGCGCGCCCATTGCGATCACCCACAAGCAGGGCCCTATAGGCGAAGCACCCCACGTAGGGCTCTCGAAGCTGCAATGCAGTGACACGCATCGCGCCGTTCCGTACAAGGGTGGCGCGTCCAATGGCGAGTTCAGGATTACCGCGACACTGTCAGCTACCCCACCACCATATTATCAACGCCGAACACAACGCGACTTTTGCCATGCTGCCGGCTGCATGGCGTGCGGAGATGCGGGACGGTTTTGAAAAGGCGACCATCAGTCATTCCGCGCATGCGCCGCTCCCAGGGATTCTTTGGGCCATGATCTGCTGTCCATCTTGAAATCTGTGGACAGGGAGCAGCACTGAAGTTGCCCCGAGGATGACATCTCACAGATTTTCGTCGCTCGCTCTGCGCGACGTCGAGGAGGCCTCTCCACCTTTTTCCTGTCGATCTGCTGCATAGTATCAGCGGATACACGCAAAAGTGTCAGCAACTGGACAGCCCTAGGTTGAGTAAAGCACGAGCGTCAGCCGAGTCGAGTTCCAGCAGTCCAATCCTCTTGGACAAAAGGCATTTTCAGGAATTGCAGACCCCAGTTCAAGAGACATGTTGCAGAGGACATTGACTTTAATCCGTCGAGCTACACAAAAGTAGAAGCTTCGGAGTGACCGCATATCTCCACAGTGAGTGCTCCAAGAAACTCACTCGCCAGCCCTCCCCAGAAAGGACTCATCCCGCGCCCAGTCGTGCAACGACGAGGCAAGATGACGCCCAGTCTTCAGATCGTCGATACCTGTGACGCTCATGCACATGCGCACTCGGGATGCAGCTGTGGCAAGTGTCCATCAAGGATCGCAGATGCCGTGCGACAGTCGACGGACAAGGCTGAAACAGATGCTTCGTTTGCTGCGGTAGCTTTGGTAGTTGATAGAGACTAAACAGACAACTTTCCTCAGCGACTAAAAGAACCAAGCACTGTGTTGTCAAGGCAGGAAGATTGCATTGCGATAGGAATTAGTTGTGATTAAGGGTAGCGCAAGAAGAAGAGAGACACCAGCATAAGCGCAGCGACAACATAGCGTGTAAAAGGACTTGATTTGTCCTAGTTGAATCAGTGCAGCATTGTCTTTCATCACGTACTAGACTGAACAAAGCAAGGTGAAGTAAGGAAGGAGGTGAAGAAATAGACTAAGGTAAAGGAAAGAACAAGGTGAAGTAATGAAAAAGGTGAAGTAAGGAGCAAAGTGAAATAAAGAGCAAGATGAGATAGAAAATAAGGTGAGGAGAAGAGAAAGGTGAGGTAGGAAATGAGGTGAAGAGAAGAACAGGGTGAAGGAAAGATGCAGGTGAGGTAGTGAATAATGTGAGGGAAACAACAAGGTGAAGTGAAGAAGAAGATGAGGTAAAGATCAAGGTGAGGCAAGAAAAAGGTGAGGCAAGAAAAAGGTGAGGCTACATCACTAAGTAAATTGAAGTGAATGCCAAGGCAAGATGAGGTCCTTCTTAACCTGCTTAGATATGTACCGCTTATGACAGTACAGCGCCAGCTCTGCGCGTCAGTAAGAGCAGAGAAGCTCCCCCTGAAACGCCGCCCACAACGCTCGCTCCTCACTCTTATCCTGCCCACGCATCGCACTTACAGCGGCCTCGCCACGCCGCCGCCCTCCAACGCCTTGGTTTCGCCATTCAACCACGCATTGGCCGGCAGACTGCCATCATACGCGACGCTAAACCCGGCGCTCCGCACATTGCGCAGCTCCACGTCGTCGCTCGCCAGCACCCCGACCGCCGAGTCGCCCGTCACCTCCCACGCGCTGGACGCGTCGAGGAAGACGTCGAATTCAGGCGCAGCGGCAGCGTCGTCCCCGTCGACAAACGCCCCCCGCCACATCGACCCCCGCGTCAGCGCCAGCCGCACGCTGCTGCCGTTGAACGCGACGATGTCGCCGGCGAGGCTGCTCTCGGCGACGGTCAGGTTCACCTGCGCGGGTTGGATGGCGCTGTTTTGCTCGCCGCCCGCGAAGTAGGAGAATTCTTGCGTCACTTGGGACGAGTTGGCGACGAGGAGGGTGCCAGAGGCGGAGTTGACTTCGGTCGCTGTGAGCGAGGCCGCTGCGATGATGTTGCCGAACCACAGCGCTGCGGATGTGCTGCCGGCGGCTGTCAGTCGCGAGTTGGTGAAGGAGAGGGTCGCGCCGGAGAGGCGCGAGGAGGAGGAGAACTAGGGGTGGGTGCGTTAGCGGGGAGGTTTGGTGGTGAATGATGAGGCACTTACAAAGACCGTTCCCGCGAGCAGGTGAGCCGTGAAGTCAACATTATTGAAAACGGCCGTCTGCCCGCCGTCTGCAAACAACGCCGGCGCCTGCTCCGTGACGCCAACAACATTCGTTGCATGGACCTCGCCCAGCGCGTAAAACAGCGCAGACCCAACGCCCGTCGTGTGCGCAATCGAGTCATTGACGTAAATGTAGCCGGCGGGCGTGTCGCCGGAAAACGACGAGCAGCGGTTGCCGCCCGAGAAGTGGCGCACGTTGGACGCGTAGACGGTGCCGTTGCCGCCGGCGTAGAGGCCATGCGCCACGGGCCCGGAGCTGTAGAGATCCGTGTTGGAGACGTGGACGACGGTGTTGTCGCCGAACGAGTAGACGTTGGCCGCGCCGTTGTGCGTCGTGATGTTGGCGTGGTCAATGTACGCAGTGGATCCATTCGCAACATTGACGGCGGCGTTGAGCCCGTAGAAGCTGGACTGGTACAGGTTGGAGCAGTAGCCGTACTTGACGACGTCAACGTAGGAGAGATTGAGCTGTGTAGAGTCGGTGACAACGATGACGCTGGTGTCGTTTTCCGAGTTGGTCAGCGTCGTGTGGTCAATCGACACGTCGGTGCCGTTGTCGTAAAAGTACGGGCCGAGAATGGCGTTGGTCTGATATAGCGTCGGCTCAATGTCGTAGACGGCTTTGATTGCATTGTCCGAGGCGTCGCCAGCCAGGTCCGCGTAGTCGCTCGGATCGATGATGGAGACTGAGGCAGCGCTAAGGCTGGCATGCAAGAGCAGATTGAAGCGTGCCATGTTGAGTATTGCTGAATATCCAGAGCCCAAGTTCACTCGTCTCTTGCAATCACATCTCTCGATTCTCTCTTCTCCACCCTTTTATACCCCTCGACCGCATCTTCAAGAAGCATAAATCCAACTCGGAAACCCTGCCGTCAACTTCCCAGAAAGAGAGCACCACGGCGGCGAAGCGGGGAAGTATCACTGCCATGACAATGTATCTCTGCCCCTTCTCGACAAAAAGTCAACGCCAAGCCCCAAACAGCGGGTCCTTGTGGCGTATGGGGATGAAAATCCGGGGTAGCGGGTAGATCCTCCGCGTCGGCTGACGCGTTGCGGTGGAGCCGATACGGGGCCGCTGCGGGCCCGATTTTTGGAGGTCGAAAAGAGTTGGAGATGGGCCGGAGAGGGGACTTGAGAAGCTGCGGCTACTTGGCGTGCTGTGGTGTGGTGGAGACGTTGGATGGTTGTATGTAAAGGGCGCCGCGCTGGGGTGTTGGCGATGCCGCCGCTTTCGCATCTCCAGCGTCGGCAGACGACTGCCTGCGACAGTCAAGACCATCTATTTCTCGCATCAGCTCAACCACTCCACCAAAATCCCACCCCACTCACCCATCCACCACACCTCCGCAAACTCAACACCACAACTCGCGCGCGGAGAAAAGACCAAGCAGGTGTCGCGTCGCGTCGCGCCGTCAACCACGACGCGGAGACTAACCCAAAACAGCAAGTTCCCGCCGCGAAGCTTCAGCACGAGTGCTGGGCGAATTCTTGGCAGGCCTGACGAGGCCCGGCAGCCGACGAGAACCGCCGTGTCGTTGCAAGTGTGGCCCGCAAGTCCTACTTTACAATAATGGCGGGAAGTGGGCGTCACTGCGCGTAGCTCACGAGTTTGGCTGTTGTTGCGCCGATGCCGTCGTCAAAAGAGTCAAATTGATCGATCTTCTAGGTACAAAACCAAACCAGATGAAACGACGCGGCAGCCGATCCCGAGTAAGCAAGACAAACGAACCCCAGATTCATGCATTACGAAAGGAAAAGAAAGAGAGAAAAGACCAGACGGAACAAGGAAAGACGGCAGACTGGATAGACTCGTAGAAAAGACTCTCAAACGACCAAGCGCAATCTCGACCAAGAAAGAAAGAAAAGGGAATTATCAGGGCAACTGACTGAACCAGTTCGACTCGCTATGGGTGGGAATCATCGCGCTTGCTAGCTTCAACACCTGACAGAATGACAAGGCAAAACGAAGACGCGCGCGCAACGCAACGGCGAGGCAAACTGAGATCCGCAACTTACAATCTGTCGACAGACATCCACCGCGGCAAAGAAACAACCTCCTCCTCAAACCTCAAATCTTCAACGCCCCCTTGGTCGCCGGGTCGAGCTGCAGCAGCCACACCTTAGTCTCGTTGAGGAGGATGAGCTCACCCGGTTCGCAGAAGCAAAAATTCGCCACGCCGCCGTCGACCTTGACCTTGGCAATCAGACGGCCGGCGGGATTCCAGATGTTGAGCCCGTCGCCGCAGCCCGAATACACGTTGCCGTAGGCGTCGCACTTGATGCCGTCGGGGACGCCGCAGTCGGCCATGGCGAAGACGCGGCGGTTGGCGAGAAAGTGCGAGCCGTGGTAGTCGACCACGTCGAACGCGTAGCTGCCCTGTCAAAGCGCTGTTCAGCACGGTGGAGGAGGGGAGGGGATACTTACATGGTCGACACGCGCATGTCGTCGGTGCTGCCGTCGCCGTAGATCCACGCCGTGTCGGTGATGTAGACGGTGCGCTCGTCTGGCGAGAAGCAGATCCCGTTGCAGCGGCCAAAGCCGTCCGCTACGACGCGGACATTTCCAGTGTCCGGCTCAAAACGGTAGACTTGTCCTGGCAGCTGCGGTCGCGGTCGGAATCCCTGTTCATAGCCATAAACTGGATCGGTGAACCAAATGGAGCCATCGGACTTGACGACGACGTCATTGACCGAGTTGAATTCGCGGCCGTGATAGTGGTTCAGGAGCGTGGTGGTGTGGTAGGGCGGCTCCGTTTCCATGTGGACGAGGGCGCTAGGGCAGCAAAAGTCGCCCTGGGCGCAAAACAAAACACCATCCGCAAAGTTGGTGCCGCCGTTGCCCATGACTACGCCCGGGGTGTCGAGCTGCTCCCAGGTCCACTTGTCGGAGGCTCCGACGGGGCGCCGGAGCCGCGAAACGGTAATGGTCTGCTCGCCATCGCGGGCGTCCGGGTAGCGATTCGACGTGATGAAAACGGAGCGCGTCGTGCGGTCATAGACACCGGCCTCGTGGGCAAAGGGGTGCGAGCTGTGGGAGAGGATACATGACAGCTTTGGCTTTGGGCCGAAAAGTTTGAGCGCGGAAGCGTCATAGATGACGAAGGGCGTCTTGGCGGCCTTTTTGCCCACAGCGAGCAGGGCGTGATGGTCTGCATGGCCATTGGTGGTCGCAGCCCCGTTTGTAGTTGCTGCCAACCCCCCATTGTGCAGAGCACGCGAGTGCTCGTGCTTTAGCGTCTTTTCCGCGAGCGAGACAACCTGCCGTTTCCGTCTCAGCAAAGCTTTTTTGGTGTTGGCGACTTGGACGACCTGCTAACCTTGAACATGTTGAAAAAAGCTGGTGGCATGCTCTGCCCATTCTGGTACCGTCCGTCGGCCTGTAAATCTATGGCGAACAGAGGGACGTACTCTGGCGTCGGCGTTTGAAAGGCAGGACGTCACGCCCAAGTTGATGCCGAGCTTGCGGGGCCCCAGGTCGTCGGCGCGGACGTCAAGACATGGATTCCCTGGGTTGGGCGTGGGATGTCGTGGGGTTCCGCCGAGAAAAGGAGAAGTGCACGGCGCATGTTTGGAGATGTCGATGGAGGATCAAATCTCGATGCTGCTCCAAACATTCCTTCTGCATTGCTGTTGCGGGTGTTTGCAAACATGCTTTGGCAGAAGAGGGGAGAAGGGACGTCGGCCTACGAGCAGGATGTAGCGTGCCGATTGCGGTCGCCGTCCCGATCGATCGAGTGCCGTCGAGCTCCGTTTCATCGCGGGAGCCAAAATCAGAGGTTAAAAATACGATATCAAAGGCCGATAACAAGAGGCGGCCAAGTCAGCTGACCGCTCACCATCTTCAGACGCGTCTTGCACGTCGACCTTCGATGTACAGCCATCTTGTCGGCAACTGAAGCACCCTCCCTGGGGCACGTCCATCTGCGGCTCGACTTGGTGATGATCTAGCGTATAAGATCATTGTTAGCTTCTGAGTGTCCTCCTTGTTACCCCAGATTTTCCCCAGATTTTCGCCCTTGTCGCTACGTCACACCCACCGCAACCATGCTCGAGGGGCGTGCTCTGTTGAGCTTCGTCACGGCGCTGACCTGTCTGAGCTTCTTGCTCATTGGATACGACAATGGATTGATGGGAGGTTTGGTCAATACCAAAGGATGGAAGCACCAGTTTGACACTCCGCGGTCGACGATGGTGGGGTTGATTGTCGCCATCTACGAAGGTAGGCCGACTTGACATCCACCTTCGCACAATGCTAATCAGCGTGTAGTCGGCTGCTTTCTGGGCTCAATCGCCACGTCGATATGGGGCGAAAGACTCGGTCGCTTGAAGAGTATTGGAGTGGGAGTTGTCATTATGATTCTCGGCGCCGCGCTCCAGGCGTGCGCTTACCACCGGTCGCATCTGATCATCGCGCGTATCGTGTCGGGAGTCGGAATGGGCTTTATCAACTCGACAGCACCCGTGTTGATGGCC